>NC_045696.1:43741044-44941044 GCF_009834535.1 Camelus ferus | reverse complement strand
ACTTGTGTTTTCACCTCTCCCCCTAGCTGCCAAAAAAGGTAAATATATGAGGTATGGGTGTGTTAATTAACTCGACTCTGGGAACTCTTCCACAACATCTATCAAATAATCATGTTGTACACTTTAAATATATTACAATTCTATTTGTCAATTATACTTCAATAAAGCTGAAAAAATAGAGACATAAAAAAATAAATCTATGTGGCAAAAATATTCTATATTTACGGCTTAACTTCTTGATTAAGACTATGAAGATAATCAAGGCGTACAGTTCTTTGAGACTGAAAACTTGTATTTCCTTGACATTACAGAAGAGTTAGCTTAATGACACAAGTCACATACCCCTTGTCTAATTTTGGGGACCCCTCCCCACCGTGAATAATGATCCAGAAGCAATACTTGTGATGCTTTACAGACCAGGGTTTACCTTCGGCTGCACTTCAGCAATGCAGGAATTTGGAAGCCAATACAATTCAAGGCAGAACTGCAGGGAGATTTCTGCACCAGCTTCCGGCTCACTACACTGCTGCCTCTGGTATGTTATTAGGGAGATTAACTTTAAGCACTTACTGGTTTAGTTCTGAGCAAGATGAGTGACCTTTTGTTTCCATCAGGGTGGTGGGTTTGCTATAAATCCCTAAGTGTTAAATTCTGGGAGCCTAGAGATAAGCAGCTGCTGAGGGCTTTGCGTTCTTGCCTGTTATCTTAAGACACCCACAGTACATACTGCAAAACCTACCCACTTGAAGAAACCTTTAAAGCCCACGTGCTAAATGTGAACTTATTTGAGGCATTACTGACGAGCTATTTTCATAGAGGGATAGACCTGAAAGGGCCCTCAAGAGCTCTTCCTGTTCAACTTCCCAACCTTGTAGCTGTGTCCTTGTTATCTAAAGAGATATGCAAACCACGTGCCAGCCAGACCCAAGCTTGCCTGGATTTCTAAGATCTGTTTGCTATTCTTGGTCATTTCATAACACTCCTTCCAACTCTAAGAGGGAATTCATAGCCTTCACCATATTTTTTAGTTCCGGAAATAGAAAGTAAAGACATAGTCTTGACATATGGCAAGACTATCCAACCTTCTGGTCATATGCAAATTTTTTAAGTCTATTTAGACACAATTCAGTTTCCCTTAGGTTAAAATAAATATATATTCTGGCTGTCTATAAGTCAAATATTACCAGTGAATGTTGTCCAAACTTCAGCTCAAATTATGAGTATAACATGGTGCCAGTCGCAATCCTATGCTGTTTTTGCAAATCCAACTTCTACTTTTGAGAGCCCAAAAGCAATTGTTTTATTCAAAAATACCCACCTTAGGAACTCACTGTCTAATGGAATGGAAGGTATGCATTAGCCCCTAAAATTCCACACTAAAAATCTTTATTGACAATCTCTAATACTAGACATAAATCACTGCAAGCTCTCTATAGCAATTTTTATATCAGTTAATTCTTTGTGTGTATCTGTGTGTTGAGAGGATGTTTAGAATGAAATTGGTTTAATGGAAAAATAGGCTGAAATTCTAGCTCTGCCATCAATAATGCTTCTTTACATGACAATACGAAAATAACCATTTGTGACCTAGTTTCCTCATCTATAAGGAAGAATGGTACTACAGCCTCTCATTTCTTTAAAATAATTTGGGAAAAATTACATAAGCATTATCTTGAAAAGTTCTGAAAAGATTATTCAAAAACAATTAATAATATCATGAAAGATACATCGCTTTGACCACTGTCAATGAGTGTGATAGTGCATGGCTAGTGATTCCATCTTTAAAGTGAGGAAAGGAGGCATTTTTTGAGAGACAGTCACATCCTTAAGGCACCCTTCCTCCCCCCCGATATTAATCAGCACACAGCAAATCTCCTCTTCAGTCAGTGTTAGAACTGTGACAGCCTGCTGCGCCTGCCTTCTTGACACAGCAATTACAGTGCAACAACAAGACGTTATTATCAATCTTTAGTTGCTGAACCAGTGACAGCCCCCCCAAAAGGGAGTAAATCAGAAGAAATGGAAGAAAAAGACAAGAAGGCAATTGCACAGAGAGCAAAAGAGCAAGGGAATGCAAGACACGGAGATAAAACAAAGCCCTAGAGGAGAATAAAAGGACAGGAAATATGGCACCAAAAATTCACTGCTGAATCACATTTTATTTTCAACCGGCATATTTGGCAGATTTAGCATATTTGATTAGTGTTCATAAATAACACTTGTCAGAACTTGGGAAGTAAAATATGAGCCTGCAATTTATTTTCCCCCATTGGAGATTTGAGATGAGAGCAGGACTGGTTTCAAGGAAAACGTGTAAAGTAGGGCAAGGTCATTTGGGAAGATCTGTCAGTCCTTCCCATTTAATTCAATGCACATTCGCTGAGTGTCTATCCAGTGTCCCACATTATGTAAGATAACGGAAGTGGGACCCAGTCCTTTCTTCAAGGAGTTCAAGGTCTAGGGACATGGTGGGAAACATTCATAACCAGTTAGAATGGAATGAATCAAGGATCTGCTTGCAAGTGTGAACAGTCTCTTCGCTATTGCTGACCCTGAACTCAGGATGGGTACTCCCAGGGGCCTATCCTCACCCACACTCTCAGTGCTACAGGTCCTTTTAGCCCTATTTTTTCTTTTTTTGAAATCCCCCCTGCTCTGGAATTTTCTTTCTCAGTACTCATTTCTAAGGACATTCCTGGAAATTTCTGCAGAAATTTCTGTCTGCTAGCTACCTACATAAGAGAAACTTCATATTATAATCTAGAAATTCAGCATATAATCTGGGAATTAAACATAGGGTCTTTGGATTCAGGCAGCACATAGCCAAGTCCCTGGACTGCATCTTACTACCTTCATGACTCTGGACAACTTACTCATCCTTCCTCAGTACTATCTCTAAAATAAAGATAATTTGTAATTGTATTTACCTCATAGTAATGCTGGGAGGATTAAATGAGCATCTAGTAAATACTTTAAACGTTGGCTATTATTTCATATTTGGGGGATTGTATTAGTCTGCCAGGCTGTCACAAGAAAATACTAGGGACTGCATGGTTTAAACAACAAAATTTATCTTCTCTTTCCCTTTATTATCTGGAGGGTAGAACCCCAAGGTCAAGGTGCCATCAGGGTTGGTTTCTCCTAAGACCTGTCTCCTTGGTTTGCAAATGACCACCCACCTTGCCACGTCTTCACAGGGTCTTCCCTCTGTGCACACGTGTTCCTGGTGTCTCTTAGTCCAAATTCCCTCATCTAATAAGAATATTGGTTAGAATGGACTTGGGCCCATCCACATGACCTCATGTAACTCCTTAAAGGCTCTATCCCCAAATAGAGTCACATTATGAGGGGCTGGGGGTAAAGACTTCAACCAATGAATTTATGAAGGGACACAATTCAGTCTACAACAGAGGGCATAGCATGCTTACAGTAAATTTACACACACACACATACAAACACTCGCATCTATGTGCCTACCTCTTAGAAGACGTAGAAATTTTTCCTTCACTCCAAATGCTCTGTCATGTGCCATCTCTACCATTACTACCTTCTTGTCCAGAAATGACCACTATTTTTGACTTTGATCATGACAGATAAATTCTGCCTGTCCTTAAACCTCGTATAAAGGAAATCATACCATGTGTACTCTTCTGTGTCCAGCCTGTTTTAGTCAACAATATATTTGTAAAATCCATCCATGTGGTTCCATGTTGCAGCAGTTTTGTTCTTTTTAATTGCTAGGTATGAATATACCATATTTTGTTCATTCACCCAGTGAAGGGCATTTGGGTTATTTTCTGTTTGGGAGAATTACAAATAAAGCTAATACGCACCCTCTTATACATTCTCTTGGTGAATATATGCAATCACTTCTCTTGAGTGGAACTGGTAATTTAGAGGTGTATTACTTAATTACAAAAAAATGAAACTTTCTAATTATCTTTTTATTTATTTCCAGTTTAATTCTAGAGTAGTTAGAAAATATATTGTGAATTATTTAAATCCTTTGAAATTTGTTGGTATTTGCTTTGGTGCCAGTGTATGGCCAATTTTTATACATATTCCATGCACAATTGAAAACAATGTCTATTCTGCAATTGCATAGTACAATGTTGTATAAATGTAATTGGTGCCAATTATGTCAAGTTGGTTACTTATGCTTTTTTCCTACCTTATATATATTTATGCATTTTGTGTTACAGTCTCCAGATACTTATGTTTTTCCATTTCCTTTTTTGTTTTTCTAATCTTATTTATATGCTACAAAACCGTAATATTAGGTGCATGTAAATTTGGGCTGTTACACACTCCTATTGAGTTGACTTTTATCATTATGAAATGTCCTTCACTATCTCTGGTAATATTTTCCCTTAAAGCCAATTTTTTTAAGAAAACAAAGCCATACCTATTTTCTTTGGGTTAATGTGTCCATGATCATTTTTTCAATACTTTTGCTTTCAACATTTCTTTTTCTACATATTTAAAGTGTGTTTCTTATAAATATATAATTATCTTTTTAGCCAGCAAGATCATCTTTGTTTTTTAATTACAGAATTCAGTCCAGATGAATTTCAATTAATTACTCATATACTTGGGTTTATGTCCACTCTCTTGCTATTTGTTTGCATATATTTTTGCCTATATATTCCTTGTTTTCTTGCCTTCCTTTGCCTAAATCAAGCTTTTAAAAATTACTCCAAGTTTTTCTCCCATTATCAGCTTTTTTAATGATAGTCATTATTCTCTTGGTAGTTACAAAAGTATTTGTTTTAAAACTGAATGCCTCTTTGACTTGCTTTTAAAAATTTCAAGTATCTTCTGAAGCTACAAATACATTTCTCTATTTTCTTGAACATATTTAATTGCATTTGTTTAAAAATTTTTTCCTGAAAAATATAACTATCTGAATCATCTTTGTGTCTCTTCCCATTAGGGATTTTTTTTTTTTTTTTTTTTTTTTTTGCTTATCTTACAATTCTGATTGGAAGCCAGACATCGTGGGTGAGGAATCCTAGAGACCCTTGATATTTTCTTTCTCCAAAAAGCATTAAAGTGTTTTTAAAGGTATTTAGTGTTCAGGTGGCTCACTTGTTCTTTGCAGATTAGTTTTAGTCTTTGGTAGGTTTGGCTATTTGGTTTTGCTCTTAATCCTAGGATATGATCTTTCAGGGCTGCAAGGGAATGCCTAAGCGTTTACTGGGACCCTCTAATTTGACAGGATTTGAACATCTTTCTGCATGTTCCTTGCACAGCACTGAAATCTCCACTGAACTCTTCAAGCTCAAGCTGCTGCTACTTTTCTTGGTTTTGTAAAAATCTTTCCCTATGTTGATGCAGTTTAGGAGTCAATGACTTAAGGTAAAATTATACATGAGTTTTTATCCTCTCTCCCTTTGGCTCCATTCTTTCTTGGACTGTGCTCTTCGGGCAGCACTCATATCGGTATCCTCGGCCCATTTAGACCAATGTTTTGGTTTGTGCTCTATTCTCCTGCTTATTACCTCTCCCGTATCATCAAATGTACACACACACACACACTCTCTCTCTCTCTCTCTCTCTCCTTCTTATTTGTTATTTGCCAATGGCTTGATCCAGTATCAGCCACTCAGTCATGAACAGAATAGGCACTTAATTCTGGGCAACTATTTTTAAGACATTAAAAGTATACTTATTTTTAAATAAGTATGTAGCATGGTTCCCGCAGATGTGACATTTATTTAGGATTTTGAGAAAGTGTACAGTGAGGAAAAGTGAATAAATAAAGTGAGATGAGAGTAAGGAGTCAGTAATTATGTGGAAAATGCACGTCATATAAAGACCACGACATCGAACATCTGTGGAGTCCTCATGTACTAAGTGTGCTACTAGACACGGTGGTAAACCGGCAGGCCATTTATTTCGGGCTATTTGACCTCGAGAAGGGAGAAAAAGATTAACTGGAAAATTGTAAATAAAAATTCAAGTAGCAGTTTAGAAAACAATAATGTGATTTCTGAAGTACAAAGTAGAACTCAGTGTATACCGAGCGTAAACCTGTCTCCGTTTAAAATAAGCTGAAGTGAATAAAACAAACAAGCAGGGCATTTAGTTCCAGTTCTCAGCAGAATAAAACTTTTAAATTTCTGTACCTTCCAGAAGTGAAATGATGCCAGCCTGCACTTTAGCACCTAGGGCGGCAGGACAGAAAACACTAGTCTGAGTGCCCGAAATAAAAATGTCATGGTTCCAATGAGAGTTCTCTGTTTTTTCTTTTTGTTGCTATCAACAAATTCTAGGGCCAGCTGGATGCTGGTTAGCAACATTTTAGACTCAGTGGGGCACAAGATTTTTGAGGCCATGAGAGTTCCAGGACATGCTGTTTGAAGTAGGATTAAGACTTAATTCCATTTATACACGGCTGCACCCAGATTTACTGAGTCACAATCTCAAATTATTTTCACCAAGCTCTAAAACTGTTTCTGACATGGAGCCAGGTTTACAAACCACTCTTTCAAACTAGGAATTACATTTTATCACTCCTTCATTTGCACAGCAGCATTCAAAAACTGAACAGAGAACACCCCTTGTGTGTTCAACTTTAATAAGATATTAGCCAAAAAAGGTAGTGATATATATTCCTCCCAAAATAACATTAATACATAATCCCAAAGATAACGAAGAGTTAGGAAATCTTTCCTGACCATTATGACTCTCATTTTTATATGTGATTCCTAGAGAAGCAATTTTAATTTCTGATGCTTCAGAGAATAATACAGAATTTCTGGTCAGGCAATACGATTGTCTGTAGAACTGAAATGTTTCCTCCTAAAATGAAGTAGAGATGCTGAACATAATAAAATAAAAATAATCTGGAATTCATAACAGGACTTGCAAGGATGAAAAGAAAATCTCAAGGTGCAAGAAACAAATAGTGACCTGAAAACTTTAGTATCTTTAAGGTAATAAGCATGTGAACTTATGTCACTGCTGCCCAAGGGGCTGCTCCTGTTCAATCATGGAGGGACTAATTTCATAAAGCTCATGCGAAGAGAGTTGATAGGACTGTGGGTCCTTGCAAAGCAGGAGCTAAAACTGAGACTTCTACCTAATAGTAGATTCTCAAAAGGCTCTAAACTCAGCAAAAGGCAAATTATAAAAAAATGTCTGCACATAAACATCGGGAACTGAAAAGGAAGCTTACCTGTCTCGACCTAGCCTCCAGATGGAAAACAAGTATCTTTTGAAAATTTGAAGGACTAAGTTTTGAAACAATCCTGCATATTTAGATCTTGAAATGATAATACCCTGAAACTGATAGGCTATAATGTGAAAAACAGCACAAAATAAATCTGGATAATATTTATTGCAGTAAAGAAAAAAATTAAAAACATACAGGTACAAAAGAACAGTAAAAACTTGAATAAGGATCAATTAGAACTTCTAGAAAGAGAGATGGAATAACCAGACGATGGATGTGACACAGCACAGGGAAATTCCTAAAGGCCTTGGAAGAGAGCTTAAAAGCAAATACAGCAGAAAGATCACACATAAATGAGTAAGCAGACTAATAGAAAATTTTTTACTTCTTTCCAGCGATGAAGACATAACAAGGCTTTACCTCCAGATAACTGAAAAATGTTTGAAAAACAACAATTTTCAGACTTTGGGCAACAGGCAATTCCCAGATCAGGGACAGAAAGAGGCAGCTAGAAACTAAACAGTATGTGGTGACTTACAGAGTTAAGACACTGGAGATGAGTGTTAAGGGAGGCCAAAGCAGAAGAAATTTGTGGGAAGAGTTCCAGAAAAGGAGTTATGCAGAAAAAGTTGCCCCGATATCTGCACTGGCTTCTCCTTGAGCATTTGCTAAGGACTCTGCTGCACATGCATGGAACAGAACTCCACAAGATAGAGTTAAAGAATGATCAGGGAGTTATAAGGAGAGCAATTCCCAGAGTTCACAGAGGGTAGGGGGTTATCTGAGTTCCAACCAGAGTGGAAAGTCCTCAGTGATCATCACATTCAGTGGAGACCCCACTGCATCATCCCTTAGTAGCAGGGCTGAATGATCCCTATAGAGTATGGGCTACTGTAGACCCGCCTTCACAAAGCTCAAAAGAAAGACCTCAAAAAGATCAAACCGATCTGTAAATAACTTAGTTACTTAAAAAAAAAAAAAAAAAAAGAAAGAAAGAAAAAGAAAAAAAGAGCTCAGTGGTCTTTCAAGTTAGACAAGAAAATCCAGACCTTCAACAAAGCAATCATCATAATGTCCAGCAACCTGTCAAAAATACTAGATGTGCCAAGAAGCAGGGACATGTAATTCAAAACCAGGAGAAAACCCAATCAGTGGAATCAGACACAGAAATGCCAGAAATGACAGAACAAACTTGAAAGTATACTACAATAGCTATCACATTACATATGACATTTGTGTATTTAAATATGGATAAAATTAGACAAAGAAATGTTAGATATTAAAAAAATAAAATAAAAGGAACTTCCAAAGGTAAGAACTACTATGTCTGAAGTGAAAATTTCACTAAACTGGCTTAACAGCAAATTAAGCATAGTATTTGAAGACATATCACCAACATATATGTGAATGAAGCATAAAGAAATACACTGGAAAAGAAGGAGCATCAGTTGACCTATTACCTAATTCCAAATGTTCTAACATACATATAATTGAAGAATCAAGAGGGGAGGAGAGAGAGGGCATAGAAAAAACTATGTGGAGAAATACTATTTGAAAAGTTTGAAATTTGGTAAAAACTATAGACACTGATTCAAGAGGCTGAACTAATCCTACGTAAGGTAAACACTAGGAATACTGTATCAAATCACACAATGCTCAATTATGAAAAATACTGAGAGAAAAAAGTTAGCAGTCGCTCCTTCCCTGTCCAAACAACCTAGGCATCCTAGGTTTGCAGTTCAAGCCCACTTCATCTGATGCGCAGAAGACAAGGTGACTGCTTCTGATATTTGAGCTCTATATGTTATAATTTCAAGTCAGTGGGGGAAAATCCAGGCTTTCACAAATGGCTTTGGACAACGAGCCTAGAATTTTAAAAGCGTAAATTTAAATTATCTCATACAGTAAATTTGAGCTGGGGTAGAGACTTACATATGAAAGATGAAAGTGTCAATGTGCTAGAATTCACCGTGGGAAAACACTATCATGTTTGGGGAAAGACTTTTTGAAACAAGACATTAACGCCAGAAAACATAAGGGAGAAAATATGTGTGTAAGGGGCGGATAAATACAGAACTTCCCTCTCTTCCCTTCCTCCTTTCAGAACCATGTGAGGAATAAGGCTCATGAGACAGAGATCAAAAGATCAGTTTTCTTACCGACAGAGCTGGCTGGGGTACATGACTTTATTTCTCAGCCAGGTTGCTCTCCACCATGTGAGACCGTGGCCTGAACAGTCTCTGTCCCTGTGGGGAAACCTAGGGCGAGGGGCAGGGAAGCCCTCTCCAGCAGATAACATTCATAAATCTGATTACATAGAATAATATAAATATTACAGCCAGCAAAATATATCTTCAATCCATATAACTAGGGACACGACTCCCAAATCCCCACAATGTATGTGGCTCTAATTGGCTTCAGAATGTAATTCTGGTGCCTGGGGCAAGAAAGTGGATGAACTTTTCTGGAGCTTTCTTATTTAACTCCCTGAGGGAGAGGGTAGCCTAGACTTTCTTCCCAGATCCCCTTCCCCCTCATCACTCCACAGCTGTTTTCCTCAGATCACTAGCAGGTGCCTTGATTTCTCCTGGGAGGTAAACAGGCAGCAGACCCACAGATCCTTTTTGGCTACTGCACCACTCTTTCCTTTTGGTATTGGTAAGTATCTTTAAAAACCTGCAAAAACACGTTCTAAAATACCATCATCTCTGGGTGGTACGATAATGCACTATTCTTAATTTTCCCCCAGATTTCCTTTTTTTTTTTTTTTTTTTTTATTAACAGAGGTCAAGCAGGACCTCAGATCCCACCAGCTCTGCATCTCATGGAACTATTAAATTGATGACATCCCCCTTACTGCTGCAGTCCTTTACCAACTCCTGAGTCATTCCCTTTCATTTCTTAACATAAGTTCTGGATGAATAAAATTCTCTCACACTTACTGATGTAAATCTTAGTGATTTTCATATACGAGTTGATGATCCTTCCAACACAGTGGCGTCCCAGCACTTTGACCCTCTTGACTCCAGTTATCTTGCCTTCTATTCCATCTCAGCCACTACCCACTAGGGGCACACCCGAAACCTGATCACTGCTAGAACTGCTACCCTCCATCATCTCAATTTCGTGTAGGAAGTTCTCTGACCGTTATCTCCCTCTAGGACCCTGACTCCTGACCCCTCAACCCTGCCAGTGCCTCCACTCTGTTGACCCACCACCTTGTCATTCTCCCTCAGGCTCTGGGTGTCCTCTCTCCCCTCCTGTCACAGCTTAAACTCGAGGCCAATTATTATCATCTCTTCACTGCACACACTCTTCCCCTGCTCTTGTTGTATTTTCTTGGCAACACTAAACCCTGAGTAGATTAAATTCAAACCCTAGTTAAATCAAGTTCTCTGACTACTCCTTGCCTGCAGCTGCACAGCTGAATATGGCAAAAGAGAAATACAAACATGCTGACTGGTCTCACTCTAAAATCATGACCACAAACCTCCAGAGGGCGTCTGATGCTGGCCAGGGCTCCTGCCCATCTGCCCTGGCCATTCCTTCTCACTGTTGTCCAGGCGATTGTTTTACACGCCCCTCTTTCTCTTTAAACATCCAGCGCCTCCTGCCCGACCTTCACTCTCAGCTGATTTTGCTTCCACTTCACTGACAAACTCGAGAAACCTGAAGCAATCCGTTAAAAACTGTCCAAGATCCCCAAGATCATGTCCATCCACCTCTGAGCACCTAGGGGCTGATGTCCTCACCTGACGAGGTAGCAGTGCTCCCCTCACTCCTAAGTAATGTCACCCCGTCTACATGTGCACTGGATTTCTTTCTCTTTCCAGAACTTCCTCTAACAATGGTGGGGTGCAGGGTTACAGCGCAAATAGAAAGCCCATTCCATGTACATGTATGCACATCATATTATGTTTATATATGTATATATACGTGTGTGTGTGTGTGTGAATTCACATACAATAAAATAGTATCTTGATATACATATAGCATATGCTATACAGCACGTGTGCATATGTGTTTATCTAAAATGGTGGTGAGGAAGACACATGAATAAGAAAGCAAATTTAGGTATATAATACTGTTTAAAAAGGAAAGATAATTTTTCTAATCAGTAAGCAGAAGAAGAAAGCAAAGATTTGCTGAACATCTGCTGTGTTCCAGGCACTGAGCTAAGGTCTTATATCATCTACTATAAAAAGTAATACGTATAAGGAAATCGAGGCTTTGAGCAGTTAGATTCCTTGCCCAAGATCACAAAGCTAGTAAAAACGGTCAAACTGGGTTTTGCCCCCAAGGAGGGTCGGACTCCAAAGCCCACGCTTTTTTTACTCACTATGCTATGTGAGAAAAACACCACCGTTTCCTATACAACTGGTCCTAATGTAAGTTCCCTGACGTTCCCATTTCAAGGCCGCGTTCTGCAACGCCCAGCTCCACGGCACTGAACCAGGAGCTGACACGTGGCTGGTTAGGCTGGGGGCTGCTCGCCCCGTCCGAGTGGTGGTTGTCTTTTGCTGAAGAGCTGCTGGACTGACCTCGCAGGCAACAGTACTTCCATTGTGGGTGCACTGATTCTAGATGTGTGCTTTCCAATCAGGTTGTAAAGTGCTCTGATATTCCTCCGGATGAAATGGATCCTGTAAATGCAATTTGTAGTTTCATTTGCCCTATAGTTGCGAGCTGCTTGGTGATTTAATTCTCAGCGTACTGTATTTTCTTTTTAAAAGCGTATTTAAAAGGTTTCTTTTATCTAGTGGTGGACTTTCTAAACTGCTCTCAGAAGTTTTCAAAATAAAGGAGCAATTCTACAGCAATTTTCACAAATAATCATTTCTTACCACCAGATTTATTTGTGCTTGATGCTTTGTACTCTCTTGCTAGCCCTGCCCTCCAAATTGTTGTGCAGTAAAACCACCTTTCCACGTAACACAGGATACTTCAAGGTTAGGTATTAGAGGAGTGTGTTTGCCTTATTCAAAATTCCTAACTCTATAATTTTAAAACACTGTTTTCTGCTGCAGCAGGAGTGGCGAATATATTTTAAGTGTATTTATTTTCTGAAAGCATGGAAAGTTAAATATACATGGTTTCTTTTCCTTAAGGGGCAAAAACTTTACATGCAAGGTCGAGCAACAGAAAAACTGCACTTCTTAAATCAGAATCAGGAGCTCTGGTCTGAATCTACCACTGTAATTGCACATGATTCTACAGCTGTGAGCAAAGCACAACAGCATTCTGAAAAAACATCAGTCTAGTGATGCGGAGCAGGAGTAAGTAGTCTCCTCCTGTTAAGTAGAGGGTTGGACATTCCGTGACTCTGTGAAGCTTATAAACTGACATCAAGATACGTGGACAGTCAGGTAACGTTATGGTGCACTTGGGCGAATACTACGATACAGTCCACTGACGGAAACATCCATCATTTCTTTTTGTGTGTGTGGAGATAGAATTTTAGGGCAGAATAGCACTTTATAAGTCATTTAGATCAGTCCCTCATCTGATACCCCCCCAGTATTCCCATCCGATGGCGATCTAGTCTGAGATAACGTGGCTTCCATTTTAGGTCAATCCCTCTTGCAGGATTTTACCTGTGTTGACAGTTTTCTACAACTGGGAAGATTCTTCATCAATCACTGTTGTCTTTGTTGGGGGACACAGCACAAGAAACTGCTGAGTCCACAAACTGAGTTGCTTGGATTTAGTCTGTAAGGCTAAATTTTTTTCCAAAAGTGCTTTGAATTTCTCTTAGACTTTAAACTGTGATGACACTGACAATCAAAAAGTTATTGCCATCCACTGTTCCAGAATTCAGTTATTACTTTCAGCTCTTTGCACTAAATGTTTTTGAAATTAATTTTCACTTCCTTTGGTTAGATTTCTCTTCCCTCTGCCTTAAAGAAATCCATATCCCTCTATGCATGACAGCAATTTAAAGGTGGGCAAAGAGGACTTCAGAGGCTGTAGTCATAGAACACACTTTTTAAAGAACCACCTCAGTTGTAGATATGAAATTTGCAGGTTGATTTAGAAATAGGGGCAGAAAGTCACTGAAGCAGGTTTCACCTTCTCAAGTTCAGTGTCTCACTACCAAGCATCTCTGAATCCTTCCACAATTGAAGAATTACCCAAAATACTTCTCATTTATCTTAAGGATAATAAACTCTGTATGATTCATCTGTCCCATTCTTTTTGGATTTTACTGTTCTTAGATGTGAATAATATGAAGGTCCTCATCGTAAATAAAAGAAAGAAATATTACTTTATTGAGACCCCCGGTGGAATTCTTTGCATTCAATATTTGGTTGCACAATATCTGAAGGAGAGGGATGTAAAGCACCTGACTTATGAGGAAGATTTCAAAGGCACACATTTGTCTATTTAGCAAAGCACATGGAAAATATATCTGTATTTGAACATTTGCTCACAAGGAGTCAAAAAGGGTAATTTAGTTATTTCATTATAATATAACCCGGGACCATCTGGGGGCAGTCATAGGCGTACAGATGAATCAAGGAATTGGTAGATGACCTTTATGAAGAACTGAACTTCTCTGGGCAATCTATACTTTTCAAAGAGTCCAAACATCATCTTATTTATATTCAAAATATGCAGTTTTACTTTTTCATTCATTAATTCAACAAATATTTATTTTGAAATCCCCATTCCTGTGCCTGTCTGGGTGCCAGTACTAGACACCGGGAACACAACAATGATCCAAAACATACAAGGGCTCAAGTTTCATGGTTCTTTCAAAGGCACTACACAGGCAGAAATGCTAATGAGCACCTATAACGAACTGACGCAGGTCCTGAGATGGAAAGAAACACAGTTGAGATGTAAAGATAATCAGCTGTGTACTCAGGACCTCTCCATGGTGGCCCAATTAGCCAGTCTGGGAATCCCTGAGTGACACAGCCTTTATCCCTCCCCACAGGGAGTGAATCAAACGCCTCGAATCAGACACCACCGCTGGCCTTCTACTTCCCCGGTCACTGCAGAACTACCCGAAGTGAGTGTCAGACCGCACCGCGCATGCGTACTAACACGCTGGGTCGGCCTCCAGGGTGAGCCAGAGCTGTGCCTCGGCGAGCGCTTCCCCCACCTGGCGGGGAAGCCGAGGTGCTGGGGCCCACCGCTGAAGGTTCTCAAGAGCTGAGGATGCACAACTCTTCCATTTTCAGTAGCACCATGCTGGTACACTCTGAAAACACTGCACGCTACAAATCAGGGCTCCTCAGTGAGTTGTTGTTTTACCATCTCACCACTGTAGAGGTATCCCAAATTGTATGTGTCTTAGGGTCCTGCTAGAAGGAATGTCATGTACGAGGTGGAGGCCGATTAATGTGCCAGGTCTATGGTCACTAGTCCTACTATGAAATAGGAGGCCTGCCTCAGCTGATCATTCTGGGTGGTATCCAGGCAGCTCTGAGAATGAGCTCGGTGCCTTCAGAGCAACCCTGTCTCGTCTACTGGCCGCCTACCGCCCGGGCAGTGATGGAGCTGGGATCACTGTCAGAACGAGGGCCAGACATGCTGTGACCTACGCTACAAACTGTAGGATTATAACAACACAAAACTCCACATATGACTCAAGGCTGCAGGGCAGGTCCTCAGCAAACAACTTCACAAAGTAGGGTCTCCACTGCATGATCTTCAACTTTATTGTGTGTGTGTGTGTGTGTGTGTGTGTGTGTGTGGACAGTTAAGTTGTAATCTCTCCACAAGTTTCTAGTTATGCAACATAGCATTATCAACTATAGTCTCCATGTTATGCATTAGATCCTCACACTGAATCCATCTTATAACTGAAAGTTTGTACCCTTCTACCAACACCTCCCCATTTCTCCCACTCTCAGAAATCACCATTCACTGTTTCTATGAGTATGACTTTTAAAAAAATTCTACACATAAGTGATAATATTCAGTACTTGTCTCTGTCTGGCTTATTTCACTTCACATAATGTATTCCAGATTCATCCACATTGTCTCAAATGGCAAGATTTCCTTATTTTTTAAGGCTGAATAATAATCCATTGAGTATGTGTGTGTGTGTATGTAACATTGTGTGTATATACATAATATTGTGTCCATATATACACTATTGTGTGTATATGTAAAATACTATATACATTTACATCTATATACATATAGCATTGTATATATTTATAACATTGTGCATGCATGTGTACATATATACATATATACAGTATTTTCTTCATCCATTCATCCATCAATGAACACCTAAGTAGTTCTAGCTTTATAATTTTTTAAGGAACCTACATATTATTGTCCATAGGGGCAGTACCAGTTTACATTCCCAGTAACAATGCAAAAGATTTCCCTTTTCTCCACAATCTCATCAACACTTTGTTATCTCCCCTTTTTGATAATAGCCATCTTAACAATTGCTATCTCACTGTGGTTTTGATATGCATTTCCCTGATGATTACTGTTGTTTAGCACATTTTTATGTACCTGTAGGTCATTGTATGTCTTATTAAAGTGTCATTTTAAATTGGGGTTTTTTTTTCTATTGAATTGTACTAAGCTTATACATCTTAGATTTTAACTCCTTACTGGATATGTGGTTTGCAAATATTTTCTCCCACTTGGTAGGTTGCCTTTTCATTTTGTTGATGGTTTCCATTGCTGTGCAGAAGCTTTTTATGTTGATTTTTGCTTTTGTTGCCTTTGCTTTGGTGTCAAATCCAAAAAGTCATTGCCAAGACCAAGACAAAGATCTTATCCCTCTGTGTTTTCTTTTAGGGGTTTTATGGTTTGGAGTCTTATTGAAGTCTTTAATCCATTTTGAGTTGATTGTGGGTGTGTGTGGTGTAAGACACAGGATCAGTTTCTTTTTTTTTTTTTTTTTGCATGTGTCAGTCTTCTTAGCACTATTCGTTGAAGAGATTATCCTTTCCCCATTTTATATTCATGGTGCCTTTGTTATACTTAATTGACTATATATGCATGGGTTTATTTCTGGCCTCTCAGCTCTGTTCCACTGATCTATGTGAATGTTTTTATGCCAATATAATACTGTTTTCATTACCACAGCTTTGTAATATAATTTGAAATCAGGAAGTGTGACGTCTCCTGCTCTGTTCTTTCTCAATCTTGTTTTGGCTGTCTGGGGTCTTTTGTGGTTCTACTCAAATTTCAGAATTTTTTTTTCTACTTCTGTGAAAAATGCCATTGGAATTTTGATAGGCATTGCATTGAATCTGTAGGTCACTTTGGATAATATGGACATTTAAACAATATTAATTATTTCAATCCATGAATACAGACTATCTTTCCATATATTTCTGCTTGCTTTATTTTTGTTTCATCAATATTTTATAGTTTTCTGTGTACAGATCTTTCACCTCCTTGGTTAAATTTTTTCCTAAATATTTTATTCTTTTTGATGCTATTGTAAAGAGGATTGTTTTCTTAATTTCTCTTTCTCATAGTTCTTTGTTGGTGTATAGAAATATGACTGATTTTGTCCTGTAACTTAACTGAATTACTGAATTTGTTTATTAGTTTTTTGGTGGAGTCTTTAGAATTTTATATATATATAAAAATATATAAATCATGTCATCTGGAAACAACAATTTTACTTCTTCCATTCCAATATGGATGTCTTATTTCTTTTTCTAGCCCAAATGATCTGTCCAGGATTTCCAATACTATTTTGAATAAACATGGTGAGAGTAGGCATTCTTGTCTTGTTCCCAATCTCACCTTCGAATATGATGTCACGTGTAGGCTTGTCATATATGGCCCTTATAATGTTGGGACACACTTCTACCTATATCTAATTTGTTGGGAATTTTTATCATGAAAGGATGTTGTATGTCAAATGCTTCCTCTGCATCTATTAGGATAATCATATAATTTTTATTATTTATTTTGTTGATGTCATGTATCACATTTACTGATTTGAATATGTTGAACCACCCCTGAATCCTAGGAATAAATCTCACTTGATCATGGTATATGATCCTTTTAATGCACTGTTGAATTTCGTTTGGTCATATTTTGTTGATATTTTTCACCTATGTTCATCAGGGATATTAACCTATAATTTTCTTCTTTTTTAGTGTCTTTGGCTTTGGTAACATGGTAATGCTGGCCTCATAAAACAAATGAGGAAGTCTTCCCTCACTTTCTGTTTTTTTGGGAGAATTTGAGAAGGACTAACATTAATTCTTCCTGAAATGTTTGGTAGAGTTTAATAGTGAAGCCATGTGTTTCTGGACTTTTGTTTGTTGGGAGGTTTTTGCTTACTGATTCAATCTCTTTACTAGTAATTGATCTGTTCAGATTTTCTGTTTCTTCTTAATTCAGTCTTGGTAGCTTGTTCATTTCTAGGAATTTATCCATCTCCTGTAGGTCATCTAATTTGTTGGCATATAATTAGTCATTGCAGTTTCTTACAATCTTTGAGTATTTTTTGTTATCAGTTGTAATGTCTCCTCTTTTATTTCTGATTGTATTTGTCCTTTATTTTTTCTTAGGTTACCTAGGTAAACATTTGTCAATTTTGCTTATTTTCTCAAACAACATTTCAAAGTTTCATTTATCTTTTCTATTGACTTTCTAGCCTCTATTTCATTTATTTCTACTCTAATCTTTGTTATTTTCTTCCTTTGACTAACTTTGGGCTGAGTTTGTTCTTTTCGTAGTTCCTTGAAGTTTAATGTTAGTTGTTTGAGAGCTTTCTTTTTTTTCTTAATGTAGGCACTGATTCCTACAAACTTCCCTTTAGAACTGCTTTTGATGCATCCTTTAAGTTTGGTTATGTTTTGTTTCCATTTTCATATATCTCAAGATATTTTTTGATTTCTTCTTTAATTGGTTTTTCAGAAGCATGTTGTTTCATACCCACATTTGTGGATTTTCCAGCTCTCCTCTTGTAACTGATTTCTAGTTTCATACCACTGTGATAGCAGAGTATGCATCACAGGATTTCAGTCTTGTTAAATTTGTCAAGACTTGTTTTGTGGCCTAATACATGATCCTCAGTTCTCTAATCCTTTCTTCTGCTTTACCTAGTCTGCTACTGAACCCCTTATTGAATTTTTCATTTCAGTTATTATATTTTTCAGTTGTATGGTTTCTCTTTGGTACTTTTTTGTATTTTTTCCTTGTTGAAATTCTCATTTTTCTCATACATTGGTCTCCTTACCTCAGTAAGCATCTTTATGATCATTAATTTGAACTCTTGTGTAAGCTCTTGTTTATTGGGTAAATCACTTATCTGTTTCATTAAGGTTGGTTTTGAGAGATTTATTTTATTCTCTTGTTTGGAACCCCCGTCTCTTCATTTTCCTTAACTCTGTGTTGGTTTCTGCACATTAGATAAACCAGGCACTTCTATCTTGACAGACTGGCCTTGTGTAAATAAACCTTGTCAATCAGCCAGACTTGAGCTCCTGTTGTCTCTCAAACTTTGTAATTGTCTAAGCCACCATCTTTGTAATTAGTGACTTCCAGAAGTGGAGGATATACCAAGACCTGTCAGTTTTCCAAGGGTGTGGGAAATGTCTTTATGCCTATCTAGGCTCCAGTGTGACTACTAATCGCATGCCCCTTCAGCTTCCCCAGTGCAGGCTAATTGGAAGCTCAACTTTCAGGTAGCAGCTGAGAAAGCCAGGATGTTAGATAGGCAGTCTAGCCCCTATCAAGGAGAGACTGGGAGCCGGGTGCTTTTCTCTGTGTTGAGCCAGAGGGAGTAGTCTCTCGAATTGCTTATGTACCCAAACAGAACAGCTTCTTTGTTTTGTGTAATCCTCAGGAACTCATGAATGCCAATCCCTGTCAGCTCCTGATGACAGGTGCTCCTGGTGATCTGGGAGTCAAGAACAGCTGAGTGACAGCCATATCAGTTGGGGTGCTAGATACGTGGATAAGTTCCTTCCAGGGAGAAACTAGACACGTGGCTTTATTGTTGGAGCAAGGTTGGGGAAAACAGCAAAGGATGTGCCCACCAGCTCTCTCGGGCTCCTGGGAGGATCCCAGTCAGCATATGCAGTGATCAGAAGCCAGAACCTCAAGCAGCAGCTAGGGAGGTATGCAATCAAATCCCTTCCAAAGAGAAACTGGGAGATGGATGTTTCTGCCTGCTCCATCTGTGCTTAGCTCTGGGGGGTTAGCTGCAGGAAGTGTGTGCCCATTTGAAAACTGACTGTTTTGTTTGTTTAATATGGTCCTGTAGTATTCATGAAGGCTGAACCTTGGGGGCTATTAGAGCTGGTGATTTGAAGGTCTCACTCAAGTGGCTGCCTTAAAAGTTGGAATACCAAATGTGTGGAAAAGCTCTTTCCAAAGAGAAGGTGGGGTCTTGATTTTATGGTTGGGGCAAGCCAGGAGAAGACAGGGGAAGGCAGGGGAAGTGCACACTGGCTCCTCCAGGCTCCTGGGAGGATCACAGTCAGCAGCTAGACTGAGTCTGATTAGAAGCTGGGACCCTCAGGCACCAGCTTGTAAAGTACGTAGTCAAATTATTTCCAGAGAAAGACTGGGAGATGGATGTTTTGCCTGCTCCCTCTGCACTGAGCCCTGAGGGGACAGACACAGCCAGTGCTCCCCTGCCTGTTAACAACTGCTTCTTCATTTGCTCTGGTCCTGTGGGGCTCACGAATGCAAGCTGGGAGTTGGGGGGGGGGGTCCCTCCCAATGTGATGGCACTGTGGCAGGAATAGGGTTTTTGTTGAGACTATGTCTCAGACTTTTCTCTTTTTGTTGTGGGTTTATCTCAGTTGCCTAATGTGTAGGAATCACTTAGCTAGTTCCTGGATTTCTCTCAGAGGGAACTGCTGTATGTAGCTATATATTCGACATGTCTGTGAGAGGAGAGAGTTCAGCAACGTTTTATGTCACCATCTCTTGGTGACATCCAGATTTCCACTTCTGATAAAAATTGAGTGAGGGCCTTACTCAACCTTCAAACGACCATCCTATTAGTCAGGCTGGAAAAGTATGAAGTCTATTTTCCAGGCTCCCTTGCAACTTAGATTCTTTATCTGATTTAGATTCTGTTATGTGGACTGATTTGATATTTGGAAGACCTAAGAATGGCTGTGTTAAGAAGCAATGTTTAAATGTCTATTCTCTTTCTTCGTCCATGTTAAGAGAGGGTTGCCATGACAGCTTCTAATTTCCAACTTTATAAAGCCTAGATCAGAGCCCCAGGGGTGTTCTTGAACTCTTGGCTCTAGTATTGGCCTCTGGTGAAACAATGCTCTTGTCAGTCAGTCCTGTTTATACCTGGAAATCATCCTATAGACCGAACCTACAACATTCTCCTTAAGCCCTTCAAATGATGTTCTAACCACCTAATTTCTGTATTACTTATTTTTCTGAATGTAAGTGGTTTCTGTTTTTCAACACTGATCAAATATTTGGAGCAAGAAGTTAACACTTTAGGATGACCATCCAGAATTAATCTCTTCTGGTTTGGATGAAAGGCAGCAGTGGTGTAATATCACTGGAAGTGGATTATACAAAACAGATTGCATGAAATAACCAACAAAGTTACTTAAATTATCACCCAGTGTCACCTGGGATAAAGGCTAGACTTTGTTAAAATAATAGGTTTTTAAAATGGCCTTGATAGAGACAAAAAGGAATACAGAGACTATAAACTGGACTTGCAGCTTGTAACTACACCAGATATAGATTAAGAAGAAAAGGACAAGGAGGAAAATGGGAAGAAGGAAAGGGGGGGAGGGGGAAGGAGAGAAGGGAGAGAGAGAACAAGGGATAGAGGGGAAAGGGGAGGGTGCTTTGAAGAACACGATGAAATCAAGATTTTAAATTCCTCCCTTAAGGTATTATCAAGAACCAGAAGCCTGTGCTTGCTCTAAAATGATCTCTTATCAGGATGACACAGCTAAAGATCAAAGGCATGGTCTGATCACGTAGGCTACCAAATTAAAATATAAACTGAGGGTGGGGCTGAAACCCTGCATTTCAAACAATGTCTGGGGTGGTGCCACCTTTGAATAGCAAGGGGGTAGAGCATTCTGGTTTCCTCCAGCAAGTGGACGCCTACCTGCCCTACAAGTACACCTGTGAGGGGATGCTGGAGTGAATCCACAACTGCATCCAGCACGAGGACTTCTGTGCAGCCCCAGGCCCTGCCCCACTAGGGGCCTGGGCACCACGGAGCCCCTACATCTGGGCCCCCAGTGCCACCCCATCAAATGGACACAAAATGCTAGCTTGGCCCCCAGCACACTCCACCCGGGCCTGGCTGGCCACTACTGGGAGGGCCTGCACACAGTGGGGGAAAAGTGTACATATATGGACTGAAGTACAGTGTCATCAGGTCTCATATAATTTAGTGCAAGTCTTCAAAAAAAAATTCTCCCAATTAGAAGGAATGTACTTAGGTGGATTCAAAGGAATCTGAGCTCTCTGGCTGCCCAGACCTACTAATCCTCCTCTCGTCCCTGCCTTATAAGGGATTTTACTTTGTTTGGAGGTCCTGTCAGTCCTCAAATGAGGGAGTTGCTTTGTAAGCAAGAACCTGCTCTCCTCATGACAAGCCCACAACAACAACTGTTGTCTCTTGACTTAGAGCAGTCATACCCCACATGTCCAGGGGCCGAAAGCAAAATCTGACATGGGGTAAGGTAGCTTTACAGCAAAAATTTTCACGATTTTGCTAATTTATTTGGCATCGATCTAAAGAATTTGTGCAAGAATGGATTCCCGAGGTCCTAAATAGGAAAAGCGCTTCAAATTTTTAGATTAGGTCAAATTTATCAACATGTGTACATTTCCCAGAGATTTGTAATGCAGCGTGCTAGCTCAAGTATCTGGGAGTGCTTCTGACTCAAGACTGGTGTGCGTGGAATGATATAAACATTAAGAAAATTCTTAGTATGTTATAGAGTGAAGAATATAAAGATTTAGGAAGATTAGAATGATGCAGCAGATTTGTCATCTATAGCTTACTGATCCAAACTGAAATTATGTCTGTAGGAGAACCCAGCGAGCACACTCTTCCCCAAAGCACTGAGAAACGGGTAAGTGAGAGAACGGGTAAGTGAGAGAAACACCAAGTTATTAGAAAGCAGTATAGAGGTTGCCCCTTACAGGCCAGCACTGATTTGGGAAATGGGAAATGCTGCCATTTAAATGGTCTGACTTATTTCACTGAGTTGATGGATCCCAAAAAGAGAACTGTGGTGGTTAATTTTACGTGTCATTTTCCATAGGATGTAGTGCTCAGTTATTTAACTAAGCACTAATCCTGAATTCTTTGTGAAGGTATTTTGTAGATGAAGTTAATATCTATAATCAGTTGACTTTAAATGAAAGAGATTTTAACCCTGATAATCTGGGTGGGCCTCACCCAATCAGCTGAAAGCCTTAAGAGCAAAACTGGAGAAGACTGACATCACCAAGATGGTGATACAGGTTGTTCTTGACTCCACTCTCCCTCACAAGAAGAACAACTAACAACTATTCAAGAACAAGACACCACTGAAAGAATCTTACAACACGGGGATAAGGCTGAAACACCTCCCTGAGCCACAGAGTCCAAAACATCCCACATTAGAAGGGTAAGAGAAGTGGCTATATGTTGACTGCATTGCCCCTCCCCAAGTCAAGCTCAGCACCATGCAGAGAGGACTCCCTGAGCCTCTGGTTCCTCCACTGGGAAAACAGGCTAGCCATTTCTAGCACAGTGGGTTATTTTGCAGGAGCCCCTACTCTGATCTCTCACCAAGGGGACTGCAGGGGAATCTATGGGGCCCAACCTCTAGGAATCTCACTGTGATAGAGAAGGGGGAGGACGCTTGCAACAACCAGCACATGGACCTTGGCAGAGTTCATACTTGCAGTGTCCCAAGTAGATCTCAACCAGAGGTTTTGCTCATCTATAAAATCAAGTTGGCAGCACACTCTGACCAGGGAACTCAGCAGGATGTGGATCTGCCTGATTTGGATTCTGAAATGAGGATTTTTGCTGGCCCAAGAGGCTGGTCTGCCCACCATCAAGGCAAGGAGCTAAATCACAGCTCCACCTGCTATGGAGAGCATCCCCTGGACACATCTGACTAGAAGGGCTAGCAGAAACATTCGGAAGCGGTGTAGCCTGGCAACCCTCGCATCAACACGGTGGTACCCCTCCTAGCTGGAGAACCTGTTTGGGAAATTGAGAGTTGCCTGGAGTGGACCCTCCCCTACACACCCAGGCAAGAGAGCTGAGCCAGCCCCACTCGCTGTGGCTCCTGGCCCCGTCTGACCAGAAGGGCTGGCTAGAACACCTGAAACATGTGCACTCAGTGGTACCCATGTCAAGAGAAAGGAAGACAGAGCCAATAGTTTGCAGAGCAAAGCCAGTGGTCCTGTTTGGCCAGGGAGCTTGGGGCATGGATGAGCTTGAGTTAAGACAATACACAAAGAGCTTTACCAGCTCCAGAGTTGCTTCTCCCATCACACCTATGCAGGGAAACTAATTCACACCCCACTCACTGCTGAATACAGCCTCCAGCCTGCATGACTGGGGAACTTAACCAGAGCACACCGGAAGTCAGTGCAGCCACCCAGTAATGCTGCTTACAGTAGCACCTGAACAGAGAGCAGAGCCCGTGGCTTTCCCAATCTACAGAGCAAAACTGGTTCTCTCATCTGACGAGCAAAATCAGTGCACACTGTCACTGATTTGGGTCCTCAAACAATGAGACGTACAGGCCCTGGGTTCCATCGTGCTGCCCTACCAGGGCAGGGAACACAGTACTCAGCCTCGGCCATCTAGTGAGCCCTGAGCAGACAATCCAGGCAACCACGGGCCCATTCTACTGGCCTCACTTGGGTTAGGGAACCAAGCCAGCAGTCCTATCTAACGGTTCTCAGCCAGTGGCACATCCACCCCCACCTCTCCTCTCCCCACCAGTCCCCAACCTCAGAGTCTGAACAGTTGCCACACTCCAAAAATAGACCATAATAGCAGATCCCTCCTGCCAAAAAACATTACCAACAGACATGCCCAGAAATCCAAACTGAGCTGACTGGTGAGAATCTGTCTCTGCCAAAGCAAACCTGTGAAGTCTGGAAGAGGAGCCCAATTACTGAAATGCGCTGATACCAACATAAGGAATCAAGGACCATGAAAAACAAGGTAAATATGACACCATCAAAGGAAACTAACAAAGGTCTAATAACTGACGGTGAATGAAACGGAGCTCTGTAAACTGTCAAAGAATTCTGAAGAAATGCTAATGGGAGTTCTTTGGAAGTAAAAGGATGTTCATTATCATAATAAAAACAGGAAAAGGTAGCATAAAATTCACTGGTAAAAGTAAATATATAGTTAAAATTAGATTCTGTAATGTGGTAATGGTGGAGCATAATTCACTTACAACTCTAGTTTAAAAGTTATGAAAATAAATGGAGTAGAAATAACTACACTACAATAATCTGTTATTACTTACACAATATAAAAGTATGAACATATAACAGCAATAATCTAAAATATGAGGGGAAGGAGAAGTAAAATTGTAAAGTTTAGAAATTCTATTGGAGTTTTGTCAGCATAAAGTAGGGTATTATGATTTTAAGATATTTTATGTAAGCTTCAGAGTAACCACAAGGGAAAAACCTACAGCAATTATACAAGACAACATGATAAAGAAGTCAAAGCACACTGGCCCTAAAATACATCAAAATACAGCAGGATAAGAAATAAGGAACAATGGCTCTATAAAACAACCAGAAAATGATTCACAAAATGACAGCAATCCTAACCTAGAAATAATTACTTTAAACACAAATGGATTAAATTCTCCAATCAAAAGACACAGAATGGCTGAATGGATAAAAAAACAAGATCCAACGACATGCTGCCGGTAAGAGATTCATGTTAGCCTTAAAGACACAGACAGATTCAGAGTGAAGGAATGGAAAAAGTCATTTCAAACAAGTGGTGACCAAAAAAAGCAAGAATAGCTATACTTATATCAGACAAAACAGACTTCAAACTAAAAACAGTAAAAAGAGACAGAGGTCATTACATAATGGTAAAAGGTTCAATCCACCAAGAAGATAGAACAATGTAAATATTTAATTGAAGCACTTAAATATATAAAGCAAAAACTAACAGAGCTAAAAGGAGAAATAAATACTACTATTAGTTGGGGACTTTAACACCCACTCTCAGCAATGGATAGATCATCCAGATGGAGAATCATTTTGGAAACAGGTTTGAATAACACTATACACCTAATGGGCCAGACAGACCAGATGTATACAGAACATTCTATCCAACAACAGAAAAAACATTCTTCTCAAGCACACATGGAACATTTTCTAGTCTAGATTATGTTTTAGGATACAAAACAAGATATAGCAAATTCAAGAAATCATACCAAGTATCTTCTCTGACCACAATATCATGAAACAAAGTCAATGACAAGAGAAAAACTGGAAAAAAAAATCACAAACATATGGAAATTAAACAACACTCTCCTGAACAACCAATGGCCAAATGAGAAATTAAAGGAGGAACTCGAAAGTTTGTTGAGACAAACAAAAATGGAAACACAGCATATCAGAACTTTTCGGATGCAGCAAAAGCAATTCTAAAGGGAACTACACAGCAATAAACACTTATAGTAAGAAGCAAGAAAGATCCAAAGTAAACAACCTAATCTATACCTTAAGGAACAAGAAAAAAGAACAAACTGAGCCCAGAAAAAGAAAGTACTACAGATTAGAACAGAAATAAATGAAATAAAAAACAGAAGAGAAATAGATAAGATTAATTAAGAGCTGGTTATTTGAAAAGGTAAACAAAATTGACAAACCCTTGGCTAGATTAGCCAAGGAAGAAAAAGAACCCAAATCAATAAAAATTATGAATGAAAAATGAGACATTGCAACTGATTCCAAAGAAATGCAAAGAATCATAAGAAGCCACTGTGGATAATTATACTACAAAAAACTGGAATACACAGGCAAAATGGACTGATTCTTAGAATTTTTTTTTAATTTCAATGAGTCACTTTTATTGTATTTATTATTCTCCTGTGTTTATCATGAGCAAGGTAGGGGCTGTCTTCTTTAAAGTGCTTTTCCTGAGTCAAAAGAACTCCAGGCCCTGAGTCCATGAGTAGGCAGCTGGCACATGTTACCCTTGAAACATCTCTGGGATAAAGAATGGGGTGGGCAGGTAGGGCCTCTCTCAAAGAGCTCCCTAGGCCAGCTCTCCCAGCCTCAGCTCCTCTGAAAAAAGAAAAAAAAAGAAAAAGAAAAACAACAAAAAAAAAAACACCAAACCCCCTCCAAATGCAAAGCACCTCTCCCCAGGTTCATGAGGCTGGGTTGACATGCCTACTCTGCCACAAGCTACCTCCTCTACCTATGTAGGAACTCTTCCCTCCTTCCTACCCCCTTTCCTCAGGTTTCCATATGTTCTCCTTGAGGGCACTTTGGCCCCAACCTGCCTGACTTCCTGTGCTGCCCTGGAAGATGCTTTCATGTTCATGGCTCTTGCAGTTGTATGTAGAAGCATAAAACTGAGCAAGACTGAATGAATGCAAACTAGAAAATCTGAATATACCAATTACTAGTAAGGAGATTGAATCAGTAATCAAAAGTCTCCTAACAAAGAAAAACCCAAGACCAGACGGCTTCACTGGCGAATTTTACAAAACATTTAAAGAAGAATTAACACAAGTCCTTCTCAAACTCTTTCAAAAAAATCTAAGAGGAGAGAATGCTCCCAAACTCATTTCACAAGGCCAGCATTATCCTGATACCAAAACCAAAAAGAACACTACTAAAAAACTACAGGCCAATATCCCTGATAAATATAGATGCAAAAATCCTCAACAAAATACTAGAAAAATAAATTCAGCAGCACATTAAAAGGATGATTTACCATGATCAAGTGGGATTTATTCCTGGAATGTAAAGATGGTTCAATATATGCAAAATCAACATGATAAATCACATTAGTAGAATAAAATATTCATATGATCAACTTAGTAGATGCAGAAAAAGCATTTTACAAAATTCAGCATTCGTTCATGATAAAAGCTCTTAAATTTGGCACAGAAAGAAAATATCTCAAATAATATTAAGGCCATATATGACAGGCCAGCAGCTAACATCATACTCAATGGTGAAACATTGAAAGCTTTTCCTCTAATATCAGGAACAAGATGGGGTACCCACTCTCACCACTAGCATTCATCATAGTACTGGAAGTCCTACTTGGAGCAATTAGGCAAAAAAAGAAACAAAAGGTACTAGAATTGGAAAGAGTGGTAAAATTGTCTCTATTTGCCAATGGCATGATTTATATATAGAAAATCCTAAAGACTCAACCAAAGAACTGTCAGATCTAATCAATGAATTCACTAAGTTGCAGGATAAAATCAACATGCAAATATCAGTAGCATTTCTATGCACTAACAAATTTTCTGAAAAAGAAAGAAACTGATCCAATTTACAATAGCATCAAAAATAATAAAATACTTAGGAATAAATTTAACCACATTAGTGAAAGACCTCTACCCTGAAAACTACAAGACTGATGAGAGAAATTGAAGGTGATACAAATAAGTGCAAATGTACCCCCGTTCATGGATTGAAAGAATTAACATTGTTAAAATGGCAATACTACCACAAGTTATCTGTAGACTCAATGCAATCTCTATCAAGATTCCAATGGCATTTTTTTAAGGAAATAGAAAAAAAATCCTAAAATTTATATGGAACCATGAAAGACCTTGAATAACCAAAGAAATCCTGAAAGAACAAAGGGGGAGTCATCACACTTTCTGATTTCAAGCTATACTATAAAGCTACAATCATCCAAACAGTATGGTACTGACATAAAAACAGACACAAAGATCAATGAAACAGATTTGAGAGCAAATAAATAAACCAAACATACAGGTCAACTAATATTTGACCAGGCAGCCAAGAATACCTAATGGAGAAAAGACAATCTCTTCAGTAAATAGTCCCTGGGATAATTGGAGATTCACATGTAAAAGGATGAAACGGGACCACTATCTTACATCACTCACAACAATTAACCTGAAATGGATCAAAGATTTAAACCTAAGACCCAAAAACCATAAAACTCCTAGAAGAAAACACAGGAGTAAAGCTCCTTGATATGGGTCTTGGTAATGATTTTTTTGGATATGACAGCTAAAGCACAAATAAAAAATTAAATACAAACAAGTGGGGACTACATCAAACTAAAAAGATTCTGTACAGCAAAATAAACCATCAGCAAAGTGAAAAGACAACCTACGGAATGAGAAAAAATATTTGCAAGCCATATATCTGATAACAGGTTAATATCCAAAAAATATGAAGAACTCACAATGCAATAGCAAAAAACCCAACTTAAAAATGGACAAAGAACCTGAATAGATATTTTTCTAAAGAAAATATACAAAAGGTCAACAGGTACAAAAAAAGATGCTCAACATCACTAGTTTTTAGTTAAATACAAATTAAAACCACAATGAGCTATCATCTCACACCTGTTTGAATGGCTATCATCAAAAAGTTAATAAGAAATAAGAAATGCTGGAGTGAATGTGGAGAAAAGGGAACTCTTGTGCACCACTGATGAGAATATAAGTTGGTACAGCCACTATGGAAAACAGTACAAAGTATTCACAAAAAGGTTTAAATATAACTACCATATAATTTAGCAATTCTACTTCTGGGTATATATCCAAAGGAAACAAAAACACTAACTTGAAAATACATCTGCACCCCCATGTTCATTACAGCACTGTATTTATAATAACCAAGACATGAAAACAACCTAAGTTGACATTGATGTAAGAATAGATAAGAAGTAGCATATATACACAATGGAATATTATTCAGCCATAAAAATGAGGAAATTCTAGTATTTGTGACAACATGGATAGACTTTTGTAGGTATTATGCAAAGTGAAATAAGTCAGACAGAGAAAGAAGATAAACAGTGTATCATCTCACTTATATGTAGAATTTAAAAAAAAAAAACTTACAGAAAAAGAGGTCAGAATTGGGTTACCAGAGGCAGAGGGCAGGAGGAGGGGAACTGGAGGAAGAAGGTCAAAAGGTACAAACTTCCAGTTATAAGATAAATAAGTACTAGGAATTTATTTTTAATTGAAGTATAGTCAGTTACAATGTGTCAATTTCTGGTGCACAGCATAATGTCCCAGTCATGCATATATATGCATATACTTGTTTTCATATTCCTTTTCATTAATAGTTACTGTAACAGAATATAGTTTCCTGTATTATATAGAAGAAATTTGTTTTCATCTATTTTTATATATAGTGATTAACATTTGCAAATCTCAAACTTCTAAATTTATCCCTTCCCACCCCCTTTCCTCCAGTAACCGTAAGATTGTTTACTATGTCTGCAAGAAGTACTAGGAATTTAATGGACCACAGATGACTATAGTTAACACTGCTATATGACACATAGGAAGGTGTTAAAGAGTTATCATAACAGTTCTCATCACAGGAGAATTTTTTTTTCTTCTTTCGTTTTATCTGTATGAGATAATGGGCATTAGCTGAATCTATTGTGGTAATCATTTCAAAATGTATTTATATCAAACCATGATGCTGCACACCTTAAACTTATACAGTGGTGTGGGTCAATTATTTCTTAATAAAACTGGGGGGGAAAAGAACAAAACTGAGGTGTCCCCAAGTTAGAAGAAATTCCATCTATGGACTGCAGTTAGCTCCCACTTGAGAACTGTCAGCCTGCCGGCCTGCCCTGCAGAGGTCAGACTTTTCAGTCCCCACAATCATGGAAGCCAGTTCCTTGAAATCTCTCTTCCACTGGTTCAGGCAGAAAAGGACTGAGGGCACCAGAATCAGTAAGCATGGCTGCTGTAACAGAAACCAAGTCCAGATAATGGATCAATATGTTTTGAGAACTAGGAATCACTGGCAGTGGCTTAAAATATTTGGGTAAAGTATGGTTGCCAAACAGATTTCTGTATGAACAACAAAAAAACTATCAAACTCTAGGTCTGACCTGTGTACCCCTAACTTGAATCACTATAATGAAGTGTCACTGCCTCTCACCTCTCACTTCTCAGACCTGATTTATCTAGACAGGCCTAGGACCTTTGAATCTAGCAATAATGTGCCATACGTATATAATATGAAGTTTCTCTACGGCCTCCCCTAAGGTCCTGCATCTCTACTCAAGTAACAATCAACTAGGAAAGGCCACCGGTTCTAGGAGACTGAAGACCCCAGGAGACAAGATAAGCCGAGGGCATGGCATCAGGAGATAAACGGGTTTTAGCCTAAGTACACAGCAGAATAGGCCTGGGGAGTTTACAAACACACTCTGAGGTAATTTTCCTCCTTTCTGAATGCATTGCTGGTATATGCAGACACTGCAACTAGCAGATCCCAACACTGGCACCCTGACCAATGGAGTGCAGGCTATTAAAATAGAAAGGGTGTGTTTGAAGCCCCTAAAGTAATCCTTACCCATTAAAACACAATACTGAATCTTTGGGGTAATTTCAGAAATGAGTACCAACATCAAAGTCTTGGAAAGAGATAGGGGTGGTGTTATGGGTTAAATTTTGTTCCCCCCTAAAAGTTACCTTGCCATCCTAGCCCCTAGTATCTCAGAATGTGATCTGATTTGAAAACAGGGTGGTTGCAGATGCAATTAGTTAAATTAAGATGAGATCAGACTGGTGCTGGGTGGGTCCTTAATCCATTATGACTCGTGTCTTTACGAGAAGAGGAGACAGGCAGAGAAGAGAGTGCCACGTTAATTATGACACAGACACTCACAGAGGGACGATTCCATGTGGTGATGGAGGCAGAGACCGAGGTACTGCAGCTGCAAGCTAAGGAATGCCAAGGATTGATGAACACCATCAGAAGCCAGGAAGAGACAAAAAAAAAAAAAAAACAAGATTCTCCTTTGCAGATTTCTGAGGAAGCATGACCCTCAGAAACAGCTTGATTTTGGACTCCTAGCCTCCAAGACCATGACACATTTTTGTTGTTTTTTTGTTGCCCGGTTTATGGTACCTTGTTACAGCAGCCCCAGGAAACTGACACAGATGTTATCCCTTTCAAACATCTTCATTTAACTTCTGCTTCATCGTTGAAAAAGTCAGATGGGTCTTGGAGAATGACACTGAAGTATCTTAACAGATCAGGCAGTAATCTCAATTGGAGTTGACTAATCATTTATGCTTTGACTGCAGAAAATCAAGAAAGACTCTAGTAATTGGTATGAAGCTATTGAGAAGGCAGATTTTTTTTTTTTTTTGGATAGTAATAAACCAAGTCTATCAGAATCAATTTCCTTTCACCTGGCAGAGCCAACAGTATTTTTTACAATCTTAATTCAACTTTTGTTAGCTTTCTGGTTCCCTATCCTATCTGGGTCCACAGGGATTCTCATCATTTCACATTTCCATAGAACACTGCCTGTCTGCCACATTGAAGACATCATGTCTGTTGGACCTAAGGAGCATAAGACACACAATATCGTGGGGAGAAAAATGCATGCAAGATACTGGGCAATAAACCCCAAGAGAATGCAAGGACATGCCAGTTCAGGGAAATTTCTGGATGTCCGTTTTTCAGGCATATTATAGCCTTCAAAGCAATGACAATTGCTGCATGTTGTCCTGCCAGCCACAGAGAAAAAGTTAAACAGTTAGCAGGCCTTTTGATTTTCGGATGCAACATAAATCATTTTTGGATGCGCGGCTATGACGATGTACCAAGTAACCTGTACCACTTCAAATAAAACCTAGAGAAGGCACCCCAGCTGTCCCAGGCTGTATTATAAGAGATCTAGCCCCTGAGCCTTAGCACCCAGATATCTAATGCTGCATAAATTTCCTCTGGGCCACTAGAATGCTAAGTGGAGCTGGCCACAAACCTCCATCTTCATGTCTCAGAGTTTTGAGCAATAAAAAGCTCTCTGCAGCAACTACTCTCCATTTAAGACATAGCTCTGGGTTGTTGTGGGTCCTAGTTGAGGCTGAAGAAGTCAGTCACCACAGAACAAGTAACCAGGAACTTGAACTGCCCATCTTACACTGAGCATCACCTCTCCCCTAAGCCGCTTCTGGTCAGGGGCAGCAGCAGTCTGGGATCCAGCGGAAAGGATATGTATTAGGCTGGGCTTGAGCAGCTCCTAATGCACAGGATATCTGCATAAGCAGGTGATTGATACAGCACGCTTAAACCTGATGCACTGATTCCTCTCTCTCAACTCACATTTTTGGTTTCATGAGAAAGGTCTGTATGACAGGTTGACTGAAAAATAAAATGGCACTTGCTTAACTGATGCTCTCCTGGAAGATCTGCCCCTTTATTGTGATCTCTCCTGGCAGGGCTGTCTGGGCATGGAATTGTTCATATTTTAAATACAGCAGAATCCCTTCTGAGAGCTCTAATTTGAGCCCTAAGACACACATATAAACTGACCAGTAATTAATTTCTGCTTTAAAGCTAACATTTTGACTTTGTTCATCTCTATAATCGAAGATGGGGTGGCTGAAGTCGGGCGCTTAATTCTGACAAATTCACAGACAACTCACAAGGCTGAAAGATGCACAGACGCATGGGAGAAAGCCAAGCTTGGAATCAAAATTTAAAATCAAAATCATCAATAGAAAATAGGGAGGGAGGCAGAAGTCCGGTTCAATGTCACAGATGTTCTAACACGTAAGGTCAGTGTGACAGATGTGCAGCTGTCTCGATGGTTCGTTAAACAGAGCCTCATGACGAGTAAAGCAGAGGTGACTGGGGCAGGAAGTATGGAAAGAATCTATCAGGGAGATTTTTCAGAAGAAACCAGGCAGACAAGTATTTGAAATCTGGTGTTAGCTTGGATGTTATTGACTATGTTTTATCCAGTACAGAGAATACACACCAAAGCTTTCCAACTTTCACAAAAGAACTGAACTTTTACCCATCTTCTTAAGAAAACTAAGAATTCTTACCTAGAATCTCAGACTTAAAATATATCAAAGCAAAGACGCTCTGACTGAATAGGGGAGCTATGGGAAGCTGAGTGCACTCCTGTCTTGACCACCTCCTTACCCTTAAGCTGCCACTGGTTGAAAAACCATTATCTAAGTTTTTTCTGAGAACAAAGTGTTTATCTAAGTTTTTTCTCAGAACAAAGTCACGGTTGCATTTTAAAAAGCAGTATTGAATTACAATGGAAGACAACCTAAGTTTTCCCCCCAAAATGTATTTGAAAATTATAAAAGTGGTAGGTATAAATTTTTTCCTACATCTTTGACAACTTTTACAGTTCTAAGTCTCTTATTTGTTGGCAGTTTCAAAAAAGTCTCAGAGTGATTCTGGAAGCACAGAGTAATGTGAATGCTTGAAATAGAGATAAAATGTCTGTTTACCAACTGTGTCTGGGCCCCAGGGGACTTAATAGTCTTATCCTACACTTACCTTGAAGCAGGAATTAACATTTCAGTAAACCCATAACGGTTTTTAAGGCTTTGTGAAATTAAATTTGCTTTGGAGACTCAATAAAGATTTCATTGGAAAAAGGAGGAGAGAGTGGCATGCCACACAGAAATACTCAATATAATTTCCCATTAGACATTGAGTTCCACCTCCTCCAAAGTTCTAATTCACCTATAGGCACACCATTCCCCTCCCACCCTTCCATTACCCAACTTTTCCAGCTCTCTTGGCTTCGGTTTTCCCACCACTCCTAACCTCAAATCTTGCTATGATCCTTGCTTTTCTTCTTCCCCTAGGTGCAGAGCAAATTAACATTCGTCCCCAGCCTCACTGTTTGCTCAGCAAAGAATACAATCTTCCCAAACTCCTCTGAGAAGTCAGTAAATAGCTGATTATTTTTCTGCCTTTTTTTTTTTCTATCATATTTTTAACTTATTTAGCTTCACATGATTGGTGGAACAAATCTCCACTGACAACCAGTTACCAGATTTCTCCCGTCTCCTTCATTAATTACCTAGTTCTGAGCCCTCCCTCCACCTCTGGCCTCTCCATGACATTTTATGGCAAACTTTCTACTACTGTATAGCTTAGTCAGGGGAGGCTGGAATAAACCGCAGTAACAAGGAAATCCCAAATCTCAGTGACAGGAAAAAAAAAATCTAAATATATGTCTTGTTCTTTCTATACGTCTACTGTACCTTTTCACCAGACTCCAGACCTTGGTCTGATGAAGCGATCACCGACTCAAACATGCTGGTCACACAGGCAGAGGGAAAGAGAGCTCCTGGAGTCTGGCAGCCGTAATTGAAAGCTTAGGCTGAGAAGTGATACATGTCTTCTTATACCTTATCACCCACCCACAAAGGGGCCAAAAAGCACATTATTGTGTGTGCCCAGAGGTGGGAAGCCAGAAATACTTGCAATCATCACTAGCAATTGCCACACTGTATTAGTAACTTCTCAGCCCACCTCTCATTTTTCTCTCCCACAAAGGCAGCGGTGGAGTTCTAAGGTTTTGGCATTGTGTGTTCCTTATTTTATTTCTTGCAAGGATGAACTGCGAAAACAGCTCCTTCTACCCTGCCATCCGTATGACTGCCTTTTTCTCTTCTTAATCTCCAGTTTCCTTTTTCTAAGTATTCGCAACAAAATATTTTATCCATGCTGTAGAGGGTGAAATGTGGAATAGTGCCAAATTCACTCTAAAACGTGGTGTGAACGCCTTCCTGCAGAACTGTCAGAAAATAATCAGCAGACTCTCAGTCTCGTCCATTATTCCAGGGAATGATAAAGGCTAGCCAGACATAGATTTGTGGCGGAAAGAAACCAAAATTAATTTGTGTTACTCGCATCATTTAGTCTATTTGTGAGGAGAGCAGCAGTAATTCATGACTGGGTTATATTGATTTAAAATTTTTTCTCCTTTCTATTTAAATTGGAGGTGATTAGTGGCTAGCATCATAATTTTTTTTCATCAGAGCATTCAATACTGATTTGCACACAGTAGGTGGTTTCCAATTGTCAGCTATACTGTATAATAAGACGCTGATTGCCTCTTAGGAATGTTTAAATAGGCCAAGAGTATCAAGGACTACTTTTTTTTCCCCCCCACAAAGATCTCTTATTAATTTATAATTACAGTTAATACCCTGAAGTATATAATCCACTTTCAAATATAATTTTACAGTTAATTCTCACAACAACTTGACAAGTATGCCTTATTTTCCCAAATTTTAAGGTGGAGGAACACATTATCAGAAAGATTAAATGAACTTCCCAGGGAAATCTGCAATAGGAACTCATGTTTTCTGACTATAAATCCAGTATTTTTTCCTAGTAATAATCTACTTGTTTTAATTCTTAAAGCCAGATACATCAGTTAGGATCGGGTCTGGCTGCCGATTCCAACAACAGCCGCGGCAACGGGACGGAAGTTCCCTTTCACTTCTGCCTCCACGTGGAGGTGGGCAGACTTGGGCCGCGGTGGGGACTCTGTGGAGTCCATGCTTCTTCCTCACCAGCCTAGCACGTGGCTGCCACCCTCAACATCAGTGTATGTTCTAAGAGGACTGCTGGATTTCCAGGGTTTCCAGCCATCACCTCCAAGTTGAGGGTTACATAGAGAATTGCAGGATGCTGCTAAAAATGAGCACTTCCCAACTGAGCCGGCTCTTTTTAAGCAATGTTCTCTGAAGTCGCCCCACATATCTATGTTTCATTGGTCAGAACTTGGCATATGACCACATCTCGCTATAAGGGAGGCTGGGAAATCTGGAGAATGCAGCCTTTAATGCTGAGAGGCAATGAACTCAGGGTAAAACTTGGATCTGTCACCAAGGAGGGGAATGGACACTGCATAGGACAGTGGCAGTCCTGCCACAGTCGTGTACCTGATTGCAATCTGAATTCTCTCTCCATCTTCAACCTCCAGCAAATAATAGCTAAGAATTGTTATGAAATTGATAGTGGTGTATTTTTATCGATTGTGAGGTGTACTCTTCCACAAGCACCTTTTCACATGATGTGTTACTCCCGATAGAATCAATCGGATCAGTGAGTAGAATTTTATCATCATTTGTCAACCACTCTAAGACTCAGATTCTGTTTGCCCTGGTTCATCAGGGATGATTTACAGATGCTGCCTACGTGTAGGCTTGCAAGGACCCCAAGCCCTAAGCCACTCCTCACTGAGGCAGGACAGCGCTCATGCCCTGCTGTGCTTGGACTCATTTGTTCATTAACTTCGTATTCATTCATTTACTCAAAATTCAAAACCATTTCTTGAGTTCCTAAAGCCTAGTGTTATACAGGGCTCTGAGGACATGCCAGAGAACCATGCCTTTGCTTTCACAAATCTTTCATTTTTCTGGGAACAGTGCAACATAAAAAAGAAACAAATCATATAAAAATATATACTGTAAGTGCTAAGTGCAAAGAAAAATAGAGCAGGGTATGGGGTAAGGGCATGTGTCTGTGGGGAGCAGGGGACATTTTAGAACTTATAGTCAAGGAAGGTTTCTGCGATAGATATCTGAGTGGCTACTTAACTGAACCAGAACACCCGTGTGCATACGCAGAAGAAGGACATCCCAGGCAATGTGGGATTTAGGGTTACGCTACTCTCTCTGACCCAATATTTGATCTAGTGACCCAGTGAAAAAAAGAAATGAGCCCTCAAACCAGGAAAACACATGGAAGAAACTTAAATGCACACAGTGAAGTTAAAGAAGCCAGTCTGAAAATATTTTAATATGTGACATTCTTGAGAACTATGGAGACTAAAAAGATCATTGGATACCAGGGGTCTGTGAGGAAGGAGGGATGAATCAGTGGAGCACACGGGATTTTTAGGGCTGTGAAACCATTCTGTATGACACAGAAATGGTGGACACATGGCATTATGCATTTATTAAAACCCACAGAATGTACAACAGAGAGTTAGCACTGATGTGAACTATGGACTTCAAGTAATAATAATGTGTCAATATTGGTTCATCAGTTGTAACATGTGTACCACACGAGTGCAAGACACTATTAACAGGAGGGTGTGAGTGTGTGTGTGAGAGAGAGAAGAGGGAAAGAGAGTACGTGGGAAATCTGTTCTTTCTGCACCATTTTTTTGTAAATTCAACATGCTCTAAGATAGTCGATTTTTTTTTTTTTTACAGGGAGGTATGCATAAGGGGATGAGAAGAATTTGTGCTTGTCTTTGCGATCTACCACAGCATCTAAGACCATCTGCCATAATTTACCCTCCAGACTCATCTCCTAATTCATCGCTCCAGCCACCTGGTCCAATGACCTAGCCATACCCAACCCAGTCCCTGAATACAATGGAATTTCTATACCCTGGTGCACTTTCTGATGTTCTTCCCTTAGCTGGGGGATCCTGACCTCCCCCGCTCCATATATTCCCTTCTTAACCAGACTCTTACTTTCTCCACAAATCCTGTCAGTATCCTTTAGCCAAAAAGAATTCCTTCTTCCTCCGCATTCTAACAGCACCCTGCAAGTACCTGATTATTGATCCCGGCTGGCCTTATATTATGCTCAATTTTCACATCTGTTTCTGTCTGTTCTTCCTGAGGACCAGTTCCTTGTCTGAATTTTCTTTGATTCAACTATAATGCTAAGCACAGTGCAAGGCACATAATTGAACCAAGTCAATGTTTATTGAAAACAGGAATTAAATACAGAAGAGACGTGATAATTTAGTCATGAAAGTCCTGTTTTCTTGGCTTTTTTCTAAGTAGTTTGGATTTCCTGGTCTTTCAGTGCTAATGACCCAAATGCCATTTTATTTGTCAAATACAAAGAATGGTATGGGGACAAAGTTATTAAATTACACAAATGATAATAATAGCAAATGGTTTCATGTAAAGTCTGTGGTGGAGAGGGAATCAGATCCACGGCATATAAAGAATATCACATTTAATTTATGGGCTGTGGTGAAGGAAAATTCATATAGATTATAAGCTATTATTATTAGCTATTAGAGCTAGCAGATTCCTACTGAAATTGACAGCACTAACATTATACACACAGACACAGTTATATAAGAATGACTTTGGTAGTCCATACTGTACCACTTGGGGGTACATTTTTCTGTATTACTTTGACAATCAGAAACAGTGGGGGTTACAATTTCTGATTTTAATTCATAATCAGATTGCTTTTTGCCAAGTATTGAGCTCTAATGGCCTAAAGTCTGCTCATTTTTTCAATATCATTTCTGTGCAATTGAAATAAAATGATCAATTAGTCTTTTAAGCACAGCATCTGTGTTTCGAGGGCAAGTTGAGAATAGAAGTAAAAATTGATTTTGTGGATGGGTCTCAGAGGGGCACGGGCTCTCTCCCTCCAGGAAAAGTTCGCATCTCTGAGCAGAAGGCAGCTGTGAGAATTAAGGCAGAAGTGACAGACATGTCGGTTTAGCACACAGCCTATGGAGACGTCTCAGACTGGTAACAACTGACCTAAGTGAGAGCCAACCCAATGCTCTATTAGTTGAGAGAAACAGAAGTGACCCAAGACAGTGAGCCCTACTCGGAGTTACACACCTGGGAGGGAAAGAAAACCAGGACCCTGACTAAACCCAGGTCTACCGCTGCCCTAGGACAAATGAGGCAGACTCTCCAGTGATGGGAATTTCTATCTTCTCTAAAACTCAGTAAAGGCTTCACATAATCCCCTGGTTTTGCAATATGTACTTCTCAGTACAAGTGCTTGCAGGGATGTGCTTGGTGAGTACCCTTTATTTAGAAAATGGCCCTCAGAAGTACATGTATGTTAAAGTTATACACAGGACTAAGATAACACAAGAAATAATCTGCAGTAATAAGCATCTTACATTGATGGACGTAGCCCAGAACGTAGGAAAAAATGAGCAAGACCATGATATGCACAGACCCAGCTGGCTATCAATATCCTGCACATCACACGAGTCACACCTAGTTGGAAAAGCTCCACAGATTCACTGACACCCCAAATCATGGTTCAAAAGATATCCTCCTATTGTTGAGTTTTCACTGATGGAGGCTAGAGCTCATCACATCCATTCCATTGCTGTGAATACCAGCCCAAGCAGTCATCTGTATCCCTCCCTGCTCCACACACACACACAACAGCCTCAAGGGGAAGAAAGACAAAATTCTTTGTTTATTGAATCATAATAAAAAAAATTTAACTCATCTGGTTGTTTTGATTATGAAATGAGCCAACCTTTATAAAATGCCATGCACACGGCAATCTCATAAAAACTGCTGTTGCTGCTACGACTACTGCTGCTGCTGACTGGCTCTGAGGCAACAGATAATCTAGGTATGAACAGTTACATGTAATGAATCAGCTGAGACATAATGCAAAGAGCTGATCTTGGCATCACATCAGCCTGAGTTTGAAACCACTTACTGACAACCGAGAGAGTTGGGCTTATCACCCAACCTCCCTGAATCCCCACTTCTTCCTCTGTAAAATGGAGCAGTAACATTTACCTCGGGATGGTTGTAAGAAATCAGTTTAAAGTAACGCGGAAGTAGGAGCTGATTGATAAATGTCAACGTCTTCTGCCATTTCCTCCTAACTCTTTCCTGTGAGAGTCTCCATTCTAGACAATAGGATGCAGCACTGGAATAAGTGGGTTGTAGACCTGACATTCCTTCCTACTGAGTGATTGATGGAAACCTGTTATCTCGTTGTGCGCAGCAGCTGCTGTTGACTGCCACACAAGTGTTCCCTGGAACATGCTGTTAGCAGATAGTGATGCTTTATTGCCCATAGTCAGCTGACCATTCCTCTGGAGAAATGAGAGACCCAAATATAGTGTGTGAACCAAGGCAGCCAACCTATTTAGAATTTGGTCCTGGATGGATACAAGAGTGATCACATCCTTAACTACCCCATTTCCAGCAACTTTGCATGCTTACAAAGCACTGAAAAGCCCGTTCATTAGAACCGCACACCTAAAATGCCCCAGTTTTTATGTTTATCTCTGAAGCCAATTATATTTCTAAATTTGTTTTGCAAGCTTTCTCCCAGGAAATGTCTGGCCATTCTCTGGATTTAAGCTACTGTATGACTTTTTATCTCCTTCCACAATCCTTTCCTGCCAGGCAGAAGCTGGCTGTGAGATGTCAGGTGGATACTAAGGTGAGTCCTGTACTCGCCCTTCTGCAAAGGGGCAGGGTGATCTTGGAGGCAAGGGCATGGGTTTTACATTATAATATAGTCGAACTGTCTCTCTGTATGGGACCTATGTCAGTGAAGCCTCACTTCTCTCAGTTGTGGAATGGAGATAATACTGCATTCTGAGAAAGAATTGCTGATGCTTGCACAAGGTCCTGGGTTCTCCATTGAAAAAAATAATACCTAAGAATTGTTGATGCTTAAGTGAGTGCATGAAAGGAAAGTGCCTAGCACATACTTGATGCTCAACTTTTTAATGGGCTCTTTCCTTTTTCACACAGTCTTCTTGACCCACTCTTACACTTAACCTCTTTCCCATTTCAACAGCCCTGTCACAACTTTAGAGAAGCAAGTTATGAGCAAGCAGCTGTAGAAACGCCTCCAACTGTATAATTCCGGAGCTTCCGTGCCTGGTGGTGGGGATGCGAAGGACGGAGCCTTTGCAAGAAGGAGCAGAGTGACAGGATGGTCCCACCTTCCGTGAGACCACAGGCAGCCTGACAGACAAGCATATCTCCTGCGCGCCCACTGCGCTCAAAGCACCTGATTAGGCTCAGTGAGGGATGACAAACGAAAGAGAAGACCGCCCTCCTGCCTGGCTGCTCTGTCCGCCAACTGCTTAGAAGCCTGGGAGAAGCAGGGGAGCCAAGGGGAGCGGGAAGGATGTCACACCGTAACGCACCCTGCTCAAGAGGAGCTCATTGCGAGCTGGCAAGTATTCCATCAGAAAACATTCACTCCTGGAGTAAAGGGAACGGGGAGTTAACCAGATCCAGGGCGCCCGCGGGGCCTTGTAAGTCACAGAGCTGCCGAAACACCTGAACACTCCGCTGAGAACAGTGAGAGTGTGTATTCCACTCACAAAGGAGCACAGAAGCCTTTTGTAAACGAAGTGAAGGTTCGCAGAGAGGACAAAATCTAGGGCGGCAGTTACAATAAAGCCACAGCCAAGCCGGTCCTCCTGTTGTCTTTATTTTTCCCTTAGTCCTTACGTTTTCTGATCTGTCATTTGCGGATACCGCCTGATCAAAAGGGCAATCTCTTAGTTTGCCCAGAGCAGGGCTGGGGAAGGCAGTGCGGGGGGCGGGCAAAAGCCGGGCAGGCGGGGGCTCGTTTATCTCTGCGGCGGGTCCGTTCCTCCCCCACACCCCGCCCCGCCCCGCCCCGCCCGCTGCCTCAATTATTTCTGAATCGCAAACTTGCTAGGCAAGGGCGGATTCACGTGCTTGCCTTTAGGGAAAAAACGCAAGCCCTCCCACCCAGTCGTGGGCTTCGTTCTCAGTTTTCCTCCGCGAGTTTCGCTCTCCTCGGGATAACTAGATTCTCGTAAGAAACCAAACCCAAGTGGGAAGATTAATCCAAGTGGGTTACGTGCCAGTCGTTTTCTATAAACCACAGAAGGTGGATGTGCAACAAACATTTCTAATTCTTTATAATGACACTTTTATTACTGCGGCTCTTTTTCCTAAGGACTTTCTGATTTCGGCATGCTTTAGAGGCTACTGCTATTCATCACAGCTTAGTTATTTAAAAACTGGGGTGAGGTGATACGTCGTAAATGAGCAACCTAGAATTTTCTCCTACAATTGCATTTTATATGTCTGTCCGTTATTAACATTTTTATTTTGCCAGTAGCGCTTACTTCCCTGTTTCAATTCAATTATTTAAAAGGCACATTTCAAAGTTGTAACTTAAAACGATGATTAAAAACAACTGACACTGTCAATAATGCTTGAAAGTAGCTGTAATGCAGGAGAAAGAACTCCAGATTTGAGACAAAAAATACTAGGTTCAGTTTAGCTATATCACTTTAAAAATATTATTTAACCTCTTCTGCTTCAGTGTCTTTAGGTATAAAATAAGGATGACGATGTTTATTTGACTGAATTGTGGTTATAAGAATTTAATGTGATTAAGTGCAGGAAAGCCACCAGGTGGAAGAGTTTATGATAATTGAGAATCTTCCTGGGTAAATAGCATATAGAGACTAATGCTCACAGAACTGAAGGATAGCTTTGAACAGAGGTTGATCCTTGAGGACCATGGATAATGGTTCAAAGATGGGCTTCTTCAGGTAGCCCATGAACCCCCCGTAACAATCTGCAAAACTTCTGGGCACCTATGTGTGTTAGGACTCTGTGGGTGCCAGTGACAAAAAACTGAACTGACACTAGCTTATTCAATCAGTAAGTACAGGGTAGCTTGAGAACAGGTGGAACCAGGGCTTAGAATACAGCCAAGGTGCTTGTTCCACCTGGTGGCTCTGTTTCTTCCTTAGATGGGCATTATCCACCTTCATACAGCTGACCAGCTTCTTCGAAACACATCACAGGTAATGGATTTACATGATTACATCACCCATACTAGACAGGAACTAGTTCTCCCCTCCCAAGCTACGAAGTCCCAGGAAAGGACACTGATCACCCTGTCCTGATTACAACATCAGTGTGGTCAGGAGGCAGGGTATTTAAGACACTAAGTGGAGACCACTTGCAAGACATAGAGTAGGAGAGAAAAAAAACATTTCCCAGGAGAAAAGGGGGTTTGACTGTGGTTCTGGGGAGACAAAATTCACATAAATGTAGTATCTTATGGGAATTCTTTCTCAGAGTTTCAAATGTTTTCATTTACCATAGAAGAACCACAAATCTGCAGATTTGAGAATCAAAAGGATGTTTCCTCTTGTGGAAATATTTTGTGACAGGTATTTCTTAAAGAAACCCAATTTACATATTTCTGTGAATCTGTAAAATGTTTTCACTTAACATCAGTCCTAGACTAAAAATTTAATGCATTTATTAATAACCTTCACATAAAGAAATTAATATTCCAACTGAAGTGCACAGAAGACTCCAATTAAGTTTACTAATTCTCAGTGGTCATCTTGGGTTCTATAAAAATGTCTAGTATCTGTAAAGAGATGTCAATTTAACTCAACAAATATTTGAATGCTTACATGCAAGATATGAGCTCAGATAGTGTCAAAATTGTTGACCACCTGGGGAAAACATCTTTAATATTTATGATGATTAATTTTATGTGTCAACTTGTCCAGGCTATGGTGTCCAGCTGTTTGTCAAACACCAGTCTGGATGTTGCTGTGAAGGTATTTTGTAGATGTGATGAACACTGAGATCAGTAGACCGAGGAAGCAGATTACTCTCCATACTGTGAGTGGCCTCATCGAATCAGCTGAAGGCGTTAAAAGCAAAGACAGGTTTCTCAAATAAGCAATTCTGCCTCAAGACTTCAGCATAAAAATCTTGCCTAAATTTCCAGCCAGCAGATTTCCAGACTGCAGATTTTAAACTGAAGACTGCAACATTAACCCTGCCTTGAATTTCCAGCCTGCCAGGCTGCTCTAGATTCTGGACTTGCAAACTCCCACAATCATGTGAAACAATTCCTTAAAAATTTTAAGTCAGTCTCTCCGTCTCTCTCCTATTGTTTGTTTCTCCAGAAACTCTTGACTAATACAATATCCCTAAAATTTAATGAGTATCTAAAATTAAGAAAAAGTCAACCACACAAGAATCGAATGAGCAGAAGCAGCAGACGTTCCGCAAGGTCACCTACCTTGGTGCAGGACCTCGACCGGCTGCTGGCCGCGTCCCGCCAGCATCTGACGCGTCACGGGGCTGGGACCGCGGGACTGACCTGCGCGGAAAGCCGCTCCCGCTGGGGCGGCTGCGCGAGGCCTCGGCGGAAGCACCGCCCACCCGCCCACCGAGAAGCCGGGCGCGGTCAAGACGCACCTGCGGGTCATGATCGTCCTGCCTGAGATGGTGGGGAGCGTGGTGGGCGTCTACAAAAGCAAGACCTTGAGCCAGGGCAGATCAAGCCTGAGGGCCCCTGCCTGGGCGAGTTCTCCGCCCCCCACAAGCCCGTGAAGCACGTGGGCTCGGCGTCGGGCCCACCCACTTCTCCCCCTCATGTGGTCTGCTCCGCTCATAAAGGCTCAGGCGTCTCAAGAGGAAAAAAAATGTTCCGTGGTTGTTTACATAAAACGAAATACAAGTTATTTAATGTTGCTCAAAACTAGAGAATTCACACTAACATTAAGTTAAAATACGCATCTTACATATCAGAATGACCAAAAACTGCTTAAATTTTTCCATTAAAAACAAATGAACTCAGCTGTTGATTACCTAACCACAGAGACAAAAGTTACTTCAAGTTGAAAAAAAATTTCCAGTGACTACTTTAGTAGTGAATATATTGTTATTTTAAAACTACAATAGGTGTGTTTATGATGAAACTAGGTAAATACATTAATGTAGTTAAGGAAGATTTTCAGCCTGAGAAAACAGAAAAGATACATAAAGTAAAACAAGTTAAATGTAAACCCACAATCTTAAATTTGAATTGGAAACACTTTTTCTCTTAAAACACACACACACACACACACACACACACACACACACACACACACACACACACACACACTCTTCCTGACTCCGCCCACAGAAAAGGCCTAGTAGCAGTAAGAACTTGTGTGGTTCGTAAATGTGATTTTGCACTAAAATATTCTAGGACTCTTGATGAAATAACTAATTATAGCCAGACCTGGGGCAGAAAATGGTACAATAAACCTGAGACACCTTATTTTAACAGGAAATAATGAGTTTATCTGGACCAATGGCTTCATATCAAAAGAAAACAGAAACCGAATGGAAAGGTCTCTCTCCCATTGGCGTAAAACAGGACCATGTGAGCATCAAAAAGAATAATAAGGACCGTGGATTGAAATACACAAATTATATAAGAATCCATTAGTTCGGTAAGATTCTTAAGAAAAAAAACAGTCCTTAGTCACCATTTGGAGCTCATAAGAACCAATGTCATATCTCTAAATACTGATGCAGGAAGAACTAGACATCTATCCTTCCTTTCCAGTACAGACTTTAAGTTAGAGTAATCAAGTAATTAATGTGTGAATGTTCTTCATAGAAGACTCTCTTCCAATACATGCTAAAAGAATAATAATTAGTAAATCATCATTTGCAACCCCTAAATTAACAATGGTATAATTATAATGATATAATTAGAAAAATAGGATATAATTAGAAAAGTGATATAAAAGAATGATATCATTAGAAAAATCATCATTTGCAACCCCTAGATTATCAGTGGAATTGGGGAAAGATCATAAGTGGCTGTTCAGCCATTTGTTAAATGTTAATGGCGGGGCGGGGTCAGGCAGGAGGTGGGGGTGTGGGAGGGTGGTGTGGGGTAGGTAATGGCTCAGTGGTAGAGCACATGTTTAACATGCATGAGGTCCTGGGTTCAATCCCCAATACCTCCATTTAAAAAAAGTTTTAATAGGGAACTTCATGAGAAACACCTTGAACCCCAAATCTAATCATCATTAAAAATGGGCATACCACTTGACAAGTGTTGGTGAGGATGTGGGAAAATTGCTACTCTTGTGCATTCTTGGTGGGAATGCAAAACAGTACAACCACTGTGGAAAACAGTATGGCAGGCCCTCAAAAAATTAAAAATAGAATTACCATATGATCCAGCAATCCCACTTCTGGGTATACACCCCAAAGGACTGAAATCAGGACCTTGAAGAGATATTTGTACACCTGTGTTAATAGCAGCATTGTTCACAATTGCTAAAATGTGGAAGCAACCTGCGTGTCCATTAAAGGATGAATGGATAAGCAAAATGTCATATATACATACAATGGAGTACTATTCATGCTTTAAAGGAAGAAAATTCTACAAAATGCTACAAGAATGAATCTTGAGGACATTATGCTAAGAGAAATAATCCAGTGCCAAAAAGACAAATACCATATGATTCCTCTTATATGTCGTACTTAGAAGAGTCAAAATCATAAAAACACACAGTATAATGGTGCTTGTCAGGGTCTGGGGGAAGGGACAGTGGCGAGTTATTGTTTGATAGGTATGAAGTTTTACTTTTTACAAGATGAAAAGAAATGAATTGTGGGGATGGGTAGTGGTGATGGTTGCATAACAATGTGAACATATGTAATACCGCTGAGCTGTTCACTTAAAAATGGTTTCGGCAGTACATTTTATGTTATGTATGTTTACCACAATTTTTTTTTAAATGGTGAGACTACCAGACATGTGCCTCCTGGTGTGATACAAAGGAAACGATATACCACAACCTGTAAGGGATATTTGCCTAAATAATTGCACCTGAAATCTACCCAAGCATCCACATTTAACCGCCTGTCTACTGGGCGTACGGGGCGACAGATGAGTTGGGTTGGGAATGGAAAGCAGGATTTTGAAGTCTAACAGGAGGAAGGAGGGCTGAGAGGAAAGTATTAAAAAGCAGGACCCAAACCCCTGGGAACAAAGGAGGAGGTATCAGTTCCTGTGGGAGGTAACAGGCATTGGGCCCTATTCTGCAAGACTTTGGGTGTCTGAGAAGACTGTAGACACAAACAAATAAAGATAACGGTAATCACCCTTGAATGCTTTCTAGGGACCAGGCACTGGATTTCTTGTCCTCATTTATTTCTCCCAGCAGTCTTTTATGAGAGGCATTACTTTCATTGTTTTACAGATGAAGAAGCGGGGACTTAGGAAATGTTAAATAACTTCCCAATGATGCCCAACACTTAACAGTTACAAACAAAGGAGGTTTCAAAGGTTCAGTGCCATTGCTTTCTGGACTGTAGAACAGCAAATTCACGGAACAAAGTATGCTTGTACTTCCCTAGCTAAAGCAAATCACTCTGTGGTTTGTCCTTGACTTACTTCTGCATCGTATACTACATTTCATTGACTCAAAATGCCACCAAATGCAAGACTCACAATTATTTTTCCTATACCGAGAAAGAAAAATGCTGTCAATTAAAGTATTGTAAGCATTTAGAATTTAGAATTAAAGCACAGTATTTTATCATTTAGAACTTTGCTACCTATTGAAAGAATTCCTATGGTGTTATTTAGACATTTATTTGGAATCATCTATCACTGTTACCATACATAAAATCAACAATATCAGCAAACTGTGTTGGCTAAGAATTCCTAAAAGTTCTTGCCATTCAGGGTATGAATTTTCCATATTGCTTTCCGATTCAGTCAGCAAGGTCTGTGTTCTTCCACATGTCTTCCTTTGAGCCATCAAGAGCTAAAACAAAATTAAAGTTCACTGGCCTTGGGCTCTTACATCAGTTTTGCAATGATTGAGATGGTCTACCTTTGAGTTCCGCTTGGAACTTAACTGTTCTTTTTCATATCCTTCCCACCTCCTCCTGCAATTGTTTGCATCCTACGGGTTAAAAGTGTTTCTGATTTTCCTCCAACATACTGATACTTAATTTTGCAAGCTTTGGTGCTGGAAATGGTCATATTTTCTTATAAAATGACAACTATGTCATGATTGCTGCAGGCAAAATAAGACGTCAACGGGCGCAACTTGTACTTTGATTGCAGAGCTGTTGACATGTGAGAAGGAAAAATGCAGGCTTTAAGATTGCTAAATATTGTAGTTTAAAAAAATAGATTTGCTTAAACATTGTGCAGAGACAGAATTAGAGTAGCTAGCTAGTAGACTGCCTGGGTTTAAGTCTCTTCAGTTACTTCCTGTGGGTTAGGTCTCTCTCCCTCTCTGCCTACCTCCTCCCTGACTTCCCTGCCTTCCTTCCTGCACCTGTTTATTGCGTGTCTATCACGAACTAGACATTAGCAGAGGTGCTTGGAAGTCACTAGAAGATCAACAAAGGATCATATCCTTACGCAGCCTGATTTTAATCTTAAAGAAGAGAAGCATTTGATAATTGTAGAGAGAAAGAAAGACACTTTAGATGAGTGGACTATCACAAGTAAGTGGACAAAGTTAAAATAAAAAAAAATTTTCCTTTCTATCAACTGAGACCCTTCAGAAATTATTTTTCTGATATTCAAATTCTTTATTTGCATAACACATGAAAAAATTATATGTGTCTGGTGTGTGTGTGCCTGGGATATCTCCTACAGAATGTCACGTATTCTTCAAGATGAACAAGAAAAATTTCTGCCTAAAATGATGATCAGTGAAATGCAAAACAGGCAACAGCATGGAAAATGAAACATAAGTGAGGTTTGTAAACTTATCTTGGTTGTATTTCTCTACGGTGCTGTTTGCAGCCCAGGTGACCCTCTCTTTAGCACATGAGTTCTTGGTTAACTAAGTTGCCTTTGGAGTTACTTTGCTGTTATTCATGTGTGTTATGGATTTTATTTTTCCTCCCTTAAATTCACAGAAAGTATATACCATCATCCCAAAATGTACACAGTCATTTTGAATTTGAAATATTTCCTTGGACTCTTCATATGGGGACACATCTGTTATTCTGTGTAGCAAACGTTTTTCTTTTGCTTGAGATCACAGGCTGAAGAGCGTATCACTTTCAGCAATTTAAATTTGAGTGAGTCAGTGTGTTAACTTTGATTTGCCTCTGTTCCTTCACAGCCACATACAGTAGTTTGCGTTAATCAAATTAATAATAAAGGGATTAAAACTGCTAGCTTCTAAGGGAGGGACATGTCAGTAGCTTTAAATGTTGCTCTCAGAATGATTGTCCTTGCATATTAATTATTAGCTGCCTGAGATGCAGAGGAAGTTCAGGGAAGTGATACTCTATCCAAGTGTTATCTTAATTTGGGAAAAGATCCTTTAAAGGGTGAATTGCATTGCAATGGGCTTTCTAATCAGACCATGCATTAATTTAGATCAATGACCTCCAATCCTTTAAATCTGCTATCGCTGGCAGTAATTGCGAGGCTTCTGTAAGGCTGTTTACAAAGTTGCCTATCAGGATACAAGAGAAGATGGATTCGTTTACAAAGTTGAATTTGTAATTGTGTGCAGTAGAAAGCTCATCTCGTTACTTGCAGTGGTGATTCAGTCATTCGTGGCATCCTCTGGGGTGTGTGTGAGACTTTCAAAAGAGGAAAGAACATGGAAGAACAGTGAGAAAGAAATTACCACTCATGTAGTCCTTATCTCATCAATCACCTAATTTCTTTCAGCAGCCTAACTGCTGCCACGTGTGGACTCCACCGTGCAGGAGATCATTTTTCTCATGTTAAGCCAAGTATACAAGTAATAACAGGGCAAAATTTGCAATTGTTTTGGTTGCTGTATTGTCCATTCAATGACTTTCAGTCCAAAGAATCAGACATCCAAGCAGAAAAGAGACTTCTTTCTGAGTTCCCTTTCCTGGGATGGAAATTTGGGCAGGACCCACGACTTTTTGGTTCACTGAGAGATAAGAGACAGTTCTATAGTTATTTGAAATCACAAAACAGTCTCAATTGAGCAAGGAAGAGTGTCCAGTCCAAGGTATTAATTAGGCTTCATCGTGGAGTGAGGCTTTCATTTTTCACTTTGCTCTCACTAAAGGGCGAGCTCAGACGTGCAGCGCGACTGCTGTCTCCCAACTCCCACCACAGCCCTCCTTTGCAGCTGTAGCTTTGACTCTCTGGACTTGAAGGAGCGTGGGGAAGGAGGAGGGAAAAGTCTAGGGAGGTAGGAAGTTTATTTAGTGATGGCTTCAAGGTCTCTGGCTTCAGAGGATATTTAAAGCCGTCTCTTTTAATTATTTAATTCTTTTTTCCTGCAACGTAGTCTACTGCAACTAGGTCGCTGTTGCAATAGCCTAAGATACAAAGGAAACAAAGAATCAGAAGAAGGGACCTCACCCCAAACTTCACTCCATCAATCGTGGGTATGGATAAGGGCAAAGGAAGATGAATGTACATCCATCAAGTGCCTCCAATACAGCAGGTACTGCGATCCTTTTGCTTAGGTCAGACCTTAACTTTGCCATCTAGCGTGATGACAGCGGCACAGACCTGGCTTCAGCTGGAATGAGAACCGCTGCGTAAGTGTGGAGAACCATTTCGGGGAACAACCACAACCAGCTGGGCCAGCGTTTGCCCAAGGGCTGATCTATTAGACAGATACCACCAGGAAGTCAGCAGTTCGCAGAGACTTCTCTTTACCAGTGTGGGAAAAGATCTGCTTGTAGTTTCCATGTGTAGAAAACATACTTATTTCTTTGCTTACTGCCTGCTTCTTTGTAACCTACACTCCTTCAAACTTGTTTCCCTGCCCTGTAGTAATCTCCAATTTGCACTCAATGGTGCACACAGTCATTTTCTCTTTAACATATGCATTTTATTCTTAAAGGACAGCAGGCTCTGATGCAATTAGTATTATTCCCATTTTACAGATGAAGTAACTGAGTTTCATGTTATGCTCCAGGCCTCACTGCTAGCAAATCACAGACCCCCATTCATTAGGATGTCCATTCAAAGTTTGCTTGTTTTTAAGGACTGTAATTTTCCCACTAAACCAGTAAGTACATCTGTCCCTCAGGACTGCCCTGTGCCATCTGGGGGCACAGGAAACAGAGCATCATCCCTCCCAATCATTTGTCATTTAAATACAGCTACCCACAGTTCCCTCTCCACCACTGAAACTTCCTGCTGAGCAGCTTTATAAATCTTCAGAACTTGGGCCTGAAACGTGAAAACACAAGGAAAAGCTTAATGAAAGCAGTGAGAAAACTTTTCTAATATCTTTTAGGATGTTACCTGTGATCTTTTAGATTCATGTTCCGATTTGGCACCTGGGTACCTTAGTGCTTGCTGATTTGTATGATTGTCCTAATGACCAGTGACATGAATTACTGAAATCCTAATTAGGCCTTTTGAGCTCAGAATATTTTTTAAGAGGCTCTGACATTTGGTAAGAAATGTGGTGTCAGCAGAATATCTGGCCTGAATATAATTTCTAATTTAGGGGAAGTATTGGCATGTAATTATGTGAGCATATAGAGAAAGCAATTATATGCACCTGTCCTGAACACTGGACTTTTGGGACAATGAAAGGGGACAAATGTGGGCTAGAGCCAGACGGAACACGTAATGCGCCCAGTCTGCCAAGAGACTTGTATATGATTTATACACTTAAGATCTCTAAAAACCTACCTGGCATTCCAACAAATAACTCTTATGTGTTGATGCTGAAGTGTATTTAATTACCATAGAGTGGGGTTTGGAAGTCCTGGGTGGTGAATGTTGGTCCCAGAAAGGTCAGAGAAGGGGGTAGCATTTCAGAAGCCTAGAAGTCTACTAATTGGGGTTTTAATAGAATGTCTGAGATTTTTTTAGGAAGGAATCTTCTCGATATGATCCTGACCCAATAAGCTAACTAGGAACTCAGTGGCCTCTGAAGAGGTGTACCAGTTAGTTACTGTCACATAATAACAATCTCAAAACTCAGCGGCTTAAAACAACCCTCGTTTGTTACAGTAACCCTTGTGTCTGTGGGTCATCTGATTGACAGCTGATGTAGACCGGGCTCAGGTGATCTTGGCTGGGCTTGCTTGTGTGGCCAAGGGTTGGCTGGGAGCTCTGCTCTAGCCTGGGCTTGTCTGAGGCACCTTACCTGGTGCAGATCTGCTCCATGTGTCCTCAACCTCCTGTTGGCATTACCAGGCTTGCCTTGGCTTATCCTTCTCATGGTGATAACAGAAGTACCAGAGGGCAAGAAGAAACATGGTAGGCCACTTGAGGTCTGGACTCAGAACTAGAAGATGGTCACTTCCACACAATTTTACCAGCCAAAGCAAATCATATGGCTGAGCCTTGTGTCCAGGGGTGGGAAAATACACCCTGACACTTTTCTGGGAAGAACTACAAAGCCACATACAAAGGGTATGAAGACAGGTAAGGGTAACGAATCAGGATAACGAATGCAACAAATGGACCAGAAAAGAACCGGGAACAGGATGCTTTTTGCAAAAGTGTTTAATTTTAGGAAGCATCTTCTGAAACACATAAAGAGGGGAGTGGAAGGGAAGGACTTACCCTACAGTATAGCTGCAGTAGCTTCTTCTAAGGAGAAAAATACAAGCTATGAACAAAATCAAAGGCTGTACAAACTACTGTGACATGCTTCATCACACAAAGTCATCTTTTAGCAAAAGCTCAGTTAACTGCAATTGTAAACACATGTGCGTTAAATCTGGAAACTTGAGCTGATTTGGAGAACCAAATCAAAACTGAATAGCTCCCTGCGCACATCCAAGTTTCCACGACTCTGCTGCTCTGTTCTGCTCTTTCATTTCTATATTGGCATGTATATTATTTTGGTAGCGCCCATTTAACTTTGCTCCCAACCACATTGGATCCTCATTGGATCAAAAGCCAGAAAAATCATTTTAAATGAGAAATTGAGAAGTGGATTTCCACCCCCAGCCTCTACACATATATGTACTCTAATTCCACTAGTAAGAGTGGGAATGATGGAGTTGAACCAATGAGGACTGCCTCACTGCCAGTTTGTCTTTGGTACAGCACCAAGACTCACTGGACGGTGATGCTGAGGGGATCAATGTAAATTTCACTCCACTGATGTTGCCGAAACACCATAAAAGCCACAGCATCAGTATTTATAAATCCGCACAACTCTATGAATTGAACACTAATTCCATAAATTGCTATTGTCATCAGCACAGCAGAAAACGTGATGAGTTCTGTGCCGATAACTGTAAAGTACATATTTGATATTCTAATGACTTTCCTATTACATTTAAGAAAAATTAAACTCAAAGGATGACAGAGTAACAAAATCACTATAGGCAACTTTTAAACTGGATTTCTCTGAAAACAGATTATCAGATAGGAGTATGGAGGGAAGTCTAGCTGTTGTTTTTGTGGTGTTGCCAGTGTGACAAAACCCACCCATCATTTTTCAAATAGCTTAATATGCAGACTATTATTTGTGAAGAATAAAACTCTAAATTAAGAAAAGTCACAGAAAATTTCTCCTGTAAATGAACCTAAAAATGTTTTAAAAAATCATCTTTCCTCTTGGAATCAGAATTAACAATAGGTAATGTGTATTTGTCTCTCAATACAAATACTATTTTAAAGCTTTTGGTGGACAATTCTAATCAAGATAAGAAAAAGGAACTTAGTTGTTATTACCAACAATAGAGAAGCCCCAAATTCTGGGTGAAATGGGTTTTTAGTAACAGTTTAGCAGCCAAGAAATGACTCTAATGCTTAGACTTTAACCTTTTCTTAACAGAACCATCCCATTTCCTTAATCAGCCATTGCAGGGAGAGCCCTGTGAATCAGTTATCAAGCATCTCATTTCACTAACAATTTGGTTTTCTTACTGATGAGAATTCAAAGAATTATACAGGTTGCCCAAATTTCCATTCAAGTGGAAGTGAACGTCTCAGATGGCACGTGAACCAAGTCATCAAGTTAAACTTCTAACTGAAGCTCAATTCATCCTGGCCTAGCTGGGAACATATAACCAGAAAGAAAGCAAGTATAGGAAGATTCGAGATTACATTTTGATTATTTATTTCATAAATAGTTTAAATTGAGCTCCTGTCAGCTTTTGAGGGCATGTTTTATCAAAAGTTAATCCTTCTGGAGACCAGTCTCTGCTCTCCAATAATTTTCTCAATCTAATAATTTTTTGAGCCTCTATGATGTTGAGGCCCTCGTTTATTTCTTGGTAGCGTAGAGTTTATGCAATTAGGCTTATTCATACACATTTCTTTGCAACTATTGAGTCTAGTATGTGCTATTGTGCCTCTTTGTTACACATATGAATGCCTCCCATCAAAATATCATGAATATTTTTATGCCAGAGCTGCTTCCTATTTGACAAATATTTTGGAGCTCTTCAAACACTTCCTTTTCTGATCAGCAAATCCTATGTCCTCCCTTCCAGGAATATGGGGGCAAAATAGCCCACGGTATGTGTGTCTGAGTGCGTGCACACACGTGTGCACATGTACAGACGCCCATGTATGTAACTAAATACCTTTTCTTTCATTCAGCTGCTTGACCATCACAGGGTAAAACCTTTTCCTGAGATGGGTAATAAAAAGGGACAAGACCAATAACTTGAGAATGAAATCTGCCTTTGGAGCCTTATGCTTGTGTGTTCATTTTCCAGTGAACACCTGTGCGTTTGAGAAGCATTTATAAGGGAAAATGAGAGAGGGAGAGATTTGGGGAAGAACAAGAAATTGGATTGAAATGAGGGTGATGAATAGGTGAAGAGTGAAAAAAATGAACTCCAGTTTTCTAACTTCATGTTTCCCAAACAGTGTGTTTAAAAAATTTTTTTATTCCTAAGCTTAGATAAGAAATATACATTCTTCACAGCAATCAGAGAAGAAAAGGAAATAAAAGGACTCCAAATTGGAAAGGAGGAAGTAAAACTGTCATTGTTTGCAGGTGACATGATGCTATACATAGACTATCCTAAGGCACCACCGGAAAAGTACAGATCTCATCAATGAATTCAGTTAAGTTGCAGGGTACAAAATTAATACACAGAAATCGGTTGCATTTCTGTACACTAACTACAAAATATCAGAAAGAGAACTTAAGGAAACAATCCCATTTACTGTCGCATCACAAAGAAGAAAATACCTAGGAATAAATCTACCCAAGGAGGCAAAAGACTTGCACTCTGAAAACTAGAAGACACTGATGAAAGAGATTGAAGACCACACAAAGAGATGGAAAGATATACCGTGTTCTTGGATTGGAAGAATCAATATTGTTAAAATGGCCATACTACCCAAGGCCATATTCAGATTCAATGCAATTCCTATCAAAATACCAATGGTATTTTTTACAGAACTGGAACAAAATTTTTTTTTAATTTGTATGGTAACAGAAAAGATCCTGGATAGGCAAAACAATCTTGAGAAAGAAGAACGGAGCTGGGGGAACATGCTCCCTGACTTCAGACTATACTACATATCTAAAGTAATCAAAACAATGTGGTACTGGCACAAAAACAGACATGTAGATCAATGGAACAGGATAGAAAGCCCAGAAATAAACCCATGCACTCATGGTCAGTCAATCTACGATAAAGGAGGCAAGAATATACAATGGAGAAAAGACAGCAGTGGTGCTGGGAAAACTGGACAGCTACATGTGAAAGAATGAAATTAAACACTCTCTGACACAATCTACAAAATAAACTCAAAATGGGTTAAAGACCTAACTGTGAGATCAGATACTGTAAAGCTCCTTGAGGTAAACACAGGCAGGATACTCTGTGACATAAATTGCAGGAATATTTATTTGGATCCATCTCCTAGAGTAATGGAAACAAAAGCAAAAATAAACAAATGGGACCTAATTAAACTTAAAACCTTCTGCACAGAAAAGGAAACCATAAGCAAAATGAAAAGACGACCTACAGAATGGAAGGAGATATTTGCAAATAATGCAACCAACAAGGAATTAATTTCCAAAACATATAAAGATCTCATACACCTCAATATCAAAAATACAAATGCCTCAATCAAAAAAATGGGCAGAAGACATAAATAAACATTTCTCCAAAAAAGACATACAGATGACCAACAGGCACATGAAAAGATGCTCAATGTTGCTAATTATCAGAGAAATGCAAATCAAAACTATAATGAGGTAGCACCTCACACTGGTCAGGATGGCCATCATCAAAAAGTCTACAACTAATAAACGCTGGAGAAGGTGTGGAAAAAAGGGAACTCTCTTGCACTGTTGGTGGGAATGTGAATTGGTCCAGCCACTATGGAGAACAGTATGGAGGTTTCTTAAAATACAAAAAATAAAATTGCCATATGATCCAGCAATTCCACCTCTGGGCATATATCTGGAAAAGACAAAAAAAGATATATGCGTCCCAGTGTTCATAGCAGCACTATTTACAACAGCCAAGACATGGAAGCAACATAAATGTCCATCAACAGATGGCTGGATAAAGAAGGTGTGGTCTGTGTATACATATATGTATACACATACATACAATGGACTACTACTCAGCCACAAAAAAGAGTGAAATAATGCCATTTGCAGCAACATGGATGGGCCTAGAGAATATCATATTAAATGAAGTAAGTCAGATAAAGATAAATATCATATGATGTCATTTATATGTGGAATCTAAAAGAATGATATAAATGAACTTATTTAAAAAACAGTACATAGAAAACAAACTTATGGTTACCAAAGGGGAAGGGGGGATAAATTAGGAATTTGGGATTAACATATATACACTACTGTATATAAAATAAACAACAGGGACCTACTGTACAGCACAGGGAACTATATTCGATATCTTGTAGTAACCTATAATGGAAAAGAATCTGAACAATAATACATATTTACATATGTGTGTGTGTATACATATATAACTGAATTGCTTTGTTATACACCTGAGACATTGTAAATCAACTATACTTCAATTACAAATAAATAAAAAAATACATACATTATATAATTAACCGAAGTATTTCTATTGTTAAAGTATGACACTCGTAAAGCCAAATCTGCTGCGCTACTTTTTTCAAATAGTAGAGTTAGTTCCATTTGATTCCTTAGACACATAATAAAAAACTAACATTTATATAATAATTTATTGTTTTCAAAGCAGCTTTCACATACTTATCATATTACTTTAAATATGAACGGCATTAGTTACTGAGGAGAACAAGTTGATCACTCAATGCAGATCGGTCTTTTTGGTAACCTCCCCAAACGCACGTGTGTATGCTCACAACAGGGATGATTAACAATACAGTGAATGGAACTTGGACTTGGGCCTCTTGAGCTTGGATCCTGCCTCAACCACCTCTGGGTTCTGTGATGGTAGACAGAATTGTTTACGTTGTCGTCATCTGTAAGATGGGGACAGCATCTCCTGAAGCAGGATATTGAGTGGATTCAAATGAAGTAATGTGAATAAAACATCAATATAATCCACGTCTCATAATAGGCCATTAGTAAATGATAGCAGTATGTGTGTTTAAAGTGTGATGTGACATATATATGTATTTATATGTACACATATGTATGTCACGTAACGTTTTAAAATACACAAGTGTTTTAAATACATACATAATTATATACAAAAATGTCTAGTAATCAAAATGCAGTTAAAATTATATAATATTTTCCTATTATGTGATTTAAACATCTTGGAATAATCCTTCATAGATGGTGTAGCCAGTTCATACGTCCATTAATATTTCCCAACTTTACATATTACGAAGAGGAGGATTTCTTTATTAAAGAAATGTGGGAACTACAGTAGACTGGGGTGAGCATGGCCTTTAGAATCAGATCTGGTTTCACATCCAACTTATCTACTTACAAGCTTAATGCACTTGGGCGTTAAGGAATCTCCCTAAACCTCAGTTTTCAGCTGTTCAATGAGGAATATTTAATACTCTTTATAACTACTAAGAATCAAATAAGATAATGTATGATGACCCTAGGACACAGAATGGGCTCTAAATATTAATTACTTTCACTAAAGCACATGGCTGGCTTTCCCTTATTTTGAAGGGGAAGGATTTCTAGGTGATTCCAGCTGGTGCCATGAGTGGTGTGTTAATGGTGGAAGCGAAGAAACATCAGGGTGTCCTCCTAATAAGCCCCGAGGACAGCCGCACGGGACATCCACAGTCAGCAGGGCGCTGTTGCTGCAGGCGGAGACACACACGCTACGGAAATCATCACTGGTGAAATCAAGGACTAGCTGAAGTGGTCCGCCTGATGTAACAGGAGGCATGGATAACTTTATTTTGCTACACTCCCACTCCAGAGAGATGGGGAGCCACAGGGAGTTTTCCACTCTTTCATAAATAAAACTACTTTCCATACATGAACATCTTAGTGTAGAGAAGAGGCAGACAGCTATGAGAGATATGTGAAGACATATTTCAGTTTTATTATCTTTTAGGCATAGACGGGTATGTTAATCCATTTCCACATACAATTCCTGTAACCACAGATAGGGAGTGAACATTGAGCTGGCAAAATCTGTCTCCTGTTACCGAAGAGTTTAGTTGGAGAGATGAAACCTCAGAAGCTGAGGACTGTGCATTCTCTTCCTTCCCAGCCTGGCCATGACCGCCGTTACACACATGAGCTTTCCTTCTTATCCAGGCATTGATTCCCTGTGACAATGTTGTCCCCTTTCCCCTGGAAAACTTTCTGCTTTCAGTCCAGACTTCAGAGTTCCTATGTTCCGCTCTCTAGGTTCTGACAGCTGTTTTTGGATTTAGTTAACCACAGTAGTCAGGAAATAGTTATAGTATAAACCTTTCTTTCTATTGTTACATTGCTTCATTCTGCAAATATATCTTAGGAGTTAGAGTTAGACTTTGAATCTTTGATCTCTCATACCAAAAGAAAAAAAGAAAAAATATATTTATATGGAAGTAATTTCATTTTAGTGTTCATGGTTTATTGTGGAAAGCAGGTGTTTAAAAATTTTAGAATTTCTTTAACAAAATTCTAAAGATAAAAGAAAAAAAAAGAAATCACAGTATTTACAGAGATAACAGAATGGCTTAGCCATGCAAAACAAACAACTTTGGTTTTTCCCCTTTCACTTTGGTTTAAATATTGATCAAGATTCAATTTTTTTCCTGCCAAATAAAACTTCAATAAATCAAAGTTTAGAGGCAAAATAACATATTTTCTTTTTTTCCCCACAATTTTTTTTACAGCATCAAGACTAATAGAATATTTTATGTATTTAATTGATACCAATACACTACAGGAAGCTTTTATTAAACTGAGTCACTATTGCCCAGACAGCAAATGGTTTACAAATGTACAATAACGTGTATTTCTAAATAATGCAGAAGTGGCAAGGTATTTATTTCCTAATCTTCATCTGACTTTAATCTTCAGTTTATTTTTCATTGCCTTCATAATTTCTTATTCCATCAATCTAAAAAAAAACAAACACCAGTTTTCCCTTTCCTCCCAAAGAACACAGTTTTATACCTGGAAATCTGATGTCCTTTTTTTTTCTTCAATAAAGTTATGCAAACCTTGGGACAAAAATGACTGTGCAGTGTTCTCCCAGAAACCAGGCTTCTGCCGGAAAGAGCAGAGTTTAAAAGTCTAGTCACACGTAGCTCTTGGCCCGTGTCCAGTCTACCTCAGAAATCTCCATTTATACTGCCACCCTAAAAAGTTCCTCAAGCATAAAACATGTTTATAAAGTTACAAATTTGAATGTAACTAAAGATACATAGACATTTTATTATTACACTTTCATGTACTGCTTGATAAATTATATACCAGTTAAAAACACTAAATTATCTCAAGGTGCATTCAATATTTGTAGCGTAGTTAACAAAAACACACACGAAAAAAATATATATTCTATATTCTGTGGAAAATAACACAGCTTTGATAATGATCACTGTTAAAAATCTCCAATTCTGACTGATATCTTTTTTTTTTTTTAAAGGAAATAGGTATAATTTTAAGGCAGTGGATAACCCAAAGGATTTAATATCAATTTTCAATTACAGTGATTTACATTGTGATCTTCGAATATGGAAATGTTCCCCATGATTTTTCCAAAGTGTCTCTCACACATTGATTTGCTTTTTTTTTTATTTGGACAGAAAATAATTTACTCTAAAGGTGTCTCTAAAGGTAAATGCTACCCAAATTCTGTTAGGTTTTTTTCAGAGTAGGTAAAATTGTGAGTTTGGGAGTACCATTATTATGTGTGCGTCCATATGTGTGTGTGGTTTGCTTCTGAGAGTCAGCTGGTGGCACACACACAGCAATGGCTTACCTGGTGCACACCAATCTGACCCTCTGCCGCCTCTTCCCCTGTGAGAAAAATCACAGCTTTTGCTTCGGGCAATGTGTGTCCCCAGTCTTCACAAGCTGCCACCTTTGGGATTTAGGTGCTTGTGAAAAAGTTTGGGGGCATTACTGATAGCAATCAGAATCAGAAATGTACCTTCTCAGATTACCCATATAAACAATTGAAATAAAAACAGTACATTATACATCAGATTAACAGCAACTCCCAGAACAAAGCTTACAGTGTATAAAAATAGCTACGTAAAAAATTTACAGAAAAGGCAAACCAAAAAGAAATTCTCAGTGCAGACATTTACAGAAAAAAAAAATTAAACCAACACAACATATGAACTATTATCATGGCTGCCAAAACTTCTTGTCATTGTTTGTAATTTCATTTCATTATTTCACTTGAGATAATTCTCTAAAATCCTGTGACAGCTTGGTAGAATGAACTGCTTAATACTTGAACCACGAATTGCTGTCAATGTCTTTGTTTATGTCTTAAATACAATCCACGTTCATGCTTCAATTGGTCTATATAGTTTTTTCTCTGAAATGATGAGAAAACATACTTCAGGTAAGTTACTACGGCAGTCATTTCACAATCAACATATACTGTGTACTAAAAGTGATACTTCATAAGAACTTTGTATAAAACCCCATCGTCCCTGAACCCAACTGTAATCCCAGGTATGAGTGCAACTCTTCTACAAATAATTTTTTTGAATTGTTGAGAATCTTTATTTTTGTGGAAATTTCTTAATTCTTACGGGGATTATAAGATTTTTCAGGAAAATATTTCATTTTATCTTTTTTTCAGGTGAAAAAAATTCACTTGTCACTTCAAGTACACTCTATTTTGTGGACTTTGTCTTCAAGCTCAGTTTCCCTTTGAGAATTTATCTAATTTTGAAGAAAATGGAAGGTAAACTCTATGTTTACAAAGGATTGAGGAATGAATCCTAGAGAAGCAGAAGTGAAAATCAGCAGAAATGCTGCACATCTGGCCTCCAGTGGAAGGCAGTGTGCGGCAAGGGATTCAGTTCTTAGTCCTTCCACCCAATCACTTTGAGATCTGGTTTTCAGATTTTAAAAATGTCTTATTTCAATTATTCTATTTTTCTTTCCTATGCACATCCTTCTAATAACGACTTTTTCCCTTGCCCCCAGTCTTCTCTATGGGATTAACTTAGGTGACTCACTCAGATTGTAATGTGGTTTATTTATAATCAACCAAAATTTTACTGTGGCTGTTGGGGATTTTTACATATATGAGTAAACTACAGTAATGGTTATTCTCAAGGACACACAAAATAATTTGTCCAAATGGCTTCTCTGTTTGACTGGTTCAAGACAACATAAATAAAAATAAAAAGCTCAAATAGCAAGTGGCAATACGATGGAAACATACCTCCTTTGGAGAGTATCTTAAAAACCACACTCATCTAGCTATTGTATATAGATATGTGCAATATAAGGATGTGTATATATAATGTTGATGTATACATTATACACACATACATATATAATATAGGTACTATCTGGAAGAGTGCGTGTGTGTCTAGACACACACAAATTTGTTTATCTTGTCATTAAAATTATTTGGGAGGTGGCTGTATAAATACACTGACACTTTTAAGTATATTACATCTGTGGATTAGAATTTTCATATTTTAAAACTATTCTCATAATTGCTATTTAAAATTAACAAAGTATTAGAATCGGCTCTCATCTAACCAAAATATCAACTTATAAAACTAAGTGTCTTTGCACTCAGCAAAATTTTTGGCATTAGACTACAAGGTTCTCACTGAATGTTACAATCTCAAAGTTGATTTAGGTTATTCTGAGGGTAATGATTTTTTTCAGAGGATGGGGAGACTGTTGAGATTCCATTATTCTCAGAATACCTTTCTGAGCAACCAAAGTTTCTTTCTGAAACACTCTTTTCCTGTTTTGAAACCTGCAATTATAAAGCATCTGAATGTCGAGGCTTCATCTTTCATCTGCTAGGATGTTTCATACTTTCCTGGGAATTATTTCTATAAACCTCCAACAGCCTACCCACCTGGACAAGTGGGACAGTTTCTCTCTTAGGCTTCTGTTTTGTGATTGTTTTCTTCTAATTTTTTGTTTTCTTCCAGATTCCCAAGGTCCTTGTTTACATGTTTTGATGCAGTCCTACAAGAGAATTAAACATCATGTTGACATTTATAAATTTATCTTTCCTTATTTTTAATTTTAGGGTTCACATTAATGTATCTTTGAAAAGCCAATGTTTTACACCTAACACAGGCAAGCCCGTAGGGCAAACAGTTCCACATCTGTGAGCCTTGATTGGTAACAGAACACATTCCACTGAAATTACCTTGGTCGTGGGGTTGCATTAAATATATGCTAGGAGAAAAGGAAGTCAATTACTTTGAACACAGACTCTGCATACTTAGCTGCATCACGATTTTGGCTGGGTTGTTTTTCTCTCTGCTTTCTGGGAAGTAATTATCATTTGATAGTCAAAATTTTCATTCTGGGCAAAAACGTTCTGCAAACATTTTCTGCAGAAGTTTCATTAGGGTCTTGCCCTCTCTGTATTCCCTATTACGCATCTATATTGAGCCAATGTCCTATATCTTTGTTTATGGATTCCGTTTTATCAAATACATCAAAAGTAAGCTTGGAAAGAGACCTGAGTTATGACAGAACATTGACAGCAGAAGCTAAGGCAGCTCTAATGTGGTGGTTCTCAAATCGTGGTCCCAGACCAGCAGTGTCAGCCCCCGCTGGGAACTTGCCAGAAGTGCAAATTCTGAGGGCCCACATTAGAACTTTGTAAACAGAAACTCGGGACAGGGCCTGCGACCTGTGATAAGACCTCCTGGTGGTTTGCTGCACGTAAAGTTGAGAACCACTGCTCCGGTGGCTTCCAGGGTCACACACGACTACCAGGTTCTCTCTTTTGAGAGCTGAAATCAGGCTTTCTTAAACACACCGCTAAATTCCTTGGCGTTGTGACCACTCAGGAGAAATCATAACTGTATTTCCAAGAGTTTACCACTTCCTTCCTTCTTCCCTCCTCCCCTCCCTTCCTCTCCCTTCTTTCCTTCCTTCCTTTCTTCCCAACTCTCTCCCTGTTGTAAGCACATCAGGGGAACCACAGTGATAGGGTACGTCAAATTATTATTGCTATATAATTCAAAGTAATACTTCTATTTTAAAAAATCCTGTAATACCAGATGTGTCTCTTGGTTAAGGAAGCTTAGGGTAAGAAACTCCATTTTTTCCCTAAAAGTATTTCTATGCTTTAAATAGAATCCCTTAACTCATTTGCTAAGAATCACAACTTAATAGTGTGATCGTGTTAATAATGTGAGTGTTAGTAGTGTGATAGTGTGAACAGTGTGTAACAGTGTACGATATATGTCCTAGTAAGATAAAGACATATGGCCCTTTCATACTGGGACATTCATTATATTTAGCCTAAGTTTAATTTGATTTGTGACTTAAAAATTGTTAATTTAACTTAAACTACAGCCTTATAAATCTATTCATAAGCAGGAGAGCAACCTTAAACCCTGCCAGTACGACTGAGTTCTATAAAATGTGATGGCATTTTACAAGAGAGACATTAAAAATGTAAATAAGACCATGCTGTAAGTTTGAGTCTATGCTTTGTGCTATATCATATTATTACATAAATATTTTTCTATATTTTCCAGGCAAAGGAAAGACTAATATAGATACCCTCTCCTACTCTCTCTCTCTCTCTATATATATATATAAAGATATATGTACCATCTACATTATATATATATCACATTATCATACATGTATATATGTATATCATGGATCACTTGAGGTCTAGTCTCTTTTGCTAATAAGTTACTTAATTAGTAACTATATAAAATCTTAGTAACCTCCATAATTTCCATACAAGATAATGTACCTAACAGCAGAGTACAATTCAATGAATTTTCAAAAACTGGATGCATGAGTGTAACTAGTACCCAGCTCAAGAAACAGAATAGTTGCAGACGCAAAATCTCCCCAATATACTCCTTTCCAGTCACTACTAACTCCCCAAAGGTTACCACAATCCTCATTTCTCACAGAATGGTTTTACCTGCTCTTACAGTCTGTATACAAATGGAATCATACCACATCTATTCATTTCTGTCTGCCTCTCATTTAAACTGAACTTTTTGTTTGTGACATTCATGTATAATGTTGCATGCAGTTGTGGGTTGTTTATTCTTATTGCTGTATAGCTTATTGTGTGAATACATCATGGCTTTTTAATTTTACTGGTGATGGGCAATCTTGCTCTTTAAGTCTTTCTGAGACTTTACTTAACATAAGTTAAATCTTTCGTGTGTCCCACATGTCTCTTATGCTCTTATGTGTCTTATCTATTTTTTTTTCCTCTCTGTGCTCCAAACTGGGTGTTTTCTATTGATCTGTATCCCAGTTTACTTCTCTTGTGTTTTGCTGTGGCCAATCTGCATTTAAATTCATCCACCAGAGATTTATCTTTTAATATATTTTTCAGGTCTAAAATGTAAATTTGATTTTTAAATATTTTAAAGTACATTTCAATTTTCTATTCCACTCATCTTTTTTTGCCATCTTTTCTTCCACTTTCAAAATATTATTTATAGTCATTTTAATATCCTTGTCTGTTAACTACAGTACCCAAATAATGCATGGGTCTGCTCATCCACTTTTCCTCTTGATTGTTGATCTTATTTTCTGGACTCTTTGCATATCCAGTCCTTTTTATTTTACATGACACCATATATAAAATAACTATAGAGACTTCACACAATGTTACTTTCCAACAGATATGGTCCCTCCTTTCGTTTGTTAAGCAGGCAGGTGAACAGATAGGATGACTTCAATCCAATTAGTATTTGATCTAGGTTGAGGCTCAGCTGCAGTTTTAGTAAGACTCAGTCTACAACTGGTTTGTCTGTACTCCTAAGACACAGTCCTCTCAAGCTTCTGATTGAGATTCTGGCATGTCTCACTGTCTTCAGACCTTAAATACAGAAAGATCCAGCTCTTCCCTTCAGAGAGGCTCCACCCGGATCTCCAGCCATCTATCCCATGACACTTCAAGAGGTGGCCAATCTCTTCAGTCTCCTTGACTTGAGTATAAGGACCATGTTTTATTTATATTTTACCCATAGCACATAATATATTGTCTGAATATGGTAGGCATCCAAAAGATACTTCTTTAACTGAACTGAACTGAACTGAACTAACTGACATTAATACAGTTCATATCTATTTCCTTTTACTGTTTCTTATGATATTGGTGTCCACCAATATGAAGTCCATACCGGCCCAGCTGCTTTTTTACAGACAGGTAAAATAGAAAGAATACATTGAAATGATAGAGATTGAGTGATGTCTTACTCCAAGCTTTTCAGATAAAACTGCACAAAATTATACATATAAACATGTACCTTGATTATCCTAATAGCTCCTAACTATATATTCTAATACATACCAATAACTACAATTTCTATAAATCAGTAAGATACTGTAGCAATCAAGGAAAGACACATGATTCTCAAAATCTTTTCGCTTGTCTCCTCTCTTTTATTCTCTTGCCTTCTCTCACCCTCCTTCATTCCTTTTGTCTTTACTTTTCCCTTCACTCTCTCTCTCTCTCTTTTATTCTTCCAAACTTACTTCATTCAATACTATTTTTTCCTCTAAAGTGAAAATTTCAACTTGTTTGGAGCCACTAGAGAGAGTGACAGATAAAAGAGCCAATGTTGTAGATGCATATATAAAAATAAATTAGAATAAATTTCACAATGTAATAAATTGATTTTGCAATTGCGGCTTTTTCAACCTACTTTGACCTGAATGAGAAGAAGAAAGTTATATTAAGTTTGAGGACATAATGATTTCACAACTTTGAAATAATGCCTGTACTATAAGAAGTTCTTGTACTAGTAATGACTAAAAAAAAAAAATAAAAACCCACTTGTGTTTTGTTAATCCTTACAATTGTAACAGTTATAAACTCTCAGAATAATACAGAATAACCTATATGACCGTACTTGAGAATAACAAAAAGAAAGCAGAAACTGAAGGGAATTCGATCCTTATACTGGGTGAGCTCTACTTTTGCAGACATTTTCCTTTGATGGCACTTCCCAGTTGGAGAGCCATAGGCTAACTAGTACAAAATTCTGGAAATCAAGGGGGGGAAAATCTCAAAAAGGAGAGGCCTAAAGAATGATGAGGACCCTGAATTTGTGTGTAAATTACAGTAAAACCCTTGGATGATCCCTAAGCTGCCCATACGTGGAAGAAATTTCACATAGCCCAGACAAAAGCAACAGCTGGAAAGCTTAAAACTTGACATAGATTTTAGCTGTTACCCACACAAAGGAGACAGAGTTTGGAGTTGAACCTCACCAAGCCAGAAATTCTTGGCAATCATATCAGTGTTTCTACTGAAATCCCAGAAAAGCCAAGACTATGTGTCAAGACTCAGAATTCACCCTAAAACAGATGTGAAATATGAAATATAAAAGTAACCTTCACAAGTTCAAGGAAATCAGCCAGTAATCTAAGTGTCTGCCAGGAAAAACAATCCATATACTTTAGTCTATATGATAGAAATTAGAATTTCTACAACATATCATCAAAGACTAGTATTAATAAAAAAAAAAGTTATCATATATATAAAGAACAAAAACTGTAATACAAAGTCCAGAGAATGTCCTTGGATAACAAAGACTTTGGAAATAGCAGGTAAGAACTTTAAATCAATAATTATATCACATGTTCAATAAAGAAAGATATGGTAACAATGAGAGAACAGATAGAATTCTCAGCACCAAAAATGTAAACAAAAGTAACTCTGTAACTTGAAACTACAATATTGGAAACTAACAATTCACTAAATTGTCTTAACAATAGATGGAGGTGGTAGAATAAGCCTTGAACTTAAGGACAAAAAATATAAATTATACATTCTGAAAAAGAGAGAGAAAAATGATACGAAAAAAAGAAGTAGATCCTCAGTGATGTGTGGGACAATTTTGAGCAGTCTAACAAATGTGTAATTGGAGTCCTAGTGAGAGAAGCAAAAGAGAATTGGGGCAGAGACTAAATTTGAACAATGAAAAATATTCTTAGACTTGTTGATGTTCATTAACTTGCAGATCCAAAATGGTCTGCAACCCCCAAGCAGAAATTATAAAGAGAAAAACACATCTACGTACATTATACGTAAGCTAATCAAAAGCAAATATAAAAAGAAAAACTTGAAAGTAGCCATAGAAAATTTGTTCAGAGGAACAACAACATGAAAAACAGCTGACGTCTCATCAGGAAGAAATGTATAACAAAGTCAATTAAACACCTTTCAAATGCTGGGAAAAAAATTCTCTCGAATCAGAATTTTATATCTAGTAAAAATACCTTTTAACCAAAGGCAAAAACAAAGACATATTGAATTGAATAAAAGAAAACTGGGAGGAATTATCACTCGGAGACCTGTGCTAAAAGAAGTATTAAAGTTCTTTGGTTGAAAGGAAATAACACTAGATGGGAACTCAGATATACAAGAAAGGATGAATACAGATTGTATGTGTGTATGTGTGTATGTGTGTGTGTATATATATATGTATATATATATACTAAAATATAAAATACTATTAAATTTTTTTACAAAGACAAACAACCATTTAATACGATATATACAGCATTATGTATGAGACCCTTGAAAAATTACACTTTCATTTAACTTCCTACAGCCTTTTTGCTCTTGTTGTCAAATCCATCACAACACTGTATATTATAGCCTTCACACTACAAATATATGGAAGAGGATACATAAAGTTATAAAGTTTCAGGAGCTTTAGATTATTACATGAGTAGATTGTTATAAATTAAAAGTTCCTATGGTAACCCCTAAAGCAAGCACAATAAAAGAATACAAAGATGCACAGTTAAAAGGCCAGTAGAGAAATTAAAATGTAGTACTAGAACTTATTTGAGTAGCCTAAAAGAAAGCAGGAAAAGAGGAACAGAGGACAAGAGGAAAACAAATAGGAGAGCTGGTGGTCTTGGATGTAACTATATCATAATTAAGTCACATGTAACTTAGCTAAATCCTCCAATTGAAAGGTAGAGATTGTCAGCCTGTAATTAGCAATCAAGACTCAACTATATGCTCTATACCAGGGGTTAACATTTTCCCCTGAAAGGTCCAGCTAGTAAATATTTTAGGCTTGCAGGCCACATTGTTTTGTTCCAACTCTTCTGGCACTGCAGCATAAAACAGCACAAGTAACATGTAAAGAAATAGGCATGGCTGCGCTACCACAAAACTTGATTTACAAAATTAAGCATCAGCCTGGCAGTCAGAGTTTGATCAGCCTCACTGTACCTGAGATGCACTTTAAATATAAAGAGATAATTGAAAATAAAAGGCTAGAAAAAAATATGTATGAAAACAGCATGTGAAAGCAGTATGGCTATATTAATATCAGGCAACGTAAAATTCAACACAAGGACTATTACAACCATAAGGAGAGACATGTCATAATTCTAATAGATTCAGTACATAAGGAAGTCGTAACAATTATAAGTGTATGTTCCCAACGAAAGCATAAAGCAAAAACTGACAGAATTAGAGGGAGAAATAGCCAAGCATACAATCATAGAGAATTTAACAGACCTTTCTCAGTAGCTGATGAATGGACTAAAATTCAGTATGCACGATCATGGTGAAATACCCAGTACTGGGCTATCTTGAGTCCTGGAAGTGTATGCTTATAACTTTCTCACATTATATGTGAAATGATTTCATATAATTTGAAAAAAATATGTAAGAATTGTGTAAGAAAAGTTGTAAACAAACTATCTTCTACCTTAACTAATATACAGCTGTAGAACACTGTACCCACCAACCACCAGATAATTTTTTTTCAAGTGCCTATGTAGCATGCACCAGGAAATAATGTGCCTGCACACTAGGACAAAACAATGACTCTCAACGTATTTTAAAAGACCAAAAGCCTACAGAGTAGGTTGTCTTAACAAAACAGAATTAAATGAGAAATGTTTGGAAAGAAATAAAGTTCTAGTTACATGATTCCAAAGAAGAAACCACAATGGGAATATAAAAATATTTCTGACTGAATAAATATGAAAATACAACATACTGAAATTTGTGGAATGCAGTTAACCCACTGCTGAGAGTGAACTTCAAAGTTGAAATGCTTGTGTTATAAAAGAAGAAAGGCTAACATCAGTGATGTAAATTTTTAATTTACTTCATGAAATTCGAGAAACAACCACCTAAACTCTAAATAACTAGAAGTAATAAAATAGTAATGATAAGAACAGAAATAGTTAAAATTGAAAATAAGCACTAGAAATAGAAACAAAGCTAAGAGTTAGTTATTTGAAATTATCAAGAAAATTGATAACTCCCTAAAAAGACTGAACACAATACACAATAAAGGAACAAAACACAAATTAATAATATCAGAAAATGAAGAAGTGTTATCACAGAACCCACAGGCAAAAAAGGAGAAGGGAATTCTATGGATAGCTTATTCATTTTGCAAAAATGTCAATAAGTTAAATGAATACATCACATTATTTTAATCCATTCTCTTGTCTTTGGACACTTGGCTGGTTTCCAGTTTGGGCTATTGCGAATAACATAGCTAAAATCAACATTCTTATACAAGCGTTTTTGTGGGCCTGTTTTTGTTCTCTTGGGAAAATACCTAGAAATGGAATTTCTAGGTCATAGGGGAGATATTTGTTCATGAGAAGTTGCCAGCTTTTCCAAAGCTGTTAGTAATGTGATATATTCTAACAATGGAACACTACTTAGCAATTCTAAACAATTAAATCATTATAGGGAAGTTTCAGGGGTGATGGGTTGCTCTATATTGTGATTGGAGTAATGGTTACAAATGTGTATACATCTATCAAAAAGATTTAACTGCAAATTTCACAAAAGCAAGTTTTAACTTAATATAAAAACATTATAATAATGCTCTTCTCTTAATACACTTGAAAAGTTTGTATCTTACATACATTTTATTGAATGTTTGACATACATTTTGTAAATTTAAGGTATACAATGTATCACTTTGATACATGTATATATTGTAATATGATTATAATTTTTAAAAATCACTGTTGTTTTATGGCTTATATACTATCTCTAAGTATAGAAAATGTATTTGGTTTAAGTAATCTTTTGTCATTTCTGTGTTACAAAGTTGTCCAATGTTATTCTGAAACATAATAAATCAGTCAAAAAATTAAAAACAAAAACAAAAACATTATATAGAGAAAAGCTAAAGCATGATCTTCGTGGCCAGGGATTGAAAGAACCAGGCAAAAGTTACAATGAGAAACTGGATACCATTTCCATTTCCAATTCTATTTACTTTCTAGGTGGATTTTGTACCTGTATAGGGATGAAAAGTAGTTTCTGTGATTTCATTAAATTGAATCAAATAAAAGAAGGAGGGATTGGAACGAAGGGAGTGACTAGAATTATCTGCAAGGTAGTTGTGGTATCGAGGGCAAATCACAGGATCTGTTACCACATCTATACAGGTAAAATCAGGCTAAAAAAAAAAAATCACTGCTCACAGTCTGCCATTACAAAAAAGTGTTTGTTAAGGGCAACATGAAACATATTTATAGAATATGCTTGTAGAAGAAGAGTTGAGTAATTTCAAACTGATTATTTTTCTTATTTTAAAATTTACAAACGAAAAAACTCTTCCTTCTTTTCTTAATGCCACTCTCCAAAATAGTAACGGCTAACACATCGATAATGCCTTAATGTGGCAGGCACTGCTCTAAGCCCTGGATAGATATTAAATTGTTTTAACCTTAGGATATCTCTATTCTACCTCGAGACTAATAAACTTGCTTGAGGTCACACAGCTAGTAAACAGCAAAGCCAGGATTCAAACTGCAGCAGTCTGGCTCCAGCATCCATGCATTAAGTTAAACAGTTATACAACTGAGCTAAATGTTAACTGCTGTGAAATGTACTAAATAAAAATAAACATAGTGTTGTTGCTGAGGGAGGGGGTATTCACTGAGTATATGTGTATAAGATTTACATGAACTTTTAATAATTTCTGCATTTTTGTTACTTAGAGTCTGCTCTCCTTAGCAAGGAAAAGCCTTTAAAAATTATTCTGATTACTTTTGGGCTCAGTTTTGAAATTGATACAGTAAATATGTATATAACTTTATGGATGTCTCTTTTTAATTTTGGGAAATTTCAGAGATTTGAAAGAATACACTGGTTAAAAATCCATCTACTACTGGAAGAGAACAAAAATTTATTTTAATCATTCTCTTTAGCTATATTTTCAGTCAATATTTTTTCAGTTGATTGACTTGAGGGACAAGGTTAAGACATTTATAAAGAATGAGTGCTTGGGTTGAAATACAAATCATTAGTTATAGGTCTTAAAAATGCTCTTCATCAGTCAGCTTTTTCATGCCTTTAAAATGAGGTAAACTTTAAATAATAGAATCACAGTAAAGTGACGCTGGAAGAAGCTCTAGAGGCAGCCCTCTAGTCTAATCTGTGAGGCAGACAGGAGAGTCTTGACCTTGGGGTCAGTGAGTCTGGGTTCTCATCCTCATTTGTCAAGTCTGCGCTGCAAGACCTTGGACAAATCCCTCCTCTTAAGATGCTTGCTCACCTGCAAATAGGGGACAACAGGGAGTACTCACAGGGCTGGAGTGAGGATAAACGTGCCGTGAGCGTGAAAGGCCCCGGCAGGTAACAGGGACTCCTGAACCTGAGAGTGACGCATGGACTGCTGCCCGAGCCACACGGCGACTGAGTGGACGAGGGGAGTCAGTCCTAGTTCTTAACTCCTCGTTTGTGTTTTTTCGATAAGTTCGGTGCCTATAAAGGGTTCAAACTGATTTTAAATAACTTTTTAGAAGATTTTTAAACTTTGGTTATGAGATTTTCCCCAATGCTATAAACTTATTTCAAGATCTCCTTGAAAGGAGGTGGGGCACTAATCCAGCGGTGTCTCCTAAGTGTTCCTTTATTTTAACACTTCGAAGTTGCTAGGAGATGTGATGGAGGTGTTACTAATGCTACAGCAGAAATCACATTTCAGTATATTAATGGACCAAATCAACATGTACACCTTAAACTTACACAATGTTATATGTCAATTATATCTCAGCTAACAGATAATTTAATGGGGGAATGAGGTAGGTGGGAAAAGTGAAGGGGGCGTAGGAGTGGCAGGCATAAACAATATATCACAATCTTGGAATGTGGTGTCATTGGAAAAGATGCATAAAATATTATAATGGAATTGCCAATTTGGAAAACAAAAATAACACCCACATAAAATAATTCACACATGAAAGAGTTCATAAGATTTGAGGTTCTCCAAACACAGGCATACGTATGGCAAATTTGAAAACTCAGAGGCAACATGAGGAATTATTAACACTTCCTACTGGAGAGGGAATCTTCCGTGATTTCTCGTTTATAGCCTGCCTGGGATGCAGCCCAGAAGGGCATCAGGACTATGGGTATTCAAGACTGGGACCCTGGCCGTGTGGAATTGCCACTTTCAGCAAGCTGGCCGTTGATACCTGTGCAGGTAATTGCGGTCATACCCATGAGAATAGTTATTTTTCTTTCTTCCTGGGTCGTAGCTCTCAGCAGAGTAAGTTTCCCCCCCGAGCCAAGCGTAATAAAGAGCTGGAGGAGGAGAGGCGGGCTCTACTCCCTGCATCTCAGAAGGACAGTTGTCACCAATTTCTGAGTCTGAAGCAGGAAACAAAGAAGAGTAAACAGCCGGACTTATCACAAGTTTCAGTTTGATACCTTTAGTGTTTCTAAGACTCTCCAAAGAAACTGCCCACTAAAATAGGGAGTCCTTCTTATGTCCTCAGTAAAAAATAGAAAATGGCCTTTCATCTCGGCCAATAGTAAATGTGAGAACCACCATTATGCAAAGGATTAGAGGATCAAAATAAATGTAACAGTACTGAACACGCACGAAAGCAGGATGCCACCTGCCTGTGCTCAGCATCGCGGTTCAAAGTGTCCCGTAAGGTGAGTGGTAACACAGCCTGGGCGACGGCAGGTGCTGGAGGGACAGAACTTCCCTTCACCTTTGAAACAATAACTCAAACAAACACTTGAAATAAAAGAAAAAAGTGAAATGCATATGTACAGACAGCTAGAAGAGATAACAATTGAAAACATAATGTTTTGATGCTCAGTCTTTTTTCTGGGGATGTGTCAGTTCACGTGTAGCAGGAGAGGGGAGGGCCATGGGTGGCTCTGCCCTTTGAGTGGCCAATGACCTTGTGATTGACTGAACGGGGGTGGGGGACTCCAGCATTTCCACATTATCTTGTTTCCCCTCTAGTCTACTCTGTTATTTATGGTTGGAGAGAATAATGGGGCATTTTCTTTTCCTCCTTCTTCTGGCTGCCTGCCTGGCTATGGGTAGGGAAAGAAAAGGAAGCCAGAACTTGGATTAGCCGGACGTCTAATAGAAGGGGAGAGGCCACATCAGCCCTGCACTTTAACATACACCCTTCCATCCCTAGCACTATATTAAATGCCAGCAGGCAATCAAAGTCAGAGATGAAATTTTAATTCCAAAGAAGTCCTGGTGAGGCAAGAAAAAATACATACGGGATATGGAATAAGATACTCCATTTGTTACTTTGGGCAGGTTATTCTCACTGAGACTTAGATACATGAAATATGGTTAATTAAATTTACCTCATTACATTTTCAGGATTTCAGTAGAAGAACAAAATGAGGAAAAGATGCGTATGTAGTAATAAACAAGGAAAGTCACCAAAGATGTGCTATTAATGCCCTTCAGCACTATCTTTTCAATTTATTCAGCGAGGAGTCCATCTTCTTTCATGGCAATGTACACTTGATTTTAAAGTGAATATTGATTGGAAATGGAATTCGGTTAAAATCAACTTTTTTTTGCAAGATCCTCTTCCATATATATATATACTAATAGATACTAATGAGAAAGGTTTGAGAAAGGCTTAATATTACAGTGTTTCTTGAAGTTTGGGGGTCATAGGCAAGTCCCCTTTGCCAACTTAGGACTGTTTTTTGCTAAGACAGTGGTGTTAGAGTATAGCATTATAAAAAGCAGAACTGACAAAGGATATGTGTGATTTTTCAGCTTCCATATTGTCTATATATTACACAATAACTTCACAAAAATAGTCATGAGTTCCACAGTTGCAAAAGAGAAATTTCTTAGTAAATTTCCACAATTCACACACAATATGTATTTTTAGATTACAAATGTCTGGTTAATGCTTACTCCGGGTTTAGTGATAAGAAGTGTGTTGGTCAGGGGTCTCTTAAATGCAACCAACCTTAAAATTATGGTTTTAATACACTTCTGAATATGTCTGAGGCTACATCATGCTGCCTTACATTTTTCCTTTATCTTTGGCTCTTTTAATTTTTCATTTGTTCTTGTACTATGAGACATGCAGGAGAGGATTTAGAACTCAAACAGTAATGTTTAACTTCCTGCAGATATAAAAACAATGTTCAGAGAATGGGATGGAAAGAAATGGAATAAATAATTTAAAAAAGTCATTGAATTATCTCTAGTTCTTTAATGTCTCTCATCTATTAAACAACTAGACATGAATTGGGTTTAGTCAATTAATGCCTTTTCCCAGGAACTGTCAGTTAATACCCTACATACAGGGGAAATGATCAGAGTCATGCATTCTCATTATCAAAAAAGTCTCAAATTAAAAAAAAACTTCCAGTGAGAAGTTATACAAATCACAGCAGCAGAGGAATCATGAGTCCTTAGTCTGCAATGAATATCCCAGATCACAAGGTCAAGCACAACTGCTAAGCATTTCTTGCTGTGGTTCTTCATATTTAAAATAGATACAAAATATGTAGCTCATATGAATGGAATGGGGAGTGCATGGTAGTTGAAGCCACTGGGTATGTCAACAAACATACTCTTACATTCTGCTTAGGCACAAAAGGTTGTTTCTCTCATCTCTCTACAGAGTTTTTAAATTGCCAATGCAAAAGAACTTCCCCCTAAATGTTGCTTAAACTTCACTGCTTTGCTAGCTGTATCACTGAAGCATTTAAATACAATGTTTGACTCCTAATTTAATTGTTGCTGAAAGTAGTTTGCAATAATGGGTGACTCATGAAGATCGTTGATGGTATTATTTTTCAGGATAGTAAACACAGGGATATACTTCTTTAGGTATCTTGGGGAAAAGTCTGGACTGTACCTTTATTAAAAATCTCTCATATTCATGTAACAGGGTGATAAATTAGCTAAAGATAGAAAGGAAACCCTCATATTGATTTGTAAAGTTAAAGTTACTATCTAGAAGAAAAGAAAGAGTATTAGTGGACCTTAAAATGGCCTTATAATTCTTAACCTGAAAGCTCTCATCATGAATCTGCACTCACTCTGGACATAGGGATTAACAATAACTCATACAGCAAAAATGCTGGCTTATCTCAGAGGGCACTAGAAGGAATAACTAGTCAGGAATGTAAAGCTCTTAGCAAATCTGAAGAGTTCCCCAAGTTCTTAATAAAAACACTGATGCTTTGGATGAGATTTGCAATTTATTCCTTTGATTACCAATAACATTAACTCTAGCAAAGTTGGTGCCCTTTTCAATTAAATAACAGTTATTTAGACAAATGTTCAAGTCAGATGGTAAAATATGCACTTAATTTAATGAGGTACTTTAAAGGTAATGCATGAAATCTTAACCCTTAACCTGAAGACACTATGAAGTGAAGTGTCCAGCATTTATTTACCCATGATTTTAATTTTGGGTCATCATGTGGTAAAAACCAATGAAGTAACCAAACACATACACACAGACTTGCTTTTCTATTCACAGAAGGACAAATGGGGTATGATGAGATACTGGCAATCAGAACAGAATGATTAAGGGCATTGTTGGGGAGCTCCAAGACTGTAACATTCATTTGATCATAACGTAGAGAACTGCTGTTAATTTTCGGCTAAATTCCAGAATGCAGAGAAATGTCATTTTCATTCTTTTGAGAAATGAAATTACTTTGGAGTGCATCAGAAACCCTAAATAATGAAAATGGAAATACCCTAGAGCCCAAGCTGTTAGATTTGTGAGCACCTTACTGTGGATTATAAAGGAAGGGTAAGATTTTGATAATTAGGAAACATACAGATAGAAGGAGAATTTCTCTAAGATAGATGCTGTCTCGGGACAATGGTCTGCATTTCCTTTCTTTTCTATTGTAGCAGGCAGTCTTCTCGACTTTCTTTTCTATTGTGCAGGCAGTCTTCTCGACTTTCCACAGAAACCGTGGACACAGGCCAAAATGAAGTGTTTGTTGGTAAAATATTCACTGAGAAAAAGAACACAATTGTTGTCAAGTGATAGTGGGAACTGCTCAAGATCAAGGACTGAAGTGCCAAGATCAGACGTGAACGTGCCTCAGTGTGAGAGTGGACAGGTACCTCAACTACAGCACATAGCAGGAACATGCTTCTGCCTTACGTGGCCGAAAAAGAGAAAAAGTAAGGCATAGTGAGAGAAAATAAGAACTAGTGATGAGGCACAAAGACTCTAAAACAGCACTGCCTTAAATCAAATGCAGTACTGCCCCATGCCACTGTGTAACTTTAAGCAAGTCATTTAACCATCGTCTGCCGTAGCTTTTCTCCAAGGTAAAATATGTACAGTACAAGCATCTACTTCAGAGATGAACTGTGAGAACAAAACAGAACCCAACACAGGGTCACATCACGTGACTTCAAAAATTCGGAGCTACTGCCTCCCTCGATGGCAGCTCCATTTGAATATTACTTCATTGAAATTTCTAACTTTACAGGGTGAGATTGTGAACCTGATTGTGTCTGCTTTTTCTTTTGCTTTTAAGTTAACATACCTGAGTTGCTGAAAGGGGTTCAGACATCAAGAAAATATAAAGCCCAAAGTTGCCACTAGCTATACACATTCTCTTGCAAAATCAATTTCCTCATTTGTAAGATATGGAAGTTTGAAACCCATGTTTGAAGCCAGGGGTACACTGCAGAATCACCAGTGGAACTTAAAAAAAATGCAATGCTAAAACCCCATCTCTGTCCAATTGCATCTGAACCTAGGGTCAGAGCTGAGGCAATCAGGAGTACCAGGCATACGTGTATGTTAAGAATATTCATTAATTGTATTTTCATTACAAACCACTGTTAGATGATTGTAAGGTTGATACTAATCTGTATTATTTTAAGACTCTGATAATCTTTAAACACTATCTAAATCATTTTTAAAGTAATCCTGGTATTTTGTCTAATCATTTTTAAGAAATTCAAGGCAAAATAATGATGAATTTTTCTCTGAACTGGATTCTTCTACGGAACCAAGTGACCTAAATAGAACAGAGAAGCAGTGACAACAAGGAGGCTCTAACTCAGCAGCAGTGTCCCTGCTGGCCAGACCTGTCACCGCAGAGACACCAGGCCATCTCTGCAGGACGGAAGAGCCACTGTAACTTATTTTCACCATGCTAAGCCAAATGGTTGACTTTTAGGCACTATGGACTTTTAAAAAAATCTACCTAAGCATTGAAAAAAAAAAATCAAACAATTGAATTCAGATTATTGACTGAGAAAAATAAGAGGATACGTGTGAAATCACTCCAAGCCACGTCCCCAGTATTGGCAACGTAGTCCCGCTGAACTGAAGGCAAAATGTGGTGACCCTGATTCGGGGGGCGTGTCTCTCCTGTTACAGGAATTACATGCCCAGCTGAAATGAGCACCAGGAACACACTGTACCTTCTCCCAGTGAAAGTCAGTGAACAGTGAAGGTCTTTTTTCTACCACTTACTTTGATTTCTTAATGTACAGCCAGTAGACAACACCGGCAACGAGGGCGGCGAGGAGGAGACCGACGACGATTCCCACGATCAGCTTCGCCTGGTCATTCACCTTTTCTTTGTTCTCATCTACAACAAAGAAGAAAAGCCCGTGCAATTACAGACAACGCCAAGGATTTCTGAAAAGAAGTCAATCTTAATTACTATTTCTTATTAAAAATGACTAAGGCTCACTACTGAGAGTAACATGCAAACTTGTGCTTTTAAAGGATTAACGTTTTAGCACTGTTACTATCTTGTCTCAGTTGCTATTTTAATTTGAGTCAAAATTGCGGCAGCTAAGAAAATTACTTATACAATGACACTTCATAAATCTTGAGCTGATAGTCAAGGAAGAAGCCGGCAGTGTAGTACCTACCACTTATCTCGTCTGCCTCATCGTGTTCTGGAATACTTACTGAAATGAAAAATGTTAATATGAAATTAAAAACAAAATTTGTTGATATATGAAAGTCACCTTTACCATTATAGTATGATGTAATAATACTCAAAGATAAAATATCTATTCTATGGCTAAGTGTAGAAAAAAACTTACATTTAATAGAGCGTGAACTTCCCTACAAAGAAATTAATCTTATTTTAAAGAAAGGAGAGTAGTTAAAACTGCAGATGTATTAACCTACCATAGAAAATTTCACAACTGACAAGCTATAGTGTTAATCTGAAATCCATATTAATTTTCCCACTATCTACCGACCTCCCAATAGGACTTTTTTGAGAGAAGCAAGTTGCAACATATGAAATCTACAATGTAGTATTTCTCAACTTTTCTCCAATCTTCCTGCCTCAGTGGAGAATTTATCTTCATCCTCTAGTGTCAGGGACTTACCACTAGAGACACTGTCAAAGTGGTTGGGGTGGAGGTTAAAACTGGGGATGTCGCAGACAACATATATGATGCTTGTATAAGCCCCCCAAATGACTCTGATAGTTCTATGTTCTTGGCCATTTTAAGAATTGCCACTCTGATGGATGAGGATACAATGTTAAACTAAACAAATATTCTTCTATGCACATAGGCTTGCATGAGAACTTTACCAGTGATGTTTGTTAAATGCCAATTCCTAACCCCTCCTCATACATACTATGTTAGACTTTCAGGAGGTGCTCGTTGAATTTGAAAGTGACAGTATTAAATGCTGATCATGCCATCGCATGGTCTAGAGAACCACTATTCAACAAGCTAGAATATAAAGAGAGACTGTGTTCAGGAAGAAAGGATAAGTTCTCTTTCTTGGTAGGACAAATCAATACTTGCTGAATTGAATTCAGAGAAGTCAATGCTCCTATTTTAGAGTTAAATTTGTTTGGTTTTTTTCCTCCTGTCAATCCAACATGTTTTTATATTCTAGTCATATTGTGTTAAGGACTATTATCTTTAGACAATCATTTTCTCCTAGCTCCCACTAATTCCTAGCCAGTATATCTCTATCCTGTGTCACATACAGGATTTCCACTAACTGAAGAATAAAAGTTTGAAGGGTCAGTTAGCATCCTGTCCGGCACTGAGCGTCAGTCTAGGCTAGCCCTGATTTATGGCTGGCATGGCAATAGGAAGTATTACAGAATTGAAGATGAGAGATAATTTCAAATTAAATGAAACTGTTTTCAGAAGAAACTCCTATTGGTATCCATACTTTGATTTCAGCACCGACAAATTTTTTTATTACTTTCTCTGAGTTAATCTCATTTGTTTCATTTTTTAATCTATGATTCAAACATAATATTCAAAAGCATCAACTTTTGAAACCAGAATTAATAAATTCTAATATCAGTTTTGCTATCAATTTGCTGAATGACTTTATGCATGTGGCATTCCTATACAAAATAAGAATGGATAAATACCACAAAGAGTTGAAATGCAAAATAGTAGGTTAAAGGGAATTAAAAATTTTTTCAAACTTAAAACTGTTACATAAATGTTTTAATATAATCTTTGAATTATCTATACTCTGAACATAAAACTTGGATTAAATAAGAACTCAGGTCTCATCCTCTGTTGATCTTGGGAGATATTCCTGTACAAGATAAAATCTCTGACTCATAACACATGAAATGATTTAACTGTCAAGACAAGGATTGCACAATGGACACCAGGAAAAAAAAAAGAGAACCTTATGATGATGATACCAAATGCAAAATAAATAAATAAAACTTACCATAATGCAGTACAGGAAGATGGAACTGAAGATTTTAAACTAATGAAGAATAACTTCAAATTTTCTTACTTTTTTTTTTAATGCCAGAAATGAAATACTCACTAGCAGAGACATTCAAGGAGTTTACTGTTCTCTCCAGCTGGTTTTCTGCTGTGCAAGTTAATGTAACATTCTCCTCAGGGGAAATGATAATTTTACTATAATACCTGCCATTGATATAAGGAGATTCCTCTGTCTGAAAACAGAAAAGGAAAATAGATTTAGAAATGGAAATGGACTGAAAACATGGGAAAGAGTAATAGTGAGTGAAATAGGGTAGATGCGGCATTCTGTCGTGCGAGCTGGCATTCAAGGGTACACGTGAGGTTATAGGTAAGGTCAGCTGAGGTTTATAACTACAGCAGGGAGGAAAAAGAGTAATGAAGCCATAATTGGATTTCTGTTTATGCTTCTATTGTTAATTTTCTAATAATTAAATTAATTAAACTCTTTTTCAAATAGATGCTCAGGTTAGTTAATATTTTGGCATGGTAGTACCTGTCTCAAAATAATTAATTAGTGACTAATTTGTCACCAGTTTTCTCCTAATAAACTTATGAATTTGATTCTACTTGTCAACTGTGTCATTGTTCTTCACTGCAGGGGTGAATTCCTTTATCTTAAACCGTGATATCTAAGAGCTCAGGCAGGCCTGATTTTTCCATGGGAAAAATTGGACTATTGTTTCCGTAATTTTCTTGAGTTAAATACAGAGGATGGGTTCTTTCTGAGTGACTGGTAAATTCATTCGGCTTTTGTGAAGTATTAATGAGGACAATCACTGCCATTTAATTCCTGCAAACCCAAGAGACAATTCACTGTAATCTCTCCGCCAGGACTTGACTCCTCAGCCCACCTCCACTAACGCAAGCACGCACTTGTATTCCTTTCTCAGTCATATTACACGCACCACATCCTGTATTGTCCTCTGCTTTCTCCTCAACTGCATTGTACAGGCCTTGAGGACAGGAGAGAGCATCCCGCTTAGGGATACCCAGGGCAGGGGCGGGGCAGAAGTATCAGTAGTTGTGAAATAATAGATTCACCATGTGATTGAGGAGGGAACAAATAAAAGATTTTAGATGGATCAGCATAAACCTAGGACAAGAAAAATAACATATCACCTAGTGGGCCAGAATCAATCCTTCTCCTTGACAATGAAGAATGGCATTATTATTTTTATCCTCAGAGTAAGTTCACCTGCCATTTTTCCACTTCCCACTAGTATTTTTCATATGACTTTCTCACAAGTTTTTGTTTTTGTTACTTTTATCCCTACAAAATATATTTGCTCATTTCTAGGATGGCCTTTTAAATCTTTGAATCTTTTCATTGATTGATTATTTATTTTTCTATTTTCTCCGTTTTCATACCAATACCAAAAGGTTCTCTTTTGCTGTAATTATTACTTATTTGAACTAGATAGCAAAAAGAATAGAGGAGAAGAGAAACAGTCATGTTTGATGCTAAAAAATAGATCTGTACATTGTTAGCAATTCAGGTGGTTCAGGTCTTTATTCTAACTCAAGAAAACTGCATTTCCTTGGTGTGAAGGGGCCTTCTCGCCCTGCTCATGCATGTTCTGTGGCTTGTGTGTCCCCATCACGCATGACCAAATCAGGAGGCATTTGCTTCAGGTGTGTCCACTCCTTTGGGGACCTTCCATCCCTGGAGTTATGCAAATACGTCTCCCCGCCCATAGGTGAAAGAACCAGAATTCACCTTGCTCTGCAAAGCTACACTGTGGAAGCTGGACCAGTGGCCCAGCTTCCCTGGACAGAGAAAGAGTGGGCATTTTAACTTGAAATTGCAGCTCTGGTTTAGGCATGCCTTCTCAGATATCAGCTGGGTCCAAAGCTGGGAAGAAGGCAGCACAGAAGATTCAAATAACCAAATGGCACCTCTAGGTGTTCCTGAAGAGTTTTTAAGTGGCTCCACTGAGAATAAGGTCATGAAGACTGTTGTAGGGAAAATGGAATTAATAAGTATGTCAGTACCCTGAGCTGATTGGCAATTTTCTTCCTTTTTCTTCTTATTGAAGTATAGTCAGTTACAATATGTCAATCTCTGGTGTACTGCACGATGTCCCAGTCATGCATATACATACATATATTCATTTTCATACTCTTTTTCATTAAAGGTTATTACAAGATATTGAATATAGTTTCCTGTGCTATAGAGAAGAAATTTGTTATTTTAAATCTAGTTTTATATAGCCACTAGGCTAATATTTGCAAATCTCAAACTCCCAAATTTTTCCCTTCCCATCCCTTTACCCCCAGTAACCATAAGATTGTTTACTATGTCTGCGTTTCTGTTTCTGTTTTGTAGATGAGTTCATTAGTGTCTTTCTTTCTTTTTTTCGGTTCTACATATGAGTGATATCATATGGCATTTTTCTTTCTCTTTCTGGCTTACTTCTCTTAGAATGATGATCTCTAGTTCCATCCATGTTGCTGCAAATGGTATTATTTTATTTTTTTAAATTGCTGAGTAGTATTCCATTGTATATATATACCACAACTTTTTTATTGACCAGCAATTTAATGGGATTATAGCTCTGAACAGTTAGTAATAGGCCAGATTCTCATCTTTTTTCTTTTTTTTTTCTTTTATCAAAAAGAAAATTACTGGTAGTGTTCATAAGTTCTTCGCCCTTTACTACCACTAAAATGTTGTGACAAAGGTACAAATATTACTGTTTGGTTCACGTATACTTTGTTCAGCAGGAACCATCCTAGACACTGCATATTTAGCTAGCCTTACTCTGGCCTGGGCCCTGGCACACACCAATCAGACCATATGTTCACAGTGACTGTTATCTTCCCCACACCCCAGAGCCCAGTTTCAAGATTAAATATCCCTTAATGTGTGTAAGTGAGCAAAGTATAAGTGAGGACACTTATGCTCAGATGTGGAAGTTCATGAGGCAGAAAAGTGTATACCATAATGTTTTCATCACTCCAGTTTCAGGAATTAATGACCATGGAACAACACCTTATTTATATTCTTTAAAAAACAGACATTGACCACAACATAAGGATTCTTCCATTTGCCATGGCCCTAGTATTTTAAGTCTCTCTTTGAGCCATGGTCTTCCTTTGGGAAAATTAAGAAGTTAATAAAAGCTTCTTCTGAGAATGTACTGTAGATCTCATGTTGATAACAAGCTACCCTACAGTTTAGGTACATAAATAAAACCCCACGTTGGACTAAGCACAGCACATAACAAAAAGACAAATACTTGCTTGGTTTATGACGCTTCCGCTGCCAGTAATTGTCCATTGTATAGCTGGTTTCGGAAAACCTTCCACGTGGCAGATTATTGTTTTAGACAGTCCACTGGGATCAGTTTTCTTTGTCATTTTGATTTGAGGTTTTCCTACAATGTCATTACAATTAAAAGAAGATGTGGAACCCAGATCATGAAAGCAGATATTAAATTCCCAAAGAAAAATTTGAATTGGTGCTCACGTATTTTATTACCTTCTACAATCAGAGTCAATGACTCTCTTTTCTTTAGTCCTTCAACCTCTTGCAGAGCAGTTTCACAGACATAGTTTCCAGCATCCTGATAATGGAGACTAGAAAATGATGGGCTGGATCGAAGCTTGATGTTATCCTGATTAAACAAAAAGTTAATTACTTCACATGGCACAATTATAACTCTCACTGTATTTATTATATAATAATGAAGTCTGAAATTATTCTTTTGGGTCTAATGAAAATGAAAGCTTCTTTTACTTAACTTCAGATGCTTTCAAAAATAATTTCTTTTTTACTTTGTACTTTGAGAGTTAGACATAACAGAGTTTTATTTCTGACTCTTCCATTTAATGAATTTATAATTTGGAACAAATTTGTAAACTTCTGAGATTTTTATTTCTTTATTTGTAAAACAATATAACGTGTTTACATTAAGGAGAGTTCTCTGTTGACAGCACCTACTCCTTGTAGTAAATGTAGATGAACTTGGATTGACAGACATTGGAGATTTGTGCTACATAATCAATGATGGGTATAAATACCTGAAAGTCACTTTATATGAGACAGTTATCAAGACAGGGGCTCCATTACAGAGCCATGGCAATTAGGACAAAAATGCTTTTTAAAGAAACCTTTAACAACAGGTTATTATCCTAATTTCTATGAAAAAATGAAATGCAACATTTAATTATGAAAATCATTTGATAAACAAAAAATAATGCTGTTTTACCAGGAATTGAAATGCTCCTAAGAAGATAACTAAACACAATTCTGAGATTATGTGGTCTTTGTCCACTATGATTTCTTCTCCATTTCCATCAACTAACCAAAGGCTGGGCAATACTGATCAGCACTACTGACATTAGATATTCAATTAACAACAGTGACTTCAGCTGATGTGCAAATTGGTTTAGCCAAGTAAACTGTTTCTCTAGTTTTATAATAAACACACTCTGAGTGTTCTTATGCCTAGAATTTGTCTAGCCTTCTGACCACTAACTACTACAAATATATCAGGTTAAATATGCACTCCATGGAGTGACACTTTAATTATGACTGAATAAGAAGTTGTGATGAGGCTGTGGTTAAAAGAACATGAAGTAAGAAACTGAGGCTTAAGAGTAAATTAACAAGTAACAGAGGACCCAGCGTTAAAAGAGATCAAAAAGCAATACAAGATCATTTATACTTTCATCAAGAAGAAACTCTAGCAATGAATTTCTCCACAATCGTTTACAAAGATAATTCTTGTCAACCCCCATTTCAGGCAGTTTGTATATGTTTTGTCAAGACATCACTGGTTAAGTGTTTCTGTTACACGCCGTGTTCCCGTAATAAATGGACTGGGTGTTTAGATATGCTCGCCAAGAGTCTGAGCGAAGGGAAACATAGTTACAGCCAGGCGCTTTGGTGATAATCTTGTCTCAGATCACCCATTACCAAGCCATACTTTCTCACTCTAAAAAGACAGCGATGAGTTCCCAGGTAACGTCCTACATTTCAGATGATTACAAGACTATACGCACTCACCCAGGAAATACAGACTAAGCGCCTACTATGTTCCGGGTGTTCTGCTATGGCCCAGGGGTGAAAAGAGATCCCTACCTTCAAGGAGCTACTATTTCAGTGGAACCCACATTCAGACACTTAAGATCAGTTTCAGTAAAAAGGCAGAAAGTTATGTGACTAGAGCACAGCATATTTCTGCTCGGTGAGGCCCGAGCTCAAGTTTCCACTCTGTCACTTACGAGCTTTCTGATTTCTCTTCCTCAGCTTCTTTTGAATAATAAATTGTCCCATGTAAACACACTAACATTGTGTTTACAACACTGTAGGTCAAAACACATTGAAAATTGTTAACCCCTAAAGTATATAACTATATATGTGTGTATCCATACAAGACAATATTACTTAGTAGCTACACATAATTAAATTAATGCCCCAAATGAAGTTTCAGAGCATCAATTATGAATGCCATACCGATACTGAATACCTCTAAGATTTTGGTGTGATATGATTTGTATTAATATACTTGGAGTATGAGTATGGGTGTATAAACATACTACACATGAATATACATGATTGGATATAGTATATGATGCAAAAGAAGCTAAAAAGGAATCAGTCCAAACAGTGGAGTATTATCAAGGACTGTTACTCACCTTCATCCATACCACAGTCGCATTCCTACTAGCAGATATTGTGCATGACACGGGCAGGGCATCGCCGATCTGCTTGGTCACTTCCCCACTTGGGTTTAAGGACAAATCCAAATCTGTGAAGCAGAAGATCTGCTTGAAATGCAAACTCCAGAAAGTAAGACAGGCAAAATATTTTGGAGGAAAAATAAAGATGAAAGAAAAAAAAAATCCTTCCAACTGCACTTGAAATTCAGAAGTGATTTATGTGACTGAAATAACTCAACTGTAGCATAATCAGTCTAGGTTTTCAAGCCAGCTTTGAGACCACTTTGGACAAGTGAATGGTCAGTCTAATTGATTATACATTTATTTGCAGTTAACATGATTGATGTTTTGACTGCATGTAAATATTCACCTGGGGTCTATTACTTTAAGAAAAAAATTCTTAAATCACTTCTGGAAGAAAATAAAGAAAGATGATGACTAGGTAAATATTATAAAAAGAGTTGATAAGGCATACTACAGGAAAATCAAATCTATTTAGACAGCAGGTGATAAACTGGAAAACCATGAAGTAGTCTCTGTGTTTCTTCAGAGAGAACTGACTATAGCAGCTAGATATTTTTCAAAAATGCTATCTGATTTCTCATGCAGTTGAAATTTTAAATCAGATTTATTGTTAAGTACACTGTCAGCAGATAATCACTTAAAAAAAACAGAATATAAACACATCTAAGGAGGTATAATCTTTCAGATGGAAAGTAATTTCTATAAAAATCTTACTGTCATAGTATGATCTATATGAGGAGAGTCCAGTTTAATAGAACAAACACCTATTGTACAACTACTATGTCCCAAGCACTGACAGGAGATGAATAACGAGCCTACAATTTATAATCCGAGGTAGCGGTAATACGCACTCAACTATGTGACGATACTACGCAGCAGCATGAAATCAGCGCCTCGCAGCGAATGTGCTATAGATCAGGAGCTCAGTAAATATCTGCTGAAAAACTAGAGGAAGGGCTACAGACAAGAGGTATGAACAAGGGCTTATGGGAGTGCAGACTGGGTTTCAGGGCAGCAATGAAGGCTCTGTAAGGGAGGCACCATTTGTCTGTGGCTCCTAAGGGTTAAGAAGGGCTTGGATAAGAGATGTCAGGAAAACTTCTCCACGTAAGCAAAGGCAAAGAGATGAGAGCGCGTGGCAGATTTCACAAAGGTGAGCAGTCTGGTGTGAATGGTTAGAGCACAAGGAAGATAAACCGATACAAGTAATTAAGGCCAGACTATACAGGGTGGCACTAGCCTTACTAAGAGATGGGACTTCATCTTATGGCAGTGGGGATTTGCTGTCGCCGCACCCTGTGCTTCCCCTTGGTTTTACGTTACAATGGCAGTTTGCTGATTGTCTGCAACATTATTTTTAATGTTCTTTCTCTCTGCTAGGCTGTCAGCATCATGAGGGTAGGGACTATGACTTGAGTTGTCACTGTGTCTCCACAGTGCCTGCCACATTGTAGGCCCTCAAAAACTATTGTTGGATGGATGAAGGGAAGAAGTGGGCTTCTCATTAATATTAAAATATGCATCATCTCATAGAAAAGTGGAGTTTCCTCAAAAGATTTGATTGAATTATATTTAGGTGAAAATTCTGTTTAAGGCCAGTGAAAGCTTTTATTGGCTGGAGAGTTAACTTGCCAGTGAGAAAGAATCTACATGAGGGTAAACTGGCAGAGGACTGGCAGACCCCGGTCAGCAGCTCTGAGTCTGCGGGCTGAACACGTGGTGAGAGGACTGCTCTGCTAACATGTGCAAGTACCCGTTGGTTTTCCTCTACCCACTCCCTTTAGTCATCTGTGGAAAGGAAACTAATCTTGTTTTTAGAAAACAAACACACGATCAAGGATAAATCGGCAAAAGTGGATTTTTATGTTTTCATTTCATGTAATTTAGAGTAAGATCTTGTTTTACTTGCAATACTTATTCCAGGTTTTAAAGAGTGACATAGGCCTCAGAGCCCAGTGTTACCAGGATGTATTTAAATCCAGTTAAATGCACTGAAATTCAATTAAACATGCTTTTGTTTAATTTTTTTTTTATCACAACAGTTCATTGAGGTACTACGAAGCATCAGCGAAGTTCTTTATCTTACTCTTCTGCTATCTCCCACCCTGCCTGATACACAGGTGCCACAAATGAGAGCCCTCTTCCTTTAGGGCCCTGAACAGCTAGCATCTCTTAACCATAAGCTTATCATACTACCTCTAAGCACTGGATTATTGGCTCAAAGATCTTATGAACAATGATATCAGAAAGTTATTCCACACGCAATTCTATCTGCTGGTTATATTATTCCCTCACTTCACTTTTTTCCCCATGGAACAGACCAGATAAATGGTCCCATGACTGATGACTAGTCCTCAGAGGAAAAGGAGCACAGTTGTTACCCTGAGAGGTCACTGCTTTCTCTCTAACTAGCCCCTGATGGCAGACACACTCAGATCTGTTCAACAGGAATATGGAGCAAACAGAGAAACAGCCTGGCTGTGAATATTTCTTAACAGCCCACTGTCACCACAGGGCTCCCCAGGGCATCCTCCCAACATCAGACACTCAAAAGCACCATCTGGTTGCTCTACTCCCCAGTGCACCTCCTCACATCTCCTTCAAAGTTTTAGCTCCTATCCTGCATGCTTTCCAAGCACTATGGGCAGAATTAGAACCATTTCCTCAGAATAGTTTCTAACATCTCTTTCAATTTTAAAACAAACCAACCCCCATATTCAATGGAATTGTAGTGGATCATGTCTAGAGAAACCTTATTGTAATGGATCATGTCTAGAGGTGTGGTTGGGTGCAAAGGACTTATTAGAAATCTGTCCTATAGCTCCAAGCAAGACTGACATTTGCTCAAAGCACTCTGCGTATTCTAGTGTCACCAGGGAGCAGTTCAAATTAGTTCCCCATTTCCACAATGCATCAGGTACATCCAGGAAACTGCCAGCAACTACCAAATAAAGAACTTAAGTAAAGTATCTGTTTTCTATGTATATTTTTTTCTGTCCATGGGAGTAAATATAACTTTTGGAGTATCTGGAGAATAAAAGTGGGTTGAAAGGGATGTTCAGGGTGATTCTGAAGAGATTCTGTTTCCAGAAATTTTCTATCCTATACAGAAGCCAACACGTGACTTTTAATGGTATCTACCTCCTCCTCCAAAAGCTGAGTCTACAGTAACTTTTTGTTATCAGGTTTCGGTGTTAATAGTCTTCTGTAATTAAAAGTAAAAAAGATACTTAATCTACAATTTCTGGGCTAAATGCAAACCTGGTAACCTTCAAGAATAGCTAAATATTTTCTTAAAATATGAGTTATTTCTTTAAGCTGCATGCGAATATTTTGTTGATACCGCACACTGAAGACATTCAGAAAGAAGATGGAGGTTTATTGCTGCCAGAAGTTGCAGTTATTAGATTCATGCAAGATTTCAATATTGCAGTGCAAATCTGGACTAAAGTTGGGTTTGCTCTAATGCTTTTTAGTAAGTCTATTGAAATCATATTATTTAAGAAAAACACTAGCTGCAATTTATTTGAAATGATAGCTCAAGTTAGACCACGAGAGGCCTTTAAAGTGAAGTTGGCAATGAAGAATCAAGTGACTTACAGTGAACTGTGATGGCTGTTGAAGCAATCATGCTTTTTTTGTCTATCAGGGAGCATTTGTAGTCTCCTGTTGCATTGCGCCGCACATCTGTCAATGTGTAAGTGTTTGAACTTCTTATTCCTTCGGGCTGTCCCTTTTGATAGAGGCAAAATGTCAGATGATTACACTTGGTAGCTACAATAAGAACAGATGTAGTTCTTGATGAAAATGGCATTTTCTCAGATAAGAAAAAAAAAGGGAATGTGTTTCTTCGATTGGACAAATGAGAGTAGAGATTATATTAACTGATTCCTGGAAAAAATAATTGACATTTTGGTTCTAAGGAAATTGAGACACTAATTTACATTGTATTGATGACATCTATTTTATTGACAGTATGGCTTGTGTTTGAGTGTTGAAGCAGATTTTAAAAAAATGTGTAATATTTCATTTTTTTTATATTTATCCCTTGCTTAATTTGACAAAAAGAATTGAGGCACCTGAAAAGAAAACATACCATATATCCAAATAAAAAAAAAGAAGGAAGGAGGGGAGGAAGGAAGGAAGGGAGGAAGGACGGGAGGGAGGGAGAAAGAAAGAGAGGAAAAAAAAAAGAGAAAAAAGAAAAGAATTAATAACTAAGAATAAAAAGTATATAGATTAAACAGGAGTATATATTAACAAAAAAGGTAATTGTTGCTAAAACTAAGACACATATTTGGCTCTGTCATCCCTGATAACCAAGTGGAAATAAAATGATTTTCAAATTTTCATTTGCATATTAGACAAAAACAATATGTCAATTTATTAAGAGAAACAAAGTTTTCTGTCAACATTTAAGTATAAAAGAATCACTTAGAGTACTCTTCTGAGCGATGCAGTGGATAATATTCTTAAACATCACTGAGCAGTGCGGGAGTGGGGGGAACATCTGTGAACAGATCCCTGTGGTCAATGCAGTATAGAGATGTACATGGCTTCTCTCAGTGGAGGGAAATGTCAACCACACACCCGGGAGGCTGTGGGGAGCAAGCAAGTACCCTCAGACAGAGCTCTCTCCTTGTCTGGCTCCACAGCACTGTGACATCTAGAACAGATCCTAGAGGAATTTTCCAAATTATCCTCTAGACATCATTTCTTTCAGCTATGACATTGATAAAAGTTAAGAAACCGGCTCTTTCAGACCACATATGATGGTAAGATATAGCCCCTCGCTTTATTCTATCAAGCTGAACATAATCTACAACAGAAATGTCCCTAGATCAGAGGTTCAGGGATGTGTTCACGAAGGCACTGTGGGTATATTTAGAATCCACATCAGACCATTTGCTGTCCTCATTCTTCATTTTATACTTGCCTGCTTCCGAAGAGCAGTCTTATAGTTCATTGGGATAATGAGACCTCAAGTTTCTACCATTATGGTTTCCTGTGATCAGCTCTTTTCCTCTTTGTCCCTGATTTCACTTAACACGGAGAAAAAGGGAAAGAGCACTGGCAGGTGCCAAAAAAACCTTCAAAGGACATTCCATACGTGCCCCTTGGTTCCAAGAATAACATCCTTTCTCACTTAAGCTGCCCAAGTACCTACAATTCTTAATGTCAAGTCAGCTGCCAGACAACAGGACAGAGTGAGAGTAGTCTAGCTGAAGTAATAATCCTGAAGCACTTACTGGTAAGTAAAACAAAAACTCCTCAGGAGGAGGGTTACCATTTCCTAAGCACTTAAGAGTGATGTTGTCCCCTTCTTTGATGGCATTTTTTGGTGGCAGCACTTGTATTGTCACCTGCTCGGTAGGATCTGCAAGAGGCAGAGAGGCAAGTTAACAATTTTCATCAGGTACCCAATTATTCTGTGCATACAATGTAAATGACTAAATTATACACAATTTTCTCAAGAAGGTAGTAATGGTAATTACTTAAATGTATCTTTTTATAGAAGGATTGAAGTTAATAGCTACTTGCTATAACAAGTACTAATCTTGGTTAGAGCAAACTACAAAGAGATCCTGTTACATAAAAATCAATTTTTTCTTAGCAAAATGTCTTTACCTAAAGTAGGAATGACCCTAATTATTTTATGTGTAAAAGAACAGTAGGAAGGGTTCCACTGTATAATCTCATTACAAGGGCATTTAACTATATTATATGTATCTTACAGTTTGGAAAGACTGGAGCAGCTCGCAAAGTAGTTAAAATTATTAGGCACCCCTGTACTCATATTGCACAAGAATGCCGTGTATTAAGGAAAGAGGGACATGAACCAAACAATACCAGCAAGATGTTTGGCATGCAGAAGAGCAGATCTGCTTTCAAAAAGATGAATCCCACGAACTGAGAGAGACCTTTAACACAATCAACAGAACTGTAAATGTATTGTAATTCTTTTCTCTTCATTGGATCCAAGATGCCACTTTTATTCCATTTTGGTCATTTTTATGGAGAAAATAGGGCTAATGGGTATTCTTTAGTGGAGGCTACTGTGCAACAGTAGAATGCTAAAGAAATTAAAGGCTGGATACAGTGGACCGGGTCTAGCAAACAGGAAATAAAAGGAGGTGGTGTTGGCAGTTATAAATGACCCACTTTCTAATGTATCCACTTGTTATGCAGCTGGATGATACAATGAACAATGAATTTCGAAACCATATAATGACAAAGGTTTATTTCAGAGAACCTTTTCCATAAGACTTAATAATTATTGAGGCATGTGCCTATATTTCCAAACTGGCAGCACTAAAAATAATCCATCTAGGAAGAATTATTTTGCTATTAGCTAATAAAGCGAGACAAATAAGTGGTAGATTTTTGAGGCTTTTTTCTGTCTCTTTCAATCATATACTTACCTTTCTAAGATTAAAGTGCAGAAAAAACCCTCAAAGGGTTGTTATAGATTGCTTCTTTGACTTTTCTCCATGCTTGGGCATCTCAGAATGTTCTGAGGCAAAACAGTGATTGGTTTAATATATTTGTTGTTCATTTTTCTGAATTTGCCTGAGGCAGTTCCCTGACTGGCAGTTTCCAGTAAAGTTGGAAAGTAAAAATAAAGTTTGTTTTTGGTCCCCTGCTGACCTTCCCTTTCGAGGCCTCCCTCCCTCTTTCCCGTGGTCCTTCCTTGCTAGCGTGGTCTGCTGCACATCACTGCCACACATCTCTAACTAGAGCTGACACCAGAATAGCGAGGAGTCATCATCGGTCTGACGTCCTGCTTTATTTCAAAACTCCCCTTCTCTGTGGCCCTCTTTCGATAGGCTCTGCTCTGTATTGGAGAGTTGAAGAACCAAACTGAAATCAGAGGGTTAAGGTAACGCATTTGAGTTTTAACAGTAACTTTCTGGATGCCCACTAATAATGCCTCCAACAAAACTAATGATCTCTTGCTCTCCCTTTGCCCCTGACTTTGAATTTTACTCTATTAGTATATCATCATTCTGCCAGTTCCTCTGGCGTTCTCCTTTGCCCTCTCTTATCCACTCAGTCACCCAGCCTTAATGATTAATCCTTATACTTTGTACATCTGATTCTCCCCTTCTATTCCCACTAACACTTCCCTAGCGCAGGCTCTAATTAATCCAAACCTGAAACATTGCCATCAGACTTCAATTGGTCCTTCACCTTGAGGCTTTCTCTTTTCTACTTCTTCATATATATTTTCTCCAAATCAGTTTTTGAAGTAGGCTTTGAGCATTAGAATGATATTTTAAAATCTTCATGCATTCCCAGCATGTATAAATTGAAATAAACATTTAACCTGGTGTCCACGATTGCCTTGAACCGAGTTCAGGTGAGAGTCTTCCATCTCACTACTCCATATATACATACCCAGTACATAATAACACAAATAGTCTACTCAATTTTTCTTTCTCCCATCTCTCCATTTAATCCTCTTGCCACTCATTTATTTATCTGTTTGGTTAATATTTGTTTTGTGTGGGCACTAAGTGCAGGAGTTATAAAATTGAAAACAGTGCATTCCCTGCCCTCAGTGAGCTTCCGGTTTATTTATGAAGACACAAAACTTAACAATTAAGACTGTACCAATACAAAAACTGCATAAGATGTATAAGCATAGAAATCGCTCACAGACCCACCAGACTGGGAAGATTTCAGTAGGAATTGGCCCTGGAGCTGGGTTTTGAAGAATAAGGAGGCATTTGCTGGATAATAAAGGTAAGACAGTGACAGCACATGGCCAGGCACGTACATCGTATTCTACAGGAGGACCCTGGAACCAGGACAGACTGTAGAAGGCACTGAAGGGATGAAGGCTGGGACTGGTCGGGACCACGGCTGCAGTGGACTCAAGGCATATTGAAATTGGAAGTGTAAAGATTAACCTGCGATATCTGGGGAGTCACTGATGATTTTTGATCACAGCAGTAACATGTTCACATCTGTGCTTTAGAAAGATGTTTCTAGCAACAGCTGGCAGGGCAGTTTGGTGTGAACAGACAGGAATACTCTTTCGGAAATTACTGCAAAAATACTGGTCATGAGGAATGGTGGCATAATCTCAGGCAGGGTCAGAAGGCAGAATCAGATCAACACAGAGATGGAAGTGGTAGATTCTAAACAACTTCATTACTGACTGGATATAGTACGGAAGGAGTGGACCAGTGCATCTTTTTCAGGCTTTCCCAAGATGAACTGATCAAATTTCTTCTTCTTGAATGTACTTTCCATTTAGCTCCTCCTTCTCTTCTCTGAAGTCATCCTAGGACAGTGGTTCTCCAAGCGTGGTCCTCAGATGATCAGCATTAGCATCACCAGGGAACCTGGTGTAAATGCAAAGTATTGGGCCCCTCCCCACACCTACTGTATGAGAACACTTAGAGCTGGGTCCAGTAATCTGTGCTCTAACATGTCCTCCAGGTGAGTCTCACGCACACTGAAGTCTGGGAGTCACTGTCCTTGGACACCTGCGTTTTTAGGACTGTTCACTGAGTCCCTGTGGCACTTACCACTTGCAACCATGCAGTGACAATTGCCTTCTGATACGCGTGTCTTACTTCTCTATTGGAATAATAAACCCCTTAAATGTCAGACTATGTCTTAAACACTTTAAAGTCTCTGTCATGAAGCCTAGCACTACATACATTGTGCCTTCTCAAAAGCTGTGCCAAATGTGCCCTACACAGCCAGTCACAGGAAAATCATTTCTTTCTTATTCATCCAAGGACTCTTCCAACTGTCTGTCTCCCCATGTCTGATGCTCACATACATTCCCATTCTTCCTTAAGCCAGTTTCCCAATCCTTTTCACTCATCTTGATGTTCTTTCCTATCTTGTACTCCTGTACTTACACCAGAATAGTTTATTTTCAATTGAATATTTTTGAACAGACAGGATTCTGCTTTCACATACAGAAATAATAGTTTGATTTTAGATAAGCTGTATATGATGAAATCCTCTAAATCCCTGCTTTTAAATCAAGCTGAAACTTATTTACAACGTGTAAGACAAAACAACCCATTCTTGTTAGGGCAAGTGGAATTTCAGTTATCCTCTTATATAAGGCTCTGTACTTTATGGAACCAAAGTAGATATGTAGCTGAGATAAAACCCTTTGAAGGCTCAATGGGCATTTCTATTCTTTCTCTCAAATAGGTGTAGAAGTACTGGGTCATTCTACAACATATGGCAGGACTGCGAGAATTTTTGATTCATTAAAAACTAATAATAACAAAATTTCCTTGTATCTTTCCCCAAAAGATATCTCTAGTTCTCTGTTTATGAAGTAATAATGATTATATAATAGTCACGACAATAGTACTTAATAACAAGCATTTAATGTGCTATATGTTGTGCTATTTTAGATTTTTTATTTCACTTAATCTCCATAACAACATCATGAGTTAAGTATTACATTTTTCTTATTTCAAAATAAGAAAACTGAAACCAAGAGGAGTTAAGATTCTTTTCTAGAAACACATAGGAACAGACAGCACTGGGACTGAGTTGCCAGCATCTTTGCTCTTAGTCATTTTGTTATCTTGCCTCCTGTCTTACAGGAAAGAGCATAGCATTGGAGAAGAGGACTCTAATCAGGTTGCTGCAGCTAATTTAGGGCAAGTCTCTAGGTCTCACTTTACTGCTAAGTAAAATAATGGAATTAGATCAGATGATCAAGAAAGTTCCTCTGTCGTCTAATATTCTATGTTTCAAGCCTATGAAATAAAGTTAATCAAAACATGTTGGAATTCAACATTCTATTTAATTTATGGAATTGATCTCATTATTAAAATAAATCTCTTTATTAAAATGGAAATCCTATATCTAGAAAACCATCCAGTCATCAGCCTCTATTCATCTGTCACTCATTCAGAAAACCATCAGATGGCATTTTAAACTCCTACAAAATCCATGGCTATGTGCCAGGGCTGAGGACCACCAGAAGAAATCAGACTAAGTTAGAAATCTTGTGTTTAAGGAACTTAGTGTCTAGAGGAATACAGAAGAGATGATTATAAATAGCAAAGTGGAGAGTGAAATATATAAGTTGGGTAGGTATTTTTTCTATAGGTCTTGCAAAGAGGAAGAGATTATTTGGGTACCATGGAATAGGGATGGGTGTTTGGAAGTAGATTCCAAAGAGCTTTTGGATTAGGACTTAAAATAGCATTTGAATATTTTTTTTCTAATACATTAAAATTGCATAATTATATATTGAGTTACTTACAGTAAATATCAAAGACTGCTTGATCAGAGTAAACTGTTTTCTGGCCAGTGGGTCCATAATATGTCACAGAGCAGGTGAATGGCATTTGTATGTCAGCCTTGGTTGTCTTGTATTCCAGAGATGAAGTCATGGTATAGAGCTGAGTTACTGGGTCCATTTGCTTCTTAAAAATTATGACCGCCGCTGAAGAAAATAAAGAACACTAACGGTAGGACCTTTCATCGGAAAATCACAGCCCTTAATGAAATGTCACAACAACTTTGAGAAGTGGTTTTGTCCTTACTGTATTTAACAGGAGGGAAAATTGACATGTAGTGAGGTAGATGTCTTTTCAAAAGCATGAATCAGACATGGACAGAAATAGAATCCTGGAATTCTACCTCCCACTCACTTTAATTAACTTCTAGAACATACCATATACAGAAATAATTTTCTCTGCTCTTGATTCTTCTGCACAAAGTCTAAAACGGTTTCTTGTTTTTTTTTTTTTTTTAAATCCCTTAATGATTTAATGGATACTTAAAGTAACAAAGTATAGAGTCATAGATCAAAAGAGGGCCACACATTTAGACTCAGGATAGTCTAAGGAATGCTTAGACAAGAGAAAGTCAAAACAGGTCATCTGAGTTTATTGCCCACTTCCTGCTCACCTCCTTCAACGGGTTGCAGCACTTTTCCATTCCTGTACCATGTGATGTTGCCATCTGGATAACTGTCTTTTGAAATGCACTCACCCAACTGCAAAATAAAGAGATAATATTACAACTTTGGTTCCATCAGGGGTTGCCCATTTCAAAGCCCCAGGCTCCTCAAGCGATGCAGAGTTATTCCAGTGGTTCCCTGATCCATTCATTTTCCAAGCACTGACTAAAGACTCTTGTATAAAAACAATGTCTTGTACTTAAAATCATGGTCTTGTCCATTTTAAAACAGATGCAATAGATGCTGCCACCATTAATAAAGTCACATTCATTTAAAAGCATTACCAAATTCATTTCAACAGTATTTGTTTTTAACATTAACTAAATAACATAACTACATTAACATTGGCTATTACCTTGGTTTGCAAATCTGTGTATGCAAGAATCATTAATGGTGTTAAAATGGGGCTGCTTCCCCAGCTTCATGCTGTGTATATTTCAGACAACACAGACTTACCACGCTCTATAGTACCCACCACTTTCCTTCACAGGTGTTTTTAATTGTTAGTGTTTATCAAATAATATTATGCAGTCAAATTTAATCTGATTCAAAGAACTCTGAATCTGCCTTTTCTCCCAACCGAGGAAAATTTGGGTATTTTAGCTAGTGAAAACGAGATGATTAATCAAGGGATGTGCTCCTGTATAGGACTCCAGTTTTATCCCTCCTTCAATACAGACTTCCTTCAAACCTCTGCTACTGTGATTGTTCAAATCTCTTATCCCTTTACTTCAACTTTTCAGTAGTTTAATTTGTCCATAAGAATAAGACCACACATTACATATGACAGACGGTTTGTCATAATCCAGCCTTTCTTTAACTCTCCAGATTTATCTCTTACTGCGCTCACTTGCCCACTGGCTGAACACCCCCAAATCCAGCAATGCAAATAATGGAATGTTTCCCAAATGCCATTTTCTTTTACATCAAATTATTTCATATTGTTGGAAAGCCCTTTATACCTTGAGTCTAGAGAGAATCTACTCATGTTATTCAGTTTATTCAAACAAGAAAGACCTATGCCTTTTTTACTCTTTCCTCCCGCCTCTCCCTTCAGAAATGACAACACCTTCGTCTGTGTCATCACTCTACCTTGTGCAGACTTTCTGACTGGCACCTGGAACATTGTCAACTCCACAGAGCAAAGTCTATCAAATTTGTCCTGGCATCTGAGGCCAGGAGAAGGCATTCAACACCAGGCTAAGTAAAGGTTATTAATCAAAACAAGTTCTTACCTTTTTCAGCTGCTCTGTTTCGAGAAATGGGGCTTTGCTTACAATTTCAGGTTTAGATGGTTGCTCTAAAGTTAAGTAGAGAAAGATTTTAAGTACCCATGGAAGAAGAAAATGGATGTTTGTGATTTGGTTCATAGAAAAATAATTTGCTTACTCAGAGTAGAAAAATCAACAACAAAATAAAGAACAGATTTCCCATATAATCTATAGTTAAGAAATCTGATTAGTCTACCCCTTTCAAATATTTGTTTTATTACATTAAATATTATTTTAAATGCTTATTACTCCTTTGAATAAAATATTGGTAATGTTTTCTGGATGCTTTATAAACAGTGTGCATCGGTTTTATAGTAAACAGAGGTTAATGTACTCAAGAGGATGTATTATCTGCAAATGATTACCATGTGCACTTTCTACTTAACAATTTCCAACTCCCTAGATGAAGACCTGAATCCACATAAAACCGAATCACAGGGGTGCTTATTTAAAATTATTTCTGAGTCCTACCTGGCCTACTGAATCAGAATATCTGGGGAAAATCCTGTAAATCTACTTTTTAAAAACAAGTTCCATTGGGGATTCTTGGACACGGTGGAGTTTAAGAATCACTGCTCTAAAATCATAGGAAACACAGAGTAGTTAAGGGATGTAGGAGCCCAAGCCTCCTAGGTATCTCAAACTTTACCTTTTAAGTGAACTTACATCATGAATCTATAAATGTGAGGAAATCTTTCAAATTTGGAACCTGAGATAATGGACAGAAGCATTTTAAACATAAGAAGTTCTGTAAGCACAAATTCTAGTAAAGGCTTCAGGAAAAACTGATTACAAATTGCAGCAACAAGGTAACATTTAAACTTATTTTAACTTATTTTATTCTTGGCTACTTGTTATCTATCATTGATGGATTTTTTTTTTTTTACTTTTTAATTAGCTTTAACAATTAGTCTATAGAAAATGGATATTGCCTCATTGTCACTGATTTTTGTGAGTCTCATGGAGAACTATTCCATTCTCAAACAAATAGGCAAAATAAAAAAAATCAGCTATTCTTTCTTTCATAGTCTTATTGTCTACCGTCTCCATACTTTTAATTTTGATTATCAAACTAAACTGGCTTTTATATAATTTTACTCAATTTGAAATTCAGTTATCAGACATGTTAACTACCCAGACCATCAGGGAAACAAAGATGAAGACAAAATGTTTTTGGAACAGCAAAATGGGTATCATTAACCTATATGCAAAAATAATGTAAACTTCAGGTTAACATCCAGAGTTACTTTCTCCTGTGCAATTATTTTATATTAGAAATCAGAATAATGAATAATAATAGTGAATCTGCCTATGTGTTGAACTCGCACTTTAATTATTGGAGGGCCTATTGACTATTAATTCTAGAAATATGATTCTCTTAATACAGTCTCTAAAGAGGGGTTATCTATATTCTAAACACACAGATGAGAAAGAAAACGTAAGAAAGATTTTAAAAATGGAAAAAAGAAATATAAAAACATAGGCATACCATAGACAATTACATTAAGACAAACAAGAAGTGACACCTGGCTACCTGATTGTTAGAAATGTGACCAAGAAATTAGAAAGAAAACTGACAAAATACTCAAAATAAGTAGCAACTTCTGGGAAGCTTATGGTGGAGGACTAAAGCCTTCTAAATATCAGAAAGTGTTGATGTTATTTACCACTATTTTAATATAACTTCACATTAATGTTCATTATTACAACTCTGAGTTACTGATAAAACATTAAATTCTTTTAAGAATTCTTCAGCATTCAATGTTTTATGGCAAATGTCTAATACATTTGAGAGAGGACTGTATTCAAAAGATTTAAACAGAATGAAAATCTTGAGTGACCAAAGTTCTCTGGGAACTAAAATCAGTTATTCAGTGACACCTCCATGAGAACCGAGGAGAGGTAAGATATTAAATTAATGTATGTGGTTAATCAAGAACGAAGATGAACAAGAAAAAAATAGTTTTTTGTTTCTTCTTCAGTAATATCTATGCCTGGAATATATAGAGAGATTTGAAAAACCTTCCCCCAAATCACACTCTTAACACAAAGCGTGGGTGAGCAGTTTTGTTAAGTTGCACTAATTTCTAGTTCACCAAAATCAGATATCAACTCAGTTGGACACATACTCACTTCCTCTAATGTAGAATATATTCCTCTTCTTTGATTTGCAAACCCTGTGATGTTTTATCAATGCACATAAAATCATAAGTACTGATGTGTTACAATTGTTGGTCCTTCCCACATAGCCGCATGTGCCTTGTTTCAATAAATGCTTCCTAAAATTTATTCTTATTTCAATAAAATAGAACTGTAGCAAACCCAAGGAAACCTGATGAAAAGATGCTGAAAATTTAGTCCTCTTTGTAGTGTTATTGATTTTTCTATTTAGAAAAGAGTCATAGCAGGTACTGTGGAAGTAACGGTAATATCTATTGCATTTCTCTTGAGATATTTTCTCCTCAAACTTTTGTCTCAAACCCTCTATATTAAATACATACTTTGTATGTAATTTTCTCTTATATTAGCTTGTAACAATCAATGAGTGTTAGAGGACAATAAAAGAGGACACATACTATTTTAGCAAAATTGCATATTGATTCAAAGTGTTTTAAAAAAAAACTTCGTGAATTATGTCTTAATATGACTCAAGGATTCATAACCAAGTGCAGAATTGAAAGCAAAAGTCATGCCCCAAATTTATTTGCATTATTAAAATAATTTTGTCAAGGGTTTCATAGCCAGGTGAAGATGGAGTGATGAATGCAAAACTGCTCTATATCACCCACAATGTACTAAAGTTATTATCAGAAACCACGCAGAGGACAGCTGTTTGACATGGGAGGAGAGCAAGAAAGCACAGGTGCACTGTGCACTGAGTCGAGAGGGGTCCTCTCGGTACTTTGTCAGCAATCACCTCGTGACGTACTTTAAGTAAACCACTGTGAGTGTGAAATCGTAGTTTATTGTCCTCATGAGATGGGAAAAGGTATTTTTTTATATTTAAAGAATCGAAATAAAATATACAGTGCAGATCCCATTGGTTAAATAGTAAATTTACTTTCTGCTTACTTTATTCCAAAAAAAAGTTACTTGCAGTTGGAAGTTGAATAACTTTCACAGGGAGTGTGGGAGAAGGGATCCTCAGTTCTGATAAATCAATGAGAACAGTCTCCAGATGAAAGCTCTGAAATAACTGGGTGAAGCCAACCAGAGCACTGAGAGCAGAGCTGGTTGGTTCAGGTGTACAGCAGGCTCCAAGTCATGGCAGCAGCCTTCCTTTAATACCACAGACACCCAAGCAGATAATTATGTTGCACTGTGGTTGGCAAATCCTATTTTTTTAGAGCTAGAGTCCATCTGTTTTTGTTTGTTTGTCTTTCTCCTGAACAAAATATCATGAACGAATAGCAAATGCTATTTTTTTAGAGCTAGAGTCCATCTCCTTTTTGTTTGTTTGTCTTTCTCCTGAACAAAATACCATGAAATATTCAGTGGGTAGAATTCTAGCTAATTGAGTAGAAGCAGGTCCTCACCCCGCTCAGCCCTTTCATTAGCTTGTCAGGAGGATCCTTGGAACAGAGCGGGGAAACCACCGCCTAATCAAAGCACTCATTTACTGGTGAGGGGGGAACTGCAGCCCCAGACTGGTGACACCACTCATCCAAGGTCAGAATTAGCAGCGGATCTCACAGAGCCAGATCTCCTGAATGACCAGTTCAGTGATTTTTTTCCACTTATATCACTGACAGCCATTCAGTTCTAAGTCAATCTATTTGACTTCTAAGACTTTTGCACCATCACTGGAATGAATCTCTGGGAACTTTTAAAGTTCTCTTGCTATGGGATGGTTTTATTAACTTCAAATGTGTATTAAATGCAGACAGCAAATAGTTTGATTTTGATGCCATTCAACTACCAAAAAAAAAAAAAAAAAAGCCATGTTGGTGACAAAGCATGTGACTTATTTTTGGAGTTGGGCTGCTTTATGGACCTGATTCCTTTTAACTGAGGTATAGCTTAAAGCCAAATAAACAAACCTACACTGGAGGTAATAAAGTCATCAGTCACGGCCTCTAGTTTGAATAAAAGCAGTGTGACTTTGCTCATGAGGAGGGTATTCTGCCACACGCGGATCTGCGATTAGCTCACGTTAACCGTACTTGTTCTGCGGTACACAGTGCCTGTTGCTAGGTGACTCGACAGAAGGAGACAGAGGATTGATTGACGAGCCTAGTAACTCTTAAGTGACGGCAGTATATACACGCAGAGAACGAAGCCTCCATGTCACAGCTGCTGTTTGCTTCACTAAAAGTGACCCAAAGTAAATTCATGATGTTTGAAAAATCAAAGCCCCTATACACTCTTGCAAACACGCCCTTTATCGTGAGCTGTGCTGTTCATCTAACTGGACTTGGAGGGTCCCACAGTTTCCAGGATAAAACCCCATTTTCATTAGTGTGTAACTTGTCTATTTAAATTATCCCTGGCTCAGAGCCTGGAATGCAAATTCCGTTTCTGAGAATCACTTTGTTTTCAATGACATTCAAGAAAGAAGAGGGTAGGGGGTGCTGATAGTATGCAGGGTGTGAGTTTGTTTTCACAATCATAGAAATCCTCTGTATTCTGAAACAGCTGACAGATTTAATTGAATTCGGCCAACTGAATTTTTGTTCAGTATGGTATTTTAAAAACTTACATTTTGAAAATTGTCACAAATGTTTCTTCTAAATGGAACAACCCAGATTTTCTCAACTTTCCTGTACACTGCCTTGATATTTGGTAATTTTAACATCGTAACAAGAGAAAACTGAAGGTGACAAATCAATACACATAACCTTTAGAGTGCTGTGACTTAATCTCTGTACCTCAGTACGTTCCTGTTGTATACTTCTATTTATGACGTCACGGCCTCATTAAAAAATTTTGGTTGCTCTCTTTAGAAAATGTTTCTAGCAGTGCATCATCCATCTTCCTAATAGCATCAAAGTGAAACAAAAGAAAAGAAAGGGAAAAAGTACATGGGACATTGGCAAATACAGGATGCAAATTATCTGGTGTGTTCAGTGTGATGGGACATGACCGGGAAAACCCTGGTACTTAGTTTGATTCATAAAATGATTGAGAAGAGTGGATGGCTTCTGGAAAGTGCCTTCTAAGCTGAAAGCTAATCAACTGAAACGTGTAATATGCTTTTACAAGGTTCTTCTGGAGAACAAAGGTTCCTTTGATAGTATAAGCACTCTTTGAATCCTTGTCAGGAGCCCACAGGAGCTTTGAAGTCCATATAAATGCTTAAGGGACCGTCCCAGTTAGCTGCATAGGCTATTACAAGAGAAACAGGAAAAATCCAGTTACTGGCTGGAGCAGCAAGGCCCTCTGGGTTTCTTTCTTCCCTGTTTATTTTAATAATTTCTAGGTGCTGTCAAGTTATCAGAAAGCAGAGGGGAAAACTGAAAATCGAGGTCTTCTTCCCCAATTAAAAAAGACAAGCATTCTAAAACTTTTGAGACCTATTTTTCTCCTTCTAATTTCTAAGATACAATGATGTAATGAGGGTGGGACTCTTTATTTGACTATTAAAAGATGAAGTGTTTTCATTCAAACTTCTCAAGTCATTCATCTGCATAGCCATTTGCACACTAACATTAACTATGTATTATCATTAGGCAAAGTAACTTGCAGTAATTACTCCAAGTTTCTCCTACAACCTTCTCTTCCACCCCTACTCTGTTTTTTCCTCTTGATGTATTTCACATACACACTCAGCGTGTGGAGAACTTCTTTATTTCAGGGCAATTTTCTAAACTACCGGAACACTTTCAAGAAGTAAATCAGCAAACATTAAGCATTAAAGGTCAGGATATGTGTGTGTGTGTGTGTGTGTGTGTGTGTGTGTGTCCATATATATGTAGAAGGCTTATATCTCTTGCTTGTATTTTGCTATTTTTATATATCAAAAGACAATGTATGATTCAGCCTAATGTACATATATATGTAGGCATGATACGTATGATTACGTGTATATATCATGTATCTGTGTGTGTGTGTGTGTGTGTATACATATATCACAGAACATTTATTTGTGCATGTCAGTGAAAGTAAATGTCACAGGCCAGGTTTCATTTAGTAGTACTTCATATCACAGGAAATTTCACCCGACAAAATGATAGAATATTCTTATAGTTCCTCACTGCAAAACTCCTATTCAAATTTCAAGGATTTTTGTTTTCCTCACTGACAGCATGCACGAGCAGAAGGAAGATCTCTAGAAGTCCTCTCACATAGACGCCTGCTGTGGAGACACCACAGGGTTCACAGCCTTCTTTCTAAAGAACATTTCCTAGCACCAGTCGTCAACCCTGCTTAGCAGCTGCACTGCGGGCTACTTACTGAACACCTTGACCACTGCAGGGGCCTCAAACACGTTGTCTTCCGTCACTAGCATGCACACAAATCTCTTTTCATCACTGATCCTTGCATCGCTGATCGACAAGGTGTAGTTTTCATAGAGGCTCAATCTGTCTTTGTATTCTGGTACATCATCATACTGAACACTCTTCTTCATCGAGGACCTGAAGGCAATAAATACTGGGGAGCCATCCGGCTTTTCCTAAAGATTAAAATAATAATACATTTTTAAAAACAGGCGTATTCAGATGTCTCAGGATGACAACCAGAACAACAAAATTTCCTTGGCCATATTATTCCACCAATATTTGTAGTTCTGCCCAAGAAGAAGAAGTTTGGATATGAGCCTCCCATAAATCTTTGGAAGAGAAAACTACTCTTCACAAGAGGAGAAGCCGTAAGTTCTTTTACTGGCATCAACTGAAATATAAGAAAATGAGAGGACAGAGCTTTAGGAATCTGAGCTTTTCTCGCATCTGGAGGACAGAATTAGTAACTGTTTTGAAACTGACAAGGGCTGGCCTTATGTCTGATATGAAAGAAGAAAATGGATGAAAACAAACCTATTAGTGTTATGTTACAAAATGATTTTCAGCTAACTATCACAGCAAGCATACACTTGAGCTGCAAACACTCATTTAAAAATCTTGGGCAATTATCTTCTGCATGTTCATTACTTTGATCTGCATACTTTAAACATCCACGCCTTTCAGAATTGACAGAGCTGACCTTTACACATAACACAGTTTAATGAGTCTTCATGGAGGAACAGTATTTGCCCTTGTGAAACGATCACGTCCATTAAGGAACAGAATCAGATTAATCACTAAAATCCATAGTTTTGCTACCTGAGTCATAAAAGTTAGCTCAAAGGGCTTTATATAAAAACTCATTCCAAAAGAAAACATAATCTGGCATACACAATTATGCCAGAGCACTGAGACACAGACTTCATTTCTTCCTCTGCTCCCACAAACATTCTCTTACCTAATAAGCAATAACCTAAAATAAGGGCCAATCTGTCTTCTATATGCTTTGCAAGGCCTTTGTTGATAAAATGTTTTAAAGTGCATGACAAATTCCAAGGTGCTATGGGGGTAATATTTTTAAAAATATATTAATATTTATACTGTTATGGAGTAAATATTTGTGTCCTGCCCCAAATTTATATGTCTAGGTCCTAATCCCCACTGTGATGGTATTTGGAGGCAGGGCCTTTGCAAGGTAGTTAGGTTTAGATGAGGTCACGGAGATGGTGCCCTCGTGATGAGATCAGTGCCCTTATAAGAAGAGGAAAAGACATTAGCTCTCGCTTGTGCTCTCTCCATGAGAGCACAAAGAGGTCACGTGAACACATAGCAAAGGACAGCTCTCTACAAGTCAGGAAGGGGCCCCACCAAGAGCGGAATCTGCCAGTGCCTTGTTCGTGGCCTTCCCAGCCTCCAGAACCGCAAGAAGTAAGTGTCTGTTGTTTAAGCCGCACGGTCCGTGGCATTTTGCTCTGGCAGCCCACGCTAAGACAATGACTAAGCTAACCTTGGAGTCCAAGAGTTCTTGTTGGTTGACTATCTGAATACATCAATACTATTCTCACTAAACCTTTGGATTTTGTCACAGGTTTACAACGCAAATCCTTGCCCTGCATCATTCCTTCATTAAGAGAAATATGTTAGACTAGTACCTTAAATTTCCATATTTATTCACTTATGCAAGAAATAAGTCATCAAACTTTAATAGCTATTAATTAGTAACTATATACCAGGTACTTTCTTTGGGCTTCCCATGCATTAATGGATGTAATACTCACAACAACCCTGTAAACTAGACTTACAACATTGGCTCCATTTCAGATTAGACAATGGAGGCAGAGGCTGGTTAAATAGCTGGTCTAAGGCCCCAGCTAGTGTATCTCAGCAGCGCCAAGACTGGAGCTTCACAGCCTGGCTCCGTTAATACTGCACTATATCACTCTCGACAGAGATGCCTCTTCTGTACCAGCAAGAGAGAAGCCGGTGCTGGTGAAGAGGTGGTGGGAGTAGGGTGGGCAGGCTGCACAGGGAGCTGTGATCTCCATTCGTGGGGAGGTTACCGTGCAGTAGGGGAGAAAGGAATCCATCTTTCCTCTGTGTTTGCGCCCTTTCACTCCTTTCAAATCTGCTCTGTGTCTCAGGTTACAACCAGTTAGAGGTTGTGCACTGTGTCTGCAAATCCATACTGCTTCTAGAGCATGTGGTACCTCACATGTATCTCATCAGTTTATTCCTGAAGCTTCCTGTTTCAGTAACGATTTGAAAATGGCCACTATTGCTTGTTTCCACTGCCACTGTGCCACTTCAGTTTGGGTGAAAACTGTTCCCTGGGCTATCATTGGGAACGTCTATGATCACAGAAGTTTTTCACCACCTGTATTCCATTTTTCTAGGCACCAAGTTTGACTCCAGGGTGAATTAGATGGTAGTCTCCCAGACCTTTGGAATTTTAGGGGTACAGACAGACTTTGTCCACGTAGGCCTCACCTTCATTTTCCCATCTTTATCAGGAACCAGAAATAGCTCAGAATTACCTGCTGTGAGCTGGATGATGGGGGGAGAGCACAGACGGTGCTTGCGGCCTCTCCTCCTCCTGCTTCCAGCTGCCCCTACTAGAGCTTAGCAGCCCCACCGTCCTAATAGCTTACCCTCTTCACACAATTACCAAGTGCCAAGAACCAGAGAAGTATTCTGATAAGAGTCACTGCATGTAACCCTCACAACAGTGTAAGGAAGACCATCATCATTCTCACTTTATCCTTGATCAAATGGGGATTAATCTACTTGTCCAGAAGCCCCCAGAGAGTACACGGTAGAACTTGTCAGACTGACTCCAGCCAGACCCCTATTTTAAAGTACCTGTGTCATACCACCCTTCGGGTCTAACTTTTGCACATTTCTATTCTGCAGAAAATTCATTCCTGCAGGTATCTGAGAGGAAAAAATGGTGTGGTTCAATAAACCTAAGAAATGTGCCAAATTCAGACAATTCATAATGTATCTTAATATAGCAAAGGCTCTGAGAAGTATTGCAATAAAAATACTTCTGAAAAGTTATTTGACCATCAAATATTTTCCTATTCAAAAACCTTTTAACATTTCAAGGAAGTAGGGAAAATGTGCCAATTGTGTTCCGTGAAACATGTCAGCTTTAATCTTGCAAACTATTGGGAGTCTCTTGAAAACTGTGCCACACAGACACCTTTTGTTGGTTTTGGCAATTAAATTAGGATATTTTATCAGTCAGAGCTACCTAGCCTTTCCACCTCACCTACTGCGATATTACCCTCCATTTCCAGACCCATCTATACCTTGATACCTGAGAAAATGATTTTGTTATCTGCAAGAAATGAATAAAATAAGCAGTGTTAAATTTAAAAAGGACCAACCACATCAACTCAGTTCTAAGACCAAGTACCAGAAATAGGCTTCTAATGCAGGTGACTGATTCTGAGTGAGCATTTGGGTGTTCTGGCTACTGTGCCTCTGCAGTAACCACACCAAACAAAACAAGTACGTAGAGAAAGGCTGCTGTCTTTCCCCAAGTTCTGTCCTATCTTCCACTAATTCTGCTCTGGAACTCCACCTTTTCTTCTGCCTTGAACACTTCAGCGTGAATACTGCAGACTAATACGATCTAAGAATTACGTGTTTATTGGTTTTACTTTAAAATAGCATTTGTTATGCAAGACTCAGGAATTATTCTTTTGACATATTCAACACATTATTTCTACCTTCCTACGTTTATACCCACAGTTGAATATTGCCATTATGTTCATTTGAAATTCACATTTACTCACAGAAGGAATTTTCTCTCAAACACTAGAGGCAATCAACCAAGTCCAAGGTAGGTCACACTTACATATTTCCATTTGCCAAACATGAGATTCTGAGGTACATCGAGTCGGCAAGGCATAATAATGGTATCTCCATACGCTGAGTTTACAGTATACCATCCAAGACCTTCAGAAAAAAGGGGAAAAAAGAGAGAGATTTTTAAGTGTTTCCTTGAAGTAACAAAGTAAACAACTTCAGTTCAAGATGTATGTCTTAACGAAGATTATTATAATTTTATCTTAAATGGCATGCAACAAGTATGTGGTTAGAACATATTTCCTATTTAAATATCAACAGGTCTTATTTAGCTACTAAGCCTTTGAATGTCACACAATTCAAATCTAGAGACCCCTCCCGTTTTGCCAGCGAATAGATAAGTAGCATGTGACAAAGGAACAGAGTGGAATTCGAGGGTGTATTTTCTCCACTGTATTTCATTAAAAAAAAAAATTCACTGTATTTCATGGAAGTGTAGGGCTATACAAAGATTGACATGCTTAAAATTCTCAAAACTAGCTTTAAATAAACTTGTGTCTTTCATTTGAAAATATTATCAAATTTAACTTCTGGAAAACTTTTTAAACTATTAAATAACTAAGAACTTACACATGAAAGACTACAACTGGATTTTAATGACAAGTAGGAGAATGAGCATTGAAAATGGCCTACTTTAGAGGAGCAATGGTTAAAACACTAGTTTTAATTTGAATTATACGTAAAATATTAACACAATAAGAATGTGTAGTATGAAAATTCTTTGGAAAGCGTTTACAAAGTGATTGCCTTGCATTTTTGGTAGACAATCTAATTTTAGCTATAGCTGCTCCTAAGGTACAGAAAACTTCCTGGTCTTATTTAATTCTTTATTGAGAAAAACTATAAATGATAAATAATTAAGTTGTCAGCAGTACTCACATTTTTGCATATATTAAAAACACGCTATTCAAAAGCATGCTATATATTCATGAAATTAAAAAAAAAACAGGCATTTAACTTGGCAATAGTATAGTACTTAGGAAATTTCTCAGATCTCTTTACCTTATTTTGTTTACAATTATCCTTAAGGTTAAATATTTTTACAATCAAATATCTGTTAAGATATGTCATAATTGGAGACAGTGTGATGGAGCTATTTTAAACTGTGGAGGAAAAATGATATTTTGTCCACCAGGTGGTGCTAAAATGCAAAGCTAAGGCAATTTGCAACATATAAATAAGACCATCATAGGACTTTCTGAAAAAAGACAGGGTGGATACTATCTTTCACTGTTACTCATCAATCACAATATGTACAAAAATGTCAAGTAAGGATAAAATCATTAACATTAGTAAATAAAGAAAAAGGTAATAAAATTCCTATTTTAAAATTCTGTCAATTGAGGAAGCTACTTTTCTTTAAAGCAATTTTACTCCAGTGAACAAAAACATTACAAAGAACACAAATTTCATGTAAAAATGCCACATAACAACTGGTTTCCAGCATATTAAATAAAGAATACAAAACATAAGCCATGAGAATGTGTTTTCATTTTGCTATTCGAGACAAAGGTTTTACTAAAACCGTTCATTATGTATTTATTTTATAATGGAAACTTACAATTTTTATCAATAATTTTTAATTGTTCAGTGTCCTCCATACTTTAACTTTAATTTCTTTTTATTTTAAACCAGTAAAGAGCATAAGACTGTAAATAAATAAATAGTCTCTTCAGCCTTGTTAAAATAAAAGTTGTGAGGGTTTAGACATGTGGCTGCAGACCGGCAAACCAAAGACAGTTAAGAAATTGCTTTATTTCATGGTACTCAACGGTGAAAAACTCAAAAGCTTCCCACTAAAATCTGGGACAAGACAAGGCTACCCACTCTCACCACTCCTATTCAACACAGTCTTGGAAGTCCTAGCCACAGCAATCAGGCAAGAGAGAGAAATATAAGGGATCCAAATTGGAAAAGAAGAGGTAAAAGTGTCACTATATGCAGATGTCATGATACGATATATAGAAAACCCTAAAAGATCCACACAAAAACTACTAGAACTAATTGAAGAATTCAGCAAGGTAGCAGGTTGCAAGATTAACGTTCAAAAATCAGTTACATTTCTTTGTACTAATGATGAATAAATGGAAAAAAGAAAGTAAAGAAACAATCTCCTTTAAAATAGCACCCAAAGTAATAAAATACCTATTTTGGTATTTATTGGTAAATCTAACAAAGGAGGTGAAAGACTTATACATGGAAAACTATAAAACACTGATTTAAGGAAATTAAAGAAGACTTAAAAAAATGGGAAGATATCCCATGCTCCTGGATTAAAAGAATCAATATTGTTAAAATGGTCACACTGCCCAAGGCAATCTACAGATACAATGCAATCCCTATCAAATTACCCAGGACATATTTCACAGAACTAGAACAAATCATAGTAAAATTCATATGGAATCACAAAAGACCTAAAATTGCCAAAACATTACTGAAGAAAAAGAAAGAGGCTGGAGGAATAACTCTCCCAGACTTCAGACAATACTACAGAGCTACAGTCATCAAAACAGCATAGTATTGGTACAAAAACAGACATATGGACCAATGGAACAGAATAGAGAGCCCAGAAATGAACCCACAAACTTTTGGTCAACCAATCTTCAACAAAGGAGGCAAGAATATACAATGGAATAAAGACAGTCTCTTCAGCAAATGGTATTGAGAAAACTGGACAGCAGCATGTAAATCAGTGAAGCTAGAACACTCCCTTACACCATACACAAAAATCAACTCAAAATGGATCAACGATTTAAACATAAGACAAGATACAATAAACCTCCTAGAAGAAAATATAGGCAAAATATTATCTGATATACATCTCAAAAATGTTCTCCTAGGGCAGTCTACGCAAGCAATAGAAAGAAAAGCAAGAATAAACAAATGGGACCTGATGAAACTTACAAGCTTCTGCACAGCAAAGGAAACCATAAGTAAAACAAAAAGACAACGTATGGAATGGGAGAAAATTTTTGCAAATGAAACTGACAAAGGCTTGATCTCCAGAATATATGAGCAGCTCATACAACTTAATAAGAAAAAAACAAACAACCCAATCCAAAAATGGGCAGAAGACCTAAACAAGCAATTCTCCAAGGAAGACATACAAATGATCAATAGGCACATGTAAAAATGCTCAATATCACTAATTATCAGAGAAATGCAAATCAAAACTACAATGAGGTATCACCTCATACCAGTTAGAATGGCCATCATTCAAAAGTCCACAAATGACAAATGCTGGAGAGGCTGTGGAGAAAAGGGAACCCTCCTACACTGCTGGTGGGGATGCAGTTTGGTGCAGCCACTGTGGAAAACAGTATGGAGATTCCTCAAAAGACTAGAAATAGACATACCATATGACCCAGGAATCCCGCTCCTGGACATATATCCAGAAGGAACCCTACTTCAAAATGACACCTGCACCCCAATGTTCACAGCAGCACTATTTACAATAGCCAAGACATGGAAACAGCCTAAATGTCCATCAACAGATGACTGGATAAAGAAGGTGTGGTATATTTATACAATGGAATACTATTCAGCCATAAAAACCAACAATGTAACACCATTTGCAGCAACATGGATGTTCCTGGAGAATGTCATTCTAAGTGAAGTAAGCCAGATAGAGAAAGAAAAATACCATATGAGATCACTCATATGTGGAATCTAAAAAAACAAAACAAAACAAAACATAAATACAAAACAGAAACAGACTCATAGACATAGAATACAAACTTGTGGTTGCCAAGGGGGTGGGGGGTGGGAAGGGACAGACTGGGATTTCAAAATGTAGAATAGATAAACAAGATTATACTGTATAGCACAGGGAAATATATACAAGATCTTATGGTAGCTCACAGAGAAAAAAATGTGACAATGAATATATGTATGTTCATGTATAACTGAAAAATTGTGCTCTACACTGGAATTTGACACAACATTGTAAAATGACTATAACTCAATAAAAAATGTTAAAAAAAATAGAAATTGCTTTATTTCACTTGTTTTCTACAATACTTTGGATCCCAAATGTGGAAATGCTAGCATGTATTTTAAGATCTGTTCATGCACTACACAGGGGCAGTTCTGCCAAGACATGGAAACCATTTTGTGATTTAATACTTTGTTTTCCAATAGTATATATAGCAAGACACTTGACTACATAATGACTCCAAGATGATCTGGATCTATTCTATAAATTATGGCAGGACATGCACTCTAGTTATCTCTTAGCATTATAAAAACACACATTCTTTTGACAACTGACGGTGCTCTCGTGGCCAGTCACGGAATGAAAACAGTTTACAGAGCTTAGGTACCAATGAGGTGAGTCCTTTGCTAGGTGCAGGGAAACAAAAAAATTCCTTTTTCAAAAAATATAATGGTTTGCTCTTTCTTATAGATCATTTTTCTTTCCTCTTCCATATAGAACTTTAATGCACTATATATACACCAAATTTTATAACTGATTTTGAAGCTGTGTGAATTTCAAGTACACAGTGTATTAGCATAATGAAAGTGCAGTTACACCAGGGAAGGGATCATATATTTTTAATCTCTGTATCCCAGGGACAATGCCTGGCACTTAATGGGCATCTAATAAGACGATTTCTCATTTGAATCTTGTGGAGTCTCTTCCATTTTGGTTATTAAATTAACATCTTTGAAAATCAGGGAGGAGTTGACAACATTGGAACTTTGAAAATCCTTAATCCTGCCACATACTGTAAAGGCTGTCATATATCGTCTTCATGGATCTGTGTTTGGATGGCACTTTCTTACGTGAAGACAAACTAACACAAAGCAAACGTTTTTATGAGTTTATGGATGAAACTACAGGAGAGAACATTTCTCCTGTCTCTTGCAAGAGAAATTAAGGATTGATGGTGCACTGTGATTTGCCAATGATACTATGAAATACCTTTTTACTTATTTGTGATGACCACAAAGCAGAGAGTTGTCTTTTTTTAAGTATTTGCACATTTATGGATTGAGTCTTTTAGTGACATGACAGTTTGATATCTAAAATTAGCCAGGACAGGACTCTTTACAGCATAGCAAACACGAGGGAAATAAGACATGTGACACTAATGAGGGCAGTAGGTAAAAGGGCAGCAGTTACAGACAGAAGCCCTGGTCCACAGACTGAGGGCAGAAGGAATGGCATCCGTTGGATGGCATTAGGAGCCACAGTCGTGATGATTTGAAAAATCATTTTCAAGTTTGCTATGATCATCAACTTTCTTCTTTGGGTAAGAGTATAATGACCCCCAGGTTCATCTGATAGAAAGACTAGGGCTTGCATGTCTGGGAGAGCTAATATCTCTAACACCCAAGGGATAACGTACTGCAAAGACAACTGTGACTTGGTGATAAATTAGTGTCCTGATCTCTAGAGAGGTCTCCGTCTTTGAGATGAAGTGCCAGTGACACCCAAAGACCTGCCAACACAAGTAATTGTTTATACTTTCCACAGAAGTAAGAGATTTCATCTTTGAATTGCCAGGTCTGAATTAAATTTAGTTTACTAGAATTCCCCTGCAATTTTCTCCCTATCATAGTAGTTGCTTAAATTATTCATGGTTTTGTAGCCTAGAGATTATTGGACACTACTGGAAATATAGAATGTCTATAATGTCCTTCCTCAAAGAGGCTAAATATAAAAACTAGAATGTGTGTGTGTGCACAAGGGTATGCAGTTCTGTCTGGACATGTTAGATCTAAACTGGGCTAAGTCACTTTCTGTGTTAAGCGTGTACTAAAAATTTAAGGTAATATTATGAATTATTTGTTGCTATCAAAATGTCCTGATATAAAATAAAACATGAAAATGTATTACATCTGAGAAGCAGTGTGCAATTATGTAATCATTCTTATGAAGAGTTATTAGCTAAAGATGAAAAAAAGCCAATAGAACTAGAAAGGCTACATAGGGGAATTCAGTGGGAATAAAATGAGCGTAAGTCTCTTGACCAGATAATTCTGACACACAGAATTCTCAGGCAAGTGATCATAAAATACAAGATAATTATAGTTATGCATTTTATACAGCAAATAATTTAAAGAGGCACTGAAACAGACTCTGGTAAACTTTTGAAGTTAGGCGACACTTTTTATTTCTAATTAAAATAATTAAACTAATAATTTTGGCCATATTTATGAGAATTTCTTTTTCTATATAAAGTAATTCTTAAGGACGATCAAGGTCAGAGTCATCATTCTCTTTGCATCACTGACAAATAGACATTTGAGTTGAGGTTGCTTAAAAATCAGAATCTGCTCCCACATTTCAAGCAGAAGTATAGCAAATAATATATAATAAAGCAGCCCCAGAATTCATTGGAGTCTATTTTACATGCTGTAATTTAGGGTGGTTAATTATGTTTTATTGCACTGATACTTTAATAGCATCATCAGCTTTAAAGCATTTTTTTTCTTTAGGCTTGGAAGTCTGGTAGGTGCCATAGAAGGGTTAATCACATTACAACTGGCTCAGAGCTCATGACATGAGAACTAAATTCCAGGTCTACAGAAATTTTAGAGAAATTTTTATTTGTGCAAATGAATGGTGGGGGACAAAGTAGGTAAAAATGAGAGTTATCCTTAGAAATTCCTTTCATATTTATTTGACTGATTTTTGACAGATAAACATGCTAGTGTCCCTGTGTGCTTTATTAATGAATTAAGATTTGTACAACTCTAATTAAAACAGGCAGTGTTTCTCAGCCTCACCACCACTGACATTTGGAGCTGGATAAATCTTTACTGTCGGGGGCTGGCCTAGGCATGTTCAGCAGCATCCCTGTCTCTGCCCGCCAGATGACAGTAGCACCCGCTCCCAGCCTTGACAACAAGAAAGTCTTCAGACCTGACAAATGACCTCTGGGAGGCAAAGCTGCTCCCCTAGATCCCACCTAGTTGAGAACTATGGTTTAGACCTTCAACGATTGGCTTCACTCATTTAATAAAACTAGAGTTTCCAAAAAAGAGATCGTTGTTGTAAAACAGAATCTTAGTGTGGAACTGAAGAATCACTGAATATGAATGAAGGGATAGAGGCAGCAACGGCACATAACAACATCAGGTTATTATCAAATTTGTTTTCCTAGCAGAAACATATTATGTTAAACTAAAATAGGAGGATTAGTTTCTGACTTTGAAATATTGGGATCCAATCCAAACCAAGAAATTACAAAAAAAATACTGTTTCAGTAAGTCTACTTCATGTACTATAATCAAGCACAAACTGTACTGATAAACATACTATCTAAAGGTACATACCACATATGTTTTATTTAATATGATAAAATATCATAGCTCTACTAACAGAGGGTAAAGCTCATGCTTTTAAAGAGTCTTCCAAACTTAATTTTATAATTCAATGACACAAGGTTATCTTTTCTCATAATACCTCCCATAAGTTCACTAGAGTTTAAAATTTTTGTCAAGGTCATGTAATGTATAACAAGTAAGATTTGTTTTGTGTGTGTGTGTGTGTGTGTGTGTGTGTGTGTGTGTGTGTGTGTGTGTGTGAGTGACACAAGGACCTATAATTCCCAAGTAACTTGGAATACATGGCAGGTGGGAGAAAACATCTGATGGAATCTAATGTCATTTTGAGAAACAGAGAAAACAGTTATTCAGCTTCCTTTTTCTTTTTCAATTTTCTTTCATCAACTTGGGTAGTTGGAGGCCAAATTGGGTGTTTGCTGGATGTGAGGTAGGAATACATTTGTTCAAAATTCACTTTCTGCATTGCCTTTCAGAAGTATCATATATTATAATAGAAGTATAACTGTGTAATGCCAACGAATAAGACAAAGAGTAACTCTTCCTTCATCAAGACTTGTTGTGAATGAAAAATAAGCCACAAAACAATAGAGTGTGACCCTTTGATCTTAAATAAATAAATAAATAAATGCATACGAAAAAAAGTAATGCTTCCTTTCTCTTTCTCTCACTAGTTCCTACAATTCTTAAATGCACTATATTATATCTTTTAGATAAATGGTTATGCCACTGTGGAATAATATTTAGATGGAAAAAGACCCTCTTACTAAATTATAAAATACTGCTAGTACTCAAGAATATGTTTTAATATATGTTCTTTACACGACTTCCAAGTTTGGTATATTATAATGCTCAAAATATTTATCTTTTTAGTAGAGTACAGGTCAATGTAATAATCCATATTATGTCATAGAAGGGAGATCTGTAAAAACAATACAGTTTTAAAAATACCAATACTTACATTACTGTGCTGAAAACTAGCTTCTCAGTTTACCATATGCCTCATTACACTCTAAGCACAGAATGATCTATGAGGACAGATAAGTCACAATTCTTCCCCATTAGTTTAGGTTTTGCCCATCTCTGCTACATTTCTATCATTGTTCCTTGGGCCTGTCTGCCCTGGCTGAATTCCTACATATCCTTCAAGGCCTATGTCAAAAGTCCGCTACTTATACATTCAATCATGCAACAAGTATTTACTGAATACCTACTACAGGCAAAGAGCTAGACACTCTTTGTAGGGGAAACGTATAGTAAAATAACAAGGCCTGCTCCTCCAGGAACATGACAGAATTTGTATGAGTTGCTTAATAGGTAAACCAAGTGGTACGGCCATGCAGAGAAAAGAATTCCAGCAATGAGCATGGGGATATTGGTTAAGGCTTCTTAGAGGAAATTTCATTTGATCTGAACACTGAACAAAAGTTTCTATAAATTGGAGGATGAGAACTACTTCACCAGTTTATCATAGCCAGGAACCATGTAGACACACTGAGTGATACTTGGTTTTCTCTCTCCTGGCAGACTCCGTTTTTTATTGTAATAATTTCTGCAGAGTAGATCTTTGATCTTCATAAGGAGTATGTCCTAAGACTGCCAGTTTTCCCAAATTCATAAATGCACATAAAATTTTCCTAATAAAATGCAATAAACTGTTAGATCTTTTTACTTTTTCTTTACATTTATCATCAACACTAGCATTTGGATTCCATTGATTCCATTTGGGGTCACTTTTAAATTATTAGCAGAAATTTTATTTAGAAATGATTTAAAAGCAACAGAAATGATTTAATTTGTGACCCTTAATTTTATTTTTGAGCAATGTCTTGTGAATTTTAAATTAGCAAACATACAGATTCTACTGTGATTATTAGAATTTCTTAACTTGGGATCCATGAATGGACATTAGGGTGTCTATAAATCCTCTACAGTTATTTAAAAAAACCCCAAATTGTGATATACTAAAACATCTGTTTTTACAGAAAGAGAATTCAAAGATTTCATCAGATTGTCAAAGGTAACTCTGAATAAAAAAATGAATGTTTGACGTTCATTCTAAATTGAGTAGAACATATGGGAGCACAATTTGATGGTATCTATCAAATTCTAAAATGCGAATACCCTTTGATCTAGTCATTTTACCAGTGAGAATCCATCCTACAAAAAGTTTTTGCACGAGTGCATGATTATATACAAAGATCACACAGCATTATTTTGAATATTAAAAAACTGGATGAACCTAAATGTTCATTAAAACAGAAATATAAATCAGTGTATATCCACACGATGCTCTATATAAACTCACTGAAAATTAATGAGAGCCAACTACACTGTTTTTCCTTTGTTTCTGTATATATATTTCACTATTTATAATGTTTTATCATTCGTTCATTGGCTACTGAGTGCCCACGTTGTTCTAGGGCACGCAACTGATTAAAAAAAAAAATCCTGCTCTCGTGGAGTTTAAATTCTAGACATATATATTTATTCGTGTATTTAAAAGTTCAATATCTTTTCAAAAAAGGGGGAAGTTATCAGCGTGATTTCTCCACTGTGCTGCACCCTGTTTGAAGGGAAAGTCTACATTTTATTCATTTCAGAATTCGCTGCAGCACCCTGAAGGCTGCAGGAGTTTAACAATAATGGGTAAAACAAAGCCCCACTGCCGCGCACTGGGAGGAACTCTACGGATCATATTCTCACAGCCCATATTCTTTAGTTTGCACTGAACATTCCAGAAGACCATATACTATTCCTTGAAATCCTAGGGAAGTTAGCAAAGTGGGGGTTAGGGATAGGGACTGTGGTCATTGGAAATCCATATTCTAACATTGTCTCCCCCTCGAAAGCTATTTTTGCTTTAAAAAAAGCTTTTGAAGGGAATATAACATACATGCAAAACAGTGCAGTGACCTAGATTTACATCTGAAATGTCACCGAAAGCATGGGGATTTAGGGTTTCTTTGGCAACTCTCCTCACATTATTTGTTCTGAGAATGAGACTGAGATTTCCACACATTTGTCCTGCAGCAGAGCTCTGTGTTACCAAGCCATCATTCCTCAGTGATGAGTGTGACTGGGCCGCGGGGTCTTTGTCAACGTGCCAAGACACTGGTCCCTTCGTGGGGACACTCAAATAAAAACACTTAAAAACATATCATGCTCTGTGTGGGGGGCGGGCAGTGGGAATATGCTGAACCAGAAATTGTAAATTTGTACATGAAAAAAAAAATACTATATTTTATTTCAAAATAGATTTTCATAGTGAAAGAGACTAAAGAAAATACTTACATTTATTTTCCTTCATAGTCTACAGTTTACTCATTATAAAAATAAAAAGCAATTCATGTAACTAATAATTTATGTAAGCTGAAGTTCATAAAATTGACTATTTCCTACTGTCATACTTCTCTCCTAATTATCAAGGCCTTGATGCCCTGTCTTTAAGGAGAATCCATTCAGACAATTAATCAATACAATGAAAATAATCAGTAGATTATTATTTTCCTTCTGTTTCTCTTCCCCAATTCAATTTACAGCATTAGTTCGTTCATTGTCTGTATCCAGATCCTGAGGACTTTACCTGGGAACCAGCTTAACTAAAGAGGTAGGTGGAAGAAACCAGTATTTGAATACTCCCCCAGGTTAAAGTAATGCAAAGGAAAGATGAATACACTTATGCTCCATGGCTCTGAAAATTTCCTCAGCATCAAAATCTGGGGTTTAACTACTTAAGAGTATGAATGGTAAAAAGTTACATTTTCCTGTGCATTTTGCCATATAAGTTGCATTGTGAACATGATTTAATTATTTTAGCAAGACAACAGCTGTACTGTATTCATGAAAACACTATCAACAGGAAGCAGACACAACACTTCACAAAAGACCTTAATTGCATCATCTGAAGTAATGGAAACTTTTCGAATTTAGACTAGAGCCTGTCTTCAGAAAGTTCATAGCTATTGTGACATTATTAAATTTGTTTTCTGCAAATAATTTAATGCCATGACAACAAAAAGACTTCTTGATTTGACATAATCAAAGCTGTCCTTGATAACACTCCCCAACCCCCAAGTTACAAATTCTTAATAGCTTTGATAGTCCTCAAAATGCCTTAGAAAAAAATATATCACAAAGATTTTTAGCCAATAAGATCATCATTGTTTTCACAGAGAGCTTCTGTTAATAACAGCTTGTGCTAATTGTATTGCTTTAGCATTTAAAGTCATATTCAACAGCATTAGAGAATTTTATCTTATAATTGTGGTAGTGAATTACTGAGAATAGCAAATAAATTGTCAGAGCTCCTGAACGAGCAGAGTAGTAAAATTCTGCTTCTGGACTGAGTTCAGTGGTCTTGTTCAGTATGCCTGCTTCTGGTATATTCCACATTAAGTATTCAATGAGGTACCAAAAATTTTACATAGGTTGAAACAGGTTTTTGCTCTTTTCTTCACATGAATCCCAATTAGCATTGCCTATGTCTCCTGAGGATATAGATTTGTACAATCAAACATGGTAAGTAATAAAGGTTAAAAAGCTATTTAATAGGTTTTCCCACATATTCGGTGCAGATTGCTGGCTGATTTCCAAGATTTAGATTTGTGTAAATTCCATGCTTTTAATTGACAACTCCCCACAGGAGTCGATAATGTAAGTTAAGGTCACAGGAAGAAAATGATGGCTTTCTACGGCATTTTCCCTTTGTAAAGAACTAAACTCAGCTTACTATGAAATCTCGTTTTCTGGCTTTGAGGAGGAAGGATAAACAGAAACATTTGTCTGACATGATTTTCGAAAGAGATTAAAACCACAGGAAAGATAAAATTTTCTTTAAAAAAATTAAAAAATAAAAACAAATAGTTGTACACACTTAAGGACATCAGAATAATCTGTTAAATGAAATGACATCATCTTCCAGCCTTAAGAAGATCCTATGTCACCTCAAGCACCAAGAAAGCATAGAAAACAATAGCCATTGTAGCTTGTCCACAGTGGGAGCTCAGTGGAGTTACTCTGAAATGCATGAACTTAGACAATACTGTCATCTATTAATATTAACAATAACTTTTCATATATTCCATTTTCCCTGACAGTCATTATTCTTAGTTGATGAGTAGGAGGAAAATGGGAAAAAGAATTTAGGAAGGTAATGAGTAGAGATGAGAAATGTAGGAAGCTGTATTGAAAGGTAGTTTTATCATGTCCAAGGGTGTCAGAATAGAGGAATTTTTTAAAGATCCCTTAAAATCTGAACCTGATCCAGTCTCCAGCTTTGAAACTCTTCCTTACTCCAAAAATTTTAACTTGCTGAATGCTTTGTCTTATAGCCCCTGAGGCCCATCATGACTTAAAAATGTGCCATGTTTATGCTGTAATTTAGGAAATGGTTTAATGATCTGCAGCATTTCTGGAAGACTAGCCATCATGCATAAGGTGGCAAAAAACAAACAAACAAACAAAAAATCACCTAGATATGGAGAACAATTTCTTACAGCAGAAAAATGGCTCTTTTGCATTCAGTTGGCTTTCTGTGCTTGTTAAGGTTTGCATCATATCTTACCTGCCTGTGTATCACATCTTCACATCCTTATTTAGGCATCAACTAAATAGATGCTTCCTCTTTATTATTTAAGCAAAAAAAAAAAAATGTCTGTGAATTGACATTAAAACACAACCTCATAGACCTCTGATTGCAGGGAATGTAATTTACCAAGGACCCCAACTGCTGCACTCTAACCCATCACCATGTTTGTTTCGGGGCCAAGCTTTCAAGGAGTTGTTCCCAACTCAAGACTGAGCACAGCGGGGATACTAAGGTAGACAAGGTTCTTGGAGAAAAAGAGACTTCTCCAAACAAAACAGAAAATTGCAAATAACTGAGGAGGTAGGCATCTTTCAGATAAGGAACCAGAGGTATAATAAGGCTCTTTAATGTAGACAAGGCACACAGTTGACAGGCAAAGTAGCACTCTATCTATGCATTTCAAACGCCTTAGCACAGTAGAGATAATAGAGTGGACTACCAAGAAAAATCTACTGGATGAATAAAATGAAGGCTAGAATTCAAATCACATCTTTCCAACTTCAAAATCTGTCTTTCCTCTCCATCAAAAATACTTTTCACAATTACAACTTTTAAGTGAGTTGAAAATGTAAGTTCACAAAAAACCTGAACATGAATGTTTATAGTAGTTGTATTCATAATGGTCAAAATTTGGAAGCAACCAAGATGTCCTTCAGTAGGTGAAGGATAAAACAACTGTGGTACAGCCATACAATGAGATATTATTCAGCAGTAAAAAGAAATGATCTATCAAGCCATGAAAAGACACAAAGGAAACTTGAATGTATATTGCTAAGTAAAAGAAGCCAATCTGATTAATACTCTGTATCAATCTGTTATGACTCCAACTATATGACATTATAGAAAAGGCAAAACTATGGAAACCGTAAAAAGATCAGAGGTTGCCAGAGGTTTGAGGGGAGGAAGGAGGGGATGGATAGGTGGAGCTCAGAGAATTTTTCGGGCAGTGAAATTATTCTTATACTGTAATTATATATACAAATTATTATGCATTTGTCAAAACCCATTAAATATATAACATATATAAACTATAGACTTATAAAGTCTATAAATGATAGACTTTAGTTAATAATAATAATGTAGCAATACTGACTTCTCAGTTGTAACAAATGTACCACACTAATGAAATGTACCACACTAATGACAGGGGAGTGGGGATGGAGAGGGTTGAAGGAGTACATGGGAACTCTCTATTTTCCATTCAGTTTTCCTGCAAACCTAAAACAGATTAAAAATACTCTATTAATTAAAAAAATCAATGCACATAGTTTCTTCAGTCTACGGAATGCGTTCTATATTTAGACAATCTCATCGAAATTCCCTTGGTTAAGGTGACGGGAAGGACATAAGCATCTTCAAGGGCAAAGCTTTGCATTCACCAGCAAAGGTGATAGTCTAGGCAGCTGAATCCCCAGGCAGATCTCTGCAGGTGCAGTGGTACCAAGACCTCTGCTGAATGGTGTTGTGGGTGGCCGTACTGCAGCCCAGCAATGGCTGTTTTATGGTTATGGTTCCCACGTATTCCCAGTCCCACTGAGGTCCTAATACATTTGGTTCACTTTTCCATTTAAAAGAGACAATGTCTTTGATAATTTGTTCATGGTTACTGCTGAGAAAGATAATGACACTCAAAATTCCCCTAAACTGCATATTATAATGTTACCTCTTGGGCTCTGATATTTTTAACAGCTTTTAAAGACAATAGTGTCATTAAGGTTAAAAAAGTTCACTGTTCTTACACATTAAAAGAATACCAGGTTACAGAGATGAGCTGTGAGAGTCTCAGCAAGGCTTCAGATTGTATCATGTCTTCTCTTTGTGAATCTCATTTGAGTTCTATAACTAAAAATACTCTCCAAAAATCTATATTAGAGACAAAAAAGAAAAAGAAAATACTAAAGCTTCCTCCCAGGAAGTAAATTAATTAGAAAACAAACAAACCAAAAAGAAAAGACTGAAATGCTTAGACTGTGTTACTGTCTGAAAATCCAGTGATAATTTTCAAGTTAGTTCCTCTTTAAGAGTCCTACCCAAACATGCTGTTAGACTTCTTCAGCTGCAGTTCTACCTCTCTATGTATACAGAACAGATGATAAACAGCGTCTCTGGAATCAACTTTAAAATTTTTTTTTTTTTTTTTTTTTTTACCATTTTTGAATTGCCAGCAGCCTCAACATACAAATACAATTACTGGTACATGTTCAATCAGTAAGCATATATTAAAAACCTTATAGGTAATCAGTATGACTTTAGATTTTATTATTCATGAATCAATTGAATTCTTCCCTTCAATTTTAAAAGCCAGAAGCTATTCAGCAAAGGAAATTTCTAACCCAACATCTTATTCAAGAGTCACCCAAGGTAAACAGACATGGTCAATGAAAATAACTGAGACACAGGTACTTCAGAAAGATATTCTCAAGAAAATGTGCTACTCATTCTAAAATCTTTGTAGCCAAAGACAATTTAGGGTGATGTGTACAGGAAAGCCAGTGCAATTTACTGAAAATGGAAAACTGCATGGGTCTAATAGACTACAGTAAATACGTGTTAAACATTTATCCAATTTTGTTGGTCTAAGCAAGAAACTGTAAAAGATACATGCTAAACATCAGGAGCCACAGGGTGCATCTCAGTGTAACTTTTTTTTTTTTTAATTTATTGACCAGTGCCAAATTTTCCTTGATTTTTTCTAAGAATTTTTTTCTATAAACTTTTAAAAATCAAATTTCCCTTATTTCAAAGATTCTATTTCATATTAATTTAAATACATTTCACTTAAAGCAATTGATTGGCTACAACGTTTCAGGTACTGTATTCCTGACAGGCATACAAACATAAAGAGGTTATTTATTCCAAGGAGGCTAAATTTTGAAGAGGCAACTGAAACAGAACTAGCAGACCAGCAGAGCCGTGAAGCCGTGGGCTCTGGACTGAGGCGGCGTGGGTATGATTCAAGCCCTGCTACCGATAAGGTAATTGACCTCCAGAGAGCTGCTTAACCTCCGTGCGCTCATGTCTCCCAACTATTAAATGGAAGATAATAATAGTACCAAGCTCATAGGATTATTGTGAATAGTAAATAAACTTATATGTATAAGTTGCTTAAAAGAGTGCCTTTTATACAACAAATGCTCAATATATGTTAGCTATTATGAAAAGATGCTCCACATCATTAATCATTAGGGAAATACAAATCAAAACCACAATATATCACCGCACACCTGTTTGGATGGCTATCACTAAAAAGTCAAAAGCTAAGCGTAGGCAAGGATGTGGAGAAAAGGGAACCCTTGTATATACTGTTAGAGTGAATGTAAATTGGTGCTGTCATCATGGTACAATGCAGATAAAAACAGAACTATGATCCAGCCATCCTACTTCTGGGTAGATATTCAAGAAAACAAAGTAGCTGTATCAAAGCGATATTGTACTTTCATGCTCATTGCAGCATTATTCACAGCAGCCAAGATATGTGAACAACTTAAATGCTTGTCAATAAAAAAAAAAGTGATACATACACACACATTCACAAACATAATGGAATGTTATTCTGCCTTAAAAAAGAAGGAAGGAGGGAAACTGCCATTGGTGACAACATGGATGAACCTAGACATTACAATGAGTGAAATAAGCCAGACACAGAAAGACAAATACTGCATGAGCTCACTTGTATGTGGAATATATATATATTTTAAAAGCCCAGTTCATAGAAACAGAGAGTAGCACAGTGGTTGCCAGGGTTTAGGGGACAGGGTAAATCAGGAGATACTGATCAAAGGGTAAAAACTTCCAGTTTTAAGATGAAAAGTTCTGGAGACCTAACGTACAAGTGATTACAGTTAATAACAATGTACTGTATACTTGAAATTTGCTCAGAGAGTAGATCTCAAAGTCTCACCCTCACCACACACACAAAGGCTAACAATGTGAGCTGAATAATTATGCTGACTAGCCTGAATGTGGTAATCACTTCACAAAGTATATGAACATCAAAACATCACATTGTATACTTCAAATAAATACAATTTTTATCTGTCAATAAAATCTCAATAAAGCTCAAACATGTTATCTATTATGTCTCTTTGTTTTTTATTTAGTGGAATAAAGGAGATTGTGTGCCAAATGTTACAGGGGCAGAGGAGAGACTCATGAATGGACTGAAGGAGGCTTTACCCAGAAAGGACATTCACATGGCCTTCCAATGAAGAGGAGAATGGAGGGAACTCCATGCAGATGAAAGGCTGGGAGCAAGAGGCATGACCGTGTTCAGCCAGTGTGGCTGAGACTAAGGGTGTGTGAGAAGCAATGGGAGGAAATATAGCTCAGATGGTATAGCTTTGGGGGGTGATACCTGAATGCCCTTAAACAATAGCTTAAGGAATTTGGATTTTATCTTACGAGGAATTTGGAAGCAATAAAAGGGTTTTTGGTGTATTTTAAGGATGGCAGTGAAGTGATCAGATTTCTGCTGGTGAAACTTCAGGGGTGGTGTGGAGGATAACCAGCTGGAGAAGGGACTAGGGGAAGGTAACCTTGTTAGAAAGGTGAAATGTTTAGAAGGTCATGTAATTACAGTGAAACAGGACTGGGAATGAAAAGGAGAAAGGAAGGTGAAGAGGGGACATTTCCAAAGTGGAATCAATGTGAACTTCAGGAAGTGGGATGCATCATGCAACTACAAAGTTCACATTTCCCAACTAGCTGAGGACACTGCTTACGTGAAGAACAGCTAATAGTTCGTCTCTGTAGAAGCACATCATACACTGTGTGAAATCACACGCTCACTAGGCAAATAGGAAAGCTGTCTTTTTGTGTTAGCTCTTTGGAAAAAAGCTTGAGACTAAATAAGCAGAACAGTCCAAAGCAAATATTAACTCTGGTGGTGTTAGGTGCCTGGATTTCCAAACGAAAATTGTTAGTGTAACACGTATTTTGGTTTTAAGACATGCAAGCCCTTTTCGATAAACGCTGCAAAATACAGAAAGAGAAAAGCCCAAGGTGCTAGAACTTAAATAGTCCTAAAGAAATCTTGCTGCCTTTTTAAAAAGGCTTTGTGCTTACCAATTAGAGCTTTGATTAAAAAAAAGCACAAAAATGAAATGTAAAAGAGAAAGACCTACGATATCGTGCCACTAATTTTTCTTTTTTTAGAGCAGTTTCTGAACTCATTTGGAACTCCAGAAGTGTTTCTGCAAGCACTGAGGAGTGGATGAAGGACCTCATGAAAAGCTCTGATATAAAGTACAAAGCCATGGCACTGTTACTGTTTAAACATTCCAACTCAAGTGATAGTGTGACCACAGATGGTTGCCAAAGACTATTCTTGCTAATATCAGTTAATAGTAAATTTCAGTTTTGACTTGATGCACAATGCTTCTCCCATAAATGGAGAGAGTGAAAAATATTACCTATATATGTTTCAAGTATCGTTTCCAAAAGTCACTGGTAGCTGGGAGTTAGAAGCCTCTGGTGTTCCTGTCCTTCTTTCCCTGCTGTACAAAAGGGTAATTGAGCAATCTGTGCTCTAGTCTGCCAGGAAGTCAATCCATCCGACTAACCTGCACCTGCCTGGCTAATGGCCTTTCTCCTATTCACCACTCAGTTGCTTTTGTGCGCTCTCCTTAAACGCCCTGACGTTAGGAAGTGATTTCCAAAATTATGGACTCAAGCCCGTAGGATCAGGGACTGTTGTGTTCACCCAGTTCTTCATTCTTAAAATGCCCGCCATTGATGTCATGTCATAGATGACAAGATATCTTTATGAAAAATTCAGTATAAAATGTCAGTTCTGTAACTCATAGTTGAAAGAACACTTGTGTAGGAGTCTAGGAACCTGAGTTCTTATCTCATATTTACCTCGAAATCATTGAGAACTTGCTTTCCTTAGCCTCCATTTATTCATATATAATATGACATAAAACAAGGCTTAAATATTCCAGGATTCACATTCCCCAATTTGGGAAAAGCATACAGTTAATTTTCAGCTGGGATTTGAAGCCATTTTACTTTTGTGTCTGGACTGGCAAAAACCTTAAAAAAAGAGAATATGTCAGATTTCTTATTTTTGCTTTATAACTTAACTTGCTATTAAAGTTTCCAATGAATACTTCAGTAACTTGACACTGAACAAACTTTGGTTTTGGTTTCTAACTCTGTATCAATTGATAGATGTTTTTACATGTAACCTAAGTTTGCTTTAGATTGGTTACCACTATCACTTAAGAATTATTGAAAATTTTTATTACATTGCTTCAGCACGTAATATGCTTTAAGAATTGACATGCACCATGCTTTGTATCTCTCCAATAGTACTACCATTGATAACTTCATGAGTTTAGAAACAGTGTTGCAGAAAATTCTGAACCAAGCATAGAATAATTTTGTTTAAATATGGAACAAAATGAATTAGTATTATTTTATCTTAATTACTTCCATTATTGATAATGAAAAATTAACTGCATTTCAAAATTAGAGTAATACTTCATATATTCAGGATCATTCAGATGTAATTTTCTAGGTAATTAAAATTTAACCCCTTATGTACCATATAGCTTTTAAATTTTTAATTCTTTTAAATGGAAAACATTTGTATCACGTTGCATACTGCCCTGACTCCAAGTCAAATTATATAATACCTAACATTCATATAGTGCTTAAAAATGGACTTTCCAAGAACATCATCTCTTAAACCAAATATTATTCAGAATATAGATAAACTTTCTTGTGATAATTCAGTTATTTCTACAAGCATATACTGTGCTATATAATTCAGAAAGGATCTTGGGACCCACTGAAGTGATTAAACCTATTTGCCATACTAACCAGCCACACCCCAACAAGATTTTGACATCACTACGTTTGTTTGGAACAATGTATCTTTTCTCTCACTATTCCTGTCAGTAGTAGCTCTTGCTAATGATAACAGCTCATGTTTGCACAGCACTTCAGAGCCCACAAAGCACTTTCCCAGGCATTGCTCCATTTTGTGATTGCCTCATAGTCCCTTTCCAATTTGCCACCAGGCCTTTGGAAACAAGATAATCAAACTTAAAAAGACATTCTATTTGAAGAGTAAACAGTCTCTGAGTGAGGGCCCCAAGGAGTTTCCTTAAGGATAACCTTTAGTTCATTGACACCAGCATTTATTCTGGCTGCTCAGAACCTATGTGTTTCCCATGGATTTTTGACTAGGCTCTGAATGGGTGAGGTTAGCAGACATGCAGCCTCTGGCTCCATGAAATATTTCTGTTATTGAGCTTTTATAAGGAAACATCTAGTGATTTGGAGATGTTGTGTACTGGAATGAGAAATCAGCTTAGAGATTATTCACTGCAGGTTACTCATCATATAACTAAGGAGGCTGAAGACCAGAGAATTTTTAGTGCTAAAGGCAGAACTGACTTAAGAAAACAACTCCTCTGACTCTCAATCCAATGTTCTCTTTATTAACACTGCACCACGCGTTTGTTCTAAATCATCTTGGTATTTCTAAGACACTGAGTTTTTGGAGGTTTGGCACAAAGGGTATGATGAAGACAATATATTTTCAAGTATATATATACTATGACATGTAGTGAAGCATGTAATAGAAAGACTGCCTTTCCCACTATTCAACTGTAAATATTTATCAGTACTCTTTTCATAGTTTCTAAAGTTGGAGAGAAAAGATTTTTAAAGAGATTGATTTTTAAAAAATGTTAGTTGACTATCCACTACACACAAAACCTGTATCTTGAAAGTACAGAATCCTAAAATTAAAGGAAAAGAAAAAAGAAAAGGAGGGAGAGAGGAAAGGAAGGAAGGAAGGAAGGAAGGAAGAAGAAAGAAAGAAAGAAAGAAAGAAAGAAAGAACGAAAGAAAGAAGAGAGGAGAAAAGCAAGTCATTCTCTGCAGATTAATATTAAGGAAGCACTGCAATTTGTATTTCAATCATTTCTCCCATCCTAATGTGAACTATAATTAGTTTGTGGTTAAGTCAGCATAGGTATTTCAATTGCTGCTTTCTGGCCGCAGGACAAGGGTGGCTAAATTGGTCACTTCTCTTCTAAGTGATGGTGTGTGAAAAAACTTATTACTATTCCCCCTAAATTCTTTACTTTCAACTACTCAACACAATTAATACCAAACATTAATTGTGTTCACGTGAGTGGCAACTTTCATTTGATATTTAATTCTTCTTAGGTGTTGAGAGTTGCAAGAAAATAGTTGCCTATTACAATCTTCAGTTCATTCTCTTCTTTATCAAATGACCACACTGGAAGCGAAGAAAAATGGAGCAAGGGCTTCTAAAATTATGATATTTCATCTTAATAAAATAGGATAATGAAATACGAGTAGTCTATATTATCTCATTGTAGAAAAGACAGATTTTTCAGCTCTTTATTACCTACCAACTTTGCACCATGTTTATACTTAACAACAATCCAAAAAAATGAAGTCCACTTTTTCTCATGTTTGGAGAAATTGGCTTGAATAGTTGCAGATTTATACTCATGACGTGTTCATGATGATTCATACATTTAGCTTTGGGAGCAGAATTCTAGCGAAGAAATCCCACTATCAATTAATATGGAAACTGTGCTGGTAAATGAAGTATAATATCTAAGAAATAAGTTGGAGAATTTTAATCAACTGATACGAGTCTGAAACAAAACCTATGAGGACTCCGAGTAGACTGTGTGAGAAGATAATCTACAGCACTCTGACCTTCTGCAAAGAGGCTCCGAAAACGAGGTGGTTGTTACATAAAGTAATTTGAAATAAGAAAAGACAGGAGATATTATATTAATTTAATTAGTTCATCTGACCATAAAGTACAGAATAGTGAAACAGAATATTATAGGAAGTGGAGAATAAACCAGAGGTTTGTTATTTAAAAGTTCTAGTTTGAACCCTAGCACCGTGACTTCCTAGCTATATAAGCTTGAATATATTTTTAACTTCTATGCCTTTCTACTTCACAAACTGTAAAATGGGAATAATTGTACTTCTCTTTCAGCATTAAACGGATAATTAATGTAAGACATCAATCCCTCCGGGACATCAGTCACTTTCCAAAGGATAGCCCAGTCTCCACTTTCAAACAATAGGGGCAAGGAAATTCTGTTTGGCAACATGTGAATTCAGTGACCGCATCTTCCAAATGAAAAACTGAGATGTAGTTTGCCAAGTATGAACGCATTTATGGTGACAGCAGGACAGAATATTTGAAACTGGAAATGTGACTGTAAAGCCCTGATGGGTGTTTGTCATGCTAGGAGGAATATAGCCATCAGGAGAGAATCCAAGCATATCCATTTTTAAAGGAATTTTATTTAACAACCATTGGTGTTTTCATTTTGAAAAGAAAGGAGACTGACTAGAGCACAACACATACCCATAAAGTCACTTTCTCTGAAAAAGACACCTGCGTCTACTTTTCACATTATCATAAATTGTGGTGGTGACCAATTCTGATAAATTACATACAGATTCAAATATAACGACAAAGAGGACATAAAGGAAGTTCCTTGTCATTTGGAATGGCTGGGGAATGCTCTTCTTCCCTCTCTACCTCTGCTTTCTAAGTGTCCAGAGAGAAATCATTTCTTATCTTCAACACATTCTGTGACCTTTTAAAAGCTCCCCCTTTACAAGTGAGAATGATTTGTTGTTCAAGAAAAAAAAAATTCCTCATACTTTTCTGGGTTTATGTGGGAAGTACACTTTATTTCAATTCTTTTCTTTAAAGGATACCATAAAACTTTCTTGTCTTCATTGATTCAATTCAAAAATAGAATAGAAGACCTTTCTTCTTTAGCTACTAAGAGAAATAGATAATAGGGTGAAAGAGGAGATGGAAAAAGGCTATTCAATCCATATTTGAGGGCTAATCTTTACTGCACTTCATTGCTCCTTCTTGTCTCTTCCTTATACTTCTGTAAACACACACACACACACAAGCACACAAATACTTTTTAAATTGGACAATCAGAATATCTAACCTCATTAAGCAGAGTGAAGACTAATCTCTTCAGAAATGACCTTTTCTATTAATAACAAATTATCCCACGACTTTATCTAAAGATTGTCTTATCTAGCTCAATTGCTCTGTTTTGTTAATGTGCTTAACACCACCAAGGTCAAAAGACCTTGTAGAGAATGGGGAATGAGAGGGGTCATGCAGAATGATGTCTGCAAAGTTTAACAAACCTGAAGACCATGAGGGGGCTATAAAAAATATATTTCCTTTTCAGTGACTGGGGAGGACAGAAAGCTTTTTAAAGACTGTTTAGATGACAATGTTTAAAGCATTAACCTTCCATCTCCTTCCGCTCCATCCTCATTTTCTTTCTTTGCACACACAAAATAAGAAGCAAAGCTCTTTGTAATTTCTTGGAACAGAATTTACTCTTTTTTTTTTTTAAAGGTTATCAATCCATTTTGAATGACATTAAGCCAAAAATATGACATATCGTTACGTAATGAAGATATACTGGCAGTGTTAATGCCTCTCTCTAAAGGAAAATCATTGGCTATGAAATAATTCCCCTGATTTGCAAAATTCAGACATGCTCCTCTATGTAACAAACATTTAATGGTAAAACCTGCAATGTACTGTTGCACTTTGTTGTCACGATGTGCAATGTTTCACATGTAGAAAACCTCTTCTGATCATATTTATCTTTTCACATGTCCCTAAAGTTTTTCTGATAGAAAAAATTAATTGGATAATTAAAAAATCCACATACTTTAAAAAGGAGAGTTGAAGTGAAGATGTCGGGATTTCTGCTAAGCATTTTAAACTTACCATGACTGGAAGTGTTAAGGCTTTGAGAATAGCCAGTTGTTGAAAGTTAAGAAAAAGGAAGAGAGAGAAAGCAGAAATAGTTTAGTTCTCATTTGTAAAAAGTTCATGCATTGCTTATAAAACATACTCTGTAAATCTGTGAATTTCCATGCTCTGAATGTTTCCTTTATCTTTGGGCAGAATCAGCAACTCATTCTCAGCTAATCCTTTGTTTGCAGTGAAAGGTAGTCAATGGCATTTCATCTTATTTGCTAATTTTCGGCATAAACTGATTCTAAGCTCTTGCTACGTAAGATGTATCCCACTGGCTTGCACACTTTGAGTACAACCTCAGGTTCTTCTACAAAAATAAACTCTTATTCACATTGCTTTTTTTCTTTTTCACAAGTTTGGCATCTCACTCTTCCACCACCTGAATGTGAGTCTTTTTTTTTTTTTTTTTTTGAATCAGGACTCAGTCTTCATAGACTCTTTTTCTTTCTACACCCATCATCATGTTTTTTTCTCCCTTTGTAGAACAAAACAAGTTTCACCCTTGCTTTGTTCGCTCCCTCTTCACACCAAAATGTCCTTCTTGTACTGCAGTTCATATTAAAGAGGATTCTTCTTACAGTCTGAGATACCACCAGCCCCTAAATGGCTTCAATGGCCTGCAGCATCTAAGGGAAAAAACCAAAGAGCTAAGTTCCTTTCTGGTTCCCTAGCTTTCTGATGGGGAATGCGGGGTCAGCAGCTGGGCCAGAGAGACCTCGCAGCTTCAGGACCGCAAGCTCATCACCTCAGGTGTCACTCAGTCACGAAGAAGTGGTGTTATTTTGGTGAAGAGGATGTAAGATGTCCAAAGCTCCCAGGCAAAAAAATCTCTCCCAACCTGAATGAGTAAGGAGGAAGTGAGGGAAGTTTCGGAAAGAAGGAGAAAAGATGCATTAATGCATCAAAGAGAAGAGAGGCACCTGGGAGTAGCAATAAGAATAAAAAAGAAGATAAATAGATGGGGCATCATAAAGGTAAGGAGAAAGCATTGCTGCCTGGCAAACTGGCATTCAACATACCCTCTTTGGGGGAGGAGTGCAGATATCTCTTTTATTTCTCTTTTATTAAAGTATAGTCAGTTTACAATGTTGTGGCACTTACACGTGGAATCTAAAAAAAAAGATACAAATGAACTTATTTACAAAACAGAAACAGACTCACAGACATAGAAAACAAACTTAAGGTTACCAGCAGGGGAAACGATGTGGGAATGAATATGCTTTTCAAAAGAGGGACCAACCATTTTTTCCTTCCTCTCAGATAAATGAGTTCAGCTGCTTAGGCTGAAAAAGGAAAAGGAAAGAAGGAAGGAAGGAAGGAAGGAACTCCATCATCATCAAATAAAAGATCTCTTGCTATATTCTAGAATATGTCAGACTACTGATGTCACGGTTTATTCTTCCCTTATAAAAGACTAGCAAAATCATTCTGATTACATCTGAAAAGTTGATGACTTTATAAAGAGAAATAAAGCTACTTTTACATAATGAATGCAGTAATTTTTTTTTCTAAAGGACCCCAAATCCTCACAGAGATACCCACATTGGTACTTCTTTCTAGCAGGCAACTGGTAAAGAAAAGGTGGTTTCATTTTGTAGTGGGAAAAATGAGACAGGACACTCTTACTTGGTTTTGATATATAAAGAGATTTTAAAGACACCATCTTTAGTTGGACAAAACAATCCTGGGATCAAACGCTGGCTTCATCATTGACACACTTTACCCTTGAGAAATTTTTCAAACATCCTAAACCTCAGTTTCCTCATGTATAAACTGGCGATAGTGATAGTCCTTATTTCTTAGAGTTGTTGGGAAGCCAAAATGAGTGAATTTAAATTACCTCAGCAGACAGCCTGATACATCAGAATTTTCCATCACTACTATGACAAATAACCACAGACCTAGTGGCTAAAAAAATAAGAATTTATTATCTTACAGTTCCTGGAGGTCAGAAGTCTGAGCTGGGTCTCACTGGGCTAGAATCAAGGTGTCAGCAGGGTGGTGTTCCTTTCTGGAGGTTCTGGGGGAGAAGCCATTTTCTTGCTGCCTTCTAGAAGCTGTGTGCAGTATATTCCTTGTCTTACACTCCCATCCCTTTATCTTCAAAGCCAGAAAGCAAGCAGCAAAGCTTTCCTGCTTTTAACGACTCCTGTAATTAGGTTGGGGCACCGGGACAGTCCAGGATAATCTCCTCCTCATCCTAATGTTCTTAACATGAATCACATCAGCAATGTCCCTCTTGCCATGTGAAGAAACATATTCATGGGTTCCAGGGACGAGCCGGTGGACATCTCTGGTTGAGGTCTGGTCATGATCCTGCTTACCATAGTCGGCTACTTTATGAATGGGATCACTTTATTATTATTATCCTCATCATTACAATTTTATTGGCATTAGCTCGGTCATACACCTTTAGACTCTCATCGCTTACATATTACTAGTGACCCTAACCTCCAACACACAACCACATCACTCATTTCTCAGCTGAAGAATGAGAGACCAAGAGATGGGAGATGACTTACACAAGGCCATCCAGCCAGCTAATGCTGACTTTCTACAATTCACAGTTCATGACTCAGTACAGCGCTTCCCCCACATTACATTGCTGAGAACAGTAATCGAAAATGTATACCTAATATTTATACCTGACTTGAAGTTTATTTTGCATAGAACCTCAAAAATGTCAAGCTAATTACTTAATTTGCATAACTGAGAACATAAAACAATTTTCCTACTTTTCATAGGATGATCTTAAGCTATACTAGGAAGAATGCGTATAACTTCTAAACTTTCCTGTGTTCAGATTAGAATTTAGATATGAAAAAAGTGAGTTTTTAGAGAATATTCTATCTCTATGCCTTTTTTTTCTTGCTATTTTTTTCTTATATTTTTCTTTCCTTTCCCTTTTTTGTTTCCATAGTTCTGAATGACGATGTTGTGTGTTCAGTAGGAAGAATTAACACCTCAAGAAGTCAGCAAGTTATTTCATTTCTAATTTACGATAGCATTATATCAACAATTTATTATTCCATTTTCCTTCTAAGAGTGTCCATGTTGATTCAAATAGGCTACCCCCTAGGACTGTTCAAAATATTCTGGATATCAGTTTGAAAATGTCTACCCATATACCTTGCTAGAGGGAAATAAGCATAGGTTAATGATATCTTACAAACCTAATGTTAGCCACTAGTTCTATTTTGGTTAGATAAACACTTTATATAGACAAATCAAGGCAAAACTGTTTCTATTCTCTAACACATTTAAATCAAATTATGATTAGGTATTTGATGGCTATCATCTCTTACTCCCCCGGCCCAATAAATTCATGGACATCACTTTTTAGTTGTTTCTTCCAGGCAAACTTTTCAAATTTCTAGACATCTGATGCATTGCAGTATTGAACTGACTTGAATAATGAGAAACTTTGACAGAAGAGTTCTATCAATATCTCAATAAATCAGACACCTCATCATTACTCCTTTTAAAAATTCTCCATTCTTTTTTTTCCTTAGGACACCATGGGAAGAGTTTACTTCATTAACAGAATAACTGGCATTTTCTGACCAAAAGACTACCCACAATAAATTTAGCTATTTGAAATTTCCCAATGATGGAATTTCTGCTTTATATGTAAGTGATAAATGGCAAGTGTATTTTTCCAAAATATCCCAGCCATTTTCAATATATCTTCTCATGGCAGTATTATATCCCTTATTATACAAGTGCCCTGAGTATAAACACAAGTATAGCACACATGATGTTCAAAGTATGTACTATTCTGTGAGAAGCTGGCTTTTCACTGGAAAATTCTTCCCTGTTAATTTGTATTCAAATTACAGGTTAACATTAGGTAGAAACTGCAGACAGTGGAAATTCATTTTTCATTTATAGGAGCCCATGCAGGGTCAAAGATAATGGCTATTCAGAAAGGCTAGTGCCAAGAACATCCAAGATTTATTGAGTCCAATTCAATAAATGATGAAGAAGGAAACAGTCCAATAGAAGTATATTTTTAATTTAATTTTACATGAAGAGAACTTTAGGAACCACAATCCTAAATCCTATATCGTGCTTTTTTCTCAACCATTCCTGCAAAGCAACACACACACACAGAATTACATCTCGAATAATAGAAAATACACAGGAAATAAAGAATCACTGGACACAAGTGTGTACTTAAGAAAGAATAATACTTTAACTTCCATTTTCAAATGCACTACAGGCTAAGAGGATTCAGTGTCACAAAGTAAACCTAAGCAGATATCTTTATTTACCAGATTTCTTTCATTAAGTATTAAAATAATTCTATCGAGTACAGTCATTTGACATCACTCTTCTGGTACAAGATAGCAACTGAGTTATTTGTGAAAGGGTAGGGACAGAAGAGGCTCAAATATTTGGTATGTAGAAAATGTGAGGTAAAAACTTGACTACAATGCCTAAATAAGGAAGACACTTGCAACCTAGAAACTCTTAATAAAGGAGACCTTTAGGAGAGAGGCCATTTGCAGCCTAAGATTTATTTTTGAGCCTCACTTTTCCCAACTCCTTAGTTACTTTGCTGGGGAAACAAAATATCTTAAAACGTGCACTGGCATCAGATCTGAGTGGTAGGATCCGATAGCAGCACTAATTCTACTTCTAAAGTCTGGCACAATGACCAGAATGTGAAAAATAACACAGGTGAAAATCATTAAGTGGTGACCCAGCTAAATGTGTTCAAGTGATGTATGGGGAAAAATACCCAGATAAATTTTTTTTTTTTATGTAATAAGTCTTTTCTCTATAACATGACGGTCTTCAGAGAATGTAGTTTATATTCAGTCCAGTGAAATAGGTTGAATTATGCCTAAAGGCAGCATAAATGTGTATATTTACACTGACACCTCTTTTATATATCTTTCCCTGAAGAATGAAATGTTCTGGATGAGAAAAATTTTAAGATAACTAAAATATACCCATTTAATTATAAAACTGTATTAGCAAAACATGCTTTGACATCCTGGGTGGCATTTTATCAAAAAATGCATTGAACACTCCAATGATTTATCTATCAAACTTAGTAATAGGCTAAGCATAATCTGTCCTATTTTTGATGATACCACAGTCATAATTATTGTCCTGTATTTAAGAGAATGGATTCCCTGGGAGGTACCCTGTTGTCTGAGTGTGTTGGACCACCCACTAAACGCCTCCTGGATTGCTATATTTTCCCAGATCCTGATCTTCAATCTCCTCCATACTGTCAACCATCATTTCTTTAGTGTGTCTGGTTTAATGATTTTCCCTTCCTCTCCTTGTTTCTTCTAAACTGTCTTCCACTAAAACGAACTAAATCATAACGGGGAATCAGACAACTGAGATTTAAAATCCAGCAGTCTTAATTATTCACACAAGAACCTTAATCAGTAGACTCAATTTTTTTTTTTTAATTACCAAAGTCCTGGCAACACTTTCTCCTCCTTGCTTAAGGATAGATACAGAGCTAGTTCTGGATGAATATTATTGTAATCATTGCTAAAAATCTGACTTATGAATACATATGGTATACATGGATTTGCTTTCTATCACCTTAAAGCATCAGAATATAATATGTACTGGGATATGCAAAAAAGATAGTACTTATTGACTTCACATGGAAGCTTCTCAGAGATAAGAAACTCAGCACCACCCCCACTGCAGGACCTACTGAATCCGAATTTTGACAATATCCACACAAAATCCTTTTGCACATTAAATTTGAGAAGCACTGATTTAGAACATACTACTCTCCAACAATAGGCTCTCCAATGAAGAACTTTCATTAATATCATCGGAGAAATTAGGATTTTCTGAGTTTTAGATCTCAGTTTTTCCCTTTAATACTTTTCCTTCTGCCTTCATGGAGTATTTTTATTTTCTGACATACCCTTCGCAAGATGTTGTTATCTTCAAGAAAAAATATCTGAGTTCAAATAAATTTGTTGCAGATAAATAGATATATTACTCAACTTAATTTAGAGCCATGAATCATAGATTTTTAAATCTCCGAGGAACTTGGTGCCCATTTTTGCTACTAGGCCTGTGTCTAAATTAAAGCTTTATTCATTTACTCCTGGAGTTCTCCTGGTCTCCATTCCTGCCTGGGTTGACCTTGTCATTTAGGTTGGCGGTACTCTGTGCAGGCTCCTTGAATTTTGCTGGTTCAATCTAGGAACTCTTCTTAATGTAGCAACTTAAACTTTCCCCGTTACATCATTAGCTCTCATGAGCTGGTCTAGCTCTCTGCCTTGTAGGTCTTTAGTTGTATCTCTGGGGTTAGACAAAAAAATTCAACCTCACCTACATCTCTGACCTCATAACTCTTAACAATAACTACTAACGTTAGTCACGACAAAGGCATGATTGCAGGAGATTATGATTTCTGGTGAAAGGAAGAAAAATTAAGAGCTCTTCTGTTTCCCGCCCCTCTTTCTTGGTATCTTTCATAGCTCTCAGATTACTTGTCCTCTTTGTATTGCTTTTGTCTCATTCTTCCTTAGAGCTAATAGGAGAGCATGGGGCAGGAACCCTACACTTCCTTCTCACAAGCCTATGACATAAACCAGAAGAAAGGGAACAAGAGTTGACCCCAAAATTAGATTTTAGTCTAGTCCTTATTTAGATATACATTCCATTAGACAGAATTCAGCCCAGCTAGCCAAGAGCACAGATTACACAGGACTTAAAGTTTAAACACTAATTAGTAATAAAAAAGTATAATGGACCTAGAATCTCCCTCAAGCATAACTCTCCATAAGGATCTGGGAGATGGATGCCAAGGGAAAAAAAGAATGGGAGGAGGCCTTCTTATTAAAAATGTCAGTGGGCCCCAGATAATTTTGCATGGTTAGATTTCTTTTTTTAAAAAAAATCCACCTCCAAAATTTATGACTCTTGAGTCTTAGCTGGTTTCTCCAAATGAAAGCGCTCCTTTTTACAGGGCTTATAGATAACACTCTTGCAAAACTAGGCAAAAATCCTCTCCCTTCACTGGTAACCTATTTTGAATCTGAGCCTAGCACAGCAACTAAATAAATAAATAGTCTTGTGCTCTGTTCAGAGAGATAGCACAAGAATAATTCACTGTTAAAAATAACCTGATTTTTAATGCAAGTGTTTATTTAAAAAATATAATTCATCTATTTTCAAGTTAGACCTCATACTAACCAATTCGAAAATTAATGTTGAAAGATAAATGAAAGCTATTTCCTGAAGCAAGTTTTTCATTTATATTTTTAGGAATGCCTTTGGATTGGTTAACTATCAGAAGCTGACCTTCCTAAATGCCCCATATCTAGTGAATTAATGTAACTGTCTATAAATGCATCCTGTTCTGTGGTAAATTACATGGTAAACAACGGGTGCAATTATAACAGATGCATGCTCACTAAGATGCATAAGATGAGAATTCAAAATGATGGAGAACACGTTCTCTCCTTATTAAAAACAAGTCCTCATTCCCCCTTGTGGACTTTGTCATGCAATTTGCTCTCTTTCTACTCCTCTCCCCATTAAAGAATTACTGAGTCACAGTTAAGTCTAATATAAAGACACAACTGAAGTTTGTTAAATGCCCACTTGGAAGGTACAAAGTATATCAGGCTTTATAAACTGATATAATAGTCTAATTCAGAAAATAGCCATTTATGTGAAAATTCAGTAAGCACCACAACACCTCAAATAACTAAGTGGAGCAAGTGCCCACTATGCATGGGAGCATTTTTATAAAATCAAGCTGAGCTTTAGAAGTATCCATCACAATATTAAGATCTTCATTCAATAAACTGGACTGGTGTCTCTCCCAGTAGGACTGTCACTGTAATGACACTGCCCTGCAGGGTGCTGTTCTATGAAGCATGGGAGGATCAATGCTTCCATCTAAAAACATTAATTTTAGAAAAGTTCAAAGGTGCTGCAAATAGATTAACTTTTTTAATGGTTTAGTTAAAGGTTATTGAAACTATGATTTAATCCAAAACAAAAGTTTGTAAGCAATAACTTTCTAATAAGAGATTTGATCTTGTTATTTTGGCAGCTGGTGAAACATGAAGAGGAGTAAGCCCTTGCTTGACATGGATTGTAAGAATTTGTCTTTTTGGTAAATCAATATAATGTGTGCTAATTGGTGGAACAGAGACAAAGCTTAAATTTCCATGGCATTATTTTGATTCATATAAATTTGTGCTTTTCTTAAATTGTCTTTACAAGTTGTTAATGAACGTTTGTCACTAGAGCACTCAGTGGTAGATCAAATACTAGCTTCAAAAATACAAAATTGATCACAGATAGGTAATTTCATATTGGTTAACTTAAAACCAAGGCTGGTAGACACATAATTTCTTTAGTGCCAGTGATTATCACTTAATAACCCAAATGGTTGGTCTGTACTATATATTTATGGAATGAATAATAAATGGTGGATAGTTGACATAACTCTCTCATCTATCAGTCGTCTTATAGACCTAATGCTTAAATCCATATTGACTTAGTGTGTCTTCTACAGTTCCAGGAAGCATAGAAGCAGGTGGATTTCTTCTGTATTTTTTGGTTATATGTGATGCTCTTACCTCTAGCTCTCTCTTTTCTTCTTCTCTTCCTTCTCCCCCCCTTCCTTTTCTCTGTCTCTCTCTCCTGTACACAGGCACACAGACACACACAACACACACACACACACACACACACACACACACAATGTAGTTCTGTCTAGCATATCAAAAATAAACTAAATTATCTACTAGGGTTCCTTTCAGGACTGTAATCACAAGATTTCTCTCAAACATATATCAAGGGAGTACCCAAAGTAAAACACAATGGCATTTTTTGATCAGAAGCAAACTGTGTATAAGCATTGATGTCAGTAATTTGGATGCACCATCCCCAGGCTTCTTTTCACGCTGCATTAGAGATACAACATTTGGTTTTGGAAGAAAAACTGCTTTTATTTTTATCTCCATAGGTAAATTGGAGTTGATTTTCATAACTCAATATTTGACCATTAAACATGGGATATATGAGATTAGTATATTTTAATTTTTAAGCAAATATTTTTGGGACATTTGGTAAATATTGAGAATGTTTTTGAGATTCTCTACTATCTTCTAAAGAAATTCTTCCTGATTTTAAGTTTGTGTATGGGCTTAGGTGTAAAGTATTTGCTTTCCCATAGTCTGAGCATGTACTGGGTCAGTAGCTTCCCAGTTGTTTCTCTGCTTGAGCAAAGTTTTCATTTTGGTGGCACATATACACGACGGCTGTTCATTCCATATATTTATGTTGAAAGCATATTAACCTGAGGACCTGGGGGTAATTATCATCATGTACAAATGTCTTTGGATGTTAATACCTCTTCTCCCCTTCTCCTGATTGTCTGGACCCTGATATTACTATGTACTAATGTCTTTGGGTCTATGTGGTACTGACAACACCTTGAAACTCATTCACACTGATTTTGGCTAAGAAATCTTGAGTTTTGCTAAATACAGTTAACTGTGTATAATTCAACAAACATCTTTTTCCCCACCGTGGGGTTATGTATTAATATTGACCAGTAATAATAATGTGACTCACTGACCTTTGTTTGTCTGGAATCATTTAGATTTAACAACTTTTTCCTTGAGACCTGGGTGTGACAATCATATAAAGTGCCATTTGAATGAAGCTTGTGAAGGAAAACATCATCAATACCCTGCTTATAGATATTCTTGATTTGGTTTCCCAGTTGTTATAGAATGAAAGTAATTCATCCAGTAGAGCAAACACGGCAAAAGTTGCTCTTGAACTTTACTATTTGCACTATTTCAACATTTTCTTGTGTGGCTGATTTTCTGATAAATGATATGAACTTGACATATGATGGCTATATTTGTCTACTTTTATCCCCTAGGAAATTACTTCTGATCAAGAATGCTTTCCTGCTTATTTCCAATACTGTATGTAAAATATTGACACTACAAGGGCCATTTTATTGACTCTCTAACTTTTACAAATAAAGTAAAATATAAAGACACATTGAGGCTTGTTTAAGAACCCACAGCTCGCTAAAAAGCACTTGTAACTTAATTGGGTTTGGTAAAACCCCAGACAGGCAAAGCTCTGACATTCAGAATACAGCAAACTATAAATCTGGTAAAAAATTGTTCATCACCACATGTACTTCATTTCACCCACCTTCATCTCAATGTAACTTGTCACATATGTTCTATAATATGCATTCCTTGTTTCATGGTACCTGCTACTCTTCTTTCCTCTCTGAGTGACCCTTCTCCTTTCCTGCCTGCCTGGCTGTTTAAGTAAACCAACTACATCCAGCTGCAGGGATCTGTCTGTATATTTAGACTTGACCATGCTCCTGTGATCCAGACCCATATTTGCAATTGCTCACAAGTCCTCTTCAGCTGAATGTTTCACACACACCCTAAATTTAATATGGCCCAAACTGAACCCATTATTTTCTTGTTCTCCTTACTCTAGTCATCCATAGGCAAGAAATTTTTCTCTGGTATTTTCTACTAGGTTGCTAATTCAACAATCTATACAGACAACCAAACTGGGCACTTGGGTATCACTCTAGATTACCCTACCACCCTCAGTCTGCCACAATCACAAATTTTCCTTAACATCTTATATGGAAACCTGTCATTTGTCCCATCCTCAATCTCCCCACTCTACCACAGTTCACTGTAATGCCTTACACAGAGTAGGTGCTCTATAAATACTTACTGATGAATGAATAGAACAAGAGTGAGCAAATGAATGATAAGACATGGTATCTACCCTCATTTAGCACATTTTGTAACAAATGGAGAGAGACAAATGTATAGATATAAATATATACATATCAGCATACTATGTCCCAAGAAAAGTCATACATGAGAGGTACTTCACCTGATCTGGGGCTCGAGGAAGTCTTTCCGAAGAATGAAAACCTAGGTAATGAATGATTATTTACTCATTTCTAATCTAATTTTCTACTAATCTCTTCAGATTGAGAAGAAGAAGAAATTTAGATGGTAACAAAGGGAATTCAGTGGTTTCCACAAAGACCAGTTTGGCTTTTCTACTCTCCAGGTAGCTATAACTGCTTAGATGTTCTTGGGTACAATTTTTCCTAAAAGAATAATGTCTGTTTTTCAAAATTAATTACTCACAGAGAAAGACTTGGCCCTAAATTTTGGTTACACATCATGAAACATGCAGCTTCAATTAACTAGCAGGTTACATTTCTGTAACTCATATGAATTCAAATGAATCTTATGTTTTAATACATAATATAGGCTGCACAAACATATTGATAAACCCATAGGAATAGATTCAGTCTCAACCTTCTTGTGAGGTAAGCTCCATGGGCTGATCTCAGCTATGTGGTGATACTCAAAATGAACTGGCACTTCTAGAGGTCTTCACTGGATTTATTTGTTTTGAAATGGACAAATTATGTATTAATAATAATACTAATTCAAAATTTCCTAATTTATTCTTTAAAAAATTCTTCTTAAATTTTAGAAAATTTCTTCCTATATAATATAAATTAATATTAGTAAGAATGATCAAGTTTCAAGCAGTATTTCCTGGCTCTATTTTAAAATTTGTTTTCCATTAAACTTGCTTTTCAGGGTTAATTAGTCTAAAGTTATAAAACCTATCAAATAATAATCTTGTTTACTCTCTAATTAACAGATATGTAATTATTCAGTTAATAGTGAAGAAGCCAATAGATTTAACTCTCATTTTGAACTTAAACATAAACGGTCTTTAATAAATCAGTCAAATGGCTCAAACAACAGCTTTATGATTTTATTAAAAAAAAAAAAAAGACTAATACCCAAACAACAGACAAAGGGAAAATAGCTTTCTTTTATTTTTTTCCATCAAGAAAACCTCTCATCCCTAAATTTGTGCAACTCTATGTCTTAATTCACTTTATGAAATAAATGGGGAGGTTCAATAAACAAAAATATTCTTCTGTTTGGTTCTTTTTGGTAAAGGTGCCATTTAAAATTGGTATTTAATACCAAATACCCAAAACAATCTTGAGAAAGAACAAAGCTGGAGGTATCACACTCCCTGATTTCAAACTATAAAATAAAATATTACAGTAATCAAAACACTATAGTATTGACATAAAAACAGACACAAAGATCAATGGAACAAAATAAAGAGACCATAAATAAACCCACACAAACATGTTCAACTAATTTATGATGAAGGTGGCAAGGACACACAATGGGGACACGACAGTCTCTTCAACAAATGGTGTTGGGAAAATTAGACAGCTACATGCAAAAAAATAAAACTGGACCATTATCTTATACCATATACAAAAATTAACTCAAAATGGATTAAAGACTTGAGGGGATGACTTGAAACCATAAAATTCTAGAAGAAAACATAGGCAGTAAGCTGTTTGACATCAGTCTTAGCAATTTTTTTTTAATCTGACTACAAAAGGCAAGGGAAACAAAAGCAAAAATAAACAAATGGGACTACATCAAACTAAAAAGCTTCTGCACAGTAAAAGAAACCATCAACAAAGTAAAATGGTAACCTACTGAATGAAAGAAGGTATTTGCAAATCATGTATCTGATAAGGGGTAAACTATGTAAAGAACTCATCTAAACTATGTAAAGAACTCATACAACTTAATAACAGAAAAACAAACAATTCAATTAAAAAATGAGCAGAGGATCTAAATAGACATTTTTTCCAAAGAAGACATGCAGATGGCCAACAGGCACATGAAAACAGGCATCACTCATCATCAAGAAAATGCAAATCAAAACCACAATGAGATACCACCTCACACCTGTCAGAACGACTATTATCAAGAGGACAAGAAACAACAAGTGTTGGCAACAATGCAGAGAAAAGGAAACCTAGTGCACTGTTGATGGAATTTTTAATTAGTGTAGTAACTATGGAAAGCAGGATGGCAGGTCCTCAAAAAATTAAAAATAGAATTACAATACGATCCAGTAATTCCACTTCTGGGTATTTTTCCAAAGAAAATAAAAACGCTAATTTGAAAAGGTACATGCATCCTGCTATGTTTGTTGCAGCATTATTTACAATAGCCAAGATATGGAAGCAATCTAAATGTCCTATCTAAATGTCCTTAGATAGGTGAATGGATAAATAAGATGCGTGTGTGTGTGTGTGTGTGTGTGTGTGTGTGTGTGTGTGTGTGTGTGTGTGTATAGGAATACTATTCAACCAAAAAGAAGAATGAAATCTTTGCCATTTGTGACAACTTGGATGGACCTTGAGGGTTTTATACTTAGTGAAATAAGTCAGACAGAGGAAGACAAACACCATATGATTTCACCAATATATGGAATCTAAAAAGCAAAACAAACAAATCAAAACAGAAACAGACTCACAGACACAGAGAACAGATTGGTGGTTACCAGAGGGGAGGAGGGTGGAGGAGGCAAAATGGGTAAAAAGAATTAAGAAGTACAAACTTTCAGTTATAAAATAACTAAGTTATGGGGATGTAATGTACAACATGGGAAATACAGTCATAATATTGTATTAACTTTGTAAGGTGACATATGGTCACTAGACATTTTGTGGTGACCATTTCACAATGTATATGATGTATACAAATGTTGAATTACTATCTTGTACAACTGAAACTAATTAATACTGTATGTCAACTATATCTCAAAAGAAAAAAAATCAAATCGTTTTACAGTAAGTCAATCAAAAAAAGACAATATAATAAAATAAAACCTGTATTTAGCCTGGACTACTTGTAGAATTGAAAAAGATAAGAAAAATTATTAATTTAGAATTACATGCATCTTTTATCATCAATTCATTCATAAAATGCCCTTTTAATGCCTAACATTACATTTTTTACTTGGTGACCTATAATCTGTGCTATGAATGCTCTTCAGAGAGGAAAGGAAAGGCATCACTCCATCAGTAAAAAATGAAACTCCAGTTGTTGCCCAGTATGAGAAGATGAATAGCATTAAGCTATGTATAACCTAAGTCTGCTCCAGATCCTCTTGCAATCATTGAGTAACATGGAAAAGGAGATAATGAGCTACAGTTATGTGCTTAGTTTTTGGTTTGAGAAAACGAAATATGTCTTACATAAGTGCTAAGCATTATTATGGCATTTGCTTTATTAGCCCCGTTAAGAACCCGAGCTCACCAATTTTTTCTTAGCTTTCTGGCTATCATGACTGCTGATGATTACTATTCTCATAAGCAGTATTAGAAAACAGAGTTCAGAACTTCTTATGTCCCAAGGTTGTGCTACTTTCAGCTTCTCTGGGGGTCAACAGACAGGGCAATGAGAGAAGTTATGCACTGTCACAGCCTGAACAAAATCTCATCAATCAGAGAACAGGGTTTTACTCTCTGGTGCCTTCTTTTCACTACAGTGGAAATAAAGGAAAGAATCCCCAAACAAGCAATTCTGTTGAATTACTGTGTAAGACCAGGGGAACAAATGACAGCACTTGTATCTCTAGTAACCACTTTCCAGCATGAATAAATTGTTCTCAGAAAAATATATTTTATCTGAAACTTTATTTCATAAGCAAAAGAGGTTCAAAGTCACAGCACATAAAAGTTTAAAAAAATCTAAAGTCAAGTTTTATTCTATGTATGGAGAAGAGAAAAGTTCTTATCCTAATGAGAACATCTTTTGCTACATGTTAGCCTAGCATGCCCCTTGAACAATCTCAGATGTCTGCCATGCTGAAGCATGCTTTGGAGGGATTTGGATCTGAACTCTATAATTTTCTGTTAAGAATTCTGCTCCCTTTTCAGACCACTTCTAAGGAACTGTTTCAAAAATGTCACAGTACACACACACACACACACACACACACACACACACACACACAGATTCCAGCAACAAGAACTTTAAAAACACCAATTAGACCAGAAATTTGAGGCCAATGAATGAGTAAACTTTTAAATTATTCTTACTTCCACTACCTTTTCCAGATATCTTTGTCTGTTAACAGATTATACCAAAATGTCTATTCTCATATTGTTAGGAGGGGTAGTAATGAATGTTACATTCCAGATTGTTCCTGGTATGGGGTAGGAATAGATTAGCGACAACTGAGTGGAGTCTCCATAGTACAGGATCTGTTCAAAGCTTTGCATACATAGACCAGTGTGATTAGATTTTAGGGGACTGATTCACACTAAGTTCACAAGGTACGGCTATTTAATCCAAACAAAAAGAAACAGTTTCAAAATAGATGTATGGAAAAAGATCGACCAGTGCTAATAGCAAACATAAGAAATGTACAATGGATATTTTGTATCAGATAAATAGACCCAAACAAAGAGAATTACTAATATAAAAGAGGCATTTCATAATAAAAAATATTTAAGAACATACAGCAATCATAAATGTATATGATATGAACCTAGTAACAGAGCTTCAAGGTCCATGAAAGCAAAATTGTATAGAATTAGAGGGAAAAATAAACAATTCTGCAATCAGAATTGGAGATTCTTAACATTCTCTCAGCAATCGATATAACAAATAGCCACAAAAGCACAGTACAGATGTGCATAATCTAAACAATACTATAAATCACTTTTTCCTAATTGATATTTATATAATATAACCCAGCAAATGCAAAATACACAATCTTTTTTAAGTACACATATTACAGACAGCAAGATAGACATATGTTGGGTCACAAAACAAGCCTCAAATGTAAAAGGATTAAAATCATAAAACATGTGTTCTCTGACCACTATGGAATTAAGTTAGAATCAATAACAAAATACCTAGAAAAATATTTGTTACTTAAAGTTCTAAGCTTTTGTTACTTATGAAATATATTTATGAAGAAAATAACCTTCCCAAACAAGAGATATGATGTACTACTCTAGTATACTCAATTGTTCATATAACTTAAGAGCTGAAAAAGAGTTCAGAGGTAAGCAAAAGGCTGGAGTCTTACTTCTAAATGTCCTTAAAATATTTAGGGGGTAGAAGGTATAGCTCAAGGTAGAGCACATGCTTAGCATGCACAAGATCCTCAGGTTCAATCCCCACTACCTCCTCAAAAAATAAATAAATAATAGACCTAATTACCCCCGCCACAAATAAAATATTTAGATATATGTTGTCAATGAGCTACTTAGTGAAAAGTTTTTCAGAATTTATGTGTTTTTGTTTATGATCTCAAAAGAAAGGAATATGAATACAAAAAATAAGTATAAAATTGGGTATCTATTTTTGTTACACTTACAAAAACACTTTAATTTTATAAAACTCATTAGTCAGGCTTTGGTATTCAGTAGTTTTCATTGATTGTACCTATTTGTAAATCTATCTGTTAATATATTATCAACCTTCAAAAGAAACCTCTATTAGATATGTACACTATGTTGTACAATAAAAGAAGAAAGTTTTTGTAAAATATTGATTCCACAATTTAAAGTACAGTAACTGAACAATTTGCAACCTGGTCAAACAACAACAAAAGTTTTAATTCAATTCTTTAAGAGTGAATGGCAGAAAGCTTTAAAAAAAACTTTTAAATAAAGCTGTAAACATTTATTTTTATTTGACTTATATAATCAAACATTTATTTAGTATTCTGGTTTAGTTTTTGAAGTATTAATCTTTTAAAATCTAATTAGAGAGGAAAATTTACACCCATCATGTATTTATTAACTTGATAATTATTCTAAAAATACCCTCTATGTACATGTGAGGCATTATGCCAAGAGTTAGAGATGTAATAATGTTCTCTGCTCTAATAAAGCTTATATTCTAGTGGGAAAGTAAAAAAGCAAATAACAATACAAAAAAGAGCTAACTATTTAATTATAACAGTGCTATGAATGTGAAGTAAATAGTGATATCAAAGCATGTAGTAGATATCCTCAAGTGACAGAAAATAGAACTGAACTTTGAAGAGTGAATAAAAGTTAATCAATAGAGAGAGTTTTAGATAGACGGAGGAATAAGTGAGGCTTGAATCAGAAAGGGGAAAATGTGTTTGAAGGACCAGAGAAAACATCTATTCGTGAAGCAAGAATGGTCTCCAGGTGAGGCAGGCAAGGTTAGCCCAGCCTGGTTGACCAAGAAAAGAACTTTTTTTTCCCTAGTTGCAACAGATGGTCATTTAAAGCACTTTAGACAGTGGATTTAAAATAGAAAGGAATAGCAGATATTCTGGATTTGGAGAGTCAGAGAGAGAACAGTAAACAATGGTTCCTAGGTTTCTAGCCTAAGCAAATAAGCAGGTGGTGATGTCACTTACTGAGATGAGAAGGATGGAAAAGGTGGAAATCTGTGGAAGAATTATAGAGTATTTGATGGGGGGGGACATACTGAACTTCAGTGGAAGTACTGTAAGATTCAGAGGAAGAATTTAGGTATACAGCTCAATGCAGAATTGGACATCAGAGAAATGTTTTGGTTTAGAGGTGTAAATTTGAGGATCATCAGCACACAGATAATGAATGCTATGATTGTGAAGGAGAACATTTAGAGCAAGAAGAGAATTGCTATAGAAATATGCCACCTGAGGCTCAAGGAACTCCAACATTTGAAGGTTAGGTAGATGAGATTGAGCCAGCAAAGGAAAGAATAAGTGTTGTGCAATGTGGTAGAGGGCAAGAAAATAGCGCCTGGAGGAAGGAATCATCCTTAGCTTGCAATGTACCAGAGAAGTCATGTAAAATGAAGAATCAAAAATCCCACTGCCTTAGTAACATAGGCCACTGCTGATCTTGGGAGGAATCATTTTTTGTGGATGGCTGGAGCTTGCAGGAAAATTAGACCCTGAGGAGAAAGGCATGTGTTGATAGCTATTTACAAGAAGTTCGGTTGTGAAAAAGGAAGAAGGAAGAGGGTGGCAGTTAGAAGAGTGAAGAAAAGTTGGGTTATGGAAATACATTTTGTTAAGATGGCAGAATTCTGGGCGTGGTGATGATGGCAAGGATTTAGTTCAGAGGGAGAGAAAGCAGACAAAAGAGAGTGTAAAGTTTCTGAGAAACTGAGGGAAGCTATGACAGATGTGAGTAATTTAAGTTTTCAGAGCTAGTCCAATAATCAGAGACAACCTTTCAGAAGAGTTTTCTCTTAGACTTATTCAAATAATCTGATATTTTGCTGAGCATGAAATTTAAATTTATCACATTGTTATATTCGATGCTGAACAATTTTACTGCCAAACTGTGTGTGTGAGATTAAGTCTTCTGTATTTAAAACTTATGCCCCAGTTAATGAAAAGTTATAGATAGGTTTTTATCTACTCAGCAAAGACTATTTTAAAGGGAAATGCTAACTTAACCAGTAAATTAGTTTCAAGCAAGTACACAACTGAAACAGATGAACAGAACACATTGCAGTTTAGTGTTTTATTTCTGTATATCTACCTGAGTGATTTCTCTTCGGAGCAATCAGAGTGTTTTTAAAATCTCATTTAAATTTTTTTCTAGCATACAAGCCAACTTCACATGAAGGATATTATATAAAGTTATCTGTATCATTTAAAAATGTAATCATTGAGGAAACTATTAACTTAAAAACTTCAGCATTAATAGACTTTGCTTGATGGTTTAAGTTCAGAATCTAGGCTTCAAAACAAATGACACTTTGCCTACTGACAATGTAAGAAAACATCATCAAGAGGAAAGTCAGTTAGAAAGTGCCTTGCCGGGTTTGTAGCCACAGCATGTGACTCTGGCTACAGCTACAAGAGCATGGCAGAGATATTCTAATTGTAAAATGATTCAGTGACCCCACAAGCCACAGTTTATCCTCCCAGTTGTTAGATAATCAAATATTATTTGCTTTAATTGAGCTGCCATGGGGATGATTTTCAGTGGGCCAGCTGAATCAATGGACTGGCTGGAACCTGTGAAGCATTTTACATGCAACACAAATAAAAAGAGCTGGGAAGCCAAAGGAAACTTAAAGACAAAAACTCTTATAAATATGTTTTACCGGTAAATAAGATACTGCAATTTAGAATTATAGTATGTCCACTGCCAATGATATCAACGTTCCTCATTGTCAAGGTAGCAGATTGCTATCACTTACTCCCAAATAACTTTTGAATGTAAAATGATAAAGCTCCCTTTATTTTAAAAAAGAAAACGATTAAGTCTGAATATTTTCATTTGTCATTGAAAGCAGATCTACCTAGAAAATTAGACTAAATATGAATAAATTTACATAAAGTTGCCGTAAATCTCTTCAGTATTAATTTCATGTACTGGGCATAATTTAACAGGCTGAACACCCTCTCACAGAACAAGAGAAAATATATTCTCACAAAATTTTCTATGTAATACCTCAGTATAGCTAAGAACTGCAATATGGAACAAGCTGAAACAAACACATAAACACATGAAGCTGCTTCATGAACACCACAGAGAGATGCTGACAAGCAGAATGCATTCCAACAGTTCCATGTAGTATCTAATTACATCTTTAATTCAAAATTAGAGGAGGGCAAGTCACAGAAGAGCATCAAAATTCTTGTAACAAGGTCTACATAACCTATTTGATGTTGTTGGAAAAACAGCATATGTTTTGGATAATTGCCAAAAAAAACCTCAAAGGATACCAACTTCTGAGAATAAAACCAAATGCTATAAACCCTAACAGCTACCTATGGTACTGACCACAGGGATGGAGTTGATAATTAAGTAGCTACTGACCCTTAAAAGCATAGTTTCAATCTCAAATGTAACTTTTTGAATCACTGGATAGAACAGGCCTTTGAAGACAGCCACCTTCACTTTTCAAAGAAAAACTGTCTTATTCCACATTATTATCAGCAGCCCACATCGGCTAGTGATTTAACTGACCTAAATACATTTCCAGGACTTAGAGGGAGAGGATGGGGTAGAAGATGGAATGTAGCATGAAACTCTGTGGATGGGAGTCTTACACACACATTCCTTGGTCATACTGCTTTTTGGTGAGAAAATGTAAGCATATGAGAAAGGAACTTACTGGGGCCATATCACAGGATTCCTGCGCAGTGATGAGTGTTCATCTGAGATTTATGGTCCCGCACTTTCCATGAAACTAATCATAATGGTAGTATCATTTTTCTTCAGCTATGCTCTCCAGTTTGTGTGAAGCCTGAAGTAAGGAGATAGCTGAATTTGTAGAGATTTGGGGTTTGCTAAGCAAGAAAGATGGAAGATGAAAGGGACAAGAGAGTTAAAGTTTATAAGGATCTAATTACAATGAAAGCTCCTGGGAGCTAGGTTGGGAAGGGAGGAAGTAAGAACAAGATAGGGTAGGCTAATGGATCCTGAAATGAAAGTAGTATCTTGTCATGTTTAAACTTTTGGAGTAAGGTAGAGAAAGTAAGCTTAGATGGGTATGTCATTGAAACCAGAAAACTGGATGTTTGAACCCAAGATTTCATATGTGCAGTAATTAGTAATAATGACACAATACAAGGGCCTACTAATGTATCAAGTTTTTAAATATTATTATTATGAAAGTACTGTGCTTTGAATTTCAGCTGATCAGCTCCAGTGCCAATTTTGTAAGTTATCTAACCATAACAGCCTTCCCTCCAGAAGATAACTAGTCTAAAATTAAGTATTATTTGTGTAGAAGCTCTCCACACCACCAGATTTATCTTGCTAAAGTGCTCTCCTTTTATTTAGACCCATTTTCCATCTGCTGACCTTTTCATAGGATAGTAATCAAGCTTTTTACAGCCAAGATGTTCTTAGAAAGTGACATTCTTCCTTCCCATAAATTTCTCTTTCATATCATTTTTTCCCCTTTTCTCAACAGTTTGACCAGATTATATTTAAATTCTGGCTTCAAAAAAAAAAAAGAATAATTTAATCATTGAACAATAAAGAATCTTATTCCTCATGCTACCAAATTTGATCTGTTCTACACTAATAAAATCTTCCAAGCAATATTCAAATTAAAGATAAACCAATAAATTAATCTCCATGTATAAGAATAAATGGGCCACTTATTTCTCTTATTTTCTTCCTTCTCCTTTCCCCAGTCTCATTCTTTTTTGAGAGTTGATGTTGAGGAGGAAGGACAGAAAATCAGCATGAAAGTAAACACAACATTTCACAGAACAGCTTGGATATTTGAAAAACTCTTTATACATTAATAGTACAATGCTTGGAAAATGGGATGTTCTGACTAATTAAATTTCCTCATGAACTAGGGAGGAAAAACATTTTTAAAAATTTCAATCCTCCTTTAAAACCTTTTGAAAATGACTTAATCCTCTTCTTGGCTTATTAAGTATAATCTATGGAGGAGAATGAACACATTTGATGAGTTAGATTGTGTGACTCAGGATCGTCATTATGAATAACAATTCGCATTGTACATTTCTGGGATGGTGTAGCAGTTTGGACTGATTATACATAATCTTCAAGAAATGCCATAGAAGGTTCTCTTCTGAATAAATCCTGCTTATCACTCACTTTTTCCCTCACTTTTCTCTTTCAAATCTGAGTGCTATAAAATTTTGATAAACTGATAACTATAGTTAATCCTATTTATAATAACTTTAAACTAACTTCATATGCACAAATAATTTTCAGTTGTCAAAATATGAATTATTTCAATTATATTTTAACCCCTAAGTAATGCTTCCTAACTTCCACCAACATGGTTGCTTATCCTATTAATTAACTCGTTTCTTGACACAAATACATTCTTTTTTTTTTTTTTTTTCTTTTCACTGTGGCAAAGAAGCAGCTAGAATAAGGGTTCTTTTGAGTTATAAGTTAACTAAGTTCTTTTTCATCCTGATGAAGATATGAAGAACTGTTAGGATGAGAGAGATTATATACTTGCTTACCCTGGAGTGCATGGAAGATGGAACGTTAATCCAAAGGACAGGAAAGCTGCATAGTTAACCAGGGTTTTTTTTTTTAGAATGATTTTCAGTTTATCTGTTTATTAAATAATGTGAACCTACTATGTACAAAGTACCCTTGAATTTTGCTACCTGATTCTCAACTTCTAAGACTTTAGAGAACAACTGAGGAATGCATGACTTTCAATTTAGGTAAAAACTGTAGGGAGAAATTAAACCTATCATTTGCTGACTACTTACCAAGTGTAATATGTGTCTATTATGTACATACATATATATATGTATATATATATTTTATATACACACACATATACACACACACAAACACAGACTCATGCATACAACATATCATAGTGTCCCTAGGGGGTAAGAATTATCATTTCTATGCTTATAGATGTGAAAATTGAGGCTCAGTGAAGTAAGCCAGAGAGTTTATGAGTTTATGTTCCAATATGAGATAGAGATCACATTGTCTGCTGGAACAGTAAGAAAAAGATTCCTTCAGGACTAGAATTGGGTCTTAAATGGATAATAAACTGGGAGTATATACAAAAAAAAAGAGGGACATTCAAGGGGGCATTCTAGAAAGATACAATAAAGTTTAAAAGCTTGGAGTAGAGTTCTGCTTTTAGAGTTTCTAACAGACCAACTTTCCTATATGTAAAAACTAAAATCTACAAACTTTGGATTGAATATATACAGTATGTATTTTGTGCACATAGCTCATTTATTTATTTGGCCTACAGGCAAAATCCTGTAAAAGCAGGAAACTTATCTGAATTTGCCCAGTGACATCTCTTTCTAGGTTCAGCGGTCAACTCCTCTCTACTTTCTGCTTGCTTTTGGTCTCTCTTCAAGAGTGCCTTTAAGTCATATAAATAACAGTAAGCTCCATAGTCTCACTGGCTTAATAAACCAGACTTTGAGGCTATAACAGCGTCTGGAGAGTGAGGGGGGAAATGCTGGAAAAGAAAGAGCTGGAGAGAAGTAGGGACAAATACCGTATATAAACCCTGCATAATATCTAGCAGAGCCCTGAACTGCACATGGACCGTGAAGATTCCGAGAAACCCAATGAAAGCTGAAATATCTGAAAAAAATATCAGCTGCTTCCCCAAGCTGTGGTGACAGAACTTGGAATTAATTGCCTCATAAAGCAAACAAACAAATAGTAAATCAAACAAAAAAACAAAAATCACTCTCTGGGAGAATATAACAAAATCCAGAGCCTCTCTGATGTATTCTTCACACGTGCAGATACAATCCAGAATTACTACACGTGCAAAGAAACGGGATAATGTGATCCACGTGTAATGAAACAAAATCAAAGAAAACTGGCCATTGTGAGACTCAGCTGCTCAAATTAGCAGGCATAGATTTTGAAGCAGCTACTGTAACTATACATTCACTAAAAAAAAAAAAATCAATAAACAAATAAGAAATAAAATGAAGACATAACAATAAAATTTTAGTACTCAAAAATACAATATCTAAAACAAGAAGTTGGAGTGGACATACAGTCTTTGCTTAAATACTAACGTTTTCAGATATGCCAGCTTCCCATTTTAAGTATGAACACACAACAAAACTGAACTGAGTATTTCATTTTATGTGCTTTTAATCATTGCTTATGGTCTGTTCAGCCCTGTTAGTAAGACATTCTTTTTCAGAGAAGAAATAGAGATGGCAGAATAAATTATATCAGAAACCTTTCATATGGACTGCCCACCACAGGCATGAAACAAGCCTGTTCATGGGTTGATCTTCCTGCAATACTGACAGGATACAAAAATCATTCATATTTTCTATTCCTTTATAAAAATAGAATGTAAAGAAATGGTTGCTGGTCAAGTTTACAGATCAAATCTGTAAAAAAAAGTTCACTATATGATATTGCTTAGGAATGGTATAGAGTGCCAAAGCGACGTCATTATATTTCTTATCTAGTAACATCAAAACAACCAACAATTGATCAACCAAACTTCTTAATAACTTGTCTTTATTAAGTGGTGATTAACAAGGTGGTTTTATTGCATTTTTTACAGTTATCCTAGTCTGAAGCAGCGTCAGAGAAAGAGAGCAGTAAAGCCAAGAGTTTGGTAAAAGGCTATCTCATTACTTGTTGGCTAAATTTGGGGTACATGTTCAGTTTGAACCAGACACTTTCCTTCTCTTGAAACCACAAGTTGTTCTCCTGTTACACCATATGCACAGCTCAATGATAAAATTAGCACATTCTATTGTAATTATTCTTTTCTTGCCTACATCCTTCATTATACCCAAACTTCTTGAAAGAGGGTATAAATTACTACTACTTTCTCATGGGGCAACAGCCAACCACATGGAAAGGGTTATAAAAACATGGTTCCTACTTCCAGACGTCAACAAAACTGCAAGATTTAAAGTGAGAGATGAAAAAATGAGGAAAGAAGTTTTGACTGAGGCAATGGTGGTTAGGTGTATAAGATTACAAGAGCTACGGTGCTATTTTGCAAAATAAGATCCCTTGTTTAGATTGTTCATAGGTGTAATTTTTACTGGGTGCACTGCAGGCACCAAAGAAGTTTCCCCATTTCAGAATGAGGGTTTGAAAATCGACTGAAATTTAAATTAGTAAGAACCAACATAAATCTGTAGAAACCACACCCTAATTACTCCTAATGAATTTAAGCTATTTCCACACCTTACTGAAGATCCCAAAATGTGTTCCTGATCAAAAATGTGTTACAAAAGGTTAGGAGTCAAATTACTAAGAAAGTCATCCTCTAGGAAAGACTAAACTATGGAAGTATACAATTAATAAGGAATATTCAAGAATGAGAGGTATATAGTAAAATGTTTTCTGCATGTATTTTACATTCTCCATGGGAAAGACTTTTTAAGGCTAAAGTCCAACATTAGTTATCTACCCAGAAATAGTCCCAGGTTGAAGAAGATCAATTCATTAAGCTAGTACTAGATGGAAATGTCACTCTCTATAATTCCATGTTCATGAAATAACTATTTAATCTGTAGACGGACTTTCTGAAGGAATCCACCTACTAGTACACCAAAATTTCATTAGGTAAACATTCTGTTCTCAACAGAAATGAGGAAAAAGAAAGCAATATTTACTTAGCAATAATATATTCCAGGGAGGTTCCTATGCACTTTTCATGTATAGCCTAGGTAATTCTCAGCTGAGTTCTGAATAAGAATTATGTTCATTTTATAAACAGGAAAATTAAATTCCGAGGGATTAAAGTATACATCCAAAGTTACACAGCTGTTAAATGGTGCGGCTGAGAGTTAAACCTCATTCTACCTGGTTCCAAAGTCCATGCTCTTTCTCTTCCACTGTAACTTGATGAAATGCCATTTTGCTCCATAGTTAGTTTCTGATGAGCTTGCTTAGTGCAAATCACTTCTGCAGAGCCTACTCACTTACCCTGTGTAGGACCGATAAAATCAAAAGTCTAACTCATTCAAGGAATTGAGACTAGATCCTGGGTCTTCTGGTGGAAAAATCCAACAGCCGGGCTTCTAGCATGTGAGGCTAGAAGTCAAATATCTGCTTGCTCATTTGACCTGGATCTAGACAGAATCAATTCAGGTCATTTGTCACTAATTAATATGTGCTGAAACAATGTTCTAAACATTCAGAGTTTATAACCTTTTCATTCTGCATGTCTCAGAGATACCAGAGTACAGTCACCTCTTGATTAAGCTAGATGGACATGTTAACCTTTGAGCTACACCCTGGCACATGAAGAAGAATGGCTTTGATAACTAATGGAGCTGGGAAGAGAAGGATTTTTTTTTTTTAATATAAAAAGGAAAAATGGATATAAGAAGAGCACTTAAACACTTCTTATACAAGGAGCAGGATCTTCAGAACATATGCAGCCTTAATAAATGAGAAACCATTAAATAAAAATGTGAAGATGGCACAATGTTAAAGAATGTTTTTGCCTGATCCCTGGCCCCTGATTGCTGAGATGGCTGTGATTTGCACTTAAGAGCATAGTCCCCCTGGCCTATTCATCCATGCTTTCTTGGAGAACATTCAAGATGACCAGAAAGGCACTTATTAGGTGTAGAGAGTACTGAAAATTAGGGGACTCTAGACCTACAAGGGCAGGAGCTCTCCACAAATATTGACGAGTTCAGAAAGTATAATCGTACAGCAAGAATGATAAAACAGCTATTGTCACATTCTTTGAGTCAGAAATCAAAGACTAAGAAATAAATGGTGGAAAATATTTTTAAATCAAATTAAATTTTAAATTAGATGTTAGGGACTATTTGAATATTTTTAATAAAAGATGAATGTAAAATTAATGTCGTATGGAGTCGACAGCAATTTAGAAACTGGCATGGCTTTGATTGTTAGCAAAACCATTGCAGAGCTGGGTTTTGAAGGACAGTAACTGCCCTTCTTGCAGTATTTTTCCTGATGTTTAGAGTCAAAATCTATTTACCTCTTTGGTAATGTACAGTGGTCTAGCTCTCTAGGCAGTTTTAATCTGAGACACAGATGTTTTTATGAAAGATTAAAAGCTACAAAAATTCCATGTTTGGGTGAAGGATTTCATTAGCAAATGTGTTTTAATGCTTATTCATAACAACAGTAGCAGAAACAAAATGAAAAGTCTCCTAAACTTGCTGAAGGATCATCAATCGTTTTGTGTTACAGTAAACAAGTTGCCTCTTTAAAGCTGGAAGGGGAAATTAGGTATAAATTGGAGATAGCTCCTTTCAGACATTATGCTAAAAGTGGTCATAAGCTCTTCAAACCACAAATAACCAGTGGGGGTAAATGTCTTACTCATAGTAACTGCCATTCCCTTGATCCTTACCAATTATTTTTCTGTATATATTTTTACTGTGCTCTAATTTTCATTATACTTTGGGTAATCTGCTGAACCCATCTTGCCCATAATCAATCTTGGCTAAATCATGTCTTCTGATTTCTCTGAAAATGCTCCTTAGCAGCTCGGAATTTTCTGGAGAAAGTCATGTAACAGTGTTGACTGACATAATTATGAATTTATGTTTACATATCTTTATCTCCAGTTCAGAAAAGATATGTTTCTACTCTTTCAAAATCACATCATTACTTATGCCCTCTCTCTGAATCTTCTGGCTCGTTTGGCACATTCTCTACACAGGTTCTTTCCTTGAGCCCATAAACAATATAAACAAGTTTCTTCTATCTTGACAGAACCTTCCTTGCCTCTTAACTACTAGGTGTTACTATTTTTCTTCTCATGTTTTTCATTATATCAAAATTTCTAAGCATATTATTTCATCTATAAGAAACACAGGAACAGACAAAACTAATCTATGATGGTCGAAATTGTAAAACTGTCTCTGCACAGGGTAAGGGAGACTGACTAGACAGGAACATGAGGGAGTTGGCTGGGGTGAAGGAGATGTTCTGTATATTGGATAGGCTGACTGGATGCTTTATCAAAACTCATTGAACTGTACAGGTAAGATTTAAATTCAAATTATATCTCAAAAATATATTCGGAAAGTGTAGCATGTATTCTGATATTTCCTCCACCAAACTGCTCTCATCTGTTGTTAGCTATTTCCACCACACTATTAAAACCCCATTAATCAGCAAATATAGTCACCTATTCTTGGAAAGATTTTTTTCTTGAGAAGCCTTTTCTCTTTCTTTTGATGAAAAAATACAGTTTCCTATAAAGTAGAAAATACATTACATTATTCCATGGGCATCCAATGCCATAAAATTTCTTACTTTTCCCAGTGTGCTTACAGTTATGAAGGAGAAAATATGAAGGAAAAACTAGGCACCTCACTTGAAGACACTTGAAATCTCTTTGTGGATTGAGATTTGCCTGTTCTGAGTAACCAGAAGAAACCAAAACTTAGAAACATTTCCTTTCTAAAATGCTTACTATTTTTTTTACTAACTAAAAGCTCTGTATACAGAAATTTAATGTTTAGGAACCAGGATTATGCACAATATGGACAATGCTAATTTACTATTTTCAATTATTGTTCCATTATATTGCATTTCATAGAAGGAAATATTCCTTTAAGTAGAAGCTTTCAGTGAAAACTTTGGTGGAATAAAATCTGAATTTAAGAATACTCTATAATCATATACTTGGACAAGAAAATGAATGTATTTAACTACCTAAAACATGACTATCTCTGCTCTCTGCATTACCTCGCACTGATACTGAGGTTGACAGATTGGCTCTTTAAGAGCAGCAGATATTTTACAGGCACTAAACATGGAAAACAAAAACAAAAACAAACCAAACCCCAAACCCCTGCAGATTTTATTAGCTTATTTTAATCTTGCTTGTAGTGGACAAAATACCTGTGCATTATAAAAACTTCCCTTATGAAGGATGCAAATCTTATAAATTGCCAATCATCCAGATAAAGAAATCTGTAGTCCCTGGAAATTACTATTCCTTCATTGACTAAGTTACTTCAGGGAAAATACTTTAGTAACAGAACAAAATCTCCCAAATTCCTAAATAGCTTCATCTCTGAATCCATGACCTCAATATTCCAGCTGTATATTATAACACATTTGCTGTGAAAAATGTGGTAAACATCTGTGTTATTTCCAACAGTCAACAAAGGAATTTTTTTTAAAGAATAATTGTAAATTTTAAACTTTTCAAGGGAATTAGTTTAGCCTTGTGATGCAGGTGGTACTCATTGAGTAATCCTCTTTTTTCCTCAAAACCCTCTAAACTCCAAATTCTTGTAAACTGCAAATCAGAAACTTCATAAGAAAGTTATTTTTTATCAAAATGCCTTAAGAAAGTGTGTCAAGTTGTTCACTGTTGGAAAATTCTGTTTTTAAAGTTACGTCACTTAAAGCTTGCTGCACCTTTACCTTCTTAGCATATAGACTTAACTGAACACAGAAATAGACAAATTAGGAAATATATTTGTGAAGATAAAAATTCCATCAGAGCAGGCAGTAAAATGTATGCAAGAGAGCCAACATTAAAGAGACAACCACCCTAATAGCTGCTGCCCAAGATAATGTTGTGCTGACACAGCAGAAACAGAACTGAGGGAGGTGAAATACGACTGAAATTCAAATGCTGGGATGTTCCTTTAGGGTATACAGTTTTTAATCAAAATTACTAAGCAATATTGATTTGTATCCCTTTTCATGATTGAAATATGGTTTTCTGAAAGGTATGCAACAAAATAAGGTTAAATTTGCATTAAATTTGTTATGGAGTATGTGAGCTATGAAGGAGTAGCTTTTTAAAATAATATCCAAGATACAGATTTAAGATAGTCATGCTGACACTTTATTTTCCTTGTACATATGGATCTGATCTCTCTCAATTTTCAAGTTAAATTTAGAGAGTGCACAGCTAATATTCTGTGTGTCTTGGAAGAGTGCCTGGATAAGACGAACTGTGAGAAACGGATGGGAAGGTTAGGCCAGCAATATAGTATTTCTGAACTGAATGTCACTATGCAATACAAGCTTTGTAAGTACATATTTTATATTAAACTACCTACACTTTCATGTTTTTGGAATGGTTTTCAACTGTTTGATCGTGTTTTAAGAGTAATCCTGAGTATGAAACATCAACATAGACTTTTGTTAGCTTTATGTTCTGCAATTTACTTTGCTATAAACAATTGAATAAAGCTTCCTGTCCTCAGTACATACTCAGATTCATTGTTTAACAATGTAATTATTCTTTAAATACATTATGTTTTACTTTGTTAAAATGCATCTTTTGATATACAATGTACCTCAACTGTAAAAGCAGATTATCATATTTTAGAAAGTATAAAGGCATTTGCTGAAGCTAGAAAGCCAAATAATGTTTATATTTATACACGTATATCATTTTTTCATAAAATGAAATTTTATATATAAAATCAAAGATCTTTTGGAGGATATATCAGTATTGCCCCCACCCCCCAAAATAGTTGTTCTTTCTCTCTCTTCTGTGCTTTCTACGTATCTCTCTGCAAATCTATGTGGCACCTTCCAAAGGGCATGAGAGACAAGGAAGCAAAGTATAAAGATATTATTTATACTGACTTTAATGTTTGTCCCGTTTCTAAGTACTCATCTGATGACTGTTGAATGGAATGTATTGATTAACTTGATCAAACTGTTCTTTTAGTTTGGCTACTGACTTCTAATTTTTTATAAACTTTTGGTGAACGTGAGATTGCTTCATACTCAGTTGCTTCTAGAAGTATTTGATACCAGAAGATTTGACATGACATAGAATCTCATATTCAAAATATTATTTTGACCATTATTTTCACAGGATTATAGAAATTCTCAAGTAACTCCACTTTCTTCTAGAATAATTAAAGTGTGTCTAGAGTGACTGTTCACTTATAGTCAGGTTGGTTTGACCTGTGTCCATATGCATGGAGAGCATGTATTCACAGCACTGTCATCTAGAGCCTGAAGTAGTGCTTGGCACATAGTATGCATTCAGTAAGTATTTAACTTCTTACTTAGTAAATACCTCTATTTCGTCCTAGATCAGGATAGGAGGTGGTAGAGCAGGGAAGAGAAAACAATGGATTGGGAGTTGGAGGAGATGGTTTTAGCCCCTTCTCTGTTCTTACTTAGTGTAAGTGATTCACTGTCTTCTCAAATTATCATCTCTAGGCTCCAAACTACTTTTCTTGCTTAGAATGCTCTCCTACCCTGCTTCCTGCGACTGATGCCACCCATTCTTTAAGTTTCAGATATCACACTCCTTCACATACAATTCTGCTTTAACCTCAGCCAACACAGATCTCTCTGCTTCCACATTTACAACTGTGTCAAATGACACCTCATTTTATTTAATTTAACATCTAATTATGTAATGGCTTATACTTGTTTTGAATTTCTTAGCATGTTATAAATCTTACGTCCCCAGTAAGACTCTAACCTAGAGGTCTTAAACTTGTAGCTGAATTACTCTCATATACATGTTTTATTTGACCATTACAAAATTTCAGTGTTTAGCTAGTTGCAGATATTTATGTGAGAATGCATAACAAAAAAAATTAGTTTTCTCATTTCTCTTGGAAAAATACAAGATCTGGTCCCACTGAGCTTCAGTGATCAATCAAAGCTGAGTAGCTATTGCCCATTTAGTTCAGACACATATCACTGTCAATCCCCACCTGGCTTGAACCTGTGGGATATGTGAGAGTTTACCCCTTGATGATACTCCGTGCCAATACACTTACCCCAACACAGCACTTCAACCCCCAACGCAAACTCCGAACTTACTGGAAGTCTCTAAAACGACTGAAGGTGTCTATCTGTATATGTCTTAGGTAGTTTATATTTAAGATGTTTAAATTTTTCAACATTAAATTGTCAAGTTATCTTCCTGTTTTCTATATATCAATGAAGTGATACATGTACTTTAAAAATGGCATTAAACCTACTTCTTATTTCCTATCTTCACTAATGGCACGTTGGGCAATTAGAAACTGAAAAAGCCATTTTGACTTCTCCATCTTGGTTTCCAGTGATTTCCCAAGTTCTGTCACATTTACTGGCAGAGAGAACAGTTAGGGTGGTGGAGAGAGATTCATTTCCTCTCCATGCCTGTCACGTCTGCCCTCAGAGTCTGCCTTTGGTGAAATGGTGCCCCTCGCTGTGTGAGGGTACCTGTCCTTAAAATTAACAGAGCCGCACTGAGACTCCATTTAGCTTTGATTTCAGATTCCAGAAACCAGCGTCAATTTATAGTCAACAGTAAAAGAGTTGTTTTAGAGCCCAAATTCACTTTCACGGAGCTCGCAAATTGGCACTTCGAAACATTTACAATGATCTAAGAGGCGATTGGTGAAATGTTTTGGCACCAGCAAGTCTGGCGTGCAGCTCTCAAGACAAGTGGCATTTCAGCCTATATCCTACTTGACTTTATTAGAAGCACTGTATGTGAGAGAAACAGGAAATCTGCACAGCACTTTTAAAGCAATGCGGTGAATTATAAATTAATGAGGGTTTAGTATGAGAAGGGAATAACATCTGCAGAAGGGCGGATTTCATAAAGACAAAAGGGAAAAAGGTTTCCCTTAATAAAACATAACCTTTCCACATGCACAATCAATTCTCAATTAGTCATACCAGAGAGAGTATCCACCACAGACTATCAAACCGCCTCACTTTAACTGCTTCCTTCCCTCCACACTGTTTTCTGATTCTGCCTCCTTTCACCCAAGATGCTCCTTGAATTTATATTTCCAACAATTTTCTTCAGTCTGTTTCTGCCATCATAAAATCCAGTTTTCTTTTTTATTTCGATGGAGCCTCTACTGCATGCTCCAGCTTTTCCTCCCACAGTTTCCTGACCCTTCTCTGCCCAAGCCTAATGCTTAGTCAATCAAAGTGGGGAAGAAGCCAGAAGAGAACAGGAACTCAGAGGAGAGATGATTTCCCTAGGAAGTTCTCCAGTTCCTTCTTTATACCTCTTTAACGAGCACACGGCAATGAAGTCATCATTTTGGAAGTTCAAACAGACTGCAGAGAAATTTGTTGGAGTGCTTTCAAAATTCAATTCAACAATTATGGATTGAGTACTTAGTCTGTGCAAAGGCTTTTACTAGGCATCACAGCAGAAGAGCTCCCTGCCCTACAGGGGCTTACATTCTAACTGGAAGGAAAGGTAGAAAATAATTTTACAAATAACCAAGACGTGCAACAGGGCATGTATCACAGTAGCACCATCAGTGTATTGCCCATCTAAAGCAGGCAGGTGGCCATACAGTAATTTTTTCAGTAGACATTAACCAAATTCACTATTTGTCAGATGCCCTGTAAAGCCCGGGGATACCAAGATGAACAAGATAATACCTTGTCTTCACAGTCTAATAATAAAGTAATACAGGGAAACAAACAGTTACAAACATCAAGATTAAAATGTTCACTTAAGTACTGTGTAGAACATACGGCTATGTGAGCACCAAAGAGAAAAGTTTCTATCTCTGCCCAGGCATGGGCAGGTGTGCCAAGAAGGTTTTCACAGGAGAAGGAGATGTGTCTTAAAGAGTGAAGTACCAGGATGTGCAGAGGCTTGGAACTGTGAGAGAACATTCTGCCTTCTGGAAGAGTTCGTAGCTCTGAATGATAAGTGTACTCACAGGGTCTGACCTGGGGGTGGGGTGTGGGGTGCTAGGTGACGAAGCAGGGAAGAAATACGATCCTGGAAAGCTTTTATATGTGTTAAGCACCCAGCACAGTGCCTGGTACAGAATAGGTGTTAAAAATTTGTGTAAGATTCCTTAAAAAGTTAAAAACAGACTTACCATATGATCTAGCAATACCACTCCTGGGCATATGTCTGGAGGGAACTCTAATTCAAAAAGATACAAGCACCACAATGTTCACAGCAGCACTATATACAAGAGCTAAGACATGGAAACAACCTAAATGTCCATCAACAGATGACTGGATGAAGAAGTTGGTGGTATATTTATACAATGGAATACTACTCAGCATAAAAAAGAATAAAATAATGCCATTTGCAGCAACATGGATGGACCTGGAGATTGTCATTCTAAGTGAAGTAAAAGCCAGAAAGAGAAAGAAAAATACCTTGTGATATCACTTATATGTAGAATCAAAAAAAAAAAAAAAAAAGACGAACTTATTTACAATACAGAAACAGACTCACAGACACAGAAAACAAACTTATGGTTACTGGGGGAATGATGGGGGTAAGAAGGGATAAATTGAGAATTTGAGATTTCCAGACACTAACTATTATGTATACAATAGCTAAACAACAAGTTTCTACTGCATAGCACATGGAACTATATTCAATATCTTGTAGTAGCCTACAATGAAAAAAATATAAAAATGAATATATGTATGTATATGTATGACTGAACTATTATGCTGTACACCAGAAATTGACACATTGTAAACTGATGATACTTCATTAATTAAAAAAAAAGTTTTGTGAATGATGAGTGAATGAGGAGTTTGGCTTTTATCCCAAGGGTGTTGCAGATGTATAGAAGGATTTGCATTTGGGAGAAGTCTCCAAGAGGTGAGTGTGGTGTTTAGATTAGAGGGGGTGAGATGAAAGGCAGAAAGACCAGACAGGACATCCCTGCTGTAGTCCATGTGAGATGATATGAACCCAAATAAAGCGACAGTTGAAAAACTGAAGTGGAGCTATTTCAGAAGTTAAATGGCACAGCTTGGTGAATAACTGGATATGAAGAGATAAGAGAGAGCTCAAATATGCAAATATTTTTCAGGTTTGCGGTTTGGATAACTGAGTAGCTTTTGGTGCCCTTCGTCCAGGTAGGGAATCCAGAAAGAAAAGCAGGTATAATATCCACCTTAGCCGCCACACATTCAGCAGAAATTCCTCAGGTACCTATTTGAGGTTCATCTTATTTTCATTTAGATAATTTAAAAATAAGCCTAAATATCTAGCTTACCAATTCAACTTAAACTAGAAACTGAAATTTTGGAGTAGGTAGGTGTTCACAGTAAGCACTTAAGAAATGATAGCCAATAGCTTAATTAAAGAAGGAGAGCCCCCCCCCAAACATTAAAAACCCCACAACTATAGCAGTCTTTATTTCTGACATGCTTAATGACATTTAACATATCTCTAGGTTCTGAAGTAGAATTCTGCCTTGTCCCACAGATGTCTGGTTTTTGAACAAAAGTCAATGGTACACTCAATTTCACTAACGGGTAAAGTACATGGCCCCTCATTTAAAGGAGCAGCATAGAACCACTGCTTTCTAGGTAGTTTGCAGGGAAAATAACCACGAACTTAATACTGCTTAATATACAGTAGTCCCCGCTTACCTGCAGTTTAGATTTCCGTGGTTTTAGTTACTCTTGATCAACCTTAGTCTGAAAATATTAAGTGGAAAATGTCAGAAATAAACCATTCATAAATTTTAAATTGCTGGCTGTTCTGTACAGTGTGATGAACTCTTGAACCATCCTGCTCCATCCCAACCGCCACATGAATCATCCTTTTGTCCAGCATATCCAGCATATTAGTCACTCAGTAGTTAATCACTTAGTAGCCTAACTCAGAGTGATCAGATTGACTGCTGAGGTATCCCAATGCTTGTGTTTCAAGTAACCCTCATTTTACTTAATAATGGTCCCAAAGCACCAAAGTAGTGATGCTGGCAATCAGACATGCTAAAGAGAAGCTTATGAAGTATTTCCTTTAAGTGAAAAGGTGAAAGTTCTTGACTTAATAAGCAAAGAAAAAAATTGTGTGGTGGTTGCTAAGATATCTCTCTGATAAGAAGGAATCTTTTATCCCTGAAATTGTGAAGAAAGAAAAAGAAATTCATTTTAGCTTTGCTGTCACACCTCAAGCTGTAAAAGTTATGGCCACAGTGTGGGGATAAGTGCTAAGTTAAGGTGGAAAAAACATTAAATCTGTACAGTAAGATATTTTGAGGGAGAGAGACCACATTCACATAACTTTTATTACCATATACTGTTATAATTGTTCTACTTTATTATTGTTGTTGTTCATCTCTTACTGTGCCTGATTTATAAATTAAACTTTATCATATGTATGTATAGGGAAAAACATAGTACACACAAGGTTCTGTACTATAGCAGTTCAGGCACCCACTGAGGGACTACTGTGTACGAAGCATCTGGGTGAAAGAACTTCTGAAGATTGTACAATGACTCGAAATCCAACCATTCATTTAAAACTTATCTCTGAGTTAAATGAGTCCCCTAGATGCGATGCTGGGCTGCAGTGTGTTGGTTTAGCTATACAGCTTGGCATTTTTCTAAACTGCATGTATTTAAGAAACAGCTCTAGGAAACTAGCTTTTTATCTGTTTATTTTTTATAATGTATGTTGTTTAAGAGGTTCTTTAGGCACCATACCCTTTCATTCATTCAGGATATACAGATACTTTGTAATTTTCCAGATTGTGCTAGGTTTTGGAGATAAAATATGATGAATAACATAGAGCCGTCACTATTAAGGAGCTTTCAAAGCCATGGAGCAGGAAGATGAGTAAACACATAATTGCAATACAACGTTGTAAGTGCAATGATAGCACTTAAATGAAAGTCCTATGGAGGAGGGGCACCTAACAATGCCATTCTAGGGATTTCTGGGCAGTGCTTTGAGTAAGCTGGGGAGGAGAGGCAGGACATGCAGGAAGAATTAGAGAGCATATGGGAAGACATGGGAACACCAGAAAGCTTTTCTCAGTACCAGAAATCATTCTGATCCTTCTGCACATCTGCACACAGGGCACCTGTTTTTGTAGGCTGCTGGTCACCTGGGCCTTCCTCCTGCAAATGAATAGCACCTCCGAACACACATTTTGTTTGTACTAGTATCATCTCCGGTCTCATCTTACTGGTTTTACTTAATTTATCTGTGTCCTGATTACCTTGTTTTCTCACCATTATTTTAAAGTCTTTTAAGATGTATTTTGTGAGAAATATTAAGTTCTTTAATATAAGGCAGGGTATAGATAAGTAAATAACTGTAATGGGGGTCACGATAGTAGTAACATTTAGAACTAAAGCAAACAACCTCAAACACCTAAGTGCATCAGTGTGAAACTGATATTCATGATGCCCACCCCAATCACTAAGAAAGGTTTAAACTCTGCATGCTTTAAATAATAAAACACATTATTTTTGAATACTCAGATCATTTTTTTAACTGACGTATAGTCAATTTACAATGTTCTGTTAATTTTTGGTCTACAGCATAGGGATTCATATATATATATATTCCTTTTTTATATCCATTTTCATTATAGGCCATTACAAGGTAGTGAATATAGTTCCTTGTGCTATATAGTAGGACCTTGTTGTTTATCTATTTTATATATAGTCGTTAGTATCTACAAATCTGAAACTCCCAATTATCCCCCACTGGATTGTTTTCTGTCTGTGATTCTGTTTTGTAAATAAGTCCATTTGTGCCCTTTTTAAAAAATGGTTAATTTTAAACATATATGTGACTATTTGTGTAAATATTTGTGTTAATAAGCTCACAAACCTTTACATAAAGAGGAAACTTGCCTAACTGGAATTGTTTTTCCCTGAAGTCCATAATAAGCAGACGCTTTCACGTGTTTGACTTAGAAATACTTTCATTTTAATATAATGTAGCTAAAAATTCTACTTAAGGGCACTACTATCTCATTTAAGAAGAAAAATATCACCTTTCTATACTTGCATAAGTTTAGGCTGACTGCATATCCACATGTAAAACACAAATAGGAGTCCAGGGAAACCCCATGTAGCTGCTTTATGAGTCTTATTCAAGCTTGGATAAAGAATTATTACACAAACTATGAATATACTTTTGCTGAAAATGCATAGAAAAACAGCAGGAAAGGATGCTTTGTACCTAATGTAACACTGAAATTATTTGTAAAGGCTCAGTTTAGTGAGTAATTACCCATATGTGTGTGCATCTTGTCATTGGCAATCCATGACTTTTTAAATCATTCAGTTTATACTTTGTCATTCCTGTGTACATTGCCTTTTCTATATTTTGAACTTATCATCTCTAATAAATATTTTTTACTGAAATCAGAACTTGGGTAAAATATCACTGTACACCCAACCAAGCTTATGAATAACATTTTAGTTTAAATATCTTAAAAGGGGTTTGGGTTTGTCTTAACCTCTTTCAATAACTGAACCAGTGATTGTTGTTACATGATGTCATTCATTCAGCAAGTTTTAATGAGCATGTACTGTGTGTCAACGCCTTTCCAGTTGCTATCTAGAAGTAAACAACGATGAAGAACTTCTTCAGAACTTCCCTTTCTCATGGAATATCACTGGATACTATGAGTTAATAAATGAAGGAACCAGGACCAAAATATAAGCCAACTGACTCAGGATCCATCTTCTAAACATTTGACATATTCAGCTGCCCATGTCAAAAAATGAAGTTAAACAGAGGAAAGCATATTGAGAGGTTGGAAGAGAGAATATCCTGATGACATATTTCAGTACCTGGATCCAGCCATGCCTAAGGCCATCTGTGTACCCTTGTACTTCCTAGCAGTCCAAGCCAATGAATTATCTTTTTAGCTTAAAATAGTTTGCCCTTGGTTGCCACTAAATGAAAAGTAATAGATAATCTCTTGGATAATTTTGTGGTTCGTCTCTAAGAGTATGAATAAGTTAAGAAAAGTATTATTTGGTTATAGGATTAGTTGATAAAAGCAAAGTCATAAACCTGCTAGAATTTTCCGTATCACATTTTAAAAGTTATAAATATAATGTCATCTCCCGTTTAATACAGCAGGTATGTACTCTTGAGCAAGTCATTTAATCTCCCTGTGTCTTGGTTTTCTCATGTGTATAATGGGAAAAATAACTAGCACATAGGAATGATTTAAAGTAATATTAAATGAAATAATATATATTTTATGTAAAAGTTAAAATTATACCTGGCAAATTAAAAGTACTCAATTATAGTACAGATATTATTCTTATTACTGTTTGTTTTCTCAAAGGGGCTTGTGGCACCACGCAACTAAAGAAAAACTGCTGTATACTTTCATGACATTTTATTTTAGAAGTTATGTGGGGTAACAGTGATTGATCCAAAGTATTTTAAGTCCTTTTTGGAATGTTAAGTGGGCCCATGTGAGGTGGTGTTGGAAGATGAAAACTGGTCTAGGGTACTGAGAAGATGAAGAAGAATGATATGAAATTCCCATACCAACTTTGGCAGAACTTCTACCAAAACGCCTCCGCTTCTGCAGAGCAAAAAGGAATGACACCGGTGGACACTACGGAGTCTCTGTCAGTATCAGGAGGAAAAGAATGAAAGAAAAGAGACATTTCAAGAATAGGAAGCAGATAAGGAGAGGATAATACCATGACTCTGTGATTTTATTGGTGGAATACCTCAACTTGGAGTGGCTACCCTGTGTTATACATGAAGCACCTTTAAACTGGTAAATTTGTGGTACATATTCATGGAACTATTATTAATAGCATTTGTGAAGCCGTAAGTAGTGTCCAGAAGGCAGCAAACATTTAGAACACATTTTGCTTCAAAGACTCAAGGAACTACCATGCTTTATTTGTTAATGAGAGATGTGGTAGAGCTAAATAGATGACTTTGGGTTCAATCAACAGCATTTTAAAAATTCATCATTTGGAAAAAGATGAGAAAACAATCCATTAGATGAAAGTAGTGTACTGCCTTTGAGGTATACAAACAATGTCACCATTCTCTTGGTGATTTTCTTCCTCTATTTCTCATTGCTTTAGCCCATTAAAATGTTTTGACAAATGTAAATTCTATAAGGATGATTGGTTTGATTAACCTAATAACAGAAAAAGTCAGCTACTTATCAACCTTCATCTGACATTGACATAAAGTCTTTACATGGCACAGTTCCTGGGTTTTGTCATTTGAAATGGGACGAGGGATAGCTAGTAGAATGAATAGGGTTGCAGTGCAACAGATTAATTAAGCAGCTCTCAGGAATGATATTGAGAGGTAACTGATTAATTGAACATTGAAGCCATCTAATCAAATAGCAGACACAATAAATACGTTTCTTCAGAGATAAATTGTGCCCTGATTAGCATATTCATTTATGGAGTTGAATTAACTCTTACGTACGTTTGAAGCTTTGCTTGGCTGGAAAGAGCCACCTGCTGCAGATTCTCTTTCATGTCCTTCTAAAAATGCCTGGTGAACATGCCTGTATTCCTTCAAGATTTGAGCAGTTTATTCATTAAATATGCAAGCTTTCTGCTCCCCAAAAAGATGAAAAGTCCACCAAATTATTATTATTATTACTCCACACAACCTGCAGTCAGACAAAGCATAAATAGTATTGAAGATTAATCAGTAAGAATCAATTTCACACTGAACCCAGGGTTTAGTAAGAAAGAGAGAACATACAGTTGTGAAAACAGTAATGCCAAAGATCCACCAAGCTATTTATGTATGAAAATGTCTTCTGAGGTGTGAAAGCATGGTATTATTTTTTCATATGAGCCTATGGAAAAGATGGTCATTTTACAGCTATGAAGTTTCAGTAAAATAAAGGGTGGATCTTAGATCAGGGCAACTGGGGGAAGATCAATTCACAAAGCTGAAAGCAGTTCATCTGTGCTTAAACTGCCTTCCCTTTTGCTTGTACTAAGCCCTGCCCCCCATTTTGACCCCCCCCGGGTGGGCTCCCGTTGCCACAGCTGTGTAGCTCAATGAATAGCAAGAGCCTGCTCCCTGTGCTGGGGGATGCTCGTCATCAAAGGGAGTCTGTCACCCTCTGGTCCAGAGGCGAGTTTCCTGCCAGCCTGGAGGAACCGAGCTTCATGGGGGAAGGGCAGGAAACCCCAGAGATAAGAAACATGGCCTTGTCAGCATCTGAGCCTTGGCAGCATCTAGTCCTAATGCAGAGTCCTGATTGGATTCCTGTGTCAATGATTTTCTTACAGAAATTCAAGCTCCACCCAAGGGAGTGCTCTCCAGGAGAGAGGTCCTGTGAATGCCTCTGTTGCCACAGATGTCATGTGGAAAACTGGATGGAGCCATGGTTACTCATCTCTCTGAGCTGGAATTGGCTAAAAAGGCAGTACCACGTGTGGAGGCAAGATGTCACAGAGCTGTTGGCTGTAAAGGGATTCAGAAGATTACTTGAATTGTTTATTTTAATGAAGTCTAAAGAACTAAAAATGACATTTTTTTCTTAGCTGAAAGGAATTTCATCAGATCAATGACAAATAATCAGACAATACCCAATATTTATGCATATATATTATATTATGTATAGGTGAAAATTGCTTAAAATTGATGAGAAAGTGCAGGTCTCTCTGTCTCACTCACATATTATTATTATTTATTTACCATATTTCTACCATTTATAAAGCCCTCAAGTTGAAAGTTTTATAAACAGGAAGAACGAATGTGTAAAATACTATGTATTTCATATATATAGAAAATTATTTTACATTAATCAGGAAAAAAATTCTCTAAATTAGAATTGAAATGCCTTCAGGATGTTACTGAAACACAGTTCAGATTCAGATGAAATTAAATAACTAACCTCTCCTCTATAAGAAGAACAGTGTCTCCTATACCATTAGAACTTCACAATTACAACTGCTTTTTGTTGTTCGCAGTGATGTCTATATATCAAGTGTTCATGTTAAACACATCCAATTGTGGAAATCTAGAAATCTATATGAAAAGATATAATCAAGATTATCAAACATCTTCCTCCTCATATTTTTGGTATACTCCTTAGAACATTATAAAGAGAAAAATAAATGTATCCTTTCATTCTGCACATGTGTTTATTGGTAACAGTGCTATAAAGGAAGACTGCTCCCCATTCCACTGCCAAACACCAGCATTATTTGGTAACAAAAGCAGAGAACTTGTCAAAAACATGCCAGAACTTGGAGAATTCTATTTTTAAAAATTATAAACATAAACTTGTCTTCTTTTTAATAAGACAGGTGATGATTTACCTTTAAAAATATATTCAAATCATCACTTGAAATTCTGAAATCCACTCCTGCACTGAAATTACAACCCTTTTACATCTTTCCTTCTTAGTTAATCCTTCCAAATTTTAAAGATAAAAATTACCTGTTTCTGTATTACTTAACCAACATGTATTGCATCTGAATATGTAGCAATTATGTGATGGAGTGACTTAATTTATATATGTCTCCAATGTTAATTTCTCCAATTATTTTTGTTGTTGTTGCTCTTTAAGCTCATTATAAATACTATTATCTCTTAAAGACTAAGATGAATGAAGGTCACACAAATAATTTATTTCATACATCATACATCAAATAAACGGTTAGTTGTTTCCTGGATGTACTTGGAATGTATGAGTTATTTACATATATGCATACACACACATATATATAAACTTCTTTCTAGTGTAGCTTTCAATATTCTCAAAGATAGGTCATTATTCATATTTGCTAAGATAAAACAGACTGATGTCATGATTTATTATGATATAAAACTGTATCAGTGATTGATTACCTGCCTACTTATCTTTTAAAAAAATTAAGCTAAAAGAAGAGAAAGATAAAAAGCATGAGTACTTTTTAAAAGTATATATAAGCTAAAATAATATTACTAACCATTTTGGTTCTAATTTTGAAGATAAATACTTTGGACACTGCAGGATCCTGATTTAGATAGTCATGGCATTTTAAATTAGTTTTTCATCTTCAGAACAAATATTAAGATGTATTTTGGGCCTTTTTGAATTGATTTTTTTAAGTTTGGTCAATATTTTTGTTTATTTAAAGTAAAATCTCAAATAAACAATCTAACCTTATAATTAAAGGTACAAGGGGGCAAAAAAAAAAAAAAGAACAAACAAAGCCCAAAGTTAGCAGAAGGAAGAAAACAATACAGATCAGAGTGGGAAGAATGAAATAGAGTCTAAAAAAAGTAGAAAAGAGCAATAAAACTAAAAATTGTTTCTTTTAAAAGATAAACAAAATTGATAAACCTTTAGCCAGACTCATCAAGAAAATAAAAAAAGAGGGGGTCCAAGTAAAAAAAATCAGAAATGAAAGAGGAAAAGTTATAGCTGACACTACAGAAGTACAAAAAATCATAAGAGATTACTATGAACAATTATATACCAAGAAACTGGACAACTTAGGAGAAATGGATACATCCCTAGAAATATACAATCTTCCATAACTGAACCAGGAAGAAATAAAAATCTAAGCGGGCTAATCACTAGTAATGAAACTGAATCAGTAATCAAAAAACTCTCACCAAACAAAGTCCAGAATCAGATGGCTTCACAGGTGAATTCTATCAAACATTTAAAGAAAAGATAATCCCTATCCTTCTCAAATTATTCCAAAAAATTGAAAAGGAAGGAACATTCCCAAAGTTATTCTACATGGGCAGCATTATCCTGATGCCATAACCAAATAAAGACACTATCAAAAAAGAAAATTACAGGCTAATATCCCTGATGAACATATGTGTAAAAATCCCCAACAAAACATTATCAAACCAAATTCAACAATGCATTAAAAGGACCATATACCATTATAAATTGGGTTTATTCTAGGGATGTAAGGATGGCTCCATATTTGCAAATCAATCACATAATACACAACATTAACAAAACGAAGAATAAAAATCATATGATCGTCTCAATAATTAGAGACAAAGCATTTGAGAAAAGTCAGCATCCATTTATGATAAAAACTCTCAACAAAGTGGGTACAGAAAGGATATAAACCAACATAATAAAGACCATGCATGATAAACTCTGAGCCAACATAACAGTCATTGGTGAAAGCTGAAAGCTTTTCCTCTAAGACCAGGAACAAGACAAGAATGCCCCACTATTGCCACTTTTATTCAAGATAGTAATGGAAATCCTAGCCACAGACCAAAAGAAAGAGAGAGAGAAAGAGAAAGGGAAGACATCCAAATTGGAAAAAAGAAGTAAAACTGTCACTATTTGCAGATGACATTATACTATATGTAGGAAACTCTAAAGACACCACCACCAAAAAAAAAAAAAAAAAAAAAGCTATTAGCACTAGTAAATGAATTCAGTAAAGGTGCAGGATAAAAAAATCAATACACAGGAATCTGTTGCATTCCTCTACACTAATAATGAACTATCAGACTGAGAAATTAAGAAAACAATTCCACTTACAATTGCATCAAAAAGAGTAAGATATGCAGGAATCAATTTAACCAAGGAGGTGAAAGACCTACTCTGAAAACCATAAGACATTGAAGAACAAAATTAAAGATGACAGAAATAAATGGAAAGATGTATATGCCCATGGATCAGAAGAATTGGTATCATTAAAATGTCCATCCTACCCGAAGAAATATACAGATTCAATGTACTCCTTATCAAAATACCCATGGCATTTTTCATAGAACTAGAACAAATAATCCCAAAATTGTATGGAAACTCAAGACCCCTAATAGCCAAGACAATCTTAAGAAAGAAGAACAAAGCTGTAGGTATCACATGCCTGGATTTCAAGGTATACTACAAAGCTACAACATTCAAAACTGTATGGTAATAGTACAGAAACAGGCACATGAATCAATGAAATAGAAAAGACAGCCCAGAAATAAATCCACACTTATGTGGTCAATTAATTTATGAGTAAGGAGCTGAGAATATACAGTGGGGAAAAGACAATCTCTTTAATAAATGGCATTGGGAAAACTGGACAGCTACATGCAAAAGAATGAAAGTGGACTACTTTCTCACACCATATGCAAAAATGAACTCAAAATGGATTAAAGACTTAAAAGTAAGGTCTGAAACCATAAAATTCCTAGAAGAAAACATAGGCAGTGTACTCTTTGACATTGGACATTAGTAATATTGTTTTGGATCTGCCTCCTCAGGCAAGGGCAACAAAAGCATAAATAAACAAATGGTATCACATCAAATTAAAAAGATTTTGCACAACAAAGAAAGCCACAAACAAAATGAAAAGGCAACCTACTGAATGGGAGAAGATATTTGCAAATTATTTATCTGATAAGGGGCTAATATCCAAATATATATGAGAACTCACACAACTCAGTATCAAAAAAACAAACAATCTAAATACAAAATGGACAGAGGACCTGAATAGACATTTTTTCAAGACAGACATACAAATGGTCAATAGACATATGAAAAGACACTCAACATCACTAATCATCAGAGATATGCAAATCAAAATTGCAATGAGATATCACCTCACACCTGTCAACATGGCTGTTACCAAAAAAAATAAAATAAAATAAAAAATCAAGTATTGGCTAGGATATGGAGAAAGGGAAAGCTTGAACACTGTTGGTAGGATTGTAACTGGTGCAGCCACTATGGAAAACAGCATGGGGGGTTCCTCAAAAAATTAAAAATAAAACTACCATATATGATCCAGCAATTCTACTTCTAGGTATTTTTCTGAAGAAAATGAAAACACTAATTCAAAAATATATCTGCAACCCTAGTGTTACTACAGCACTATTTACAATGGCTAAGATATGGAAACAAAATGGAACATTACTCAACCATAAAAAAGAATGAAACCTTGCCACTTGCAACAACATTGATGGACCTAAAGGATATTATAATTATCACAATAAGTCAGACAGAAAAAAGACAAATATTGTATGACTTCATTCATATGTGGGATCTTAAAAACAAAACAAAACAAAAGAAAACAAAACAAAAAAATGAACAAACAAAACAAAAGCGGAGTCATAGATACAGAGAACAAACTGGTGTTTGCCGGGGGGAGGAAGGTGGGGAGTTGGGTGAAATAGATGATGTGGATTAAGAGGTACAAACTGCCAATTAAAATAAATAAGTCACAAGGATGTAACACAAAGTATAGGGAATACAGTCAATAGTATTGCGACTACTCTGTATGGTGACAGATGGCTATTAGACATTGTGGTGATAAATTAATAATGTATATAAATGTTGAATTACCATGTTCTACACCTGAAATCAATGTACTGTATGTCAACTATACTTCAATTAAAAGCATATTTTGTCTGCTTGAAGAAAAGAAATTGCAATACCATTATAAAAACTAAACACAACCACCTCTATTTTGAATGCATTATAGAAAGCAGCATTTCTTGCTCTATGGGTGAATAAATCATGCTTTTCTTAAAGTCAATTTTTTAAAAAGGCTCTTAAAGAAACTAGTAGTGGTTTCATTTTATTTGAAAGGTATAAGATGAGTTCAGCACTTAGACTGTACTATCCAATTACCCCAGATTCTTTTTATTATATCAGGAACTTTATTAAAAGTTCAGTCTATGCTTTTGGCATCATGACAGCAGTCCTCCAAAACTGGGAATAGATTGAATGAAACTAGGCATTAAAGAAACATTTGATTTATCTTTCTAATACTGTGGAAGTAAGAGTTTTAATTCAGTTCAAAGAATGAAAGCTGTAACTGGCCTAATTTGAAATTATGCATGTCAGCATAATTTATATGCAGAACCATTTGAAACTTGTCTAAGCCTATTTTAATAACAAAGATGATACCTATGTCCAGTGTTTAAGATTCAAACCTACATATATATGTTTTAGTATAATTTCAAGAGAAACCGTTTTAAATTAGATATATCATATATTTTATTATTTAAAAAGCCTATATTAAAAAAACAGCTACGGTTTTAATTAATGATATTAAATTCTATTGCATACCTCTTACTATTCAATGTTTTTTAGATAGCTGTGGTTTAATTCACTGGTTCTCAATATCTTTTTCAGCTTTTGGTAAGCTCATTTGCATAACACCCTCCGCTCAGAAATGCTGTACATGCACAGTATGATTTTGAACACAGTAGAAATGGAAGTAACAGGAGAAGGCACGTCAAATCTGGAGGAAGCTGGGGAACTAGGGATGCAGTTTGAAAACAATACCTCTAAGGATCATGACTTAAACTTCCTGAAATATGCCTGTCCTTATATGAAAATTAGCAATTAAATGGATATACTTGATATCTTAAAGAGGGTGCACTCAAAATAGGAATAAGAAACAATCTTTAAATTGAAATAACTTTATTAAACAGTATGATTTCTATCTCTTTTAATAATAAGTTTTGACATATTAAATGTTCTAACTTGAGAACTTGGAATTTAGTCATTTTCACAACAGTAATTCTTTTTAAAAAATCATTTTTCCCTCTCAAACATTTGATATTTTTCTCATTTATCCTAAGGAACAAAGTAAAAAGATATTTTCATTATTCTCTTGCAGTGGAAATAAGTTTTAATTTAAAAAACATCTTAAAAGGTACTTGGCCAACATCCTGCAATGCTTTAATACCCTTTGAAAACAATAAACTTCATTCTACTTAAGCTCATGGTGTCTCTAAAAGTTAGGATGGCCCTATGTGTACTATGGTACCTCAAACCTGAGAGACAAAAAGAGGTATAAAGGCCCTAGATAGATTTGTTCTGGTCATACTCTAGTCCTCATTAATAATATAAAACCTCATCCAGGCTCAAATACAGCATCAAACCATCTCTAATCTTCTACTCTTCCCAATATGTTCACAAATATAGTCAAAGAAAAAGAAGATACATTGCTGTGTGTTTATTACCCTTGGTTACTTTTAAAAGTTGATAATGAAAAATCTTTACCTGTAGTTAACAACGGAAATTGAGGCTTGACTAAAAAGTATTGAAGCTTGAAACCGGTTCTAAACTCCATTCCAAAAGAATGACAGCAAGAAGCTACATGTAATGGACACACCCTTGGAATAAATGTATTGTTACTCAGGGTGACTCCTTGGAAGTATGCAGTATTCACTTAGATATTTAAGTAGAATTGGATTGCCTTAAATATCAGTCTTGTTAATTCATTATTTTACAATTATACTTCAGCACTGAGAAGAAGTGCTAAGCCCCTCTTTTATGAAACTTATAATGTAACGAAGATTGGAGCCTGTTAGAGGAAAATCAAAAAAATTCATAGACACCTAGACAATGTGTAGGAAAAACAGACGTTTGAAGGTGAGTTGTGAAGGGGCTGGAATACTATTTCACTTATTGATCACAGGATTTACAAGAGGCAACTCCGGAAGGATGCGTAGTCAAGGTCGACTGCACCTTTATACATAAGTTCACACATTAACTGATGAGCTACAGCTCCAGTATGTTTCCTACTGAAAATCTGTGAAGCCTTTTCCTTTCAATTGATTAGAGCAAAGGAAAGTTGACAAGGGAACTAATGAGCTCTACATAATGAATTAGGTGGCGATGTGCTCTTCTAGTCAATCTTCCCATTTATAAAAATGGGAGCAGAAATCTGATTCGATGCATTACCAACAAATCTGATCCATGAACTTCCACTGTAGCAACTACACTCTTGAGACCATTTGGTTACCATGGTTAAATAGTATGTGAAAACATGAAAAACAGAATCAAAGATCTGGTTCTGGGCTAAAAAAATGGCAAGCCTACAAGAAAAATCAGACATTTACAACTTACATTTCTTTTTATTTTTATTTGGTGACAAAGTATATTGGGCTTTTGGCAAATGCTCAAATGATAATTTGGGCTTCTATTTATAATCCAGTGATTATGGTTAATGTGCAGAATTACATCAAAAATTCAGATCTTATATTTTACATTAGCTCAGGCCTCAGCAACTTAGAACAAATGTTCTTGAAAGAATTTTCTAACTCACACAAAGACCCTAGGTAAAAATTTTAAAGAGAGAAAGTTTCTTTTCTCTCCCTTCAATGCCCTCATTATTCCCCCAAGCAGATTTGCCAAGACCCAAATGGCCAGGGTTGCCAAAGAAACTGACACCTCTCCTCTACTGCCTGGAAAAAAAAATACCCTGGGGCAGAAGATCTGAGATAGCATAAAAAGAAAAACAATTTGTTTGGTTATCTGATGGAGGTAATTTATGTAGAAGTGTGAATCGACTTAAATTTCCTGCCTGACTTGCTTTTTAAAAGGGATTATTAACATAAATGAATCTTGATTAGTGTCAAGAGGTGGCAGGCCTGGTGCTCTGTGCTAACGTCTTCCCTAGGGCATGTTGGAGATAGAGGTCAGTAATTTGGCAATCCTTTAAAGACTGCACCAACTTTTATTTTAGTGGAAAGTCTCTTATTTGCTGACCTCTGAGATAAGTACTGAAGGCAAGGACATAAATGAGACACTCCAGTCCCTGACCCTGAGGAGCTTGTAACTAAAGGATCTTGTTCCCCAACACCATCTCCTCTCCTCCCGCTCCATCACAACCACACAATATTAGACAAAACAAAACAAAATAAAACATCTGAAAAGACTCTGTGCTACTCCAGAATGGGCAGCAGATAATAAATAAGTATTTTGCTTTTTTGCTTTAGAACTATTCAACAAATGGTTTATTTCTTTTTCCTGTCAAAAGTACTATCTCCTATATTTCTTTTCTTTCCTTTTTTTAAATTGAAGTACAGTCAGTTACAATGTGTCAATTTCTGGTGGACAGCACAATATCCCAGTCATGCATATACATACATATATGTAACAGAAATTAAACGCACACAATGATAATACTAATGATGATAGTGATTTAGATTAATACGTCACATTTAACCTGAAGAGTTTGATGAAACAAAGAAACTCAAATTAAGTTTCTATAGTGATATAAGAAATTGTGTGATAAAATCTTTAGTGGTGTTATTTTCCAATAAAATATAAATTTCAAAAGTTCCAGAAAAAAAATAAAAGTACTACCTCCAAGAAGGCGTCTCCCTTTCCTGTTTTGTGTTCTCTTAGCTTTCCTGTCGCAAGGCTGGCTTAGGAGTTGATTTAGTGTTATACCTTGGGTGTCCACAGCTAAATTACTCTCATTCTGAATTTGTTTTCTCCTTATCCTCTTTATCCTAATCACCTTAATCTTCACTGATAAGTAGAATTCCTTGCAAGTATTAAATGGCCTTTATATACTGTTGAATGAATGATATATAACTGATATTTTTCCCACAGGAAAGAAATAATACTGTGTAACTAAATAATCTATAGAAAGAAAAGTTTACCCAATGTGTGACCATAACTTTAATTCTTTTAGATGCAAGATACAAAATACAAATAAATGCTGCAATCTAATAAAGAAACTGTCTTAATTTGTATTAATATGGAAGTAAGAAGAAAAGAATTTAAAATAACCATTAGTGAAAGAAAATTATTTAAGTTTTACTGAACCTCTGACTCAGCAAATTGATGAAAACTGGCTCAGAGGCATTAACATTTGATATTATCTTCACAAAGGCATCACCAGTGGAAAAGTACATCTTCTAAATTTTGTCATTCTTATCTGCTTTTTTTTTAATTTACAAATGAAACTGAAGGACAGAACTTCAATCAACCATGAGACTATTTTTTGACAGAATTCATTTAAAAAATTTCTCCAATTAAGATTAAATATTACTAGAATGATTTTAAATTGTTTACAGTGCCAAGACCAATTATTAAGAAATGATTTATAAATATTTTATTTATAGGCAGAAATCATAAAGTAAAAGAACATGGTATTTTGAACTTCTGAAGCTCAACAGAGGAAGTAACTACCATATTCATGACTAACAGTGCTATAGTTTGAGGGCTTTTATTCAAAATATTGATTTACGCCTTGAACTAAATAAGTAATAAAGTGAAAGAAGAAAAAAAGCATGCACATTCAGAAATTACTGAATATAATGTACGGTTTTGAAAACAAAACTGCAGAAAAGCTGAAAAAAATAATTTTTTTTTTTAGGATATGGAATAGTGTCACATAAAAATTTACCTTCAGAAATTTTCCCCAAAAAACCTGAATGTTAATGTTCAAAAGTAAAATGTACTTTATTCTTATTCTTTTCTTTCTGTCTTTCAAAAAAATTAAAAAGAACTGATTTTACCTAATTAACTTAATCTAGTTTCCCTTGGATTTATATTCACATTCATCAGCATCTGATCCTGGAAACCTTACATTTCTCATTTTACTTTTTAGACACTAATTGTTGATATGCATATTTCTTATGATGATGTAGCAGAGCAAGGAAAAGTAAAGAATACAAATAAAAAGGGGCGGACTACGTACCACAAATCCTGCTAGGAATTTTCACATACTTTATTTTATTTAAAGACAAACTCAAAATCAAAAAGGAGAATCACTGTCATGCAGGAAAAAGAGACGTAAGATAAAATAAGTTGTAATATTAGAATAATCATTTAGTAACACTTTAAACTTTATTTTTGATGATATTCACAGACCAGAACGGAACTGTAAAACTATTCCTATAATCACACTTTCCCTCCAATAAAAATAACAACAACAAAATAGCAAGTTTTACAGCCACAGGGATTCTGCTCTCTATGAAGCAACTACATTTATTTGACCTTCAGCCTGGAAGACTCCTTCAGGAAATATAAAACAGGCCACAGAAATTACTCATTCAGTTTTGGGATTGAATTCATTCTGTGCTCTGAACACTTGAATCCTGATCTTAGTGCACGTGACCTTTTAGATTCTAGATCAACACTTCCTCCAAGATTCCATTCTAACATACAAGATAAGAATTCCACACTGAGCCCATGTTCTTCACGTCTCCAATTCCTGTTCATGTGTATTACTTATATTGCAACTTTCTTCCAACAGAATGACAAGCTAATTTAAAAAGAGATAATTTCTTTTTTTAATTGAAATATAGTTGATTTACAATGTTTCAGGTGTACAGCAAAGTGATTCAATTATACATACATAAAGATTTTTTTCTTTTTCAATTCTTTTCTATCATAGGTTATTACAAGATATTGAATATCGTTCCCTGTGCTATACAATAGGGCCTTGTTTATCTATTTTATATATAGTAGTGTGTAACTGTTAATCTCAGATTTCTCATTTATCCCTCCCCCGCCTTTCCCCTTTGGTGACCATAGATTTGTTTTCAATGTCTGTGAGTCTATTCCTCTTTTGTGAATAAGTTGATTTGTATCATTTTTTAGATTCCACATATAAGTGATATCATATGATATTTGTCTTTCTCCATCTGACTTACTTCATTTAGTATGACAATCTCTAGGTCCATCCATGTTGCTGCAAATGGCATTATTTAATTTGTTTTTATGGCTGAGTAATATTTCATTGTTTACAGATACTACAGCTTTATCCATTCATCTATCCATGGACATTTAGGTTGCTTCCATGTCGTGGCTATTATAAATTGTGCTGCTATAAATATGCAGCGTATGCATCTTTTTGACTTAAGAATTTTTGTTGTTTCCGGATATGTGCCCAGGAATGGCATTGCTGGATTATTTGATAAGTCTATTTTTAGTTTTTTAGGGAGCTTCCATACTGTTCTCCATAATGGCTGCACCAATTTACATTCCTCAACAGTGCAGGGTGGTTCCCTTTTCTCCACACCCTCTCCAGCATTTATTATTTGTAGACTTTTTGACGACGGCCTTCCTGACAGGTGTGAGGTGATACCTCATATAGTTTTGATTTGTATTTCTCTAATAATTAGTGATGTTGAGTATCTTTTCATGTGCCTATTGGCCTCTGTTATGTTTTCATTGGAGAAATGCCTATTCGGGTCTTCTGCCTATTTTCTGATTGAGCTGTTTGTTTTTTGATACTGAGGTATATGAGCTGTTTATATATTTTGGAAGTTAATCCCTTCCCTGTTGTATTGTTTGAAAATATTTTCTCCCATTCTGTTGGTTGTCTTTTTTCTTTTTTGATGGTTTTGATTGTGCAAAAGCTTTTAAGTTTAATTAGGTCCCATTTGTTTATTTTTGCTTCTGTTTCCATTACTCTAGGAGCTGGATCCAATTATTTATATGCTGCAATTTATGTCACAGAGCCCTACCTATGTTTTCTTCTAGGAGTTTTATAGTATCTGGTCTTACATTTAGGTCTTTAATCAATTTTGAGTTTATTTTTTGCATATGGTGTTAGAGAATGCTCTAATTTTATTCTTTCACATGTAGCTGTCTAATTTTCCCAGCACTGCTTATTGAAGAGACTGACTTTTCTCCATTGTACATTCTTGCTGCCTTTGTTGGAGATTAATTGACCATAAACACATGGGTTTATTTCTGGGCTTTCTATCCTATTCCATTGATCTATGTGTCTGTTTTTGTGCCTGTACCACACTGTTTTGATTATTGTAGCTTTTCAGTATAGTCAGAAGGCAGGAAGCATGATTTCTCCAGCTCTCTTCTTTCTCAAGATTGTTTTGGTTATTCAGGATCTTTTGTGTTTCCATACAAATTTCAAAATATTTTGTTCTAGTTCGATGAAAAATGCCATTGATAATTTGATAGGAATTGCACTGAATCTGTATATTGCCTTGGGTAGTTGGCCATTTTAATAATATTGATTCTTCTAATCCAATAACATGGTATATCTTTCCATCTGTTTGTGTCATCTTTTAATTTTTTTCAACAGTGTCTTATAGTTTTTGGACTAAAGATCCTTTGCCTCCTTAGATAGGTTTATTCCTAGGCATTGAATTCTTTTTGTTGTAATGGTAAATGGGATCATTTCCTTAATTTCTTTTTCTGCTATTTTGTTGTCAATGTATAGAAATGCAACTGATTTCTGTATATAGATTTTGTACCCTGCTACTTTAATGAATTCATTGATGAGCTCTAGTACTTTCCTGGTAGCCTCTTTAGGATTTTCTATGTGTAGTATCATGTCATCTGCAAGCAGTGATAGTTTTACTTCTTCTTTTCCAATCTGGATTCCCTTTATTTCTTTTTGTTCTCTGATTATTGTGCCTAGGACTTCCAAAACTATGTTGATTAAAACTGGCAAGAGTGGGCATCCTTGTCTTTTTCCTGATCTTAGAGGAAATACTTTCACTTTTCACCATTGAGCATGATGTTAGCTGTGGGTGTGTCATATATGGTCTTTATTATGTCGAGGTATGTTCCTAGTATGCCCACTTATTATAAATGGATGTTGAATTTTATCAAAAGTTTTTTCTGCATTTATTGAGATGATCATATGGCTTTTATTCTTCAATTTGTTAATGTGGTATATCACACTGATTGATTCGCAGCTATTGAAAAATCCTTGTATCCCTGGGATAAATCCCACTTGATCATGATGTTTGATTGATCTTTTTAATGCACTGTTGGTGTCAGTTTGCTAGTATTTTGTTGAGGATTTTTACACTTATGTTCTTCAGTGATATTGACCTGTAATTTTCTTTTTTTGTGATATCTTTGTCTGGTTTTTGTATCAGGGTCATGGTGGCCTCACAATGAGTTCAGAAGAGCTCCTTCCTTCACAATTTTTTAGACTAGTTTCAAAGGATAGGTGTTAACTCTTCTTTAAATGTTTGGTATAATTACCCTGTGAAGCCACCTGGTCCTGGACTTTGTTTGTTGGGAGTTTTTAAGTTACTGATTCAACTTCAGTGCTGGTAATTGATCAGTTCATATTTTCTATTTCTTGCTGATTCAGTCTCAGGAAATTTTTTGGCATACAGTCTTGGTAGTAGTCTCTTATGATCCATTGTATTTCTGTGGTGTCAGTTGTAACTTCTCCTTTTTCACTTCTGATTTTATTGATTTGAGTCCTGTCCATTTTTTTCTTGATGAGTCTGGCTAAATCAATTTTGCTTATCTTTTCAAAGAACAAGTTTTAGTCTCTTTGATTTTTTTGTATTTTTTTTTTAATCTCTATTTCATTTATTTCTGCTCTGATCTTTATAATTTCTTTCCTTTTATTAACTTTGGGTTTTGTTTGTTCTTCTTTCTTTAGTTGCTTTAGGTGTAAGATTAGGTTATTTATTTGAGATTTTTCTTGTTTCCTGAGGTAAGCTTGTATCACTATAAACGTCCCTCTTATAACTGCTTTTGACGCATCCTATAGGTTTTGGATCATTGTGTTTTTGTTTTCATTTCTTTATCCAGATCATAGTAAATACAATTTGTTGAGTGCTTACCACGTAGAAGGTGAATTCCATATAATTTTCTATATATACCAAAAAAATCCCAAACATATAAGATGTTTTTGTTTAGTTTCCTTTTACAGTTGATCCTTGAACAACATGAGTTTGAACTGTATGGATCCACTGGTACACAGAAATTTTTTAATAGTAAATACTACAGTACTACACGGTCCATAGTTAATTGAATCTGAGGATGCTGAGGAACCTCGGGTATGGAGGGCCGACTATAAATTATAGGCGGATTAACCTCTGCGTTGTTCAAGGGTCAACTGTATTTTGTTTTGCTATTTTTATTGATATGAAATTGAGGCACGTGTCAATTGCATAAGCCATGAAGATGATGTAAGTGATAGATCTGGGATCCAATCCAGTCTGCATCATCACCACTACAGGACTTTGTACTCAACATACGCTTATAATTTAAATAATTAAATAAAACCTCTGAGACCTATTTACACTGAGTTAATGATTCTAAAATCCTTTGGCTCCTGACTTTGAGTGCAAATCCTCTACCATTTATCCTAATTCCCTTACTTGTTATCTGAGGTACTAGCAACCACAGAGCTGTAGTCTCTGTTTCAACCTTTGGCTACTTACTCACTGTCTAAAACTCTCCAGTCATCTCATCCTTTCCTGAAGAACACTTTCACGTATTTTGCAACTGGCATATAACATTCCAATTCCACATACACTGGTCAGGAATATAACATTATTTCTATATATGTTTTCTATATAGTATCATTAATAACATGAATGGTTCATTGTAGGAAAAGCAGTTTGACATTTTTCTCATTAGTCTACACTTGCCAAGTTGTTAAGGATTGACAGAACATCCAAGTAATGAGAATTTTGAGAAAATAAAAATGTCTTTTATATTTAATGAAATGTTTATATAATACTTAAAATTTATTGTCATATAACTTGGTATCTATTTAATAGTAAAATATTTCTTAATATTTATAGCTTAAATTTTCCCTAGTAGATACTGAATAAACTGAATTGTAGATATTTTTTCATGATTTTCTAAGAACCTTAAATTTGTGATTAACATTTTAAAAATTACTTGTATCCATCAAATATAAACATATATAAAATGCCTTAGAGATTCATAATGTTGATTCATAATGTCATAATAGTGCATAAACAGACTATGTCAACAGTAAGGAAAAGTATATTAAAAGTAAGCATGTTAAATTAATCTTAAACCAGTATACAGTCTATGGAAATTCAGGGATTCTCCATCAGGCCCAATAGCAAAAGATCATTAATAGGGCTCTTAAGCTTCATATTATAAGAGGGATCACATTCTTTTTAAAGAATACGACAGATACGAATAAATATTTAGAAAACAAATGCTAAGAATGGGCAACAGAGGCCAAATTCATGCCTTAAAGATGACTTTGTTATATAAGGAGTTGTTGTGCAGAATAATGTATTTACAAACAGGATTTGAGTTTAGGCTACAACTTTTTTAAATTTTAAATGGGCCTAAATTTAAAATTGATTAAAAAAGATATATTTTCCTCTTAGGAAATGTGAGAGTTTAGGAATCTCTTCATATTATAACTGTAAAAATAGGCAGCTTCTGATTTGTATACAAAGGTTTATGTATAGTATTTTATATTCATATGTAATTTGAAAAGGGGTTCATACCGTTGGTAATGAATCTTGGGGCAGATTTTAAAAGAAAAGCTTTTCATGTTAATTTACATCTTCTTTCTTCTTTTGGAGGGAAAAACTGTGTTAAATCAGATTCAGAAAGAACCTATCATCCCAGGAATATGACATGCAAATTAGGACAGCAGTCTCTTAAATACTATAGCTAACTCACATTCCCCTACCAGCTGAACACCAAAGAATCATGTAATACAGTTAAACTAATCAGAGCCATTATGCATTTAACTTTCCGTCTTTATTAACTGTTGTGGATGAAGTGTTCTAATGTTTTAACATGTAAGAACCAGCCAGCACTTCCTTCACAAAGCACCTAGGACTTTAAAAAAAAAAACAAACCACAGTTTTATTCCTTTAGAAAGTTTATAAAAAGGAGTTTCCCAAGTAATATCAAGAATGCTAAGGAATAATCTTTACAAATTTCCCTTGCCTTAAGATGTGCTCTGAGGAGGCTGAGGGGTAGAAGGGATAGGAATATAAAAACAATTTTATCTTTGCCATGAAGTCATATTATTATCATGGAAACAGTAGTACAGAAATAGGGAAAACCTCTCCAAAAAACAGCTAATTAGCTCCCCAAAGGGTATATGAAAAATAATTAATCTTTTTACCAATAAAAATAAGTAAAGATTACAATAATGTATGACATATTGCAGGTTTGAAAATTCTGTTACTAAGTTTTCAGAAGTCTGTAACTATTATAGGCAACAATCAGTTGTTAAGAGAATGAAACCACTTGTCCTCAAAATTATAGTGGATGGAAGTTAGAAATGAATTAATATGCAAATTCAGTCTTGAACCAAACTTGAATCCAAATAGTTCCTATATCATAAAGTATATTATATTAATGTCCCCATCAAATTCATATGTTGAAGACCTAACCCAATATGATGGTATTAAGAAGTGGAGGCCTTTGGGAGGTGATTAGGTCATGAGGGTAGAGCAGTCATGAATGAAATTAGTGTCCTCCTAAGAGACCCCAGAGAGTTCCCTTGTCCCTTCTAAAATGCGATGACCACGAAGAGAAGATGATCATTTGTATAAACGAGGGAATGGGCTCTCATCAGACACTGAATCTGCTGGTGCCTTTATCTTGGACTTTCCAGCCTCCAGGACTGTGAGTAATAAATTTCTATTGTTTTTAAGCCACCCAGGCTATGATACTCTGTTATAGTTGCTTGAACAGACCAAGACACAGTATTTCTCCAGAGGTCAACACATATTCTGTCTCTTTGACCAGAGGAAATAAGATAAGAATAAAGGTTTTTGTTTGTTATGTTCACTTCTGTGTCCTAAGTGTATGGGGCACATAGAAACACTCAAAATAAAGTTGTTGAAAGAACGGTACTTTACTTTCTGACTTTTCTTCCTTCTTGATTCTTTACTGGAGTGGATATCTATTGTATGGGCCAGCCCAGCAATCAATCATGCTTCTGGGAACAGCACCCTGACTGTCATTGCATCATCACTCTGTCCCAAATCTTAGCCTATGCAATTCAGGCAAATTGACATTGTTCCCACCCCCAACTCTGACAGGCTCCAGATATTAGCACCCACTTAATTTGGCCAATAGGAACAGTCGACCCATTGAAACAAATGTTTGGTTCAGCTGGCATGTGGCCCACACCAGACGAAGTGACTCAGCTGAAGAACTTTTCCTGGAACTATTAAGAAAGAGAAGCTTTTCACACTGAAGTTGCTGAGTGGAAGAATTATAATACTGGCTATCCTACCCACACACATCATGACAAGAAGTTGTTCAAATGAAGTCAAGACTAAAGAAAACCAAGCCAAGAGATGGTGAGATGTGTATTTTGGCATCATCTAAGCTCTGGATTCTAGGCCTGAAGCCAGTTCCATCCCATTATTTTGAAATTATGTGACCTAATAAATTCAACTTTTATAAGTTCAGTTTGAGATAGATTCCTACTTGCTACTGAAAGAGTCATAATAAATATATCCTCCAATACCACTGTATTAATTACTTAAGACTTTGTATGTGGAAGAAATGAATAGCACCATGCTGATGTTGAGTCATATAATAACCATGGGAGGAAAATCGTGACAGTCACATAGTGTACTCTTAGAAATATCTAGCAAGGTTTGTGTCCTCCTTTTAATTTACTCATATTAAATTTCAGAAGGAGAAAGAGAAGCACCTGTTTCTCTGTTAAGCTCTCTAGATGGTGTGTTTCTTCTTCTGTGACTTGCCACTGGTTGCTTCAGCACTTCTGACTCCAGAACTGAAGTAAGATAATTAATCACTACTTTTTTTTTTTTTTGGTCAATAGCAAACAACCATAATCATGCCTCCAAAACAGAAAAAACAATCCACATTTTAGAAAGAGTTACAATTTCTTAAATCACCCAGACGCCTCAGACAGCTTGAGGAATCAACATATATGCCCTCATTTTACAATTGAAGAAACTTAAGGAATTTGCCCAGTGTCATATCACTGCCTGGCAGCAGAGGCAGACTCTAACATGGCAAACCATTCTATGATTTTGCTTATTTTTATATTGTAATTTCTTTCCAGAGACTTGCTTTAAATCACATACACAAGAGTTTAAAATATTTAGTTAGGCTTAGAATTCTATTCACATGCAGAAAACTGGTTCACAGTTTCTATACACATGTATTATCACTAGGCGGAATGACAGAACTTCGTACTGTGCTCTACTAAATAAGAGCTCATTAAGAGTGATTTCATTAGCACTCTCAAAATTCCAATATAAACTCATACAAGAATTAAGAAATAAACAGCTTCATTTCTAGAGAATAGCTATCTTTTAGGTCAATGGAATATAATTTATCTAAAGCTACATTAGTGTCCTGACAAATTTAATTTATCCCTACTTACCAGTAAGAACAGGTCTATGAATTACTTTAGTAATTGCCCAAGAGGATAAAAAGGCCAATGTAGAATACATTTACATATATTAAGATATGAAATTTTTACTGAAGGAAACTCAAAATCTGAGACAAATTATTCTGCATATTATATTTTCAAAATAAGGACAAACCATTTTAAATTAAAATCTAATTTAAATGAATCAGATCTTACCAAAGCTAACTTTTCACATTTTAGTCTAACTTACCATAAACTATAGAAAACTAAGACAATTGGTTAAGATGAAATCTTACATATTTGAAAGTTTTCCCAAAATTATACTTTGTTTTTCTTACTGTTTTCTCACTTCAGTATCAATCACAAAAGCAATTTATAGTCATATGAAACTAATCAAAGTATGTGACAAATAAAAAGTGCTTTGAGGTTCCCGGATGAAAGGCTTTGTGTTAACGCAACACATTACTAATTCCATAAATACCAAAGAATTTAAAAGAAAAAGTCATTTCATGGGGAGAATAGATTTTGAAGTTGAGAAGAATCATAAGGAATTTTTAATATCAAGGGCACCTCACTCCTGTATTTTAACACCAGTTAGTCTTATAACTAAGACCCTTCCACATATCCCTGTTGGTGGGACAATGAAGTAAGTGACTTTGGGGGAGGGAAATATGAATACAAAGAAACACCTCTATTGCTCTTAACTAATCACTCAGTCTTCTTCCTGGCAACAGACTCAGGAGCACTTTTTTTGCAGTGGGACAAAGACTCACTGATAGATTCACCCTGATCAGCTCATCATATGTCTATCATAAAATTTAAAGACACTGTTTATAATCCAGTTTCAGGGTGTCAGCTTGTCTGGGAGTGTGCATACATTTTTTACCATGATGGAAATAATGTCAAGCTCTGTTTAGAAACATAAGACTTCTCCTTAGCACCATCCAAAGAAGGTAAAGGAGGGTCAGTGGCTTAGATATAACTTATTCATGGAGTGTATGCAATATGATATTCAGAATCTTGTAGTGAAAAACTCCTTGGCCGGAAGACCAGAATGTTTCAATGGGCCAGGGGAAGCCTGCTCATTGAAAAACTGCACATTGAACATCAATTTATTTGATTGAGCCTGTTTGTCCTTAACTGACATTGGCAGTGAGACCCGGCATCAACTACAATCTCCTATGAAAAAAATCCAGCAATAGCACAAAAATTAAACTAAGAACAGTTCTTAGATGTGTATCTCACATTGTAGCCTGATTATTACAGCTATAAGCAAGAGTTTTCATTGTCTCAGGAAGATGGAACAAGTGATATTCAAACCAAAGTTTAATATTTGCAATCCTGTTTGCTTTCCTATGGCCATTTCTCAGAGCTCTACGTGTTCTGAACCAAGTTCTCCAGCTTAATTTGTGTGTGTGTGTGTGTGTGTGTGTGCGCACACACATACATACATACATATATATATATGAAAATCTTTTCAATGTTCATATTAGTGAGGCAAATTGATTATATTAAACTGGTTAATGTACATACTCCTGTTAAGTTTCAGAGGAAATGATTAGGATGAGAGTATATATATAAATACTTGTAATAACATACTGGTTTCTACTAGTCATTTGTTTTGCTCAGATTCTGCAGGAGGATTTTCTTGCTAGTATGCATTTTCCCATGCCTACATTGGAATCAAAGTTTTGGTATATGGCAGATAATGTAAACCTGAGGATAGCAGATGCATGTACCTTGGCAAGAGACTGAAAGACTTTTTTAAAACTTAGTATTGGAAAGTAAGATACTAAATAAATGTAACAGTTTGTATCAGTGATATCAAAACATTAATAATAAGCTTGTTATGTGTAAAGCACTGTACTAAGCTTGACATTTTATAAAGCATTAAATTCTCATTAAAAATCATATGAGATAGACACTATACTTCCTTTTTATGGATAAGGAAACTGAGGCTCCCAGGGATTAAAAACAAAAGAGAGAGAATCAGGATTTCAATCCAGATCTTCCTGGATCTGAAATTCTTATCTTTTTTATTACAAAGTGCTGCCTCAAACATAAGCAGCTTTCTAAGGGAAATGTAATAGAAACCACCTCTTTCAGGATTGTATTTAGAACATGAGATGTAAACATAAAAGTTTATGTTTAATTACATCTCATGCATTATTTTCAAATGTTTTGAGAAGAAAAGATATTTATTTCAGTTTGTTTCATTTCAGTTTTCTATAGAAAAAATATTAGGATTTGATATGCATGCATTCTTAAAGGCTTATTTTTTAAACAAACCCTAAAACAACAAATATGCAAGTTGTATATTTTGCAATTGTCAATAACTCTATTTGAAAGCACATTTCCATGGAGACCTCTTTAGAAATATGAGTTTATCCTTTCCTGAATATTCACTAAGAATAGATTATTCATACATCTAATTTTGGCATAAATGTATATGGAGGAGATTTATAGGCTTAGCTGACTCTTTCATTTTACAGATCTGTTCATTATTACACTTCAAATTTCGCTGCATGAGTTTCTCATTCATATTGAAAATACACCCCTATTAAAAAGCTTTTGTTCAATAAGATTTTATTATAATCCGAGATGTGTGCAGAATTGAAAAGCAAATTACTATCTTATACTTTTAAATGATTTGGTCCTCAGTTTGGAGAGAACAGCTTTTGAAATATGACAGTTAATGATAACACCGCACTTCCATTTACTGTCATAATTCACAACAAAAACAGGATGGAAACTTATTTCAAAAACAATAAACACACACCCATGAGAGCTTAGACACTTTCTCTTGTATAGTTATGCCTGGGAGATTGATTGCTTTAACGGCCCTATTCTTTACCGTGTCCTGTATACACTATGTTTGCCGTGTGACTTTGTAGTTCCTCTCACCAAGGAGACACAGACTCTTTCCCCTCTCCTTAAATTTGGGCCCACCTTGTGCCTTGCTTTGGCTGATGGAATGATTGCAAATATCATGCAAACAGAATTTTGCGAAAAGGACTTACACATTTCTGCTCACTCTTGCCAAGAACATTCTTAAGCTGGCCTGCTTCATGAAGAGAGACAATGTTGGACTGGAGTTAATTTGCCCCAGTTATACCATTTGAGGCATAACTCGCACCAGCTGATTCCCCCTCACCCCTCTCCCACCCTCTTACATTTGCACATACACAGAGGCATGAACTCAGCCCAAATCAGCCAAACGCATCCCAGATCAGCTGATCCCCCGACTCACAAGCTAAATAAATGTTTATTGTGTTTGCTGCTAAGTTTTGGTGATTGTTTATAATGCTATATTACTGTGGCAAAATCTAAGTTATATACTGTGTCTCCTCTCAATTTTATTTTTCTTCCTAAGGGTGTAAGTGAGGAACTTAATTTAAGGATTAAGTTCATCTTAATAAAGTACATTTTCCATTTCTTAATTAGGAAACAGACCATGTGCATATTTCTACATTTAGTTTCGCATTAAGTTACCATTTATTGAGCATCTACTATGTTTCTGGCACTGTGCTAAGAATTCCAAATATAAAGAAATAGTTCAAAAGTTATGTCTGGAACCGTTACAGCAATAAAATAAGCAAAGTAGTAATGGAATATAATTGAAAGCATAAAATAAATATCTACGAGTCCATACTGATATAAATGATTAAATAAATTTAAGGGAGAATAGATAAATGTCCCATGTAGAATAATTCCAGATAATTTAGGTAGAGATTTCACCCTTAAGGAAGTAGAGTGTAAGTACCCACTTCTTAGTGTGGGCTGTACATAGTAACTTCCTTCCAAGAAGGATATCATGAAAAGAGGGGAAAAGAGTAACTTGACCACGCAGAAACCTGACAAACACCAACTCAGCCAGTGTTCAAAGTTAACAACAGTAGTTGTTAATCATATTGATAGTATGGAACTTTGATATGATGTGGTAAGAACTGCATTTTACCTCTGCGGTTTTCCTCCCACAAACCTAATACACCCCCAATCCCAATATCATCATAAGAAAAACACTAAACAAATCCCAATAAAGCAATATTCTACTAAATACTGACCGGTACTTCTCAAAACTGTCAATAAAAAAGGAGGGGGATGATTTGAGTGACTGTCATAGTCAAGAAGACCTTACAGTGGCATGATGACTGAATTTAGGGTGGCATTCTAATAAGATTAGGCTAAAAACTAAGAAATTCTAAATAAAGTATGAACTTCAATTCATAATTATGTAATTATTATTGGTTCACTAACTGTAACAAATATATTAGTAAGATGTTAATAATGGAGGAAACTGGGTATGGAACTCTGTACTATGTTCAAAACTTTTCTATAAACCCAAAAACATTCTAAAATTAAACTTTTATTTAAAAATATAGTGTCCATGAAAATATGTAGCAATAAAGTATGTATTTTTAAAAATTATCATGCATTACTCTACTGCACAGATGGAAGGTTTTGACTGGTTATACACAACATTTTTGTTTATGTATTATTGGTTTGTTTGCTTTATTTTTCATTACCTAGTTAGGTTCTATTGAAATTTCAGACGTAATTTTTTTTAATCTGAAAAAAATGTAATTTCCCAAACAGTGCTATAAAGAAATGAATTTTAACAGATTACTAATTTACTACAAATCACTAATTTAAAAAACCGATACCTCATCCTGAAAGATAAATTTTGTAGGTCAAAATAATTGTAATTTTAAAATGAATTTAAATGAGCAGACTGCATGCTCTTTTAACATAATTTGGAGAGTAAAACGCAAGTTGCATAATCAATTGGTTTCCATTATCATTTTCTAAAATTACTGTCAAATATCACTTCTTGTTACACCCTTTCTGGAGAAGATTAATGGTAGGATCACTGAGATACCAGCTGTTTAAATATTCTTTTTATTTACAATACTAGCTTAATAAATAACCAGTCTGCTTAGCAACTATAACCTTTTTTTTCAGCTGAAAAGCTTTCATGGAGATCCCCTACATGTATGGAACATTATTATTTTTTAATACTAGGCCATTACCCTTAATATTTTAATGTTACGAGACAAATGTTCAGTGCAGTGACAAAAATAACCACTAGCTCATATATCTGGTGGCTTTAAAAAAAAAATGAAGGCTATCCAATGGGCTTTGGTAAACAGGTCTAAAAGATAAAGGAAGCAGGTGTAGAAGACATTTAATAAAACATGCCTCTCATTTTTATTCCTTTTGTGTTTGGTTTCTTGGGAATCTCTGACAGTGAACCGCAGCGTATTTGCTTCAGGCAGATGCTTTTATTCTCTCTGTCTACTGACGTGGCAACCAAGAGAAGGGTGGTGGAAGGGATGGCTGAGACCTATGTTAAGTGTTAAACAGCCAAATAGATTTTTTACAGATAAAATTAAAGTGTGAAGCAATTTAAGATATTGGTTTAATGTTTATCATCTGAAGTGGGCATGATATGGAAGCACAGATTACAGATTCCAACCGTAGGTTACACTGGAAGCATATTACGTTGGATAATTTTTTCTGTAAATAAGAACATCAACATAAATTCATGGAGAATGTTTCTTTTCAGTCCAGTATGAAGGTTATATTGAGGATAAATGAAGAAATGTTAGGTCACTAAATTATAAAGATTCAAGATTAGTTTCTTCTTCTCTTCAGGGCCTGTTTATGACAATTTCCATCTTGAGACCAACTCCAGCACACTGTGGCACCGGCTTGTTGTTTTCCATGCCCTCTCAGCCACACTTTCTAGTTTTAATAAACATTTTTGGTTAACTGTTTCAGACACTAGTAGTATTAATCCACCTTTGCTTTGTATAATGGTCTACACTCCAACTACCACGTCTACACGAGAGAGACTAATAGCAGTGGAATTATTAAGAGATATGTAGATGACGTGTTTCATGAATTACCTTTTAAAAGTAGCGATTCTGAAATATTTATTGGAGTCAGGACTGTAATGTCTACTCCTTGCACTTTGCCCAATGTCTAATTCCTACATTAACAAGATTAGCACGAAATTTAACATAGTGTTTATATATATATATTCCTAGTATTTATAATATAGGCATTATATGTAGTATTTTAAAAATATGTAGAGAGTACTCAACTGATCTGTTCCAGTGCCAGAAAACATGGATATCACAATATTTTGGAAAGAAGAACCTTTAGAAAGGTTTTTTTTCTTTCCAATCAAGAAAAGGAAGCAGTTCAAGAATATAAGGGTTTAATTTAAGAGAAAGAAAAATATTCTTAATGTCCTCATTTTTTTTTCTAGATTTTATTGTTTCTAGGTTCATTGAACCTTAAGTGGAACATTCTGTCAAAAGGGCCTTTTAACCCTGGCAAATTTGTTGGTCAAAAAACATAAGCTTCTAATTCTAAGCTAGGTCTGACAATAGTTACTCAGTCATGGGGAGTTTACAAAGGACGTGAGTCATGTGATTCTAATAGCACACAGCAACTCCAGGCCTTTCTAGGCATTTAAATATTTCGTTCAGATGTTTCAGGAATACAAATGAAGGATTTAAAAATATTTTTCTCTTTTTCAAAATTCTTTTGTGTAGGGGGCAGGGAGATAAAATATATTTTATACCAATCCAGCCTTTGATTTACCTTTTATTTTATTTCAATAAACTATGATAGGTTCTCTCTAATCTTAAAATGCTTTGTCTGGCAACTTCTTTATCATTTGTAGGCATTTTCCAATGCAAAGAACTTTTCGCATTGTGGTCAGGTTTATGGGAGAGTCCGTAGAAGCAAAGTAAGAAATCATGAAGAATTGGAGAGGAGAAGCCAAGGAATAGAGTTTAAAAGCACACGTGGGTTAGGTTATGCGGAGCCAAAATGAAGTCCTGGCTATTTCTAAATACCTAGTCAATCCTATGTACTCTCTCCAGCCAAACCCTCAAAGACACTCTAAACTTTGCCATAATTTCATGGAGTAAACAACATTGTGAAGCTCATTTAAGGACACCCTCACCCCTCACCCCTAGAAGCTCAGGGGTTAAGAGTCTTTGCTCTAAGTAAGATGTCAGACTAGACAGGGAAGTAGATGAAGAATGGTGGATACTGAAGGGGACTACAGTTTTCCTGTCTCCAGGTTCCTCTTTCCATCACCACTTAAAGTCAATCGTCAGTCTACGATGATAAAACAGTGGGGACAGAGGGAAAGAAATGGCAGCAATGGAAGTTTTAAGGCAATCTAAATCAGAGTTTGCCCTTCTCCCTGCATCCCATCTCTTCTTTTTCTCTATCTCCCAGCTCTTCATCTCTCTTCTCCTCTACCTCTTTATTACAGATGAAAGACAGACACACTAGCAGGAAGGGCAGCTGAAGCTCATCAGAAGCAGGAGTACGGCCAACGGAAGTCCTCTGGTGGAGGAGTGAGGAAGATTACCCGGACCAGCTGCACTACTCTCCTAGTTACCCCAGCGCCCCTCCCTCCACGTGTTCTAGCCCTCCTGTGTTTGCTTCCCCTCCATTTCCGTATACTGTGCAAGGGATTATGAAGAATTAGGGACAATTCTTAGGAAAATATGAGCAGTGGTGAAGAAAAGAAAATGATTTCCTTTTTTTCCCTTTCTTCTCCACTCCTTAAGGATCACTTCTAGAACAGGACAATCATGCCTGGCATTGAGGAAAGCAGCACACTCTCCATGTCTCTCTGGAAGGAATGACTATTCAAATGTAAGAGAAATATCTCAGTCACTGTATATAAATACAAAACTACCTATATTGTTAAACTGTACTTTTATTTAACCAATAATGGAAACATTAAAAAAAAATAAGTTTACAAAAAATCTTTCCAGTGATTCCTTTCTGTTGTTGTTAATCCTAGCCATATTTATAATATCCAGGAAAAATACATTTATACACTAATTTACATCTTGCATTTGAAGCGAGTAGTAATTCTATATTGGCTAGACCTTCTTTAACATATCCAAGGTCATTTATATCTCTGAGGAAAGTCTTTTCCAAAAACACGATGGTATACACTACTGAACTTTGTTTGCCAGCTGTTACATTCTTTCCTCCATTCTCTATTAATCCAAGAATAACCAAAAAGATAGAGATACTCCTCATTGTCTCAGTAGAGATGTCTGGGGATTGAATCTAAATCTTACTAGATTCTGGGTGGGCTTATGAATTTTATGGTATTTTGCCCAATGAGAGCCAAAGTCTAATTAAGAAGAACCCTAGTTGCTTAAACAGTTAACAATCTGCATAACTGGAAAGTAACTGAGTGTTTTTCTTCATGTCAACATATTGAGGGGTTGCTTTAAAAAAAACACTTCTAAGTATTTTTGAATTCTAAGATAATATTGAAGGAACTTAGGTGCTAAGAACCTCCAAAAATAGAATGGATATAGAAATATGATTCTTTTGATTTGACACCAACTATAAGGATAATGTAATTTAAACTTGTAATTCACCAATTTGAAAACCAAGGCCCAGATAATTTAAATGACTTGCCCAAGGACACTTAGCAAGCTAAAGTCACTAAATATAGATTGAAAAATACCCTAACTTTCACTCAAATTAAGTTTCCAGTATATAACCCTAAAATGAGGAACAAGAGTATAACCTAAAATGAGCAAGATGGCTCCTACAAAAATAGCAAAATAGAGCTTAGTTTTGCTATGATCCTAAGGCTAGCATTTCCTTCTACTGGAGGAATAGATCTCCTATGAAAATAAATAAGTGCAATCTTCCAAGGATCTCATTTTTGAAAGGGAGATGTCTCATTTTCTAAGAGATGAACACATCACAACCACATAGCAACTAGGTAAAGACTACTGCCCACATTCTGAAAGAATATTTTGCTATTCCAATAACCATGTGATGATACTCCAACTCTACAGGGCCCACCCCCCTTTACAGTAAAAACATTCAAAACGATGTCAGCAAAAATGCCTAGTAGTTGTAGTATTAATCTTTATACCATGTACATACCAGTGGCTATTTAATTTATGTCTCGTTATTATAAGGTATTGGATGCTACATTTAAAACATAAGCTTATAGCTAATCAGAAGCTAATTAAAAACTTTACACTATAATTTTCTGTGCTTGCTTTCATCTGTGGTTTTACAAGAGTAATTACATGATTTTTTTACTGTGTAATCTATTTGATTTTTACAGTATAATCTATTTAATTTTTACCATAAATTATTCTTTGAATCATCACTAGAGAACAAAAATCATCTCTCTAGAATCAAAAGTGTTCAGCAGAGGCACTAAAAACACAAGATTCCTCTAATGGAGGCTCTTCCTCTGACGGCTTGAGAGGGTCCACTTCTCTCTTGAGAGAGAAGAAAATTCTGGCTTCCCTGCTCTCCTCAAGCCTAGCTAGATATTGTACACCAAAAAAAAAAAAAAAAAAAAAAAAAGGCAAATAGAGCCACTGTGTCACCAAACAGAGCACAGCCTGAACTCAAGCAAGAAAGTAATTTTTCAGAGAGATTAGCCCTTACATTGAAACAATTATAGAAGTATTTAACAATCATGAAGCACAGAACAAGACTGCAAATGTTCTGAATTTTAGCACTGATTCCTCTATTTATGATTTAAATAATTTAAGGCATCTTTGAGCCTCATTCTCTCCGTCTTTAGAATGGGACTCAACATAGCTGAACATGCTGCCACCCACAGCTTGGAGGCAGAATAATGAAACCAAGAGTAAAGATCATGTGAAACACCCCAGAGTTCAAGTTCTAGTTCTACTGCTTACTTCATAGTACTGAACATAATGGCAGACACATAGCAGGTGCTCACTTTTGATTTGCTCATTCTAAGTCAATAAAGCCAGACTCCCATATTAGAAAGCAAGTTACTTTTTCCTCTTCTTCACTTATCATAGTCAGTCTATCAACAAAGCATTTGTTTCTTTGAATTGTCTATGGTGTTCTGAACATGATTTCATTGTTTCAATGCCATTTTAGTCTGGCTGGAACTTCACACCATGATTCCTGTAAAGTCATCCTCACTTCTCCTGCTAATCTTGTCCTTTTCCAAAGAAATTTGCCTTTTTCTGTCACCTTTAGACATATCCAAATGTTATCAAAGCCTTTAAATTCCTACCTTAAAAATCCCAAATTAGAATGTCTCTGTTTTAAGATATACTCAAAACAGGCATACAGCTATTTAATATTATTTACCCACAACTCTGAAATCAAGCAAAGATAATTCTTCAGTATAACAACATAAAACTTCCCAGTCCTATACCAACATGCTTTTGCTCTGAAATGCTCCCTTCATCCTCAGAACAGTAAAAATAACATAATTTTTGAATTAAAAAAATTCTAAGTATTAATATAAATTCTGATAGCTGACTAGATTATTTAGGATAGCTGGCTCCTTATAAAATGGGAATAACTACTCAATAGGCTTTTGTGAGGATTGACTGAGGTAATAATAGCTAATAATGAGTACATATATACATGTATGTGGAGATATATATATACACACACATACATAATTGATTGAGAGCATAGTGTGGCCCAGGTCCCATTCTATACCTTTTACATGTATTTATGCATTTAATACAATAACTCTATGATGTAGATAAGATACTGTTTCTCATACATGAGGAAATTGTGGCATGGAAAGCTAGAGCAATTTTCTAGTAAATAGTGTGTGGCTTCTGAGCTGGCACTCTTAACTACTAAAAAAATATGTATCTAGAATAGAGACCTGGTATAGTCACCCAAAATATTAGTAAATGAATAATCTGAAATTTTAATAAAAATAGATTTCTTTAAAAAATACTAGTTGAATTTTCCCCAAACTATTCAAATAAGGGTAGCTTATCTGACTCAAGATAAAATAGTTCCATGAATCAAAGTTACTGTATATATAATTAGACCCTTACAAGCTCTATTTTCCCTCTATGAAAAGTGCATGAACTCTTAACTACAGGATCAAGGTTTATTAAAGTGTTGATTGCTTTAGACTTTAAATACTAAGGGGCTTTTTCTTTATATTACGGAGTTAGAACAGCATTAATTTATAGAATAAAATGACATGTGTGTATATAATTTTCTAGTTAAATGTGTGAAAATACTGTGTTATTGACTAAAGTAATTTGGCTAATACTGAACTAATACAAATCTTAGTCATTAGAGTAACAAACATAGTCCTGGCAGATAATTAGAATTAGTACAGAACTTAAGAATACCTGATTGTATATTGCTTTTTTTTTTTTCCTGAAAGAAAAGATGTTAAAAATGCCCACAGTTAAAAAAATTATTTACTATTGAAATCCTAGGATAACTGATTCAGCCCAATGTCTTTATTAAATTGTTACCTCTGTTTGTCCTCCTCTGAAGGAATCTGTGTACAAATGAGACTCCATAGACAGTGCTAACAGTTACTTGCAGGAATACTTGTTTTTTCCATAGACCCCCAAAAAAAGCACATCCCATATTTTTATTGAATATTGGGGAGAAGGTGGATTTAGTAAAGGACCAAGGATATTATAGTAAAGAACTGAGGGCAATATAATATAATGTTTGCAGTAAATTATTACTATAAAATTGTTACTCTAAAGACATTTTGATTCACTGCCTATAATATAGAAATGAAGATCTTGTACAAAATTTCCATTTCATCTAGCTTTTTCAAAAATGCACTAGTGGCCAGTTGTTGCTTTCATTGCTAACAGGAGAAACTTACATTAGAAGACTACAGTAAAACTGTATGACTTACCTATATCCTGTGTTGTAAAATGGGATGGCTACCATATTTTCAAACAAAACTAGTACAACTGTTAGTTATGAGTCTAATAATTTCTGGAAAGTATGTTCAGTTGTTGAACTATGTGTCATTCCCTAGAGTCATGCGTACATTTGCTCTGTCTATTATTGCCTTCCCCACTCGAACACTCTGTATCCCACTGACTCCTTAGGATGTGGCTACAGAAAAAAAAAACAAGTTCATCTGGCATAATTTAATAATTATCAGTGACTAAAACACCGGTAGTTTGAAAAGCTATTCTCTCTTATTGTTCAATATTTCTGCTCCGTAATACACCAAAGAAATCCAATACTGTACCATGATGAACACATCCAGCATGCTGCACACATTAAATGATTGCTACAGCCCCCATAAAGGGAAGAAAGGCACTCTTTTCTCCTCTTATCACTTGTGGTCTGGAAGAGCACATATTTTGCCCAAGGCTGTAAGATATACCAGAGGCAAAGCAAAAATTTAGCAGCATTAATTCATAATTCTGTGTCCACAAAGTGCACTAATTTAGGTAAACAGAGGAGAGTCAACAAATTTTCTGCCTAAGTGCATTACTGGTACCACTGGAAAAATCATGGAATTATTAGTTGTTTTAAAGTATTGTCACCCTAGAGAGGCCAAAACTGTTTAAAACTGAGGTCCTAGAAGTGGAGTAAAATGTTTTTAACCTTATGAAGTTTGTGACTCAAGAATAAACAAAAATCTCTCAGGAAATTTTTCAACTAGAGCACTTTGGAGCTCTAATAGATGCCGTGGATTGGGCACACTTGTGAACCCAGGATTTCTAAGGATGACAAGTCTTAATCCACTTTTTCGGGGTGGTACTTTTCTATCAGAAACCGTCTCCTTCTAGATCTTTCATTAGGATGGAGAAGGCTGAGGAAAATAATAGATATCATTAAAAGTGATCTTTTTGTTTTTCTATTTTAAAAATAGTGAGAAGGAATTCTTGAAGTTACCAATTTTATTGGCCTTTTATGATAAAAGTTTATTACAAATAGAATATGTGGTCATTGAGATCTGATATTTTCAATGTTATACTCAACATAAAGATTACTTAATTTTTATGGACCTCAAAAGAAACGTAGCTCAGATATTATTCTTTTTTTTTCTAGCAGTTCCATAATTTGTTTCCTCCTTTTTATAGGTTCTCCTCTTACATTTAATTCAATCAGCTAGAAAGTTAGTGGTGATTAGTAACTGTGTAACCAGAACCATTTGCTAATTCTCTCTGTAGCTATTTCTTCATCTTGGAAATAAAGCTAACAACTCTTAACCGCAAAAGTTTACTGTTACTATTAAGGTAGATAGTATAATGCCTGACACCTAAAAATATGTTTTAAATAGAATCTGAGGAATATAAACAAATGTTTACTAAATCAGTTGCTCACAGGTCGCCAATCCTAAAAAAAGTGCTCCAGATTAAAGTTACTACTAATTTGTCATTCATTTCCTAGCTTTTAAAATACAACCAAATTGTGCATAAAACCCCTGAATCGTTTACCCCATAGTCCCACAGAAGATAAATCTCTGTCTTTTTACCTTCATCTCTTTTGCACAGACACCTTCCACACCTCCACCAAAATCCATTGCTCCCTCATTTATGTTCCCACTGTGATATCTCCATTACAGTTCTCATGTCCAGGGCCTTATAGCTAATTGTGAATATGTGTGACATTTTGGCTGCCTGGTACCTGATGGAACATGCGAGGCTCTCTAAGTGATTGCCAAACTGAACAGCCCAGGAGTGGCATTAGGAAATAAATACTCTACGACCTAAGGAAGAGAATATCACAACAAAAATTATTATTTGGTGGGCACATCATTTCCAAAATTCAAATATATAATTCCCAAAACTGTCATCTGCCAAATCAATTCATTCAGCTCTCCAAGAGTCAGTTTATAGTTAGCTGATTTTGGCTGTTTAGATATAGTATTTCTTCAAAGCAAACATTCTTAGAGCCAAATTTGGATTCTTTAATAATGGATGCCAGTGTGTAGAATCTGTCCTTGAATCTCACTAACTTAAAATGGTCTTCTCAATATTTTGCAATATGGAAATTTGAGAATATAATAAAGGACATTACTAGGCACTGAACACTTGGGGAGCAGTTAATTTCAAAAGAAAAGCACAAGTTTTGTCTAGGCTGCTGCAAGTATTCTCCACATGACAAGCTGGGAAAGAGAAAGCTGCTCCTTCTGAAACAAAAAGAAAAGGCAGACTTCTCACTTTCCACACTTGAGTCCTGAATATTGTATCTGTCTCCTAGGCTGTGTGCAATTTGTGGAATGAGGGAACTTCAGGAACTCTTAGCAGGCAAACCGGGAATCAATTCCTATCCAGTTCTTCCCAAAGTACAGTTCAGATGTCTGGCATTTGAGAGATGTGTGAACTGTCCCTTCCTCTGGGCTCTTTAAGCTCTCTCTCTCTATTTATAATAGCTTTTGTCCTTTCAGAGGTAAAGGCCTTGTAGAGAAAAGCAATGAAAATTCTCTTCAGAAGAATGCAAGTGAGCAGATATCACAACATTTCTCAAAGAATTAATAGACACTACAGCTTATCTATGGAATCCACATCAAGAACCTCTGTACTTAAATTAGGTCAGATCACCAAAACATCATGTGTGCATCGCATAAGTTTAGGTGAACATAAGCATGACTTAAATTGAGTTACACATCAATGAACTGTCCTGAACTTTTATTGAGAACCAATATAAAAAAGATCACTTAACTATAAGTAACGCCTTTTGCTCATTAAGTTCCTCAAAGTCTTCTTAATAAAAGTAGGAGCTAGTTTTCACTCTTTCCTTAAAGTTGAAAATAAGTATGTTCTTTTTACATGAATCTTCTTCCATCTATTTTTAAAAATGGAATCTACATAACTGCCTCCTCCTCTCTTTCCACTGGATTCAAGAAATTAAAAGAGAAACTGGTATGGACTTCACAGATGCCTTCAATGTGTAGGGCACTGCATAAAATGCAACACGTACTTAATTTCATTTGATTACTATAATAATGCAAAAAAGTCGGTTTTATGAACCCTACTTTAGCAATGAGAAAATTGAATTGCAGGAAGGTTAAGCAGCGTGCCCAAAGTTGCCTATTAGGCATATGGCACATTTCAATACTCTCTGTGACACCAACATCAAGGTTATTTCAAGTACACTATGTTGCCCAATGATATGCTTAGTGAACAAAGACAATTACTCCTTCAGCATATCCTTGGTGCTATGGACTGAATTCTGCTCCCCAGCCACCAAATTGAAATGTTGAAGGCCCAATTCCCAATGTGACTGGATTTGGAGATGCGGCCTATAAAGAGGTAAATAAGGTTACATGAATTCATAAGGGTGGCACCCTGATCCGATAGGATTACTGTTCTTATAAGAAGTAATATCATAACCATATAATTCTCTCTCTCTCTCTGCCCCAGAAATGTGAAGACACAGAAGAAAGGCAGCCATCTGCAAGCCAGGAGGAGAGCTCTCACCAGGAACCAAACAGGCTGTCACCTTAATCTTGAGGAGTTCAGTTTCCAATACTTCCAATACCCGAGGGAAAATAAATTTCTGTTGCTTATGCCACCTGTCTGGGTGTTCTGTTATGGCAGCTCAAGTTGACTCATACACTTGGTACAATAATGTCCATTTTCCTTTCAAATTATTTCTGATCTCTCTTTTATCTTATATTTAAAATGTCCTCAATGTATGTTTTAATTTTATAAACAACTTAAATTCATGTTTGTGAAAAGAAAAACATAATTAGGAGAAAAAGGAAGAAATGAAGGTAAGATGGAAGAAAAAACGATAGAAGAAAGGAAGAGAGAAAAGAGAACATTGAGCAGTGGCCCTAAGATGTTAGTTAGATAATTCAACTGACTATGGTAAAATTGGAGCACTTACCTTTTTGGGAATATTTTTTTAAGTATTTAATATTTGCTAATCTTTCTTACTTTAAAATATGAAGTATTATTTGTGTCCTTCAAAAATCCCAAAAAAGTTTTTATATTTGTGCTTATACGTAAAAGTCCGGTCAAGCAATCTTCCAATTATGTATCAAGATGATTAAAATGGTGAACCTATAACTGTGCCAGGCACACAGTAGGCAAGCAACAGATACTCATTTTGGGAGATACAACTGAAGTCTACCTTCACTGTGTGACCTTCTTCACAATGTGAACTACATGAAACTGTCCTTACTCGTATGTCAATATTATTTACTCATCCTCTAGGGAAATTAAATTTCTTATAACCACCTGTTTATTTTGACCACGACATACTGTTAAGTCTCAGATTAGTAGCAGCTACTTCAACTGGAAAAATAAGACTCCTTTGGGACCACTCATGATTTCTAGTGTGCTGCATTTTTAAAATTCCCTATAGGAAATTTTATTACTATCTATTTTAAGACCTAATGAAATTTGGCACTTTATATTCATGTCCTCCTTTATCTCTGGACTCTCCCTGTCAAAATGACCTTTAAAACATCACAGTTATTGCATTCACTGTGACGTAGCCTGGGGTATCACTCTCGTCATCTCTCAAAGCAACTGTAATATACTTCTCTCCTGACTTATTACCTCATTTCCCATTAGTGCTCTAGTTCCCTGATCTCTGGTTTTTGTTTTCATTTTTACTGGTTATGTCTTTTATAGTCCAAACGTAACTGTTTGATCCTACTTTTTCAAATGCAGCAATGAAAAGAAGTGGCACCAATCTGAATGTGATTCAGAAATCAAGTTGCCTATTGAACCTAAATACTTTTCAGATTTCTTTGCTAAATTTAGTTTCTTTGGACTCATTGTATCTTTTAAGGAAATAAATGATAATTCAAAATATAATATCATACTTTTTTACATTTTTCAGAGAAAGGAGGGTACTATTTTTGTGTATATAAAAACTATATGATAGTTTTTAATCTCACAGCACCCTCTTTCAGAGAACTATAAAAATCAGAGGTCCTGTAGATGTACCAGAATCCGGGGGGAAAGGGAAATGATCTTTAAATAAAGCAAAATGTATCAACTATTCAAAGAAACAAAGAAATGGAAATTGATAAGCAAGCTTTACTTGTAAGAAGGCAAGAAAAAGGTAGAAATGAAAGAACAGGTAGATGATAAGAAAGTAAAGGAAATGTTTTAGGATTTGGTATAAAAAATAGAACTCTGGAAAAATTTCATTTGTAACAAGTTGCATTTTTTTTTTTTCTGGAATGAGTATTTAGGAGACTCAAGAAACTAAAGATACAATTGAATACCTAAAATGTCAAACACTAGCTATTGTCCTAAATGAGTTTTTTTTTTAAAATAAAACTGCACCCTTCATTTGTATTTTGGTCAGAGCTTTCTAATGCTAAAACCCTCCAAATTCTGAGGCAGATGAATTTTAATACATCAAATTAACTCAGTAGCAAAATCAGACCAAACCAACCAACTAAACAAAAACCCTCATACATCTGAAGAAAAAAAATCCAGTTCTCAACCATCATGATCCATAGTTTTAGAAAAGTTTGCTCTATGAAGTGAATTTGAACCATCATTAATTTTTTTTAATCTCATTGTAGTGCAGACAGATTGAAAGAAGCCCATCTGCTTGACTGCAGAATCAAGGAAAATGGCGCCATGCTCAACTTCTCAGCTCTTTCTTAATGGAGAATTAACTTCAAAGCTTTCTGAGCATTTTAAAATTCTTATTCTAAAGCTAGTCAACGTACACAATGCGTCATGTGAGAAATGGAAATCTAATTTTTAAATGGATGGCTAGTGAAGATTGCTGTTTAATACTCTTAAAACCAAAAGACCCACCTCTTCAACACCTTGATTCTGTTTTACCTTTAAAAACCAAATAAGAAACACTTTCAAAACACACAAGATTTGCATTAAAGTTTATACTCAATGAATTTAAAGACTCCTGTAAGAAAGAATGAGCACAGCCATACATCACAGGAGGAAATGAAAATGAGACACATGTCTTTATTCAGGGTGAGTCAGCACCCATGCACCATGTAATCAGACCCCTCAAGTTAATCAGCAGAAGGACAATTCTTTGTGTGTGTGTGTGTGTGTGATAATTTTAACCACAACATCATGTCCTCAAGTTATAGTAAAGAAAATAATATTCATTCCTGGAAAAAAAGGTGGGGGAGGGGTAATAATTCCTCCCTTTCCAGTGGCACAAAATGGCTCATCATCAATCATTTAAAGAATATTGACAAAAAGAAGGAACAAATTTGGTTCTGTATGTCCTAGGAGAATATACAATAAAAGGGCATGAATGCTTCACACTAATCAAAATCACTGTTACTACTTCAAAAAAACAAAACAAAAGCCTCTAAATATAAGCGGAAAAAAGAAGAAGTAACATTTATAGAAAATACACTATGTTAAGTGCTTTACATATGTTACCTTATTCAACTTTCCTAATCATCATGGGGAGAGTATAATTATCTCCCAGTTTCCTGACTTTAAAAAAAACAGACAAAAATCTTCACAAAACTTCAGACTAAATAATTTGTTCAAAGTAATAGTGTCAGCAAGTGGTCCTGCTGGGATTTGAGCCCAGGTCTGAATGGTTAACAAAAGCCTATTCATTTCACTTGACAATTATTTACTAAATATCTATTACTCATCTATTTTATGTATTTGGGCCAAGATGGTGAAAAAAATGGAACTGTCACTGTCCTCAAGGAACATAACTATCAGTTAGAGAACACCATACATGGAATGAGTAAAGACAACACAGTGAATGTAGTGTTAAAATTCTAGAGGATTTATATTAGTAAATATAAATATTAGTAAATATATAGGTCAGCAGGGGGTGGAGTGGGGGGGGAGGGTGATATCAGGAAAGCTTTGGGGAAAAGTCACGAGAACTGAAGGGTAAGAGTTAGCCAGTAGACACAAGAGCTGTAGATGCGGAGGAAATGGTGTGTGTAAAGGCCTGGGAGGGGAGTGGGGCAGGGGAATTTTGGGGAATAAAGAAGTTCAGTAAAGTTGAAGCTTGGGTACAGAGAGATGAATGTCACTAGGGAGGTAACTAGCCGATGGTGTTGTGGTTTTCCCATAGCTCATATCTTATAAGAGGTTAAAAGATGCCACTGAAATATCTGAAGCCAGGGATAACACAATCAGATTTGGATTTTCTAAAAATCTCTCCAGCTATTGTATGAGAATAGATTGTAAGGCTTACAAAGGAAGTGTGGGGAATTGAGTTAGAAAGCTACTGAAGTAGCTCCAGGAAGAAATGAAGAGCATGGCTGTGTGTAGAAATGGAGAAAATTTACTGAGATGCAACAATTATCTAGAAGTAAAATCAACAGAACTTGTTGATTAACTCTGGGATAGGATGGATGGAGAGATGTCAAGGCTAATTCAGAATACTGGTCTAAAAATTGGTTGAATGATTTATCAAGATTGGGACCACAGAAGGAGGGGCAATCTGAGGCAATTTCATAATAACATTGTTACTATTACCAGTAATAATAATGATGTATAATGATGATAAACAATTGTTGAACTTTCAACTGTATGGCAGAAAAGTGCTTTCTATGTATGATCTCATTTTCCCACAAATACCCCTCTGAAGTTGTTATTCCTATTATTTCAATTTTATACATGAAAAAATTAAGAATGGAAAAGTTTAGCAACTTATACAGCTGGTATGCCCCAATGCCAACCTGACAGAGTGTAAGAAAAGAAGCGTTAAAGAGGTATTAAATGCTATTTGGGAAAAGACAGCTCAAGGCATTTTCAAAGTCTCCTCTTTGTGGTCCAAGGTCCTGAGGAGATATCCTAATGAATTTACTCTCCAGTGGAAATAATTGGTGAAAAAAGTCTATGGTACATCCTTGAAAGAGAGAGATCAAGGTTAAGTTGAGAATGACAGATGGAGCAAAGAATCAGGAGCCAGGCAGAAACTAATGGAAAGGGCCAGATGTGGAAACAATCAAGACCATTGGCAGACTTCCCCAAAGAGCCTCTGCATATCTGCATACCTCCTCCTGCATATCTACCTTGTCTGTTGGCAGAAAAATAGTGTACAGCAGTGCATGGTTGTCTTATAGAGACGCATAGAGAATATCAACAGGAAAATATACTAAAAACAAAATAAAACACATATTTACTTTAGGCCCACAATTATCTGAGTTATTCTCACTATATTTTAACTATACAACCTACAGAATAACAGTAAAACCTACAGAAAGAATGTTCTCTGTAAAGTCTGCTGCTGTTCATTCATGGCCGCATCAAGGAAAAGCCATTGGTAAAAGTATAACGAAGACATAATTTTGACATAAAATTGTGGGATGATTTAAAAAGAAAGAGCACACAGACAAAAAGCTTGGTAGAAAAAAATACAACATATAAATCTTTCAGTGATAACTAAAAGGTTACACATTCAAGTAAAACAAATTTATAAATGGTCACTTTGATTCGACATACTCGTTTATGTGGTTTCCAGAAGAGCACCAATAGATGTTTCTGTTGGCACTAATATGGCTGTTGTGCTGACCAGAAGGTTGTTTTCTTAAGGGTATATCTGTAAACTGTTGTCAGGGAACAGAAATCTTCATTTTCGATGCAAAAGCCGGTCCTTGGGTGATCATTTATTTGGAGGTCTCTCCTTATCTTTCACTTTACACAGTTTCCGCCTTTTAAAAATTTAATTCTGGAGCATAGACCTAGAGACATCTTTAAGATTTGTTTCAGGAAAACTGTGTGTTCCATAGTTCTTCTTTCTAAAGAACTTTATCTCAACTAATTAATCCTTAAAACCTCTCTGAGACCAAAGTGATGAAGGCAAGTAATTCATGTTTACTGAGAAAGAGCAAATCTAGGCACCTTGCCCGGAGTCTCTCAATAAATAAGCATGGAAAAAATGGGCATCCATCAACTGTAACGACATGCTCCCTAAAGAGGACTTTGCAACATTTTCAGGCTACTAGCCTGACAGTGCATGCAAAACAGCCCTCCACAGGGAAGCCAAAACTCCCTCAGCTGGCAGGGATCTTGCTGGTGCTTTATCTAATACATCTCCTGAGTCAGCGCTACCATCTCTGCTCTCACCGCTATGGATCAGCTCCAGTCTGTCTCCTGGTCTTACCTTCACCATAGCTTCCTTAATGCACTCCTTCCCTCCCCCCAAATTCTCTCTGCAAACATATCCGAAATACTAGTGACAGACTGACCTTTCCCAAATACAAATTGGGTCTTTTCATTCCCCTAGTCAAAAAAACTTTTGATATGTTTACGAAATAAGCTCCACACCCCTCAGTCCAGAATTCAAATCCTTCTTCAATTTAATTACAACGTAAGTTTGTGAACTTCATCTCCCACTACACTTTGACTCTTAGTTCATGTCTTACAAATAAACACAACCACAAACACACAAACACACACGTCCTATACTTCCAGTCCCCTCAACGTGCTCTGAGCTTTCTCAAATTTGCGTTTCTTTGTCCAAGTCGGTTTCTAAAGTACCCTTACTCATAGCAGCCTTCCAATTCTTCATAGGTCAGCCAGATAAAGAAGCTATCCAATTCACCCCAGTATTGAACAAATCGATATTTTTCTTCCAAACTCATAGGACTTTGATTGTGCATCTCTTCAAACACTTTCACTGCTTATCTTAAACTCTGTGTTTCTGTCCATCACTGGATTTTAAGTTACTAAATAGCAGAAATTTATCTAATGTGTTTACATTTATTCCCCTCCATCAGTATTGGGCATGCCATTTTGCGTATAGTAGGCATGGCATTTGCTAAACTGAACTAAATAACATTGATAAATAATATCATAGGCCATGTCCATTTTAGGCCCAAGCTAAGATAATTATGTTTTATATCATTTTCTTCCATTCAGTGAGTGCACAGAATATTACACATTTTATTTTGTAATTACTTTTCATTTGCATTTCTTCAATAAAAAGAGATTGTAACTAAAAAGAAGCCTACAATGAGCAAGCACATGTTGCAATAAAAAGGAGCTGTGGACACGTTCGTTACTCATACAGGATTAGGCCTGCTTTACATCAAAAACTGAAATTCTTGACACTGTTAAATCTATAATTCCAAACAACTTATTAGATACCAATCCCCTCATTTCAAAGAGGAGATGGTCAGAGATAGAGTAGGTGACATCCTGTGCCCAGCTATTAGGGACCAGAACAGGAACTAGAAGTCGGGTATCCTGGACTCTAGAGTTTAGACATGTTCTAGGCTCAGCACAAATTCCCAGGTCTGTAAGACTGAAATGATGTGCAAATTTGTACAGAAGAGATGGAGAAGCTATTTTTTATCCTGATTTATTCAGCAAATTTATACAGAAGTTCAATACCAGAAAGAACTACTAAACAAATCTACCTTTTCTACATCTGTCCAAACTGTAATACTTAACCTAAAATATATAGTGTTATTATCAAACATATTTTAAATCATATAATAATTGTAAAATATAATCTTCATGGACATATTAAAAACCAGTTACTATGCCGAGCATTCAATTCACTAAGTAATTTAATCCTCACAAAAGCACTAAGGTAAATATTATCATTATACATATCTTACAGATGAAGAAACAAAAACTCAGAGATATTACCTATCGAAGATCACAATGCTAGCTAGTCATAGAACACTGATTTAGAACCACACCTGCTGAAATGGCAAGATACACTTCCTAACTATATGCACAAATTCATATAATCCAGGAAAAACTTAAGTATCTGAAATGTTAAATTTAGATAAATCTATCATTATTGTTTATCATATGACAGGAGTATATATGCATAAGATTTATGATTATTTACTTTCAAATGTTTCCTTGGAGAAACTCTAATTAATATTCCCATTAAAACACCTTTTGGTTTTAATAAGTATCTAATATAAAATAGTAAGCATAGTGGATGAACATTAAAGTATATTTTGTATTTTATTCACATGTTCTTCTAGTATTTTCCAAAATTAGGAGTTTAGGAAAAATTTTTCTTAAACTAGACAAAACCATCATTTGTTTTCTGCTCTTGTTGACTTGTGGCACTATATCTAAGTCATTTTCCTTCTGAAGAACATAGCACTTAATATTGTAAATCATCTCATGTGTAAAAGAAATAGTATGGCACTTTAAAAAATATGATTCTGAATTAAAATTCAGGTATTTCCCAAACACAAATGTACCATACAAAATTAATAATTTGCATGAAAAGACATGCATATGGATCACTAATTTTACTAGTTTTAAGTACAAAATCACTCTACTTTGTTTTACTTCTAACAGTGTTACTGTGAGAAGGATATATCTAATTTTTGAGTACCACATTTCAAATTAATTATAAGTATATAATTTGAACATCACCTACCATATCAGTTAACAATCAGAAAAGCATGTTTGTTTCTAATGCTTTTTGTTTGTTTAAGTCTTTGATCCATTTTGAGTTTCTTTTTCTTTTTTTTTTACATTTTTTTATTGAGTAATAGTTATTTTACAATGTTGTGTCAAATTCTAGTGTAGAGCACAATTTTTCAGTCATACATGAACATGTATATATTCATTGTCACATTTTTTTTGCTATGAACTGCCACAAGATCTTGTATATTTTCCCCTGTGCTATACAGTATAATCTTGTTTATCTATTTTGTATTTTAAAATCCCAGTCTGTCCCTTCCCACCCCTCACCCCCCTTGGCAACCACAAGTTTGTATTCTATGTCTATGAGTCTGTTTCTGTTTTGTATTTATGTTTTGTTTGTTTGTTTGTTTTTTAGATTCCTCTTATAAGCAATCTCATATGGTATTTTTCTTTCTCTTTCTGGCTTACTTCACATAGAATGACATTCTCCAGGAACATATGTTGCTGCAAATGGCGTTATGTTGTTGGTTTTTGTGGCTGAATAGTATTCCATCATATAAATACACCACATCTTCTTTATTCAGTCATCTGTTGATGGACATCTAGGTTGCTTCTATGTCTTGACTATTGTAAATAGTGCTGCTATGAACATTGGGGAGCAGGTGTCATTTTGAAGTAGGGTTCCTTCTGGATATATGCCCAGGAGCGGGATTCCTGGGTCCTATGGTAAGTCTATTCCTAGTCTTTTGAGGAATCTCCATGCTGTTTCCCACAGTGGCTTTCCTTGCTTCCCTCTCCCACTCTTTAATGATTTAGATGTCTTCTTTTACAATTTTATGTTTATTCTTTTTGTAATTCATGGCAGTTATCTCCTTTCCAGTTATGAGTTTCTCATTTTTGTAGCATCCTGCTTTTCTATTTAGAATAAACCTATGAATATTTCTTTAAGCATGGGTTTTGTGTTGCTAAACTTTCAGTTTTTGCTTGCCTGTGAAGTTCTTTATCGCTCCTTCTATTGTAAAGGATAGCCTTGCTGGATAGAGTATCCTAGGCTGCTTTTTGACCTTCAAGTTCTTTCCTCTTTTGGTTTTTTTTTTTTTTTTTTTAGCACATTCTTCAAGGTTGTTAAGGTGGAAATGCTGAAGAAAACTGATGTCCTAATTATTTGGACACACAGATCTCTTTCTCCCCTTATGAGTACTAGTCTAAGATATTGAACATTTAAGAATTACTTTATAAAATCAGAGGTCTGAAAAGGACTCCAGGGGTTTATCTCTTCCTTCTCCAGGTTTTACTCACATTAAGTATCTCCATGGGAAAAAGATTTCATGTCCTCCTTCAGTGATTTGTTTCAGTTTATAAAATGCCCTTACCACTATAAGGTTTTTTCCCCTTTGTTCCTGCTGACCGTATTTTATATGTGATTAAATCATTTCTCATACTTTTCATCCTTCCGATAAACATATCTACTCCTTCGTTTAAGGTTACATTTCTCTCCTACCTTATGAGACCCCAAACACAGAGCACTGTAGCGCTTTCTATATATTCTGCTCTTTCGCATCAGAAGCTGTCTATGTCACTAGTTACTCAGAGTCACCTGCGGACTTCTGTTGCCTTAAAGACAGCATTGCCAAGAAGACCCTGTTCAGCTCTTCGGATGCCCAACCAGCATCTCTAAACTCTGAACACTGCATACCAATTTGCTCTTAGTCCCTCTGCTGATTTGGAATAATAATGTTCTCATAGGTAATAGCCTGTAAAATATGAATAGCCCATGTTATAATGGCTACTGTGAGAATTAAATGAATTAAAACATGCAAAGATCTTACGACAGTGCCTGGCACGTAGTAAATAGACAATAAAAGTTAGCTATGTCTCCTGATGCCATCGATACCATTTTTACCACTCCTGTTACTGTTGCTGCGATGTTACTACTACTACCACTTCTACTGCTACTGTTATTACTACTAGTCTTCTACTGCTGCCGCTGTTGCTACTACTATTATCCTTTGATACTGCATCTACTGCTATTACACCCTGACCGGTGCACTTTCTTCTACCAAGTGGGGTATCCAGAGCGAACTTTAGGGGGCTAGAAATCACCTCCTCCCAACTCCCAGCTTAACTGTACAGCTGAGCTGGGCTCTCCCTGATCATGTGGCCTCTAACACAATTATTATCCACAGTTGACAAATACACGGCAGCAAATTTATATAGATCACAGAGCCTTTAGGTTTTCTCGCGCTTCATCCTTCCTGAGAGGCTTTCCGACAGTCTGTCATTTTGTAAGATCTGCATTAACGTTTTCCATTAATATGAATAGTTGAAAGTTTGCCAAACAGAACTATCTTTCAATATTATATAATGTTTATCAACTCCATTAATGGGCTCTAACAAGCTTTGTACACAAGTATGTAGACAATTACCAAGATAAATCAAAAATTTAATTTCTTACAAAGATCTATAATGGGAAAGATTATATCTCATAAGCTGATGTCCAGGAACATTTTGAAAATAATTAACTTTTTTCAAAACAATTTATATTTTCAAAATGCCCCACAAGCATTTTTAGTATTTATTCCTCAAACAAATCCCCATGGGGGAGTTTGGCTTCATCAAACATTTTTTTCACAGATGAAGATGCAGCCATTTAAGGATGGGTCAAAATGTGATTAGACTGCACAATCTCTGAGTTGCTAGCATGCTGTTAAGTCAATTGAAGCACTGCCTCACTTAGAAAGGTAAACAGAATAAATGAGTTAGCACTCAGATCTGCAAATAAACCAACAGTGGCTCATCAACCAAGTAAGTAAGGCCTATTCCCAGGGAGCGACAAACAGTACTGGAGTACACAAACACGTACACATCACATAGACAGACACATGCACACACAGAGGAGGACGGACGTTAACTCCTCCTCTCTTGTTTGCTTTGAACCCACTCTAATTCCCTGATGGATTTTATGGTTGCCATCACAGCACACACCACCTCCTTCCCTCCAACTTAAGACAACTTGCTTTTGTGATTTCTAACGCAGCCTGTCCAACCTGCCTTTCCCATTGTGCTAATTCTGGGTGACCCAGATTGGTGATCTTGGAGACTGAAACTGCCAATGGACAGCTGTTACGATGGCCCTGTTATAACATCAAAGGGGACTGTGAGGATAAAATAAAGACAGTAGTTTAAAGCTACAAGTGGCAAGTTCATACTGATGTAGGTATTATTATCTTAAATGTAGATCAACCTGGCCTGAATGCATTGTCATCATATAGCTCCTGTGCGTGAGGTATGGCACAACAATCCATTTATTTTTAGGACAGGAAATCCCTAACACTGTGACAAGGTGTCTAGAATTGGCACATTTCTTGACAGAAACTTCCACTGAGTATAAAAGAAATTCCTAGATTATCTAAAAGTAAGTTGCTTCACTTGTTTTCTGTATAAGCTATATACTTGAAACGTATGGGGGGGAGGCTTGGTAAAGTTTCAGGTGTATTATTTTATCCTTCTCTTTGCTTGGTGTTTGTCCTTATTCATCATTCCAGAATTACACAGTCAGTGCTGTTTCTCTTCTTTGTTTTTCTCTCTCAAGCAGCAGTTGACTCCAAAGTGTTTTTTTAAATGTTGATGCCTGGGCCCCAGGCCCCAGGATTCTTACTCAATTGCCTGCAGTGAGACTCAGTTGCTAGCAAAAATTCCCAAGATGGTGCAGTCAGAATTGAAAACCACTGATCCACAGGCATTTACTTTGCTTCAGAGCATCAAATCTCATTACCTAATAATAATTAAAGGCAGTGGTCACTGAAAGGGCATGGGAGTGACAACTTTATGTAATTTCGTCTACGTAGTATGTAGAGTACCCTCTGAAAGAGTTGGAATGTTTTTTTTTTTAGACACACTATAAATGCTACAAAAGCAGGGACTATACATGTCTTGGCTACTACCATATTTCCAGGTGTAGTTCCTTACTAATAACATAATTAACACTTGATAAAAATTTACTGGATGAATGAATAAACAAACAACTATACTAATGGAAACTATGAATTTATTGGGAAGGAAAACATAATTCTTATAATGAAGTTATCGGAATATGATCTTCTCCTGAGATTCTGTCTAGCTCTTCCGCTGTGTTGCTCCTGCATCATTGTCCCTAAAGGAGCTTCCCAAGTAGTTGTACATGGAAGTCAGCAAGGTTTATATGTCTCAGCAGTGCTCCATCAAACACAAGACATAAATTCCAGAGAGACAGCTATTATGCTTTTAACTTCAATTATTTGAAAACAGGAGTAGTGACAACATATGAAATTTGTATATAAGAATAAAGGTATTAACAAGTCAGTGACAGAAAGTAGGTGACAGTAGTGAGGGATGGGGTAAGGGAATTTAGAACAATGTTTGCTACTTTTTAAGAAAGTTTTTATACAAAGAGATGCAGGCTGTCTACTGAACAGGTTAATTTTAGCCCGTGGGTAAGAATACTCTGTATTTTCAGGCCATTGGCAACTCTACTGAAAGAGAGCCAAAGTTTTCCAAACAGACTGACCCTTGTTGTCTTTCTGTGAACTGACCCGCTCTTCTGGATTTTCCAGGGAGCACAGGTTTTCACAGTTTGGGTGGTCAAAAAATTCTAATCTGCTAAGGTTGGATCGAAAGCACAAAACTATCATGATAGAGCTTTAAATCATTACGAGATAGACAAATTAACATTAATAATGATAACTAGGTATAGACGTTTGCTTATTTCATTCACTGTTTTTCTTTATATTGAAATCTGACAAGGAAATTTAAAGAGTTGCAGACGATAAATCTACTTAGGTCTAACAGGTGTACATACGTGCAATTATATGTTATTGAGACTAAATATTTCTTGTTAGCTATTTTGAATTGTTCTAACTAGTTATCTGGCATGTGGATAATGACTAAAGTAATATTCTGACATAGTGTTACATTTTTATTTATCTTTTCATATTTATAAAGTTTAAAAGGGAAGATGAGTCTTGTAAATGTAGCAACGACTATCCTAAGCCTCAGAAAAATAAGAGACATGCAACTTTCCTTGAAGCTAAAATGCATAGCACAGAAAAAGTCAAGTCAGCACATATTTAGTAAAATGTGTTTGGCACTACACTGGATACAGAAATCAGGAGACTAGTGCTTAAACTCTATCTGAATACTTTCTGTTGAATCTGAGGTACATTTATTTTTGAGACGGAAACACCACCAAACTCAAGTAGCATTTAAACAAATGATAAAAGTCTATTGTTATCTGTGTTTTAGGGGAATTTCAAATATACCTTATAAGAAATTCACATTTGGGGCTGTGATTCTATGTATTTTGAGCTAAGTGCACAAAATCACTTAAGATTCACAGGGAATGGCTTAAGAATCAGAACAAAATAAAGGAAGTGCAAAGGTAGTTTAAAAAAAAAGGTTTATAAAGGCTAGAGGCCTTTTTCTTTTGCTGCTCTTGGCAGAAGGAACAAAGTGAAAGGCAATCTTCAGTGCTAAGAAAAATGCAGACATGAATTCATAGTGATTAAAAATTGTTAAATACTACTACCTTCTTTATAAATATCTCTCCTAAACATACCATGCTTAATGGTTTAGAATACAAAAGACATGACCAAAGCAGAAGCCATAAAAGAAGCTTTCACACTAGGAAAATAATTTATACAACAAACAGAAGTGTAGTCATTCCAGCTGGCATGCTGCTATCCATCTTAATTATTGCAATAAATGAACCGCTGGCTATCACTTTTAAAAGACTAAGGAAATCTGGAGTATTGCCAAAAGATCAGAAAGAAAAGCTTTATGTTAAAATAAAATGATGATTAAATTGGAAATCAAGTCATAATGCTGATGATACATTTTTACGAGGATAAACAAGGTAGCTTTGTCTTTGAAAATCGTATCTATCTGACCTTGTAAATTTCCTGAAGATTTGATAAGCAGCTATACAATTTGTGGGCTACCCACACACCAGACTGCATTTATAGAAAGCATGTTTACCACTGGAAATAACTAAAAGGGGATCCAGCAGTGGGCGTGGGTCAGCAGAAAGTAGGTTAATTGGAGACTGCATGGATAGACAGTACTGCCTTCCCCCGGCACAACTGTTCTCAGAGTGTGGTCCCAGGACCGGGAGCATCAGCAACATATGGGAACTTGTTAGAAATGCAAATTCTGGACCCTATATCAGAAGTGCTGAATTGGAAACTCCAGGGCAGGGCCCAACAATCTTTCAGCAGGCTAACTGGGTCATTCTGATGCATGTCCCAGTTTGCTTACCACCATTCCACTGAAATGAAAGCTTCCTGCGACTAAAAGGTGTTTGCTGCTGCGCCCTCACCACCCAAACATGCATGGTGGCTAACCCACGGTAGGCACTCAAATGTTTGTTTAATGAATTCACTAAAAAGAGACACTTTCTACAAGAAAGTAGATTTTAAAAGATATTCCAAACTATCATTTTAGGTATTTTTAGTGCTGGCAAATAAATAATTTCATTTTGAGAACAGAAGTTAAACGTTTTTTAAAAGCTTCATTAAAATGGGGGTATTTATATTCAAATTTAGTCAATTGTATTTGAAAAACAAACTGACCTTTAAGAAGATACTATGACAATCATTACATAAGTAGTTTTGAATCTGTGAATGGGTAGTCAGTCTGTTGAGGGTTTTTTGGTTGTTACTGGGGGGAGGATTATTTGAGGAGGGACTGGCCTTGAAAAATAAAAGCTATTATCTATTATTCTCCATAACTGACATGGATTATTTTTTGAATTTAGTCATCCACTTAAACTTTTAGCTATCACTACTTGTTACTCAACGTAACAGAATACATTCATAAAATTTTGTATCATAGAACAACTCTAGCACCTTGGATAGGTTCAATTTACATACACATGTGTACAATCTACAAAAGATACGCTTTATTTTTCAAAATCAATGTTTACAGAGAATGAACAAAAAAACGTAAAAGAACAGTAAGATTTGTATCTGTAAACTCTAAACTTATATTGCCAGTTAAATAAGGGAACAAGTGCCAAGAGGATAAATTATGAACCTGAAGGGGCAAAATAATGGCTATCATCATTCCACAAAGTACAAGTTTAGGAGACATGCTTTCATTGTAATTTTGTTTGGATTATAAACTTTAGTAGAAAATGGGAAATTGGGCAAAGTAATACACTTTAACTCTAGTATGCCATTTGATATACCCTCACAAAAATATATTACTTTAAAAAATTAATTCAATTTATCTGTAATAGGAAATCTGTCACCATGTTCTGAAAATTGGCTGAAAGCCAACAAATAGAACACCGATTAGAAATTTAATGCCTAAAGGTATGCCTAAAGATACACATATCTTTTTTCTTTATTGCAGTCTGTTTACAATGTGTCAACTTCTGGTGTACAGCATAATGTTTCAGTCATACATATACATACATATATTCTTTTTCATTATAGGTTGCTACAAGATATTGGATATAGTTCCCTGTGCTATACAGTATAAACTTGTTGTTTATTTTATAGATAGTGCTTAGTATTCTTTTTTATAAAAATTCCTATTTCACATGCTAACATACAACAAAAGAACTCTAAAACTGCTAAGAAATGTATCGAGAGACCATGATCTTTGGAAAGGAATGACAAACCACAAGGGAACAATCTCTTTTCCTGAAGGTCATCTGGGGGGTCAGCTATACCAATTATTTCTGACAGCAGGAACACCAAGGACAGGGGAAAAGAACAAAAGAAATAGAGGACCAGGCAGTGAAGAAAGCTATAGTTCTATCAAATTTTAACTCCTAGGGAGTAGATATCACTGAAGAATGTCCAAAATTTTATTAATTTCAGTTCACTACAGATCTACTTTTAAAACTCAACTGGTACTAATGCCTTTAACCATCTTTTGTTTCCATCTTTGAGAATGAAGCTCAAGTTCCTAAGCACTCTTCTCCCATTTCTTGGCTCCTTTTCCTCCAACTTTAACAGTTTGCTCAATCAATCTCCATTTGCTTCTAAGTTTAGTTCTGCCCCTTGGGCTTGCTCCTTCTTTTCTGTTGACCACATATGTATTTAGATCTCTTCTTTTCCAAACATTCTCAAGAGGTTCATACCTCTTTATTTCCTTAAACTCCTGCTTCTCTCCTTATGATCATCACCAATCTCCATTCTCTGCATTGTAGTCCAGTGATTTGTGAAGCTGCTGAGTACTCTTACACCTTCAATGCAGAATTGTATCTTACTCATCTTTATCCAGCACATAGCTGTCTGCAATGGCATTCTCATGATGGATGTCCAATAAATATGAGGTTAGTTAAATTAAATGAAAAGTGCTGTAGTAAGCAAGCATTATTTTGCCTGCCCAGTCCCTTTTACCACATCTCCAGTTTTCCTGAAACTGTATAGAAATCTGTCAACTTCCCCTTCACCTCTTAGTTGACTGGTCCTAAGTTGGCACCTGATCCAAGCTAACCCAAAAAGAATCCTTTCTGGACCAACTGGGAACCAGAACTAGGCAAGCCATGCTGTTAGTTTATTGAGTGGAGTAGAACTAAATCTAGGAAAAATAAACATACAACATTAGAATCAAAATATGATAGTCTGTAGAAAGAGAGAAATAAAGAACTGTGAAATGGAAACAGAGAGAACTGACAGCGTTCATGCCCTTGATTCTATTTAATTCCCAAGACCTAAGTCCTAGTTGTATCATCTCCCTTGTCCATAGAGATGTTTTCGCATCCTCATTATAAATCCCCACTTTTGCTTAAGTTGGATCAAGTAGACTCCTATCACTGCAATAAAAGATTCTAAACAACACCGGTACCAAAAGCATGGGTCATATTTAGTTAATTATTTTTAAATTAATAAGAGAAAATCATATTTTCAGGAGAAATAATCTAAAATAGAAAGCTGATGTGGAAAAGTCACTTGAAATCAAATACATGAGTATACATAGAGTAAGAAAGTAAGAAAAAAAATCTACAGTTGGGAAGTTGGTGTCTATTTGTTGCTTTGGATTTCTACATGTCTGTATATTCTCCAAGGACAAAAAGCTCTAGATATCTATTATACCAAATAGGATGAGGGATGACAATATATGGAACATCACTCTAAAAAAGTTCCATTGAATATGGTTCAACCTAACATGTAAAAGCATACTTCACTGTGGTCACTAAATATATTTTTTAATGGAGAGCTATAAAAGGGTGCAAAGTAACCATTCAGAAAATTTAATAGCACAAATCCTTGGTCAATAACTTGGCAAGATGTCACTTGATTATAATTTAAATCACACATACTGATTGTTAACTTATGATATGCTTTAGGCACAATTCTATGGCATGAGATGCATTGCTTTATTTACCATGCGTCCAATTTATAACCTTATGAAAAACTCTATAGGAACCATGGTCATTATTACCTACCTGGCATTTGTTTCACCAATTATAAAATTACTTCTACTTTCCACATTAATGGAAAGGATAACAGCATAGAGCAAAACCTTATTAGACCAGTATGATGGATTCAGAAAAAGCAAAGGCAATCTCTGTAAGCCACTGAATTATTAAATAATTTTCAAAGTACAATCACTGACTTGTTACACTTTCTGTATGGTTTCAGTTAATCTTCAAATGAAATAAAAAATCACTTCCCAGACTAAATAAGTTTGCTTATGACAATAAATGCATGAGATCCATAGGCCATAGAGCTGCACAGTTCTAAGTGTAAACAATGTAACCCTGAAATAAGGAAAATAGTAATTTTCTGGGGTACTTTGTGGAATGTGTTTCATATCTCGTACTTTCTTTAAAACAGTGATAACTTATTAAAAGTCCTCTAGGACAGAGGTCTGTTTTACAAAGTCAGTCTAGGTTGAAGGAGTTAAAGGAAATCTTTGAGGCCTTAGGAAATGTAAACGGTAGCAAAGAAGCAAAGAAATGTCAATTAAGAGGTGATGTATCTTGTAAATAAGTTTGTCTGTTTTTTAGATTCCACATATATGGTACAGGGAACTATATTCAATATCTTGTAGTAACTTATGGCGAAAAGAATATGAAAACGAATATATGTATGTTCATGTATGACTGAAGCATTATGCTGCCCACCAGAAATTGACACAACATTGTAAACTGACTATGCTTCAATAAAAAAAATATATATACATTATATATATATATAAAAAAAAGAGGTGATATGTCTCTTAAAGATGGAAAAGCCCAGGCATCTGGGGGTGAGGGCAGTAGCTGGCTGACCAGGGCTCTGTGTGTGCTGCAATAGCAAACTGGATATGTCTCAAGATGTCACTGCTTCCCTCCTCATTCACATGTTGAGTTTAGACACTGTCATTTCAGACAGACGGACGGACACAGGTAGTGAGTCAGCTGTTACAGGCTATATGGAAAAGTAAAGGGGGAACTAAATACACTCAACCTACTGCCTCAAACTATTCTGTACTTTCCTAGTGGGTTGAATGATCTAAGGATGAATTTTAATTCTTTCAGCTTTAGGTGTTCTACATGCTGGCATCACACTTAGTGCAAGTGCCATAATACTGTGGCTACTGGTGTGGCATTCTTGAGGAAATGGAATAGAACTATATTTTAAAAACACACAAAGCCTTTTTGTTTGCTCCTGTAGCTGCAGGATTACTATGGCAATTTGAGGGGATTCATAATGCCTTTCATATACTATTCATCCCAGCTCATAAATTGAAGGCACTTTAACTTGAATCAGCCTGGCTTCAATTTTTGACAAGTGAGGTTAGTTATAATACTCTGAAATTGTTGATTACCTACAGGCAGGTGTTCATTGTATTTTTAAATATAAAAAAACCTCCAAAACCTTTTACTCCCTGTCTTAATTTTACTATCTCCTTCTTTCAGTTGTTTCTTTTAAAACACATTTACATGTGTTTTAAGGTCTAATCCCTTTCAAATTAGCTCTTGACTAGCTGTGAACTAAATGTCAGGCACAAAGGAGGGCCTAGAAATCAGAACAATTTGGATTTCTAAATGCCAGAATACAATCTACAAGTATGACACCATTACCCGGACTGCTAGCATTGAAAAGAATCATTTTATGAGCGATGTTTCTGAAAAATACCATCAATGACAGCTATAGGGAGATTGTGGCCAAGGGATGTCTCTTTGAATCAGGTGAGTTATGAGTATGTTTTGTATGAATCTATACTTGAAAAGAATCATCCTTTGTTGTTGCAAAGATTTCTAGGAGGATTAATGCTGCTTCACAGAATTTAGCCCTGCTAAAGTGCTCCAATGAAGAGGTAAGATTTAATATTCTTCCATTTCTCTAAGCAGTGCTTAAATTAGAATAACAAAAATGTTTTACTTGCAGATATTTATACTTCGAAATTTTTTCTGATTGATGAAAACAGCTTGGCAATACAATTTTCCTATATTCTGTGTAGTGAGGTTATACCCTTGATAATCCCTGATGTCTCTAGCTTCCATTTATGAGGCGCTATGTATTCAATACACCAGGCAAAAAATAATAACAATAAGGCAATTATTATTGACTACTTCTCCAAATTTACAATTAGTCTTAATTTAAGTAAGCTTAACCTTAATAATTGGATAACATAAATTCTAAATTATGAAGAAAGCTTATATGCAGTTTCACAGAAATGAACAGTAGCCTTCTTTGATTTGTTCTTCTGTTGCTGTATTTTTATTTTTAATGCAGAAATACAGTTCAAGATGATACCAGAAATCAAATAATCCTAAATTTGGAAATTACATTTCATTTGCATAATATATTTAATGTAGTATATTTTATTTGTAAACGTGACTACAGTAATGTTTCCTCAACATTAGTTCTCCAAGTATCTTAAGACACCAGATTAAATAATGTTAAACAGATTTCTTTACATCAGGCCTTAGCAAAGCTTATCTGTATTCCGAATTTTAAGAGTGAGTATAACTGTGCACCATTTCACAAATAAATTTAATCATGACCTAATTATTGGGATCACAAGAGTTTGAGAAACATTTCTTCAGGACTACAATGCCACAAGCTAGTCTAAAGTAATCCATTTCATTAAATGTGGTTCAACAACCTTTGATGTCAGAAAATTATTACTGATACAAGATTTAAATTCCTCTTCTTGTATGTTTCCTTCTCCTTACTTGCTTGTCATCACAGAGGTGAGTTTATTAACTATGTGTTTGAACAATCTTCTAACAGGCATCACACAGGCTTACATTTTTACATTTACAAATCACCTCAAAACACCAATCAACAAGCAAACTCAGCAATTTCATCTTAAATTGATTTAAATTTAAATGCGGGTTAGTATTTTTTTAAATGCCAATAAAAATGAAGGATTATTTAAATTCCAATATATTTGTAGGCTTACTATAATGAATCAGAAAACTTTCCAGGTGCCTAAAGAAGAGAAAGAGAAGCAAGAAACATGCAAAAATGAGTGTGTTATTCTAAAATTTTATAATCATGGATAGCAATACATGCAATGAAATGCTCTAATTTCTCAATTCCAAGTAGATACATTACTACTTGAGAAGATGAGTCTCTTCTACAGTTTTGGTTGTAGCACCACTGTTGTAATAATCTTTGCACTAGTAGTTTATTTTAAAATAATACACAAATTATAAATATTCAAATCACATGAAAGAATATGCTGTTTAAAAGAAAGGTTTCCCTTCTATCTCATATCCCCGGCTCTAATTATTTCAACTTTGAAGCCCTCCCTTTCAAAGTTAGCCATTACAAAATGTTCTCCTATGTTTTTCAGGAAAAATATATCTATGTATACACAAGCATGTTAAATGATTGTGTCCGTTTAAGACATATTCTGGGGGGAGGGTATAGCTCAGTGGTAGAGCACATGCTTAGCATGCACAAGGTCCTAGGTTTAATTTCCAGTACCTCCATTAAAATAAAGAAGTAAATAAATAAGTCTAATTACCTCCTCCAAAGCAAACACACACAAAAAACAAACAAACAAAAAAACCCTATAAATAGACATATTCCATTTTCATGCAAATGAGCATATCATACACATTGTTTGGCCACCACTTTTTCCTTATTATTTATCCTTATATTTCTAATAAAAAAGCACAAAGCAAGCTGTAATGGGATACTTTTCCACTTTACATGAAAAAGTTTTCCTCTTTTCTATTATATTTGAATAGTGTCAGATTTGAACTTCTTCATGGAAGGTACAGAATATTAAAACATTCAGTTTAAGATGTTGACAGTAACAGTATTAACAGTCATAGCAAACATCTCTGAGGTCTGTACTCCTTGCTATGCAATTTGCTAATCAGTTTACAAAGATTATGTCAGCTAGTTCTTTCAACAAACCTCTGATATAATTACTATTATTTCTTTCACTTTACAGAGAAGGAAACTGACCTGGAGACATGAAACAACTTGCCCACTTAAGCAGTTAGTTTTAGTTACTCATTTTTCCTCCTTCCTCTCACAAAATTCTTTCTACAACTATTCAGTTTATAGACTCTATATCTTGGCTGTAAAGTCTCAAGACTTTCAGCCCTCAAGAGCTGAAGTTCCGCAGGGTTAATTAGAACCGTTTAAAATCTAATTATTAAATTCAAAATCTACTCATTTTATATTTTAAAAGAAAAAGAAAGAAAATGCTGTCTCTTAAACTAAAATAAGTTTCCTAGAAGGATATTTCTATAATCAAATAGCAAGCTAAGTTACAGGCCCAATAACCCAACACTTAAAAATCAGACAATTTGAATCAGAAGGAAATCTTAAGTTACGGTTTCTCCCTGTCACTTTGCAGATAAGAAAAATGAAGTATTTATCACCAAATTTATTATCCTTTCATACTGATGTCTAAATTGAAAGAGATATCAGAAAAATCTCTGCCTTGAGTATGGAATACATAGAAAACTTCCCAAACAACTGGCTCTAACATTTTCTAACACTATCAGAGATAGCAGTCACTGAGTCGTCCCCCAAAGCAGCAAATTCAAAGGCAAAGCTTTTTCTTTCAGCAGCTGAATCTTGTTTTGTGATTACCAGTGTGGGACAGATGTCTGCGGGAAGACAGGGAACGTGGATCAGTGTTTTCATCACAGCTCTTAATTCACACCTGACCCCTACCTTCTCCGTATGATAACCCTTTCTCACAGGACCTATATTCTGTAAGGTTTAATTAAAATTATTGTTTTTCTCTGAACCAAATCCACTTCTCTTTTTGAAATTTTTATTTAAATATTGAGACCAAAATGAAATACAATAATATACTCTCATGAAGTGTATTCAGTGTTGAGTAGGGGAGGAGTTGTACCCTTCCTCATCTCTCATAATTTCACACACTGCTAATGCTAGTCTATACTGTGTTCTTTCTTTCTATGGCTTAATTATTTTATTTATGGTCCACTGTGACTGGGAATCTCAATCTGCAAAATGTTCCATGGGCTAGCTCTTAACTGAGCTTATTGGTGAGAAAGAAGAAGAGCAAATACTACCAAAAGAGACAATGCCAAAATCCTTTCTACTTGGCAATGGAATGAAATCACACACACTCATAACCACACGGAAGGAAGCCCATCTAGCTCCTGCATTCATCACTGAACAAAGAAACAGAGAACAAAAATAGAAAATGACTAACCAAAAGCCCACAGCTGTTGACAAAGGAAACCTGGGGCTCATATTCTGCCGTCTTCTACACCACTCTGCCATTGACCACTGGCCTCACCGGGGGGGAAAGTTCCTGGTCACTGTTATTAATGCGACAATGATCCTGGTCACTGTTATTGACTCAACAGTGATAAACCAACACTCACTATTAAATGTTTTCTAGTTTAAGCACTAAATAATAACGTTGGTGGAGCGTATGAACTGTTTTCATGGGGCCCGTTTTCTTAACTTCTTTTTCATTTTATTTTATTATTTGTGAAGCAACTATATCTAACAATATAGTTATGTGGTTAACAAGTACACACTGGTTCTGTTGTGAGAATCAATTTTTTTTTAAGTTAGTAGGACATTCTGTACCCTGCAAATATCTGAAGAGAAAAAGCTAATGGATTGTGCAATATTTCCAGAAGGCAAAGTAAATAACCAACAAAAAAGTAAAGGATGATGTTATGTTTGAAGTGTTCCTGGGCTTTGTTTGATGGATTCTTTGGAGGGGTGGGGGTTGTGGGTGGGAAGGGTGTTTCTTTTATTTCTATTTCCGCCTGCCATTCCTATAGCAAACTCATTTGGAAGCTCAGACTGTATGACTACTAAATACTGCTGTGGAAAATGTAATTTCTCCTCAGTTATTCTATTTCTCTTATAGAGAAATCTCTAAATTTCTATTTAGAAAATGATTTGAGGTGAAAAGAGAAAATAAAATTCAAAGCTTATCAATTTTAAATATCATTAACACTTAATATGATATTAACCAGAGTGAGATTGAAACTATTGGGAGAATAATGTTTATTAGGTAACTTGCTCATACTACTTTGATGTTCGTTTTCCTGTTCCAGAATTAAGTTCAGACAGATAGCATTCTAAACACTGGAGGCCGTGCTTGAAAAAGGAACATAATGAGACTAGTTATTTGGTACTTCCTGAATTGGGCTTTGTGTCCAAACAGGCATGCTTCTCATAAATATGCCTAACTCGATAGGAAATAAACACCCCTTTCCACGTAACTTTAATTAAAAAAAAAATTCACAACTCACTTAGGAAAGCAACTAAATACATATATTCAGTTTAATATGATGATAGGCCAAGTCTAGGCTGTCAGGAAGCAGGGTCTAATATCTAGGGGTAAAAGCTATAGGGAAAGGGGGTAGGAAGGTAGGATGTGGGGGAACGTCTTGCAAAATCCTAAGGATGGGGAGAAATGTCCCCAGCCAATGAGAATGGATCTGACTGGGCTCTCTATGGATAAACCAAGGGAGGGAAGCTGGAATTAGAACCAAAACTGCAGTTTATTCTGGCCTTGAATATTTCTGTTCAGTTGGCCCATGCATGGACCATTGTGCTATTGTTTCCAAACAGATGTAGAGGCACCTGTTCTAATCAGACATTTCACTGGTTCATTTTTGTCTTCCTAACTCTGGTTTTCTAATATCCATTTCTTCTTCCTTCAGATTTGTTCACCCATCAGATTTCCCTTTCCAAAATGTGAGTAGTCACTCACTCATCTCTCTGTTTTACTCACTTCTCTAGTTTTAACTTCCTCTGCAAACTTGGGAAGGTAAACTCTTTATTCCAGCTCAGCCCTACTCTTTGAAACAGAAGCTCAATGCTCAAGTCTTATCTCAGGTGTACTAATCACTGCGTTTACAGCAGACCGTACAACACTAAATTAATGGTATATGTTCCATCGCATCTCTGGGGCAGTAGTTTCAAAATCAGAAACAGTAGTTTCAAAAGCAGAAACTGTCTTACCAGATTCTCACTGGTTCCAGGTAGGGGACTGAATCTGTATAGACAAGCCTTCAGCATGCACCACCGATCTGAGTATACATAAATTTGCTCAGTTGGAAACTGACAGAAGTGCTGTATATTTATGTAATTTTATTATTAAATAATATCCCCTAGCATTATTTAATTTAACTTTAGCTTATCTCTAGAATTAAGCAAGCAAATACCATTCAGAATTCCTCAACTTTGATAAAGAACCATGAATTCAATTCTGTTATTGTAGAATTTGATAAGCACTGCTAAATTTGGTCAATAATTATCTGGATTTCAATAGAGATTTGCAACAAAACTTCTCTGTAAGAAGTTTCTTTCCAGCCATTGTTCTCCCGCTTCAAGATAAAAATTAAGTGATTTTTAGTTATTGAGAAGAGAGATTCAAATTTGGAATTGCTAGAGTGTATTATCAACTAGGTACAGAGCAGAAAAGAAAAATTATTATTGTGGTAATCTCTTTTTTAAACAAGCAATTTCTCTTTCATGCTAGCATTCAGGTCTTCTCTTTCCTTTCTCTCTGTAGAGAGGTCTTCTCACTTCCTCCTGTACCTTCCTCAGCAGCACAACTTGCCCCCTTAAGCATCACTTGTCCTCTACAGCTTATGTGGAATACTCACTTTTCCTGTAATCACATTCTTCATCATAAAATTTAAGTTTTTAAACCTATTCATTCACATAGGATAAAATAAGGCTTGTTGATGAAGAAAATTATTTCATCATATTAATCCTAGCTTCTGCTTTCATAAAAAATTGAAATCTCTATTATTTATATATTGTCTGGTATGTTTGTGGGAAGATTATTTTGTTGAGTCACAAAACTGTTAATGTGAAACCTACATGAGATGCCAAGAATCCAAGAATTCATGCAATACTTGTCATAGGAATTGTGATATTTTTTCAAGTAGTGGAAGAGATAAAAAATAATTGTCATGTAGACTATCTGATTAATCTAGACTCTTGACAGGTCATTGTTGTGGCCCAACCAGTTTTATATATTTAAAGAAAGTCTCACTCACTTGGCTTTATTTGATAATACCTTTGCTTTGATTACTTTTTGATACTTATGCCATACTACATTCAAAGTCCTATGTTGCAAAGGTTGAAAGTGAGATTAGATTTTGTAATTAAAAAAATAAAATAAAAAATATAGTTGTTAAACCTAAAATTGGTTATACAAATATATTGGCCATTCTTTTGTAAAGCATTGCTGTGCATGGAGCACAACAGGTATACAATGTGTGGGACCGATCAGTGATCACGCGTTGCAGTCATACTGGTGTATCAGGACAAGTACTTTTTTGTAACATATTTGGAAAACATCAGAATTTTTCTAATTCTGGGAATTCAGGAGGCAACCTGACTATTAGACCAGAGAAGTAAAAATTTACTAACAAGGTTTTCTATGGAGTGTGACAGAATAAAACCATGATATGAAAGTTAAAATTCAGAGCAACTGGGAAGAAGGTTCTAAAGTAAGGTTAAAAAAAAACTTAGGCTTATTTAAAAAAAAAAAGATTTTAAGTAAAAAGGGTTTAAGGATTAGGATTATTTTGCTCAGAGAAGAGACATCAGACAGATGTAAAACTATTAGGTTTTCGGCTCTCAAATATTATCAAATAATGAGATACTGTGATAAATTCAATTCTGCACTATGTTTTTTTAACCAGTAATGGCCTGTTTCTTAAAATGATATGTTAGTTTCGAGAGCACAAAGTATATTTTTCAGTAAAAATAAAATCTTTTAATTTTTTCATGAATTTTTTAGGTGTGTATCTGATTTTTAAAAATTCTTCAATAGAAAACACTTTTGTGAAAGTAACACTAGATTCTCCTCCAAATTATCTCTAGCATTTTAATGTTAAAAACATTCAAGGCATGGCCCACCATACACACATATTTTCTGTGGTATAGATATATTCAATATTGCCTGCATGACTGATCAGTTTCTCATGAAATCATTTCTATACGAGTTTTGTCAAATTCAGGAAAATGCTCTGATCCACAGGTTTAATTTAAAAGAGGAGAAACAAAAATATTACCAGTAAATGACTGCCTATTGAGAATGTATTCCTGCAATTATCCTAGAAAAACTTGTAGTTTTAAAAATAAATTACTTTAAATAAATTTCTGTATTTCTCTAGAAAATCTTACATTTAATGTTCAATGTCTATGGAAGCTCTAGAAGAATATAGTTATTAAAGTTTTTAACTTTGTTAACCTGGATTGGCACCTGGAATAAGAATTACTCTAACTTTATTCCATTTCTTTTTATACTTCATTGCGTAGCTTGGATAGAATATGGCAAATTCTGCTTTTTTTAAGAACCATAATTCAGGATATTAATCATTCTCTAATTAAATTTCTAACAGAAATTGAAAAATTGTCTCAATACAGGTATTTATAATTCATATGTAAATATGTGTTGCAGTTTTAAATAGACTTTATTAATAATTGAGACTTCTAATTTTGACTAATGCATTTATTCAATCATCATACATGTATTGGGGATATAGTGTATATTAGTAGACACTGAATAGAAAAAAAGATTAAGAAGACAGAGCCCCTGTGCCCAGAACACAAAAGTCTTCTAAGGGAGAGAGACAATAATAGACAACAATGAAATTAGCTCTGGAACCACAGAGGAGGACACTTTAGGGAGATAGGAAAGAATTTCTGGAAAAGATGGCATCTAAACTGTGTTCTGAAGGACAGAGATGCCAGTTATTTTTCAGGCAAAGGGAGGGCTATGGGAGAGCATTCTAGAATACAGCAGTGGCACGAATAACAACACAGGGAACAAGAAGGCCATGGTACACTTAGAAGTTTGACTGGAGCCTGGACTTCCAAGAAAGACTGTGTTGAGAATTAAATACCTTAATTAAATACTATGCTAAGAAGCTTGTATTTTACCCTTACTCTAACAGGGAGCAACTGAAGTATTTTAAGCAGATCAGTTACAAGATTCTATTCATACCTTACATCAGTTTAATGGTAGAGGGGAAACGAGATTGGACAGGGGCTAAAATGAAGTTTAGAAAAACTGTTTGGACTCTTTTTTTTCCACTTCCTTAAAATTGTGTATGATCACTACTCTGATTTTACTCTGAATCTATGGAGTCTACACAAATCTGTCTTTTAGGCACACACACATTTTCTTACTTCTAAGTTACTTTGGGCCAACTTATGTTAATGACATAAGGCAACAATATGCCCTCAGACATTATGAACTACAGCCTGCAAGGTGTCCTACTTTTAGTTTTAAATTTACCGCAATGCGATGATGTTTCATTATCAGATGAGGACTATGTCATAATGATGATACTAATAATTAATGGATAAAGTCTAGGTGTTTGTGAGTGTTCTATTTATTTTATAAAGTGAATAGATTCAAGGTTATGCCCAATAAATAATATGACATCACCTTCATTCATATTCCACTTCCTGAGCAGGAGAAAAAAAAAGGTGAAGTGGGGAGGAGATACAATTGTCAATTTTCTAATTCTGAACAAACTGAGACTTCTATTCTGTATGTATTCATGGGAGTACATTGGTTTTATAATCGTATTTTGGGGAAGGTGAAAAGATTTCCTGAAATTAAATATTTTAATAATACTAACAATTTACTGAGAGTGTATTATTTGAGTCACACTATTGAATGAACTTGTCCCGACTGCACCAATGAGGACAGAAGAGTGGTTAAGCAATTTGCCCAATGTCACCCGGCTCGGAGGTGGAGAGTGGAGACGCAGAACTCAAAATCACACAATTTAGCTCCAGAAGCCACATTCTCAAACTCTCATCTATAACAGAAAGAAAACGAAATAAAACAAGCACTATTTAAGGAATGCTTAAAACGGTAATGAATAAGCAACAGGCCTCAGTCCCAGGCTGCCCTCCTAGCACCGCCACAAGAGCACGTATCTAATTTTAACATGAACTGTTTAAAAGCTGTTTCTGTGTTGGCCATTCTTAAATATACCAGAGAACTGGGCCATTTCTTTAACCGAAAGCATTTTAGTAATAAATTAGGAGGTCTGCATATGGGAATTACACAATTTTCTGCAGAACTCAAAAAAAAAAAATTTCCATCTTAAATATAAAGTAAATGGGGATTATCATTTTAAAAGTTTTCTTCTTAATTGGACTGCCAGTAAAAGTTATTGCTTATCATCAATTCAAACCAATATACATTTTTCTAATTCGCTGAATAATTTTAAATCTTAGAATTTTTAAGCTGTAAAGATCTTAGAAATCATATGAAATACTTCCATGACAAAAGTGAATCTCATAAAAGGTAAATGAATAGTTAGGATCACACACAGGTGATGGATATTAACCTAAGACTGAAAATTAGCTGGAGATATCTAAATCAAGGGGATATCCGGGAAAATAAAAAAGACGGAAAGATATCAATATAGGCCATTTCCACATAGAAGTCTATAACCACTTGTTAAAAATCTAGGCAGAGTGAGAAAAATATCAGCTAATTTTGCTCGCTTATTGAAACATATAACTGTTTTCATTTAATAGATACCACAAAAGTATTCTCAAAAATATTCATTATTTTATCACTGGAAATAAACTTTGTTCTCCTTTGATGCCTTGCAATATTAAAGTGGATTAGGCTTCTCAAGAGTATATCTACTTTAATTTCTTCTAGTGATTTATTATTCAAAGGGTACAGAGAACTAAGAACTAGGGGTTGAAAACATATTATTTGTAGAAGCCTTTTTTGAATTCCACTAATAAGAGGAAAATATAATTCAATTTCTAAAATATCATTAATATTAAAATTACAGACTTTCCATAATTTCACTATTAAAGGTCACCAGAAAATCATAATAAATAGAAGCATCCTACAGTGCTCATAAAAGGAAAGTAGTGGAGCTCCCTCTATTGAGTTATAGTTGAGAAAATGTGCCTTGTGTTTAAAATCATAACTTTATCTTCAAAATAATTCCATTATAATAATTTTTTTCTCTTTCTAAGCTGTAATACCTTTCAAATTATAGAAATACATATGCAGTATCAATTTCTAAGAATAATATTATAAATAACATATGTCTTAACAATTTTAGCATGTGTTATTTTTCCTTAATGGTTTTTGTTTGTGGGAAATCACATTTTAAGGCTGTAATTTTCCATTTGTGTTTTTCTTTTGTTTTCCCTGAGATGACAAAACAGAAAAGTTACTTGACAGATACTGGGACTATGAAACATCCTAATAAGACTATGAATTCCAATTTTGTTATAGGAACTAAAAAAATATACTTCAGTGGAACTAAACATATCTTCCAACTGGTAAAATGAGGTATTTCACGTATTTTTCTGATATGAATAAACTTACATTTATTATATTATTATGAAAAATGTGATTCATAATGATTATTATTGGTTGAGAGTCCACTGTGTGCCAGGCACTGAGATATGCACTACACATTCACTATCTTTTTGAATATTCATCTCAGATGAACTTGATAGTATTGTAACCCTCATTTTACAAATGAGAAAATAAAGACAAGAGCTAGTGATCAAACTAATGCTCTGATCCATAGCCCAAGCTCTTGAGCTCTTTCGTGTGCAATGGAATATATGCTATGTATTGACTGTGAAATCTGTGAGCATTGACAGTCTATAAAAAATAAACAATTATTTTTTAATATCACTAAGGGATAGCCATACTGTATACAAAAAAAAATCATTACTCAGGTAGCTCAAATCCTTTCTAGTTAAATGTTTTGGATCAATTCTAAAAAATGATAACTTCCAGACCATAACTGGAAACTCTACTCTTTTTACTGTTTTATCATTTATTTTAGAAGGAAGACATATTTCTTATCAGCAAAGAGAAAAACAGCTAAGCAGATGCAGGTTTTGTTTTAGTAAACAGATACTTATTTGCCATTCCAATATGATAAGAAAAGCAATTTTATCATATACTAATCAGTGATTTCTAAAGGAAAAATTGTATTTGAGAACCAGATTACCATCCGCTGGGGCTGGGCTGAGTAGGAGATTAATCCAACAGGGTAAATTCAAATATGTTTTGCATTTTACTCTTAGATCTGATATCAAAAGCATTATTCATATTTAGAGCCATGCCTATCCCTGCAAGAATACAAAACCTATGTCTTATGACCAACATAAGCATTTTTCTTGGAAAGTGCCATACCTATCACCAGGTAGAGAAAATGCTTGCAGAATGAAGTATAAATGCCACAAGTTTGAACATTTAAAATTAAATGCTAGGCAGAAACTGCCTTATTCATAAAATTACAGCATATGCATACTAATATTAAGTCCATTATGAATATTTGTTGGCTTTAAAAAATATATCTTCAACAGATACTTGTTGAAAACACTTCATGTACGTATTTTTATGGTTTTTCTATATAAAAGTGACTATAAAAATACATTTTACTCCTTTCCATAATAGGTCCAAAAATTACAGGGTGAAACATACTTAATAGCACTGATTTTTATATAAAAAATTTACAGAAGATGGCACTTTTTATCAGCTCGTAAACAATTCTAACGAGCCTGTTAAAATGAACTTGTTGGAAGAACTGTTCAAAATACAATTTACTTAAAAATAACTGAGGTCTGTTTAGTAAAACCTATTATACAGAGTTTACAAAATGGCATTAGTTAGACCACTCACACAATGTGTATTGTATCTGCGATGAACTCACATGAATATCTGGAAACCATTTGTGTAACAAAAACATTATCAACTACTCCTAAGGCTCACATCTTGTTGCTTCTTAATCCACTGCTACACTTAATCTGATCCCACAGAGTATGAATCTTCCAAAATGGAAAAAAATATGGCTTATGATTACATGGTTTATGTTCTAAGTCATGCATCTTATGTGGAAAGAGCAAGATAATAATTCATAATAAATGTACTTCTTTCCCCATTTGTGGCTCCATCTCACGTATAATAAATTTAGGCACCAATCTATCTATAGCTTTTGCCCAGCATGTGAGTGTGTGTGCCTATTATGCCTATAGTCCTCATTTTTTTCCCAGAAGCTTTAAATAAATAAGAACCAACATATTATCATTCTGGTTTTTAGAAAGTTATATTAATAGCACAGAGTGATGGCGGAAGTAAGGGGAAGGTGCATCCCCATATACTTTTGTTGGGATTAACAATACATACTCTTTTATTTTAATTGAGATATAATTGACATATATTCATTTCAGGTGTACAATATAATGATTTGATAGATGTGTGTATTGCAGAAATGATCACCACAATAAGTCTAGTTAACATCCATCACCGCAAATAGTTACAATTTTTTCTTGTGATGAGAACTTTTAAGATCTACTTAGCAACTTTGAAATATACGATACAGTACACACTTCAAACTATAAATTTAGAATTTCTTTCTAAATGAAAAATATCCATATTCTTTGACTTACCAATTTCACTTCCAAGAAATTTTCCTGCCAACATAATTACACATATGGATAAGAACAACTATTAGGATGTTCACTGCTGTATTGTTTATAGTGAAGAGTTGAAACAATCTACATTTCCAAGAACTGGGAAGTGGTTAAATTAATCATGGTGTGTACAAATAAACTCCAATACACCATGTTAAAAAATGAGGTAGAGCTATCTATGCTGATATTAAATATTCTCTTAACCTCCAAAATATGCTGCTAAGTGAAAAAGGAAAGGTACAAAATGGTGTGTACAGCATGCTCCACAGATATTTTTAAGGTGGGGATGTACATATGTAAAGATTTGCTAGTGTATAAGCATTTGAGTAAGATCGAAAAGATCCTCTTCTGACCCACAAGTTATAAGTAAATTAGGGAAATTACAAAAAAAGTATTTGAATAACTTCAAGGAATCCCTGGTCACCTCCAGGGTGAGAAGTCATGTTCCTCCCACCTTAGTGTGTTCACTCATCCCATTCTCTCAGCTCGTATCTTTTGTTTGATTACTCCTCAGCACATACTTCAGATAACACTTCCTAAAAGAGCCTTTCCGATTTTTCCTAAACTCCAGACCAAATCTGGCCACAGTGATGTAAAATGCTCTTTACATATCTTTGTAGTACTTAGCAAAAATTCTAGCAAATAACTATATAATTAGTTGCTTGGTGCCTGTTTTCTCTGGGAACACTAAGAACACAATTTCTTGGAGTGACAGGACCTCGACTACCCAGTAACTAGTTTATTGCAGTATCCCCAGCACCAAGCACAATGCTTTGCACATATTGAACACTCAATAAATATTTATTGAATACTGTTATGTATGTTGAATGGTTAATTGACAAGAGTTTTAATCTTGGATTGGTTAACAGTATGACTTTAGACAGGTAGCCAAGTAATTTTAAGGTTCTTCATAGCTCTGAAATCTTGAACCTATAGGTCTAAACATACATCAAACTAAGAACATTGTTGTCCCTAAAAATGGTGGTTAATTTTCTACCGAATTTTATGTAATCTCTTAACCTGTCTTCATCTATCTCAGCTGTCAAGTAAAAGAACTGAACAAGATAAACACCTAAGGCACTTTCTCATTTTTCCAACAACCCCTCTTCTACTACATTTTAGTTTCTGATCATGAGTCACATGCCTTTAACCCTTCAACCTGTCTCTCCCTCTCTCTACACACACACACACACACACACACACACACACACACACACACACACACATACTCAACTTTCCATGATTTCATTCCAGGGGAAGATAAGGTTTGAGCAGTAGGAAACAGTATTCTTCCTGCACACTGCTTGAGCCTCTATAATATTTCTTGCCCAAGGCTCTCAAAGAGGAGGGTGTAAATTATGAACATGGGGCTAAGGACGTGTAAGGGTCCTTGCTGCTGCCACATCCCTTACTAGTATTGTGAGAGGTAGACTGATGGCAAAAATAACCCTAACTCTCTCTCCTGGTCTTTCTCTACACCTTTTGCAAAGTCTTTTTAGCTCCTTCCATTCAGTAGATGGAGATGATTTCCCCACCCTCGAATTTGAGCTGGGCTTGGAACTTGTCTTAGCCAACAGCATGTGGCGGAAATGACAGTTCGCTGGAAAAAGACTTGCCCACTTCTGCTTTCTCTTGGAACCCAGCTTCCTTCAAGAGAACAAGCCTAGGGAAGCCTATTAGAAAACGGAGGGCCATGGAGAAGAGTTTGTTTTCCATGAACAACAACCAGTCAAATCCCAGAAGCAAAGCTGCCTAGGCTGACCCGCCCCAGACTACAGCAGAACGAAGGTACCAAGCTAAAATCAGAGAAGCACCGAACTGTCCAGACTAAATTGCTAACTTGCAAAATAATGAGCAACATAAAATGGCTGTTTTAAAGCACTGTGCTTTGGAGTACTTTATTTTATGGCACAGTCAGCTAATACACCATGGTTCAAAATTTCAGTAAGAGTAGCTTAAACTTCTTTTTAGGTTGTTTGCTTGATTTGGACTTAGGTAAATTTTATACCCAGAAATCTCCCAACTATTAGAGAATATGCTGACAAGAATTTTAGCCACAGTGTCCAATGTCCTCTCCCTTCATTCCGTCCTATTAATAAAGACAAATCTATGGCATCCTTTACCTGTGTGCTTAGAAAATACCCTCTCACCTTTCCTACCCCCATCCACTTTTGGAATTTTCTGAATACCTGAGACACTCAGAGACAGCTGATCCAAATAACATGTGAGTGCCCAATTAGGATAGTCAGTCTCCGCACCAACTGTCCTACCATATGTTGGCTGCCCCAAGTCAGGTCACCATATCTAACTGATAGAAGTGTAGCTCATATGGACAAAAAGACTTGAGACCTTTCTTCAGTTTTATAGACATCCCTGGTAATTTATTTTAGATCTAAATTGATAGTGGAGCAACTGAGAAACCTCACTGAGGAACAGAATGGGATTCGTGCAATTGGTTAAGAAATGATTTCAGGATCAAATTGAAATAGGCCTTCCCTAGGTAATGCCATAGCTAAATACAGCTCCCAGGTGAATTTCAAACACCATTAGTCTCTTGGCATCTCAGGTGGATTTGGTTTCCATTCCAAACCATGGGATCTTTAATGTTCCACAGCTACTATGGTATTCTGGGTTTCAGAGTATAATCTCTCTTATACTTGACATTAAGGGGACACACAAAGCCCCTTTTTGATACTTCACAGTAGCTGATACTTAAATAAAAAAAAAGATTAGAAATATGCAGTTTGTCAGGATAAGGAATGCATGTCTTGTAGTTAAGTATTCCAAGACAGACACATAGACAGTCAAGTCATTAAATAATTATGGTGACCATATAATTTGTCATCCAAACTGCCCTTTTGAGAGTGAAAAGGGTACCACTGATAAATGAATAAACCAGGCATAAACTGGGACTATCTTGGATATACCAAGATGAATGGTTCATGGAGTGGTAGAAAACAGAGCTTTAGAGGGGAAAAAAGTGGGGGAAGCAAGCCAGGGATGCTGGATACCCGTCTAATTTTTGATTAGTCTATTCTCCCACAGTTTAGTTTCATTATGTTGCAATATTATGAATTCCTAGAAGATCAGACAAAGTCACGTTCACTGAAGCACCTCAACTCAAAGTTGAATTATGTAATCCTTTGTTTAGAAACTGTTTTGGATCGTGCACAACCCTGATTTCCCCTTGAATGGAATGGATAATTGAGAACTGACTGGATAAATAAGAGAGGAAGCGCTAAAAGCTAATTTTATTCTTGGAACATACACTACAATAATGGGCTATGATAATAGGTTACCATAAAACAATTACGGAATACCACAGCACATTTGGAATTAGTCCGAGCTGAAATATATATGGTATTCTGTCCAATAAGGTTGGGAGGAAAGAATATAAATTTTGTGGTTTAAAGAGAGGAATTAGCTGGATGAAAATATCAGTAACTCCAAATATATGATAATACTTTGTACACTATAGGGATACTTGTAGTTACTGGAGGATTTAACCTTATCAAATAGCCTATAATATCCTCTTCTTAAATAGAGAAGATTATTTTAGTCATGGCTTTGTTCTCCATAGGGAAGGGGAACTTCTGCCTTAACAAAAAAAGTACTGAGAATATAAATAGACATTTTTCTGGCCTTTTTCATTTTTTAATTGAAAATAAAAAGGAGTTGATACCCAAAAGTAATAATCAAATATTCATTCATCACCCACCACACCCAAGAAAACTTTCTTTAGCATTCCAGTGAGTTAGCTCACTTCTTAGTATGCCACATAGATTCATGTATAAGAAATAAAATGGGCCTTTGTGAAAACCTAACAGTGAGGAATAAAATTAACAATTTGAGAGGAATTCAAGTTTCTATGTAGACACACAGGCCCAGAGATCCTCTTTTATCATAGCCGCACTAATGTGGCTCTTCTGCATATTTGGGATATATATTGCATGTGTCTACTTGAGTTAATAGCTTCAGAGAGCTAGAACTCTTTGATGACGTTTTATGTGGAATAAATGGCCAGAGCAGAAAGAGGCGTGTTTGGGAATATAAAACAAGGTGATTATAAAGCATTTAAAATACTATGTGACAAAATGCTGCCATCTTACACTAAGTAATGCTGACAACTTAGTGCTCAGTTTTACAAAGTTTAGTTTAGTATCATGAAAACTTGAGGGAGAAAAAAAGGAGAAAAAGGAAACATTTTTTGCCTGTTTTTAATAAAATGGTCAAAGTGATAATTAAGGGTAATAAATTAAAGAGTGTTATTCTATTGAGACTGCAATAGAAGTCTTAATTAATATAGCATGTTTTACTTGAAAAATTCAAATGCTGGGCAAGGAGTTACCAATCTCGCCAAAATCAGAACTATGCATTACATAGGGAGATAATTTTACAGATAATTCTACAGAATAGAAAAATAACTTTCCCAAGGTCACAACATTCTTTTATGGCACAGCTAAAAACTGAACACAGGAGTACTGATTCCAATACAAAGAATCTTCTGTTAACACTTAGGACTCTTAAAGTAGGTTTTTATTGATTTTCTTCTTTTTTAATAAGTCAACAGTAAACAAGCATTCCCTTTTAAATTTCTATTTTAAGAGAGAAGCTAGTTTGAATTTTTTAAAATGACGAAGTTTGGAATCTGGTCATGAAAGTATTTTGGATTTCTACAGATTTGAAAACAACTGAAAGCATTAGTATTTTCTATTGCCTTCTGTATTGCGCTTACAACCATGGAACAAATCAACTTCTTTGTTTAGGAACATTTTTAGGGCATACATATAAGGCTTTTTCACATGAACATATTAGCGTCAGCCATCACTTACATTTCATTCTAGGAACTATACACACAGTTTAAATAGAGCCAGGCTTCCAGAAGGGATGGCTTTTATTAAGCTTTTTTTTAAGACCTAAAACTCTTTCCGACTGTTGATGTCTCTTTTCCCAGAAGAACAGGAGATTAATTCTCTCTGTATTATGTATATACATATATGTTTTTTAAATAGCCTTATTCAGGCCTGGAGGAGTAAACACAAGATACAATAAGTTTATAAAAGTAGGGGGAAAAGACGGAAACTAGCAATTGGGAGCCATTGACATTTCTCTAGGAATAGAATTTATATGAATTGTGTCTGTCCAGACTGTCTGAAAGCATTAGTAAAGTACAATTAAAAAATGACTGTGCCTTGCCTAAATGGGCTTTTTACCTTAGGTCATTAGAAACAGAATTTTGAGCTGGCAGAGCTCTCAGAGCAGAGCCCTGGTCCAATTCATCCTTTCTCTTATACATGAGAATGCTGAAGCCCAAAATGGTGAAATGACTTGCTCAAGTGCCTGGAGGTATATGGTCCTGAACCAAAACTAGAAAAGCAGTTTACTGAAAATAGTGCCTCATTAAATTATAAATTGCTATTAGACTAAATAAATCATCAAGGAAAAAGCAATTTTGCTGACTACTAAGCAGTTTTCAGTTTTGAAATTACGAATTTTAAGACCCCACACCCGGTAGCCTGAAAGGGCATTATACGAATTGATGCTTTTCCCAAGGCCTATTGAGATAAACGGATACATTCCCAACATAACGTCTTACTATGAAAAGAAAAAAAAAAAAGCTTTCAGTGCGTTTATGTCTCGGAACGAACCCTATAATATTAGTAACCAATTAAAAAATATTTCAGAGAGGGGTGCACACTGCTGACTCAAGAGAAGAAACAGTTAACCGCAGGGCCGCACCTCCTTGTTGTAAATAATCAAGGAAAGCCTTTTTTAAAGCAATACAAAATGTCACCACAGGCTGACGCTCTTTCTACAAGAATAATGAGATTCCTACTCCCTCGGATGCTAAGCATATACTTCATTGCCTTTATCTCCGAATTCAGGTTCCGTGGTTCACAGATATTCTCCCCCTCCCTTCAAAACAGGTAACATGCCATGGCTAAAATATGTCAATAACTATGTAGCGACTGCAGACCAAAGGACCTGAAGGGGCAGTTTCAAAAACTCTATTTTCACTATCAAAACTGCTCCGGAAATGAAGGGCTTGCAGGCAGGGCAGTCAGTCCCTTGGACTAAGCCAGCTACTGGCACTGCACCCCCACCGGGCTCAGCTTCGCAGAGGGCTCCGAAGGAGGCGCACTTGCCCTCCAGGACTTGAGTCCTGAGTCTCGACAGAGAGCTTTTAGTGCCATAATCCTGTCTTTTAAAACACACTGACCACGCACCGAGAACTTGGCGCACATGCCAGCCTGGTGAATTCAAGGAAACCGCGGATTTGAGGGTCTGAGGCTTCTGACCTCCAGATCGGCCGCGAGTTGGCGGCGGTGAGAGCGCGCTCCCCGGCTGGCTGAAAGCGCGCAGCTGGGTGCCGGCTAGAAACGTAAGCTGGCTGCGCCAAAAGAATCGCGGCGAAGATCTGAAAGCGGAACCTCTCCCTTTTTAGCAGTTACATGTGCGGAAAAACCTGTCCTCCGAGGTGGCCCGACTGAAAAGAAATTCCAGCACCGAAAAGGAAATCGGGCGTGTGCGTGTGGTCCCGGGGTGGGGGTGTAGGTAAGTCTACACTCTAAAAGTGGCGATGGGGTTGAACTGAAAACCAACAGTGGGCGTGTGGATCTTTGCATTTTACAAACTGCATCACCCTCAGTCTCCTTCCTCTCCCCTCCGCTCCAGAGTGCCCTTCCTTCCCACATCGGACACTGGAATCAAGAAAAAAGTGAAAATCCATACCGTGCCAAACCCAAGGGGGTCTCCCCTTCCCACCTCCCGGGTGTTCTCACCCCACCCCACCTGCTTTAAATCCGGTTCAACTCCCGTTTCACAGTCCCCGCCCCAGAATCGGAGATTTGTCACAGACGCCTCTTTCTCTAGCCTCAGAACAACAGCAGGTGAGCTCATTACCTCAACCAGAAATGTAACTTTAAAAAAGAGATCGGGAGGGGGCGGCCCCCGCCCCCGCGTGCCAGCACCACGAACACACAGCAGCGGCAGTTCACAAACACTAGGACTCGAGCCCACAGCCCCACTCTGCCCCTTTTCCTCGAGAGATTCAGAGGCTTTCAAATCTCTTCCTTGACCTCAGCTAGTCAACAACTGAAGGGATGTGCAGAAATTAAAATGCGAAAAGGAAGTGAGTTTTTCTTTCACGAAAACTAAAGAAAAGGTCAAGAGAACAAACAGAAGCCGAAATAACAGGAAGTAAGAGTTTTACTTGCAACCGTCTACGAGGGGCTAAACATCAAAACTTCAGAAGAAGAAAAATTTCCCCCCAAATCCTCAACTCTAACGAAAAATTAACCTGCTGCTCTGTCCAGTGACGGCGAGCACACATTATGCCCTGTTAGGACCCACTCGCGTCAGCCGCCCAGCAGGTCTAAGGATGACAACGCCAGGGGACGTCCCCAAGGGTGAGGAAAGGGATTCCCAGGCGAGATATATTAGTTGTAGGGGGTTTTGCCCTTTTTTTTCTTCTGAGACTCGATACAGAACTAGAACTGAGGTTGAATCACAAGTCCTGAACAATCCACAACCCCCTCACTAAGGGCTCAAAAACCTGGCTGCGAATTCCAGTCCAGGCTGCGTTCTTTGCCGCCGCCACCCCTACCCTCACCACCCACACAGACAATGGGGGAGGGGGCGTCCAAACCAGATCTAAGCTTTAGGAGGTTTTTAAAGGGAGTGATTAAGGTCCTCCCTTTCTCTTCTATCCCTCGCACCCCTCCTTCACCTCATACCCAGGGGAAGTTACCAGGGGATTTATCAGGAAAAAGTGCGAGTTATTGCCTCTCAGAGCTAAGCGAAAGAAAAACTGCCCAGAGCGCAGTGACGTGGACTTTGATATTCAGAGACTGGAGGGACTGTCACAGGGCGAGAGCTCGCGCCCAGGAGGGAACCGTAGGGGGAGCCAGACGAATCCTGCCCGCGGGCCCCTGGAGCCCCGACCCCGGCCGCACCCAAACTTCCGGGAGATTTCAACCAGTGACCCCAGTCGCTGCCCGAACTTGAGCTAACCGGCCGAGCCCAAACGTGGGACACAGGTGAGGGAACCCAGGGCCAGCTCTGTGCCCGCACCGCCGTCCCCTTATCTCCCCTACGTTTCTGGGCGCACCGCCACGGGGGTGCAAGGCCCCGGCTGGGGACCTAGGAAACTGCCCCCGTCCCAGGTCGGCCTGGGGCTGCTTCGAGGCCCCTGCTCACCTGGCCTGAGGACTGCAGCGGAGATCAAGAGACAGATGACCAGACGGCAGGAGGGGGCCGCCTTCGATGCCATATTCCTCCTCCTTTGGGGCCACCTTCAGAGTCCACGCAACAGGAGGGGGCGTCGTCCTCGGCCTCGCGCTGCCCGCGCGCTCGCGGGTCGGGACACAGGGGGCAGCGGCTTCTCCCAGACACACCGCCCCCTGGGCTGTGGCGCTGCACCTTCGGATCTCCGCGGGCCGCAACTTTCCACCGCGCAGTGCCCCAACTCCTCCTGCCTTCCCTTCAACACCCGCCCTTGGCCCCTGTGGCTGCTCCTCCCGGGACCGGCGACCCTCTCTTCCCGGGAGACACTTGAGTAAAGGTGGACGCTGTTCTTTTTAGCTGGTCTGTTATTTTCCTTCTCTTGGAATAATAATAATAATAATAATGGTAGTGTCAGTGTGCATAAAAAGCCCAGTGCTAGAAAGGAACCGCCGGGGGTGGCGACAGGGGGTGGCGACAGGTCCAGGCGGTCTCCTCAGGTGGCAGCGGCGGCGGCAGCGACGGCAGCGACAGCAGCGGCAGCGATAGCAGCGGCGCCAGCAGCGGTCTCTGAGCTGCTCTGACTGGAGAGACTGGAAGGCGTGTGTAAGCTGCCGCTCTCCTCCTCCCCTCGCCTCCTCCCTCTCTCCTCTCTCCTCCCCGCTTCCCAGGACGCAGAGCCAAGCGCAGGTGGTTGGAGCCAGATCCGCAGCCTAGAGGCGCTGCAAGACCGAATCGGACACTGAATCTAGCTCTGGAACTTCGCGGGGGAGGTGCGTGCCGGCGTCTCACCGCCCCAGTGGGCGGGGCCTTCTCGTGGCACCGCCCCAGGGCCACGCCCGCCAATAGGGAGCAGACACTGGAGCAGCGCGCGCCGGCGGGGCCCCCGGGACTGACACTTCCCTGTGGCGTTGCCGTTGCCCTCGTGATACGGCCTCTCAGTTCACTCTGCCCACGCAGCTTAGCCGCGGTTGGAAAAGCCAAATTGCCCTTTTGCCCCCAGACGCCCATCCGCTGGCTAACTTCTCGGGGGTTTTTTGGCTGTGATACTGCAGCCTCCTTCTATAAAGAGTAGTGGGGCTGGGAGGTGGGGGTAGGGAGCTTGCCGGGGGCGCGCACTGATCAGGGCAAGAGCGAAGGAGGAAGGAAGGGACTGGAGGAGGTGACAAAGGTGGGAACTTGCTTCCTGGGAATTAACAGGAACAGCTAGCTATTGGTTGGCGAGGGGCAGGTGGGGTATCCACGTACTAGGCTGATTCCCCCCCTACTCCCCCCCACAGCCCCTTCTCTCACATACCTTCTTTTATAGGCAGACCACTTGAGTCTACTGCCCAGTACCAAATAGAAAATGTTTACCCTTTCCCTGGGGAAATTAAATCGGAAATTTCTAGATCATACTTCGTCACACGGATTTTCCCAATGTCTACAAAAGCCAGAAACGTGTGTCTCTTTTATTTTGAATTAAGCGGCAATTTTCAGTTACAAACAGTAAATCCTCAGGTTACGCAGATTAAAAGCCAAGCTCCTCCTTGTCCGTTCCAGAAAGCCAGGCATCCCAGCAGATGGACAGGCTTCTCTGGCAATTTCTAAAGACTGAACCACCTCCCAGGCGGAACATCGGGACGCTGTGTCTCTTTCAGATCAGGCGGAGAGCGCGAAGGAGTATTTTCCTCTAGAACACCCGGGTGGAGCTATCGGAGCCCTAAGTGGCTCTAAATCAGGGACATGGGATCACAACTCTCATCCACCAAGCATAATAAAATCTTGGTCCCAGAACCACTTCGCCAGGGCATTAAATAGCCTTCCGTGCATCACAGGGTCACCCCTGTGTGAGGCCAGTTTCCAGCAGAGAATGCCAACTAGTAATCGTCATATACTGTGCTTTCATCAGAAGGCTTCGAGTCACCAGCTAGATTGGAGTGAGGGAGCTGGCAGCAGGAGAAGTAATAAAACAAGGGCGCGCGCGCACACACACACACACACACACACACACACAGACACAGACACACACACACACATACACACACACTGGTCTTTGAATTCTTTTATCTTTTCATGCTGGAGACTATTAAGCTCCGTCTTCCGCTGTGGTTTTTTCCGAAAGCCTGCCAGTCTTGTCCTCCCGGTTCTCCTTACATTACGTTAACAGTATTCTAGAGTAGAGCTCTTATATTTTTCCTCTCAAAATAAGTAGTTTCTCCCGCTTGATTTTAACGTTAACGTTTCATTTGCATCTTCTGAACCAACAGGAAGGCTAATGCTACAGGCAAATGCCTTTTAATTCAGTATTCCATGAGCTAAATTTGGCTGAATTGCTAGCATTCCTATGGGATTCTGTAGAATTCCTTTAGGGAATTGGTTTTCTTTTAACAGTGGCTCTAAGTAGCTTGTATTTGAACCAATCATCCTAACTATGTATTTAACCTGGACCCCCCCCCCCCAACTGTCTATCTGATCCCTTTTATTTTGGGGTAGGAGTTAACACAGCATGATTGTTAAAAAGTAGAGCTGCAAAAGGTACACTCTGATTTTGGGCTTTGATATTTACCAGCTGTGTAATTTTGGTGAACTCAACATAAGGCTCAGTTTCCTTACTTGTAAAAGTGGTAACAATAGTGCCAGCCTCCTGAGATTTCTGTGAGGATTAAACAAGATCACACAAATAACTGGCTAGATACAGTAGAAGGAGCTTGGGCTTTGGGGAGTAATCAGAGTCTAGTTAAAAATCTCTGCTCTGCATTCAGCAGGTGACCTTGAGCAAAACTCAGTCTCTTATAATCAAAGTGTGGTAATCCATCACAGTACCACCTTCAAAGATGTGCAGCTAAATTGAAATGATATACATTCTATGAATTAAGTATATTATACATCCACATATTTAGGACAAATATGATTGTATGTAAGTTGCTTCCAGAATTCCTTTTAGAGAGGAATTGGTCCTTGTATGAGAAAATGCCTTAAAAAGACACTAGGAGCAGTAACTCCAAAAGCCACTAGTCACATATAGGTAGACCACAAAAGTGATGGTGCAACTACTCTGTAATAAACAATATAATAAAAATAAAATGAAGAATTACAAAATAACAGAAATAAGAATGTAGAGAGGGATGCTGAGAAAAGAAGGGACAAGGACTAAGCAATACAATTATGAGTTTAGAAATGGTGGAAACCCTTCAAATAGCTTATAAATAATCAGTTACAGTTATTGGACAGTTACTAGAAATTAGGTTATTCTAAGCAATTTATATGAATTAATGGAATAATTTCCCCTCAAAAGAACCCTCTGAGGTAGATGCTATTATCATCTTCATTCTACTCATGAAGAAACTGAAGCCCAGAGACATGAAGTAAATTTCCCAAGGTCACACAGTGATTCATAGTGATAGTAAAAAGTAATGCCTTCTACTTAAAGCACTTTGATGTTAGAGCTTCATTTCTATCACTATCCATTTTGCTAATCAGAAATATCTAACAGTGAATTTATGACTGTCCTTTTGGTTGGGAGGGGTTTGATTTAAACATAAATTCCTTTATCTTTCCCAAACTTTAATAAAGCCCCACTTCTCAAATACATTTTCCTTGAGGAGATTAATAAGGCAGTGCACCCTATCTGCATGAGCCAGGTTCAGTGCATGTGAAATGATGACAAGAACATTTCTAGACTGAAATAATTTAGAGTAAGAGCTCAGAGTCAGAAATCATCTTGAGGTGTAAACTCCACAAAACAATGTAGTTGAGAGAGTATTTGTCTTTCAAAATCTAGGGAATGGGAGATTGGATTCACCTGACCTGGTTCTTAACTGGAGGATATTTTCTAGCTGCATCCGGATCACAATCGCTTTTCTTACAACTGAGAATACATAGTATTCCAATGATATTTACCAGTTTAGTCATGCATCAGAGCATCATAATGAGTGCTTCTTATTGCAAGAAATAAAATGAATAATGTTCAACCAGAGAAAAACATATTTCTTGTTACCTGAAACATGAGAAGTGTTTTGCATTTCCAATATAAAAGAATTCACCATCAATCAGGACAGTATTCTCAAAGTAGTGACATAGCACAGCAGGCAACTTCCCTACTTAGAAACTGTTGAAATCAGAACTCAGGACCCCAGAGGCTCAGGCTGGGAACCTTTGCCCTATCTGTACTAACCCATCAGTATGTGAAAACAGGTGAGGCAGATGAGGCATTTGAAGAGTTGAGGTGATTTTTTTCTTCTGATTAGTGGAAACAATTTCCCACTGGAGATGAAATTTCCCAAAGATGGTTTTGGAGGCTGGTGACATTTGTTCTTTACCACCTTTATCATAGTATTTTCTGTGCCTCCCTAGTTTTTGAACAAAATGTGTATGCAATTCAAGAGCAGGCAACGAATCTGATTCACTTTCTTCCCCTCTTCCCCACACCCCCCCCCCCATGGATGATTACACATTTCTAGCCAATACTTTTGTAAATACACTGGTTACTCTATAAGTATTTATGTATGAATGATAAGGTGTGAGAAAGAGTTCTTCTTTATAAAACATAGATCTCGAAACATAACAGGGAGAGTGAAATAAGGAGATGAAATGTGTTTCCACTGGGTCTTCAGTGATTGGACTGGTGTGATTCTGGTATCAATTCCAGTGTGTGGGTTTTTTCTCACACCACCAAGCACTTCTTGGACACCAGCTGGATGTTCACAATTAAACTCAGTTTTGACAGTATCTACCTGGTGATAGCATCAACCAGATGGAAGAGAAACACAGGGGAAGGAGAATACACACATTCTCCCCAAATTGCCATGTGTTCACCAACCTGGAAGCTCTTGGGACCCAGTCCTTTCAGGTTTTAATGGAGACTTCATTATGTAGACATTGCTGATTACATTCTTGGCCACTGGTGATTGAACTCAGTTTCTAGCCCCTCTCCCCTCCCAGGAGGTCCAGAAATGGGACTAAAAGTTTCACCCACTAATCACACAGTTGGATTTCCTGGCAACCAGGCCTCATCCTTAGGTGACCTAGGGGCTTTCCAAAAGTCACCGCACTAACATAACCAAAGATATTTTTATCACTCTCCTTACTTAGGAAATTCCAAAGGTTTTAGGAGCTCTGTGTCAGGAATGAAGTCAAAATCAGATATTATATTTCTTAGTATAACTTACAATATCACAACTAGTCTGACTAAAGTTTAGGAAAGGCAAATAGAATGAGTCAAGTCCTAGTCACTACAGTGAAAACTTTCAAATATAAACTGAGGAAACAATCTACAGAACAAGAGAGTGAAAAAATCCATTTGCCAGATCAATGAGAATAAAAGAAAAAGAGCCATGCTGAGAATAGAAACCTGACTAGTAAAGGTTTTGAGTGACCAGGCAGGGGACAGTAAGGGCCTTGCCTAGTGCACTGATGACAAAAATTGAAATTAAGGGCTAAGTGGCATTTATATTAAGTCTAGGAATATATAACTATTTTCAAAAGGCACAAAGATTACACAGGTATAGATAACAGATGTGTTTTATTTCTGGACCCTAAGGTTTTTAAGTCAATGATTCCTAGAATGACTCTAGATATGGACTGGAGGGCAGATACTCCCAAGAAATATTCCCTTAAATTTTATTGTTGAACTTAAATTGTTAGTAATAATATCAGTTATCACTTCAACAAGATTTTGCAGCTCACATCTTCAACAGCATTGGCTAATAAAGCCATATGACTGGAGCTCAGGAGGGCAGAAACTTTCAAAGCTTATGGTAAACATTATGTTCTTATTTCAGACTGTAGAGCTCTCAATGTCTGGGTACAAAGAGAAATTCATAGCTATTTCAGTCAAAGTAGAAATCCACTTAGTCATTTTCCTTCCTGTCTTAGACATGAGAAATGGAGAATGAATCTGGCTAAGCTCTTTTACTATGAAATCTACACCCTAACTATAAAATAGATGCCAAAAACTCTCAGTGTATTAAACACTCAAAATTCATCAGTGATTTCAGTAGGTACATTAAATGTACTCAAAAATTATAACAGTCTGGGTTCACCCTACAACTTGAGAGTTCCTTTTCAGAGATCTCTATGTGTTTTCAACTTTTAACAGTTATTTCAGTTTTCAGTAAGCAGAAAGTGACTCACTGTGGTTATTCAAATGTTTGATACCTTAAAGGAAATTGCAACTTGATTACATCTCAAGAAGTTCTCCAGAGTTCTCTCTACTTGTTTTGTCATGTATCTGCTAGCCATTATGATCTATGATACTTTCATTCAGGAGTTTGAGGTGGATATATAGTGACTGTAGAAATGTGAAAACAATGTATATTTGATTTTCTAAAACAAACAAATCATCATGGATTTAATGGACTTCTGAAAGCCAAATTAATAAAATACTAACTAGGCCCAGGCTATCTATACTCTTTCTCCTTAAAATAAGTAAGATAGTTGAATTTACAGGAAAGTATTAAGAAGAAATTCTTGCATAAATTTATAACCCCTAAAGAGTGATATTAATTAGCAAAAAAAAAAAGATTAATAACACTGAATGAAGTCTCATTGATTATGTAATATACAAAAGAATCTTAGAATTTTAATGTTTCCCAGAGCTTGTAAGTAATGTAAATGAAAAGTTTTCAATCTTTATTGAAATACAAAACTTTTTCTTCTAATGTAGCCTTACTCTAAAGTCCAATTTGCTACTTCCCCTTTGTCTGACCCATTCAAACCACAGCAGTCTCCTCACTATTCCTAAATATACCTTCCATATTCCCACATCAGGGCCTTTCCGCTTGTTGTCTCTAATCCTTAGAACTCGTTTCCCCAGTTACTAGTGTAGCTTACTACATCACCTCTTTCAAGGTATTTGTTCAAATATTACCTTCTCATCAAAGCTTTCCATGAACAACTGTTTAAAATTTCAACCCCTAACCCCAGCCCTCCTTATCTCCCTTTCCTGCTACAGTCTTTTCTCCATCAACTCTATCACTATATAACATAATAGGTATTTAACTTACGTATCTTGGATATGGTCTGCCCCCCTCAACTAGATTGAAAGCTCAATGAGGGCAGAAACGTGTGTCTGTTTTATTCTTTACTATCTGCCTAGAATAGACAGACACATTAGTAGTCACACCATGCTAGTTGATGAATGAGTTCATCAATTCATGAATACTTGAATGAATAATATATTATTTTGTAAGGTAATTAATAAACTGATGCAAGTAGGGCTCTTTTGGCTGAAGTTTGATATGCAGCCTGAAGGTTTCACTTCCTCCTTTAGACACTTTAAAGCTTTTCAGCATTCAGCACCAGTCTAGCTATATCATATGACAGATGAGGTAATTGAGGTCCCAGGAGCCAGAAGACTTAACCAACATTTACACAGGTATGGGTACCACTCTCGCTTAAATGCAAATGGACCACTTTCTGGTAGAGTAAATAAACAAGATACTCTGTAACGTTTTAGTCAAATTCTCATAATAATAATAATAAGAAAAAATTGGATGCATATTAGACATTATTAATCAATATTTAAATATAGTGTATTTATCCAGACTCTTTTCAGAACAAACATTCTTAATAATGTTCTGCATCACATTTCACTAAGGCATGATTATGGATGCAGTATCAATATTGCAAAGTCTGCAGAGGTGGTTCAGTACTCAAGATTTTAAGCCTCAGTGTTCTTTATGCTTTGTTCTTTACAGGGTGGATTTGGCAAAATTATAATTCAAAGCAATTCCACAAACATAGATGATTCATAACCTGTTCAGCTAACAGCGCTATAGGACAAATATTTGATTTAATTTAATGTCCAGCATTTTAACATTACACGGAGGTGTTTAATGTGTTTACTTTTCTTTGTAAGAGCAAAAAATTCACTTAGTAATTGTAACCTCAAGGTGAAAAGCTTATGAGAAAATACAGTACGTTTTAAAAGAGCTATATAAGCCAGTGCATAAAAAGATTTATTAGCATGTACATACTTTCAGTGAAATCACCAGAATCTGTGATGGGTTCTAGCTGGCAGGGAGGTAGGTTAAATGATGTTTGGCTATTGCTTCTAGTTTTGAAATTCGGTTAAAACTAGTTAATTGATACATTTCTACAGGAAAATGATTTGCCTTTTTATGGAGAATGACAACCAGGTTATAAAGTGATGCACACTGTCCAAGACTGCTTAACACATCAAGTGAGAAGAGAGTCCCCAAAGAGCAGAACTCTCCATTATTTTTCCTAGACTCAAGGATATTTCAAAAGACAGCAAGGGCCATGGTTATTTCTCAGATTTTTTTCAGGGCTGAGTCAAATCTTGAGTTCAGGATTAAACGAACTCTAAATTCAACCTTTAAAGGCAAAGGCATGTCAAGGGCACCTTGAAGTGTGAATAGCGGGGGAATCATACTCATTTAGCCTGACTGAGAAGAAGAGGCTGGGTTACTCCACACCAGCAACTGAATCATCTCACTTCTGCCCTCCTACCATCTTCAACTTCTGGGATCTTCCCAGAGAGTCTAAGAAAAATTCCCAAATTACTCTATCTTGAGATGATTTTCCACCATCCGCTTGAATTCCTGCCATGAAATCTAAAATGTGAAGACTATTTTTCTAGTGCTGATTCGTCCTTCCAGTTCTAACATTTGATCACATTTCCTTCTCCTTTCTTTGCCTCCCAACTTAGCACCTTGTCTTTGGCTTCTTCTGTGAAGGCTCAGTGTTTTCAGTCAAATAATAAAGCCATGACAATTTATGAAAGAAGGAATGAATGTACCGTGGTCTGTGTGCCAATGAAAGAGATGTTTCAAGAGCGATGAGTTACCGGTCAGAAAAACAAAATAACATATGTCAGCATATCTTAGAATATAGGCTAAAAGGGAATTTATTTCTTGGTATTTCCCCCATCTGCTTTTTTTTGTTTTTAGGCTGGGAGACATTATTTTCATAATCCTAGTCAACCAGCAAGAGTTTGTCATCACATAGGGGAAATTTTTACTAAGGTTTAGTAATGGTCAGGATACTTTCAACTGAAAGTGACAAAAACCCAGTCCAAATAGCTTAATCAAAAAAAAAAAAAAAAAAAAAAAAAGAGGGGGGACTCACGGGTTTAAGTGACTGGGAATCCCCAAAGAGTGTCTATTTTTCAGTATGGCATCATTGAAACAATTGAGCAAAGTCATCAAGGTGCTTTGTCCTTTCCTCATACTTCAGCTCTGCATGCCTTTGCCTGTCTCTGACTGTTTTCTCAATTTTCTCTGCTGCAGAACAGCTCCCTCCCTGCTGAAAAGATCTTTACCTCAGACCTAAGCCTATATTCACAGAGACGGAAATCCTAAAGGGAGAGATATACTCCCACTCTTGGGAAAGTTTGATTGGCTTTGCCCATCTCCTGAATAATTTCTGTGAATAAGAAGATCCAGGACCACGACTGGCCTGGCCAGAGTCGTTTGCCCCACCTGCATCCAGAGGGCAGGTGGGCATCATACTTTTCAGTACCTCAGAATCGCAGGGATGTGGGCCATTCCCCAAGGAGCAAACAAACAAACAAACAAAATCTATGGTAGAAATCTACTTCATTTCCTTTATGTTATTTTTTAATTGGTTCTTAGGACCAATTTGCTTTCTATCCAGACTTTGTACAACAAGTCTTTTTGATTATCAAGGGGAAAAAACAGAAACATTCTGCAACATAGGAAACCTAATCTTATTTTCATCCTTGCTTCTTTGAAAGGGCTAGATTACTGGCACAAAGGGAAAACAGGCATTATTTGCAGGTACTAGCTAATGTTATTTTCTTCTCATAATCCGATGCACTCTCTAATGATGTGGGGAAAAGGGAAGCGCTGGTGTTGGTCTGTGCTTAGCAGGATGTGAAATCAAGTGACAAAATAAATATTCTGAGAGATTTGCAAGTATATTTAGTTCCCCTGAATACAAGGTCAATATAACATACATTCAGACAGTCTGCCGAACAAGCAGGTATTTCCTCAGGGCTTCTTTTGAAGGTGAGCACAGAGTAACTCTTTTCAACTTTATTGTCCATATATTTGCTAAGGCTCATTTTCCATCAATTTATCACCATCTTCAGTCTGCTGTTGTCCCTGCCATAAAGAAAGAAAAAAGTAGATAAATAGCAGAAATTCATATTGGCCAATCTTTTTGATTCCTCTAGCTTCAATTTCAGTCTTTTAAGTATATTTTCAGGTTTGGCAATTATTGGGACAAGTGCCTGGAGAAAGTTTTAGATGAAATAAATCAACACGTGATCTTTTTTTCAAGCAAATTGCCATTGCCCAGGAATGCTGATTTTAAGCAAGTAATTACCCCCAGCCAATCCTAAATCACATTTTCTATTTAATCTAACCACAATTAGCTCAACCTATCTACCTTCTTTGAATAAAACTAGACTAATCCCCATTCCAGCCTTCATGTATTACTCCTTCTTTTTCCAAGAATTACTCCAAATTTCTTCCATTTCTCTTCTAACACGCTGCCTGAGCTTCTCCTCCTCGGTGGTACAGCAGGAGGCTGAAGGCTCTCCAGGGCTGCTCGTGCACGTCACTTCTCTATGCTGCCTTCAGTGATGTCACACTGGCAACTAGAAATTGCAACTGTGCAATTATTTACATGCTGTGGAAATCAGAAATTGGCAAACACTACAAATCAGAGCTGTTTTTGTTTCTGATTTTGAGAGCTGGTTGTTAAACTACTAGCACACTACTGCTGTCCATGGAACTGACTTGAGTGTTCACCAAGCACTCTAATAATGCTTAAGAGCTTGAGTTCAGTGTCAGATAAACTGGAGCTTGGGTTATGGCTCGTTGATCTAGTAGTTATGTGACACTGAGCAAGTTATTTCGCCTGTCTAAGTCAGCTTTCTTAAGTAAAATAATACATGTGAAGGCCATGGTGTAGGAAAGTGCTGAATAGCAGTAGCTATTTCTTCAACAGCCCTTGATCCTTCATGTGTATACCTTTCAAAGTTTTGATTAGCTAGGTTTCTGGCTGTATGTTGTTGTATTTGCTTTTTTATTCACTGTAAAAACCCCATCTTAGGAAGGATCATCAGAGTATCTAACTTAGTGTGTTTGGTAGACAGTGAATTCACAATAAATGCTACTTCAGGACATATTCGTAGAGTAGGCACTCAGATGGTCAGGAATGTGTGCCCAGTGATGCTTGAGAGAACTAGGTCAAGAATAAGGATGTCTAAATTTCAACCTCAGACCATAGCATACAAAACTGCAAGAACCCCTGGATCAAACACTTCTAGTTTTTAATCCCAGTTCTGCCTCTGATTATCTCTGCAGACTTCATCAAGTTACTGACCTCAGCTTCCTTATCTGCTATGTGGACAAAAGAGTAGCTTTGTACTACCTTCAAAATTTAGGAGAGTCAAATGTATTAAAGGATGCTAAATGTGTGGACAATAGTCTCTAAACAAAAGGTGGCTATTACCATTCTTCCACTAGTGATTGTGGAGTTTAATCTTCCTAAACTTCATAGACTTTAACTATATCTATGAAAGTAAGAGGGCTAATTTGGTGCTCTCTCAAGAGGCCTTTTTATTTTAAATAAAATTCTTTGTGCCTTAAGCCCTTCATTCTCGAAACTGATAGAAGATTTAATGCCATTATTCTTTGGTGAACAAAATCTCTCCTTTCCAATTTCACTACCTCTAGCCCAGGCCCCCACCATCTGTACAGCAGCTTTCCAACCAGTCACCCTAGCACCTAGCTCCACTCTTCATTCTCCCTGTGGTCATCTTAAGACTGACAGATGCACACATTTGATTATGTCACTCTCTATCTTTAAAATCTCTGCTGGAGTCATTTTACCTACAAGATGAAAGCTAAACTTCCTAGCAAGAGCTAGACATTCCTGCCCCTAGTTTCATATTTGCCCATCTTAGTTTCATAGCACAACACTCTGTCATGAACACAAGGCTTCAGTCAGGTTGAACACACTGTTTCCTAAACATACCCTGGCAGCCTTTTCCCACTTGTTCATTACATCTGTGGTTGCCTCAGCCTAAAATGCACCAATCACTCCAACCCTTTGTTTTCCTGGGATACTCTCACTCATATTTCAAGACCCACCTCCCATGTCAAGTAGTCTTTTAAGAAGCATTTCTTGATTCCCTGGGCAGTATTAGTCATGCTGTCTCTGTATTTCTACAGCACTAGCACTTACCTCTTTGAATTGTATTTATCTGTTTACAAGTCTGGCTCCTACACTGGAGCAGTGACTCCTCAGCAGTGATGTGCCACAAGTCTGGAGTCAGGCTGTCTGGTTTATAAACCCCTGCACCAACACATAGTAAATATATAAGCTTGAGAAAGCTACTCAACTTCTGTAATTGCCAGTTCTCTCACCTATAAAATAGAATGTTCCATTATCAGGCTCCTCATAATAATTAAAAGAGAAAATGCATGTAAAGCTCCTACCTGTATGCCTGGCTTATATTCAGGGCTCAATAACTCTCTGAATATTATAAAAGGTGACGTTGATGATGATGACAGAGGAGATAGGAGAGGAGTGATGAAAAAGAAACCTCACTTATTTTTTCAATCCCTGGACCATTTCCCAGAACCTGGCATCTAGTAAGTACTCAGTGCATGTTTGTTGAATGAATAGTTGTACAGCACAGCTAAAATGACAGATACCAGCTCTTTTCTCAACTTTGAGTCCACAATGTTGAATTAGTTTTTAAGATGCCATAGATTGAGGAGGAAGGAGACGGGAGAAGGGGAGAAAAAGGATGGTAGGGGAAAGAGAAGGGAAGTACTGTGTTCAGTGTGCAGAGAGCAGCTCTTTGCAGCTTTGTCTAAAGCATTTCTATTATTGTTAGTATTAGGAACTGAGACAGGTTTAAAAAGAAAACAAAGGAGTAAAGCAGTGAGGATTCCCAGTCTAGAGAACAGACCCCCAGTAGGCACCACTTGGGTGTAAGGGCAGTTAAAGCAAATTACTTTGATGTGCTCTGAGAGCCTCGAGGGCAAAACAGCAACCCAGCGAGGGGTTGGAATGCAAGGGTCTTGGAATGAAAACAAGGGGGCCGGCAGGGAAGGCCCACTTGACTTCGAAACCGGTGGACTCAAAGGAATGGAACTTCGAGAGTGGAAGTTCAGGTTTGAGGAAGAGTATAGTCTGGAGGTACTGAACGGGTTAAAACAAAACCAAAACCAAACCCTGATACACAAGACATGAAAACCGAGAAATATTCATTCAATTAGCCCAAAAGGCAGGCCAGGAATTAGACTAGGGATGCTGTGGGATTGGGATACCAGAAAATAAAGTAGGGAAGGAGAAAAACCAAGGAGGTGGAGAGAGAAGCAGTTTCAAAGAAGAAAACAATGCTCTCGTTCCCACTAAATGTTGGATGCTCCCCAGACCAGGGAAACGACTGATTCCCTTCTGCGTTCGGGAGAGAAAACAACAAACAAAAACAGAAATAGAAACAGAAACAAATAGGGGTGCTTTCGTTTTCTCTCCCTCCTGCCTTCCTCCGACCGTGCTCTTCTTCCAGCCTGCGCACCAAGGTTCTCCCCCGCGGTCCACGGCCCCGCATCCTTCCGGGCCCCCAGCAGCCGGCCCATTCTCCAGACACGAGTTGGGTTTGGTCCTGAGAAGGCACAGGCCAGGAAGCTGACCCGGTTTTTTCTCCCTCTCGTTTTTTCTCTCCTCCCCTCCGCTCCCCCGGGTCCCTCCGCCCCCCGGGTCCCTCCGCCCTTCTCTCCAGCTGTCACCTGCCCCTCCCTGCCCAAGCCCTGGCCGAGCCCGCGGCCGGAGGAGGGCCGGCGGATGTGCCCGGAGAGTTGGCAGGATCCCAAAGGGAACCGTCGCTCTTCCTCTTCAGCAAACCACTGTCTTTCGGAGAGGAAACTGATTTCCATGGCCCAGGACCGTCTTGTCTACCACCCTCGGGACAGACACCGCGCGTGGTCCCTGGCTCCTGACTCGGGATCCGACACGCCCGGCTGGCCGCGCCTTGTCCCCCGCTGCCCCGAGAGGCTGGAGCACTGCCAGTCCCCCGGTTCGGGTCGCGTGGTTCCTGCCTGTCACAGAAGACATCGTGGTCAAGGTGTGGTCCCTTGCAATCCTCCCGGGGTTCCGTTCGTCTAGATGAAGGGCCGCAGCCTGACTCCCTGGTCAGAAGCCGCTGATTCATCGTTTCCGGCAAATGGGTTGACTGATACACAGAGAGAAAAGAACGCCACAAACATGTTAAACAAAATAAGCAAGAACATGCTTATGTCTTGTCATTATCATTGGCAAAAAGAAGTCCAAGGTTTTCCCAAATTTTTGCCAGTGAGCCCCTCCCTAGTAGTCCTACTGCCCCCATAGACACTCATTATAAATGACTGTACATTCCACAGAATGTCTTGAAATGATGATTGTACCTAAATAAACACCTGGACCTACCCAGAATAAATACTGCTATTTTTACTAGAAGGAATTCCTCAGCAACGAAAAATGTGTAATTTCTGGAAGGTTACAACGTGAATTCTCCTCCGGAAACCGGAGACAGGATTGTGAACTAGCCAATACAGCTGACCTCGTTGCTGAAATGAAAGGCCCTTCATGTCTTAGGGGTGTTGGGGGACTGATTTATATTTAGGTGACAATGCTGATCTTGGCATAATTGATACATAGAAAGTTATTGAATTGATGTGTGAAAGAAAATCATAAGAAATCCTACAGCAATATCTGAAAGAGAGCATTTAATTCTCTGTCACTCAAGAAAAAGGAACAGTTCAGCTTTCAAAATGTATCTACATTCTACAGTCAGCCAATAAAACATAATCCCCACTCAGGCAATTAGAGGAGAGCGTGGGGTTGCTGTTGGGATTCTGAGCTTGGTTAAAGCAAATAAAATACTGTAGAAGGAACGGAATCAAACTTGTTGAAACTTGGATTTGCAGAAATATAAGGTAGCTTGGAGAAGATGAATTCAGGTGGAAAATGACCTTTCTATTATGTTCAGGAAGGCATTAGAGTGTCAGGAGAAATGCTGGAAAGGAGATTTATTACCATAAGCACAGTTGACAAGTTCCATTTTGTTGAGTATCTTGGATGGAGGAAGGAAACCAGCATTTCAGGAGGTGATTAAAAAAAAGCTCTGAAGAGAGTGTTCAGTAATGCAAGGAGACCTGAGTTGGGGAGGAATATACTGCTCTCTGTCTGCTGAGAGGCTCCTGAGAGACTTAGAGGCCCCCGTTCCACCACAGACTTGCCTAGTCCTTGTCTGAATATTTGTGCTAGATGGCTTACATGAGATATGAGATGGGCTGGATACAACGTGGGGGGTGTGTGTGTACCTGTGTATATTTGTGTGTGTGCAAGTATATTTGTATCTATCTCTCTCTATATATATTCAGAGATGAGGAGATGAGGAGGGGATTTTCAAAAATATAAATCATTTTTTGTAGTAAAGTGAAGTCACACGTATATATTGTTTTTCATTTTGAAGGCCACATTCGAGATGTGCACATGCCTCACGTGGCCTAGAGGGCTAATGTTAGGATTCCCATTTTAAAGATGAGGAATTGAAGATAAAAGAAGGGAAGTGATTTTTCTGGATGTCTTTTTCACTTTGCTATGAAACCTTTCACAGTGTTTGTGATTCATAAGCACAAATTTTAAACCTACATGGGGCCCCAACACGTCCTCTTTTCTTGAGCATTTTCCCACTCTCCTTCTTAGTTTGAATATTTAGGTAATATCTGATCAAAATTTTCAACAAGTCTCCATGTTCACTTCCTATTTTTTTCCCTTGCTTTGTTTTCTCCTTAGCACTCTGACTTTTTAACACATCTTAAATTTTACAGATTCGTCTTGCTTTTTTCATGTGCTTTTCTGCTCCAGGGATTACACTCTGTGAAGACACAGAATTATTTTGATGGGTGAGGTGGAGATTTTATATATATATTTTTTCTGCTGTATCCTTAGTGCCAAGAAAAGTGCCCAGCAAACAGAAGGTGCTAGATAAATGTTTGTTGAATAAATGAATGTGCACATACATGAATGGAGGAAGGCTTGAAAATAGTCTATTTACATCCAATTAGCATCTATCTGCTGCTGCTTTTTTGTTAGGGACGGATGCTAATTAATAACCTATAGGAAAAATAATGAAATCAAGCTCACTGGACATGACGTGGAGATGATATTTTGTATTTGTTTGCCTTAGTTCTTTCTGACTTTCCATGAAATGTGGTGTTTGGAACCTCACTTCAGATGGCCAAATCCTGCCTCTGTTATGACAGGGAAATTTCTGGTATGTTTTCTGTCTTTGCTGCCTTGTACTCTGCCTTCACCTTTCTCTCGTGTGTGCACAATCCTCAGGAAATGCCCCCTGCCTTCCTCCAGCCAGGAATGTGTTTTTCCTGGACCAGTGCCTTTTACTTAGGATCTTTCCAAACTTTTCCCTCCCTCATTAAATTTTATCTACCACTTTTTTCCATTCCCCCTGGTGTCTACTTTCCCTACTGTTTTATACTTCCTAGGTAATACATTTGTATTTTGTAACAATTAAGTAGACTTTGAATTACAAGACCACATAATACAGCTTCTCTCCTAGTGAACCAAATCCTTTCTATAGCTTGACAAATGTGAGTGAGAACTCAGTTTCTGGATGTAAGACAGATGTGCTTTCTGCCTTTCATGAATTATGTGATTTGGGGCAAATTACTTAACCTCTCTAAGCTTTGGACCCTTCATTTAAGAATGATGACAAAATAGATCTCATCTTCCAGGGCCACTGTGAGTATTAAGTAGAATATGCAGGGGCAGCACATCAAATAATTCCTTGTCAGTAGTAACCACTAATAAATAGTAGCTATTCCTAGTAACAACATCCCTGATAAATGGTCTTCCAGACTCCATTTCAATGCCATCAGTGTTGGGAGAGAGATCGCTACTTTCCTGAATTAATCTGTTCTTTTTGGAGCTACACTGTGCACCTCCTGTAAAGATCCTTTTTAATTAGCCTAAACCTCATCCCTCATAGCTTCCATCTGTAGTCTCTAGTATTTACTTGGAGAAGCATAAAGGAGGTGTGGACTGTTATGGTCTGAATGTCTGTATCCTCCTCACCCCCAGTTCATATGTTGAAGCCCTAACCCTCAGTGTGATGGTATTTGGGGGCAGGGCTTTTGGGAGGTAATTAAACATAGATGAGGTCATGAGAGTGGTTCCCTCATGATGGATTAGTGCCCTGAAAAAAAGAAGAAGAGACAAGTGGACTTTCCAGGAGCATGCACTGATGAAAGGGCATGTGAACACACAGCAAAATGCCAGTCATTACAAACCAGGAAGAGAGCCCTCACCAAAAACCATATCTACTTGGGCACCTTGGGCTTGGGCTTTCCAGCGTCTGGAATTGTGAGAAATAAACATCTGTTGTTTAAGTCACCCAGTCTATGGTGTTTTGCTATAGCATCCTGAGCTAAGATATGTGCCCTCTTATTCATAAATTTTAAAAAAATTTCTAAACACAGTTATTATAGCCTATCTTTATCTTCTCCATTTCAAACTAAGATTTTCCAGTTCCTTCAACTGCTGTTCATCTGTAATGATTTTTCACTCTACCACCAACTGCCTGTTCATGAAAACGTCTAGTTTACCTATATGCCTCTTCAAGAGCTGCACCAGAAAGACATGCAATAGCCTAATTATTATGTAACTAGTATCAATTAGGGGAGATATTATCTCACAGGTCTGACAGTCTATTCTTTATTTTTCTTTTTATTATTTACTTTTTTAATTGAAGTATAGTCAGTTACAATGTGTCAATTTCTGGTGTACAGCACAATGTCCCTGTCATGCATATACATACATATATTCATTTTCATATTCTTTTTCATTAAAGGTTATTATAAGATATTGAATATAGTTCCCTGTGCTATACATAAGATTTTTTAAAATCTGTTTTTATATATAGTGGCTAACATTTGCAAATCTCAAACTCCCAAATTCATCCCTTCTCACCCCCTTTCTCCTGGTAACCATAAGATTGTTTACTATGTCTGGGAGCCTGTTTCTGTTTTGTAGATGAGTTCATTAGTGTCCTCTTTTTTCTTTTTTTAAGATTCCACATATGAGTGATATCATATGGTATTTTTCTTTCTCTTTCTGGCTAACTTTACTTAGAATGACAATCTCTAGGTCCATCCATGTTGCTGCATGGCATTATTTTATTCTTTTTATGACTGAGTAGTATTCCATTGTATAAGTATATTCCAACTTCTTTATCCAGTCATCTGTTGATGGACATTTAGGTTGTTTCCATTATGTGGCTATTGTATATAGTGCTGCTATGAACATTGGGGTGCATGTATCTTTTTGAATTAGAGTTCACTCTGGAATATATGCTCAGGAGTGGGTTTGCTGAATCATATGGTAAGTCTATTTTCAGTTTTTTGAGGAATCTCCATACGGTTTTCCATAATGGCTGCACCAAACTACATTTCCACCAACAGTGTAGGAGGCTTCCCTTTTCTCCACACCCTCTCCAGCATTTATTGTTTGTGGACTTTTGAATGATGGCCATTCTGACTGATGTGAGGTGATACCTCATTATAGTTTTGATTTGAATTTCTCTTATAATTGGCTATATTGAACATTTTTCATGTGTCTATTGGCCATTTGTATGGGCATTCTATTCTTTTCCTTTGAGTTTTTTGTGTGGGGGAGGGTAGGTAATTAGGTATATTTATTTATTTATTTATAGAGGAAGTACTGGGGATTGAACCCAGGACCTTGTGCATGCTAAGCATGTGCTCTACCACTTGAGCTATATTCTCCCCTCTAGGCATTATATTCTTGATGGAGGCTATCTCATTAGATTCCTTGGCAACCATGCCACACAGTTGGAGGCATGTCTATCTTGCCAAACACAAGGTAGGAACAGAGTAAGATCTCTGGGTCCTTTTCACATGAAGTACTGATAATCCAGGTCTAGCCTGTTCTGTACATGAGTAACTAAGAGTGTGTCTAACTGCAGGGTTTAATATTTATTTCTATTAAGTCACGCTAAAGGAACTTCTGGACACAGTGCCTTCAACCTATTGTTCCCAACCTTTTCTTTTCCTTTTCAGTACACATTAATGATGATATTCACATGAAAGACAAATGCCCATGGGCACACCCATGCTTATTTAAAATTTCTATCTGTTGGTTTTAACTCCACCCTTTACTATTCTGTACAAAAGAGCATATCAGAACTTGAGTGAGTGAACCACATGACTAAATGTAAAAAGCAATAGCCTAAAGCTTTTAGAAGATTACATAGGTTAATCTTCATGATACTAGGAAAGAAAACAATTATTTATACAATATCAAAAAGAAAGAGAGAAAGCATAAATAATAAAGGAAGAATTTGAGACATTTAACTTCCTTAAATAAATCAACAATCCCCATAAACAGAATGAAAGATATTTACAACACATATATTTGACAGAGGACTATTATTCTCCCTTAAATTATAAAGAATTCTCAAAAATTATTAAGAAAAGGACAATCAATAGAGAAATGGGCAAAAAACTTAAATATGTTCAGAAAGAGATACTTGACTGAACAAAAATCACTTGAAAAAAGTTAGCAATTGTAATCAGGGAAATATAACTTAGAACTCAGTGAGCTAGCATTTGATACCCACCAGAGCTGTAAAAGTTAAAATGACTGACCATACCAAATGTGAGGGAGGAGTTACAGTAATGAGAACTCTCATGATCTACTGGTAGACATTCCAATTGATACAACCAGTCTGGGAAACATTTTGGCATAACCTAGTCAAATTAAACATGTGCTTATGTTACATACTACACAGGTTAGAGTTCAAGATACTGTAAAATAAAATCTCAGCACTATTCACCTCTCATATAATGTCTCAAGTGACTTCTGAGGATTCTTCTGTCTTTTATCAGTTGATCCTTTCTTAGGTCATTGTCTATCTTTGCGTGGTCTGTAAGCTGGATTGCAGGCACATCAATGTCCCAGAGTGTGTGTGGGAAGGGGAAGGAGAGCATACAGGAGCACACAGCCAATTTTTTATGTCTAGACTAGGAAGCATCATATTTCCTTTTCACTTGGACTCTGTTAGCGAGAACTTAGTCACATGGCTGAAAATCATTAGAAAGCTGGAAAGTGTCTCCTCTAGTCCACTACTTTTATGGAGTAAGATTAGGGTAGATGGTAATGAACAATCTCTACTACACCTTGTGACACAGAAATTCCACTCCTAGGTATATATCTAGAGACTTGTTTCTAAATATCCATCAGGAGACACTGTACAAGAATATTCACAGTGACACTGCTTCAGTAACCAAAAAAAGTCTGGAATGTTTGGATTATCCATTTGAATTATCCATTGACAATAAATGTCATGGATGGCATTCCATTGATTGTCCATTCCATAACAATCTATTGACATAAAAATGACAGAATAAATGAATTAATGTGTACAGTGGAATACTATACAGTTATGAAAATAAACTGAGCCCACCCATCAACATAGATGAATGTCACAGCAATGCTAAAAATGTATGCAAGTCACAGAGTATACACAGGATGATTCTATTTGCATAAAGTCTAAAAACAGGGAAAAACTGAAAAATGTAATGTTTAGGGATATCTAACATGGATGGTAAATTGAAGAAAACTAAGAGTGAAATCTCAAAAGTTAGGATAATAAGTAACTGTCTTCTGTGAAAAAGGAAGTTGATGAGATTGGGGGCGGGTATGATACTACCAGCATTGCTCTATTTCTCAACTGAGTAGTGATTACAAAATTTTCCCCTTTCTTGTGTCTATGTTGAACAACAAAACCTCTCCCAAGAAAGCAAATTTTAAAAAGTAAAGAATTTTTACAATTCTGTATTTTAAGTATATAAGTAACAAATTATTTGTGACATGTAGTTTGCAACACATGTGTCAAGATGATGTTATCATTGTTTTACCCAGAAAAAAGATTTGTAAAGGGAATTTCAGCTATTCTGGTGGCCAGACTTTAGGTAAGATTCTTCGGGGATGTTGGAGAATGAGTGCTCCTTCTAGCATATAATACTGGCGCCATCTTTCTCTCTTCTCTCCTTTGGGAGGTCAACTTGTTCAGTGCCCACCTGTATGTAAATCATACAACAGCATAAACTCCATACTAACTGCAATTCTGATTTTAACAAGTAGCAAGCCTATGTCAGTGTTCTCACCAACTCCTTTCAGTGCAGCTTAGTGATGAGAAATGGTTCTAGAATCAAGGTGCCTTGGTTAAAATCCTGGTTCTGTCCTGTAACCATAGACAATCTTTTTACATCCCTAAGTCTCTGTTTTTCCATCTACAAAATGGATTTTTTTAAAAAATGGAAGTAGTGGGGATTGAACCCAGGACCTTGCACATGCTAAGCATGTGTTCTACCACTGAGCTATAACCTCTTCCAGCAAATTTTAATAGTACCTACTTTATACGGTAATTGTGGGGATTAAATAATATAATGTACAACAATCTTACAAGCTCCTGTTATATTATAGGTGCTTAAAATTTTGATTAAAAAATACAATGATAGAAACATTTTTTCAGTTAGCAATTGGTTAATACCAAGAGATGTAGAAATGTAACACACTGCTGGCCAAATACAGAGTATTTTACAATTTGTTACACATGTGCGAAAACTAGTTCTAACATGTAATAGTCCAGGAATGTAATGGGTACTCAATAAATCTTAGCTTCCCTTTATTTTTGGATATTTGGAAGCTTTGTCCTGTTTCTTTCAATATGTTATTATCCATGAATCTACTAATTAGAGTCACAAGTTGTAATTAAGAGGTAGAATATCCTACAAGAGAAAGTCAACATATCTGGAGTGTCAAAAATTTTTGTTTTGAAATTTTTGCTTATGTCTGGAGGTCAGAATCCCAAGGGGTCAATGATGTAAAACAAAATAATGTAAAATTAAATGGGATAACTATATGTAAACTTCTAGTACTAAAATGGTATAAAATAGGAACTTGCACTTGAATTTCCTTTTCCTCACTTGGAGTTGCTTTGGATGCTGTATAAAACACTAAAATAAATCCTTAATATATCTTTGTCTTTGGAATTTGAGTCTGATTTTTGGAAATAGCTAAAAGCCACTCAGAGCCAAGTGTCATGAATAATATAAGTGAACAAGCTGTATAATACCATTTTTGGTCAAAAACGAGTTGTGATGGAATTAATGAGACTTTTATTTGTACAAGCTTGTAAACAGGCTCTGAGGGCAACTCCAAAGCAGAGTTCCACACATGACTTAGGCAATGACAATATCTTGGAATAATTTTAAAGGCTTCTATTCATCTCATCAAGGCATGTTGATTTCACCCACATATGCTACAGTTATATCAGTTTTAAAAATATTGAAATATTTCTGTACCTATTACTAACAGCCCCTCCTTAAATTCCCCTGAATGTGGTTCCCCAAATGTCCCTGCAACCACTGCCCCTACACTAGGTTAATTCACGGTCTAGCAAGGGGTCTTGAACCTTGCTAGAACCCCAACTACTATAAATTATGATTGGTTGATGCTAGAGCCATTCAGTCTGCTAATTATTTTGATGTCACTACTGTGTCATTCTGTCTGACCAGCAATTTCATGGTCCTGACGATGCTCATTTGGATGTTCAGCTTGAGTAGTTTGTGTAACATCAACAACAATATCATTCTGAGATGACTAGAACAGAATCTGTAGTTCTTCTTTGGCATAACTGATCACTCTCAAAATTCTTTCCTTGATAAAGTGCTACATGCATCATATTAAGTCTTCAATGTATTTATCACCAACAAAGAAATGCTTTAGACACTTAGACAAAGATCCTACGTATTTCTGGTTAATTCCAACATCCTTTTAGATATTAAAGCATAATTAATTCTGCCAGTGATAATTCTATGGGATTCCAATATGTGATAGAAATAAGTAGAATAAACTCCTAGGTGCTTTATAAGGCAGATAGAACAGATCAATCAAATCTGGAGACATGGTGGGAAAATATCTTTGAAAATCTATTTAGGTATTTATGGATCATTTATTTTCACAATTTTCGATTGTTCCCCATTGAACTTACCTCCCTGATATTTTTATTCATCACAGAAGAGTGATTCTTTCATTTTTGTCGTAAATAATCTCACCTTATTGGCAGTTTTCTATTAGGGTTTCATTTGGCATTAATTGCAATTGCTAGTTGTTGACACCAGGTGATCATATATTCAGGCTGTGGCTGCAGTGCACCTACACTAATCCCAAAGAAGCTGTATTATGAAGTGAGCACTGTGTTATAAATGTTATAAATAAAATATATTATAAAACATTTTTATGCCTTTTTTTTATATGTTCTCATATACACATTTGAAAGTAATTCTGCTTTCCTTTTCTGTTCCTTGTCTTTTTACAAGAAAGGGAAAAACAAAAAAGCAAAGGAAATTAAAACCAAAGAATCTTAAGATTGCCAGGGTCTCCAACACCTAACACAGTGCCTAGCACATAAAGGCATTCAGTCAACGGCGAGTGAATGAAGAACTCTAGGCACAGAAATTGTGTGCTTTAAATACTCTCATCACTTACAATTTTGGAACCTTTGGCCAAGAATGGAGTTTGGAGCAGTCAAGGCCCTTTACTCTCCCGCACTTAATTTTTAACTTGAGAGAAATGCATGGTGGAGGATATATAGAAGTTAATAGGGCTCTGTTGTCAAAAGCTTTCTCATTTTGAAAAGAATGAACCACTTTACAAGCTTGGAGTGAAATGGTGTGAAAAAGATGTCCAAGTCCAGACTGATAGACTTTCCTGCAGTGCTGTGTTTAAAATAGCTGGCGTAGGCTAATGAAAAGAGAAGGAAATGGAAACTGGAAGATGATTTTAGGTTTGTTGCCAAAGGGGCTAATGTCTTGAGTTCTTTGTAACAAAGTGACAAAGCCTAGTCAATAAAGGGCTCTCAACACAGCAGCATGTTGAAATACTATGAAGCATTATATAATTTCATTCATTTCTTCTCTGAGGACACAAACTTAGTGTTTATTTTAATGATTGGTTATGATTCTATTACTTGGGGGAAAAAATCAAACTAGAATGATGTACTGCTTGCTTCTTGATGTATAAGCAATTACCCTAATACTTTGTAAAAGTAAACTTTGTTATCATCATCGTTTTGTAGGTCAATAATTGGAGAGTGAATCAGTTCAGCACTTCTGGCTCAGGGCCTCTCAGAGGACCAAGTAAAACTGTTGGCTGTGGCTACAATCATCACATGAAGGCTTGACTGGGCCTGGAGGGTCCACTTCCAGGATGGCTCATTCATATGGCCAGCAAGTCGGTGCTGGCCTTTGGCAGGAGGCCTCAGCTCCTCCCTACGTTAGCCTATCCTTGGTGCTGCTTGAGTGTTCATGTGACGTGCTGCTGGCTTTCCTCACAAGGAGAGATCTGAGAAAGTATAAGTTGGTAGCAGCAATGTATTCATAACTTAGTCTCAGAAGTCACATATCGTCACTTCTTCAATATTCTATTGTCAAGTGGATCAGCCTTAATCATTGTGGAAGGGAACCACATGAGGGTGTGAATACCAGAAAGAGATCATAATTGTGAGATCGTGATGGAGACTACCACAAATGCTAAAAACTCAAATACAAACGCTGCATTGGAGGGTGAGGAATTGGTTGTAGGCTCTCCTCAGTTCTCCATCTTCCTAAAAGTTTTAATTCATTTTGTGTCTACTAAGATTATCTCACTTAATTCCCACCATAAAACTGTAAGGGAGATATATTATTGGTTTCATTTACAGGTGAGAAAATGAAGGCCTAAAGTTACTAACTTAGACTAGGTTATACAACTAGTAAGCAACTGAGTTAGCATTTTAATGAATTGCCACTCAGATAAACAAGTAGGAGTTCTGCAGCCACTTAATTAATAAAGGTAAATAAAAGATGGGGTAGAGTCAGGGGTTTAAGATCATGTACAAGATACTACTCAGGACAGGTCTTGCTTAAATTTCTATCAAAGCTAGATAAACTCTCTTAATCATTAAGCTGGAATGGCTTTGCATGCTACAAACATGATTTTGCCTGACTCTTAGGGTCTTAGATACCAAGATATGCACTCAAGTTGCGTGCAACAATAAGTTAATAAATTAAAATTCTAGGTAATTGATTTATAAAACCTAATTGCCAGGGAGCAATTAGGTGTTTACTTTGATCTGATTAACACATTCTCCCTCTGTAGGGAGTTATTTAGTTAATTGTATCAGTTGGGATAATCTAGGTTATGCTGCTTAACAACTTCACAGTTTCAGTGTCCTGAAACAACAGATTTATTTTTGCTCGCACTTGTCCAGCCCTTGCCAGCAGGGTGATCTCACTGTAGTGCATCAGGGAACTAGGCTGATGCAGGTTCTGTGTCATATTCTTCTAGGGCAGATCCGGGATATGAGGGGTCTGAGGCTCTTAGTGTTTTGGGTGCTCTTTTTAAGAAATATAATACAAAAATACAAATACAGAATTAGACACATAGTCTTGAAGTGGGCCCATGCAAATAAGGGGCCCTAAAACTTAATGATTTTTGTCAATTAGCTTCACAGTGAGTTAGTTTCATGCTTCAACGATTTCTAGGTAAGGAGAAAAGAATGTGGTGAATTACATACTGAGTGTTCAAGCTTCAATCTGGAAGGATACAGCCCAAGTTCAAGGTGGGTTGGGAAGCAGAATTCTACAATGTGTCACAAGGAGAAGAGCTGGGAATATCTGGTAAACAGCAGCAATAATTACTACAATAATCAAGAAGCAGTGGCAGAAGAGATAAATGATTGCAATACATAGTCATATTACTTTTAAACTTGATGCATCCACTTGTGCAAAATGTCGTTATCTACCTCTTAAACAGAGTGGAACCACAAGTTAGCTTTCCTGGGTCTCACTCCCCAAGACAGCACAGAGATGAGTACAGGCAATGTTTGTTTCATGTGTTTCTATTTTTTTTTTCCTTTTCTTTTAAAACTGATCATCTCCTTTTCATATTGATACATTCTTTTTTAGATGCTATACTATCTTTTGTCAAATTAAACCATATGATCTCTATAGGTATATATAGAGATATAGTACCTTAGATATAATACTATGTGTACTGTAATATACTCTATACACCTTACAGTTGACCCTTAAACAATGTGGGGGTTAGTTGAAAATCTGCACAGTAAAAAATCTGGGTATAACTTATAGTTAGCCCTCTGTATCTGCTGTTCCATATCCATAGATTAAACCAACTGTATATGTGTAGTATGGTAGTGTTTGTTATTAAAAAAACTATATATAAATTTGCATTTGTCAAAACCCATAGAACGTACAACATCAAGAGTGAACCCTAATGTAAACTATGGACTTTGGTTGATAATCATGTGCCCATGTTGGTTCATGGATTGTACCAAATATGCCACGCTGATGAGGGATGTTGAGGGTAGGGGGGTATATATATGTGGGGGGGGGGCTATGTGTGAACTCTCTGTATTTTCTGCTCAATTCTATTGTGAACCTGAAACTACTCTAAAAGAATAAAGTCTATTCAAAAACAAAAACAAAAAACCAACCAAACAAAAATCTGTATATAAATGGACCCATGCAGTTCAAACTCGTGTTGTTCAAGGGTCAAACATATATTATACATGTATAGTTTGTATGTAGATATAGGTATACTATGTATAGTATACATAGATGTATATATAATACAATATAGCTATATATAGTATACTACACAATAGTAAATATACTATGTATTATAAATACTATAGATATATAGAAAGATACTATAGATATATATAGTATTCAATAGATATGTACTATATACTATGTATAAATATATAGATTTTAACCAAGTTTTTTTCATCTCTTTCAGGTGGTTTTAATAGGAATATAATCTCTGCTATTATATATTGATTTTCTAGTTTGTTGCAGCATCACCTTACTTTCAAATTCTTGGAAATGGATGGCCTAAAATACCTTCTAGCCTTTATACAGGTGCCCATACTCCAAATTAGGAACTATTTCTCTGAGTAATAGTTGCAACTGTGAGGATCTGAAATAATCAGCAGAATACAAAGAGAAGAAGAACATGTTCATCCAATCCAAAGTTGGGATTTTTTGTTTGTTTGTTTTTGACTGGATATTCTGGAAAAGCAGAGTACAGAGATAGAATTCACAGTTAATTACTGTTTTTGAAACATGGAAGAATTGGTGTCCTATTTTATAGGAATGCCTGGTATGGTTGGTAAGAGAGCCAGATTGCTCATGGTGGATGACCGTGGACAACAGAAAATTGAACAACATAGTGGCCCCAATGTATGTGGCTGTGCTCGACACTGCCACCATCTTAGATGACTTGGCCATGGTCCTAGGAGTGTATTGTGCGTTTCTGCTTCTTTCGCTATATCCCTTGTCACTGAGTCACAAAATCAATTTACCTTTAAATGGGAGGGACAAAAATGGACCTTTCAGACATTTCCCCAAGACTACCTGCCGAGCCCCATCATATATCATGGGATGGTGGCCTGAGATGTATCTCTGTTTTCCTTCACCATGGGCTCATTACACTGATGATAAACTGTAACATGTGAAGACTTGCCACCACTGCAGGACACTGCAGACTTTGCTGGGACATCTTTGAGGGAGAGAATAGGAGGAAGTAAACTCACAGAATTATCAAGGCCCAGACACTGATGTAAAATTTTGGGGGGTCATTTGTCTGGGTAACATGCCTGTTGTTCCAGGAGCTGTGACTGATAAGACGAAAACCTATCCAACCCCTACGAACACAAAAGAGATGCAAGGCTTTGGGGGATTTCAGAGCTTTGGAGGAGTTTTATTCCTCATGGAGCACAGTGCTTCCATCCCTTACACCATTTGGTAAAGAAACGGCATGTGTAGGACTGAGGATCAGAGCAGCAAGCTGCTTTTGAGAAACTAAAAATACTAATGAAGCAGACTAAAGCTCTGGGCATCCCCCAAGCAGGGCTACCATTTGAGGATGATGTGTCTGTCTCTCACAGATAAGGGTTAGACACTGTGGCAGAAACAGCAGAGGAGAATACCCTCAGGATTTTGTCCCAGCTCTGGAAGGGGGCAGAAGCCTGATATACCCCATGGAGCAACAGCTCCTAGCAGTGTACACAGCATTCCTCCAGGCAGAACCTCTCTTGAAGGAATCATGTATTGTGGTGAGAACGTCCCTTTCTATGAAGGGCTGGGTTTCTATTGACCCTCCTCTGCCCTGGCTCTAACGCTCATGTCGACTGAGTGGCTTGCAACAGAGGAGCCCCCTGTCCACCAGCCCACTGTCCCTCGAAATGTGGGTGGAACTAGGCCCTATAGGGTATGTAGATCTTCCAAATGCCCCGCCTTCCCCGTTCCTGCGGAGGCCCCTGCAGCCTGTAGAGAAGTAGTGTGGGAAATTCCTGCTGATGCCTGCTATACAGGTGGGTAAGGCACAACCCATCCACAGGGACTGTACTCACCGTTCAGCCTGACACTGACACCACCTGGGTGGAAACTGGAACAAACCACAGCAGCCAGTGGGCTCAGCTCCATGGTGTGGCTGGTGATCATTCATGAGCCCTGGCCTTTGTACCGACAGTTGGGCTGTTCTAAAGAGATTAACTGTAAGACTTGGACAACGGAAAGCCAAGGGGTGGACGATGGTAAATATGCTGTTGTGGGGTCAGGATGTGTGGGAAGACACTTGGGTTCATCTACAAAACCTGAGGCAGTCTTCCCTGTCTTCCAGGTCCTGGCTCATAAGACACACGAACCCCCTGGCAATCAGGAAGCTGATGCCCCATCTCAGGTACAAGTCCTAGAAACGGTATTGCCAAGGATGACAGACTGACCTTGAAACAGAGTGACTTGGTTAACACAATAACAGCATTTCCTGTTTGTTCAAAACAACACCCAAGGCAACTGCCAAAGGAGTCTGGGGCCATCCACGAGAGTTCCCAAGCAGTGAGGGATTGGGAAATTAATTATATTGGCCCCTTCCACCTGAGTGAGGGTTCTAAATTTGCCTTTGTGTGGATACTGCATCTGGCTTAATCCAAGCCTGTCGCCAGGCAAACCCGGCTGTCTTCATTAGAGGATTAGAGAAGCCGAGTACCACGCACAGAGAACCCTTGTTGGATAGACAGTGACTAGGGGGTCTTATTTCAAAGGTCATGATGTGCAAGACTGGGCCTAAGAACATGGCATCAAAGGAGGTTTTATCTCGCCTGTAACCTGCAGGCTCTAGGGTTCATGGAAAGGAAGAATGGAATATTAAAACAGCAGATTAAATTAGTAATAGGTAAAACCACATTGGCCTGGGGGACTGAAGTACTGTCCCAGGCTTTAGTACGTGTACGTGAGCCATCAGCAGCGCTGGGCGCCTCATGAGCCAGATTGCACGTGCCTGCGCTGTAGCCATGGATGGGCTCTGTCTCTGGCACAGCCGGGGTGCCGCCAGATTGCCCACCCCCACGCCGGCGGACCCCTGGCTGAGCGCCCAGCGCGCGCTGTGAAGAGCCAGCGTGGGAGGCTGTGAGAGCCGGCACGAGGGTGGAGGGCAGGGCGGCGAGGTCACGGAGAGGACGCGACCGCAGGTTGACGCTGTGAGAGCGGGACGCGCGCGGGCTGTCGGCGGCGCCTCACTCCCTCCTGCGCCCTGGAGTGTGTGTTGCACCCACCGTTCCACCGTGGGAGACGTTTTCAAGGATGCAGCCTTGAGAGAACAAGGTGTAGTGAGACCTTCTGGACTGAGTACGTGACTGAACCCAGGTAAGGCCTCTGGATAAACTTTTAAGACTCTGGCGGGCGGTAAGGCGCCCTACTCGTTCGTGGCGGGGCTGCCCTCCAGCCTCTTAAGTAAGTTCCTTCCTTCCTTTTCTTATTAAACCTGCACCTACCAGTGTGGAGCGGCTGCCTCTTTCTTCAGTCTCTCCTTGCCCTCCGTGCACAGGGGCCAATTTGGGAACCGGCAGTGAAGTATTCAGAATTTAACTTTCGTTTGGATTAAAATCCTATTTGAATTCTTTCCTAATTTACCGAGCTATGATTACAGAAGCCTGCTATTGGAATATAGGAGTAAACATGGCAGTAAACATGGCAACTGTGTTTTTAAGACATGGCTTGTAATTACTGGTAGAGATCAGGATATTAGAAAAAAAAACTGCAAGATTTATTGTTATTTCATCATGCATGGAGAAACTAAGTACAGATTACTTAGAATTTGCCTAAAAGATCTATGAATTAATGTTATTGTACATTGTTTATTTTTCCTGTGTTCTTTATATTAATGCGATGAAAAAATATTCAAAAGAAGCAGAGAGGAGAAAAATACATTTAAAACCGCAAGTTCTGTCTTATAAAATTAATTTCTCTCCTACCAGCTCTACTATCTTAGTTACTTAAGTGCCTGCTACTTGGTTTCCCATAACCTCAGATTCCTGATAGTAGGATATATACAGACTGTAGGTTATTCAAATATTTATTTTACAGGAAGGTGCTTAATGCCATGACCAATTCACTTATGCATATTCCCAGTGTGTTTGAGATTAAACCATGAACATATATAAAAATAGTATCAGCCTCTTATTGTTTCAGGACCTTTCCCCACTTTAGACAATAATCAGGTGACATTATTTGGATTCCCAGTTTGCAGTGAGAATGTCTTTTCAACTGTGTTTACACTACTCACATTTCACGTATCATCTTCCTTCACTTCAGTCGACTCATAGCCGTATTTTACTCTAAACTCTTAAAGTACTTCATAAGAAGTTAATTGATGTAGAGAAATATATATTTAAAAAAAAATCACTGAGCCTAGAAATTAATATTTGGTTAATGAGATAGTAAAAACACGAAAGTTATTCAGCCACATAAAACCTCTTTAGAACTTGTATTGATGTTATGCGCTTGAGTAGAAAAGACTAGGTACATACTTCAGTTTATTAAAGACACCTTTTAGCCAGAAAAATTATAGATTAAAAACCAAAAACACTTCTTTGGCACTTCTGCCTATTACAAAGCAAACAAAAAGTGTATGTGGTAAAAATAATTTCAGAAAAATGATTATTAAAGGAAGAGAAGACAGCCTAGAGTTGCAGCATTGGTAATTTTTGTTCAGTGTTCCATAAAGCACCAATATAGATTCTTTTAATAAAAAAGTAAAAGTGGAAAAACACAAATGTCAAAAAAAATTACTTATGTCAAGGTTGAGATTTGATAGCTAGATGACTTCCTGCATATTATTAAATTAAGTCACTAGTTCATTTTTGAAAATCCATTTTCTAGGCGGTTCAACAGATGTTTACTAGTCAGTTTTAAATGGAAATGCATATTAAAATAGTTCAGATTATTAACATGCAACACAATTTGTCCAAAGATGGAAACGATTCGATGGAGTGGCAATCTCAGGGTATTTCTTTGAAAATAGGATTTAAAAAGTGGATGAGGCACTCCAGCAGGTTGGGAGGGAGGTCTTACTATTCGCCAGACCTCTTTCTAAGTGCTGTTTCAGGTAGCCCCTCATTTATTCTAATAGATAATACTATGGGGTGGACATTCTTATGATCCTCATTTTAGAGCTAATGGGAATGAGGTCTCTAGAAACATATTTTAATCAAGCACCTTGTAGTGTATGAGATTATAATAAGCTCTTCTAGGTGCTGTTTCCTGCCAACATTTCCACACTTTTGTTTCCTGTCACTATTTTCTTAGCTTGCAATCTACTTAACCGGCTGTTTTTTTGCAAAATCTTTTTCATTCTACAAAACTCACTGATCTCACCCCATGCCTAGTTCTTCTTCATGAGGGCTTGCAGACCAAGTGCTTCCTGCACCACATTGAATTATCTGCTGAATTTACCTGTGACTGCTTTTGCTTGGCTGTTAAACTACTGAGGGCAGGGACCTGGGCTTAACTCACCTTGAGTCTTAGCTGTAGTTGCCTGCAAAATGGAATCTAGTGCTATACTTCATAGAAAGATGCAATTTCAGGGCAGAAAGAGTGTATGAAAGGGGAAGTGGGACAGGGAAGTGGGGAAAGAAAATACCGGGCCATTGTTCTGAGCTGGTCACAGCTTCACAGGACGATGAGCTGGTTGCTCAGCCATGTGGGATGTCTTCCAGGGAGGCTGTGTGGAAACACTACACCTTGGAAGAGTCAAGTAGGAGGAAGAGGATTGCGAGTTTGCTTCCTCCTTCTTGTCTCTTGTCTTTCATTGGTTCAAGTTAGACCTCTCGGGTGTGACCACTCCCTGCACTTCTGCATTGTTCACTGGCCTCCACAGGACAGCACTTCATCTGGTCCTCCAAGTGGTGGGAGCAATCACTAGTTAACATTTTGATTTCTTTGTTCACTATGGATTTTGCATCAATTTGATTTATTAAAGTATTGCATTAAAAGGCACTTTTTCTTCATCAGTGATATTTTTGCAACCACCTGAATTTTGTACCTTAAGGGAGTACCTCACTTGCCTCACCCTGGTCCCAAACCTTCTATACAAGTACGCATGCCCACAGGTCTAGGTTGTTCAGAGCGGCACTCGCTAGTTTAAAGTGGACAACTTGCTTATCACCAGATGCAGGAATTCAAAGATCACCAGGCTCTAGACAAAGCCAGAATCACCCTAAGTCACTCTCATCAATTAATCGATAAATTCATTCATTCAACAAATATGTATTAAGGTTCTATGTGTCATTAGAGATGTTAGCAGACAGCTGTGAAAATGACAGCTTGAAGCAATTGTATCTAAAAATTTAATTTCAATGGTGATGTCCTTTAATTATTTTTCTGGAAATTTGCATTGGTACATAACTAGTCTGCTTGCCTTATGTAATTAAAATATATGACATAACCAGCACTTCTAAAGGGGAACCAACACACATACTCAGCTGTTTGCTTTCACATCAAAATTACCATTGGATGGAAAAATATTGAAAGCAAAGTCTATAACCATACCCTGCTTCAAAAACACATATTCAAATACTTTTCAATTAAAATTTTTTTTTGGTTGACAAGAATCTCATATCCAAATATATATACACTATTGCAGGGTCTTATGTGCTGATGTTCTAAATTTTTCTTTATGTTTGATATATATCTTCCAATTAAAATTTACATTTTGTTAGTTTGGATATTTGTTTTATTCTTCACTTTTTTTTACTGCGCATGTTACACGACAGACAACAGGAAAGTATATTTATATACTGTTTATTATATTTCAAGGGGAGATAATGATCCAACAGTATAGAGTTCAGAGAAGAACAGTGGTGGGTTTCCCCATAGCTGAACTTCCCAGGTTGAAATACTGTGCCCAAACTTACTAATACACTACGTAAGATGCACTTAAATGCTAATGTAACCCACTGGTATATCAAGTATACTGCTGTCATTCTCTCGAAGGAAAAAAATATAATGTGAAGCAGAAATTGATTCATTACAGCACCACATAATGACTTAATCTCCAGTTGTTTTGGAGTTGATATTGAGGACATGCTATAGTAGATAAGCAGATGCAGACTTGAGTGAGTGACTAAAAACATATGGTAAGAAGAAACTCAGCAAGATGAGCTAGATATCACTGGGAATTTTAAATGAGTGGAGGAAAAAAAAACTGAAAAAAGATCACTGAAGTTTTACAACAAAGAAGGTATCAAGAGGGTATCATGATAGATAAATAGGAATACCTACAACAGCAAGCTGCTGCCCCTTCTGCTAACTGAAGCCTTGGGCTCCTGTGTTTCTGAAGACCAGTAAATAAACCTGCAACACTGGACTAGTTGATGATGTAGCAGAACACAAAAGGCAACTTTTTTCTACATATTTTATTTTCAGGGCAATGAAACAAAAGTTGAAACCTTAGAAAAAAATGTAAAAAGATCCATCTCCAACTGGTCTACCACTTTGGCCTTATGAGGAGAAATATATTAAGGTATTAAAATAAGGGATTGATAATAAATCCCCCAAAACATGATGCACACAATTAGAAAATAGATTGTGGCCATGACAAAAAAGGTATCAGTAATAGCATTTGCTGTGTCACAGACACTGTGACTTAAAGAAATCTAGGATAAAAAATGTGCAAGAGATGTTGCTGTAACTTGTATCTCCTGAGTATGTTGCCTGTTTCCTAATTTTCTTTTGATGAGTCACTTTGTGTTATAAACTATTATTTATTCTAACAAGACAATGTATGACAATTACCCATATATTTTCTCATGTTATTAAGATTCTTTGAACATTGTTGATAATCAACCCTGATTAATCAGAATAAATTAGTGAAGTTAAATCTGTTCACATATATCACCCCATTTTCATATTCATTTTTACAGGAATCAGGGCACAAAATAAGTCTTTAAATAATCTTCCATTCAACTGCTCTTTTAAAAATAGGACTCGAGTCAAATTAGTGGTTAGGTAAAGCCTCATTAATTTTTCTGCAGAAATATATCCCATTTTATGGACTATTTTAGATATTTATTAAAGACAGTACCATTTAGTAAAAATTCCATAATTCCTGAGGATTTTCCAATACATTTATGTCTAGTGTGTTATAAAACAAGGGCATATATGATGCTCATAATCTACTAAGTAGTAATTAATGTAAGTATATATTACTTCATTAGCAGGATATTTGAGTTAATTGCAAATGTTGTTATGAAGAGTATTCAGAATATGTATCACTCTGACTGAAAATTCCATGATCCTCACCCACAAGATTAGTGAAAGCTTGTAAATGAAATGCCATCTTTGCTTCTCAGCATCTCTGTAGCAATGCTAAGGAGTCTGAAAAATTCTTTTAGACAGAAAAAATATTTTACAATGATTTCCATTTAAATCCCAGGTATCTTACCATGGCTTCAAAGGACTCCTTTTTAAAATATGAAATTTGGAAACCATTAACACCAAAGCAGAAGCAATTTATGAAAAAGTAAATTAATAGTCATCCCAGGAAAGTAATCGTAGAAGCAGCTTTGTGGTTATTCAGGTTTAATAATGTGACAAACGCTATCTTGGATACTTGGAATCTTACTGTAATTTCTAAACTCAAAAACTGGAAAGATCTAGCATAATAGAAAAACAAGCACTGGAGATATAAGAAGTGATCACTGCGTTCTGCTTGGATGGGACCTGGAAGTGAAATCCTAGTTCATGTGGCTCAGTGAAGCGATAGATAATGGAGTTTGGCATGACTTGTGGAGCTAAGAATTACTGCCTTTGAAAAGAAGGATATTGACCTAATTATTATAGGTTAAAAAAAAAAAGGCATATGATGTCACCAGTTTCATATACATGTATTTGCCCAGTCTCAGGCAGACCAGAGGATGACTTTTGAAACAGAGGCATGTGAAGATTATTTTAACACTCATCCCTATTTTGAAGATCATTTGTGTGTGTGTGTGGGGGAGGCTATAGAGGCAGAATTCCTCTCTTCTTATGGTGAGAAGATTTACAGGGTCCTCACAGCTCATTCAGATAAGAAGAAAAAGACTCATTCTTTCTGTCACACCCAATATCCTTATCTGTCTCTTCTAATGATCTGCCTAGTCCAGTAGGTTTGTGTTCTCGCTGCTGGATGAACTACTGGGTCAGGGTTGAAGAGGCACTCTAATTAGCCAGCCTGGGGCCAGGGAGACCACCATTTAATTAATCCCTGCACCATAAGGTGGAGAAAAAGTAGCTCCCCAAAGGAAGGGATAAAGGGAAAAGGAAAAAGTAAAAGATGTTATCTTCCAAGGATGACCAAAATCTCCTCTGAAAGCAACTAAAATTTAATGATTGAGTTGTTGGGAGAATAGAATTGTTTTTCTTTTTCATGCAGACAGCCTGATTTTTTCCCCCAGATATTATTCCTTACCACATATTGCTCTTTTGAACTATGGTACAGTTTTTCACCGAGAAAAGAAATGTTGTCATCTGCTTTACATTCTTAACCCTAAAAGGATTAGAGGCTGTGCCATTCAGTGGGGTAAAAACAACTCAGAGCAAGAGATCTGAAAGGCAGCCCTGACTGATTAGTAACCTATGGAGAGTAAAGCTGAGTGAATCACCTCCAGTTAATCTCTTTTCCAGTATCTGCAGCCTACTCAAAGTTGTCTTCGATGCCAGGGCCTTGTGGATGGATTGTATTGATGCAGGAAGTAATGTTAGAGTCTTTGGAAGAACAGAGATATATATATTATCTATATATATTATCTATGCACAAGGAATAGTCTGAGTGGTGGACTTAAATTTCAATTCTGAGCTTTCATGAAAGATTTGCAAAAAAGCTCCTCTATATAGGTCACTTCTCTTAGAAACATACTCATTATTATCTGTTCCCAATTTAATTTTCTTAAACTGGACTTCAGTTTTCAACTGAAACTGTTGTGGTTTCCTTCTTGCCACATCTAAGAACATTTCCTCTGTTTTCTTTGTTTTGACCCCTTTGAGATCTTTATTGTTTCTTATGGAAACTCTTCCTTCTTTACCTTTGGTAGTCCTAGGGTTTTCTTGCTTCATTTCTACAACTTTGTTTGAACTAATTCTTACAGTCCTTTTGTGGCTCCTTGTGATTCCTCATTCTATACCCAGGGGTATTAACAGAGACCCAACTTTTAGACTTCGGTTTTTTTCCTTCTTTCTGTCCATTTCAGAGACAGCTGCTTTTTCCTTCCTTTTTTCCTTCCTTATTTCCTTCCTTCCTCTCTCTTTCATTTTCTCTCTGCCTCTCCTTTCCCCCATTTCCCTCCCTCCCTCTCTTCCTCCCTTTCTTTTCTTTTTCCTCTAGCTCTCCTTCTCTCAACCTCTCTGTGATCCTAGTATTTTTTCCTTTGTTTTGTTTTGTTTTTAGTGGGAGAGTGATTTTTTTTAAACTAATGCCCTTGAATTGACTGTGGTTCATGCATGTTTAAGAATTTTTAAACTATATTACTTAGCCTAAATTCTTATCCTATTGGCCAGTTCCATTTGAATGTTTTAGTATTACTTCACTAAACATACTTAAAACTAACATCACTGTCACCATTGTTGTCTTCATTTTTGTCAGTGTCACCTGCTTCCAATCAGATTCTTAGCTCTTAAGAAGTCTTTTGCAAATATTAACTACTATATATAAAAATAGATTAAAAACAAATTTCTTCTGTATAGCACAGGGAACTATATTCAATATCTTATAATGACCTTTAATGAAAAAGAATATGAAAATGAATATATGTATGTATATGCATGACTGGGACATTGTGCTGTACACCAGAGATTAACACATTGTAACTGACTGTACTTCAATTAAAAAAAAAATAAAGTCTTCTATTCTACTCCAATATATATTAATTTGCAAAACAAGCAATCAAGCAAACAGACAAACCCATTGGGTTAATCCTTTGAAATGTCTCTCAAATATCGGTGCTACCACCCACTCTGTTGCTTATCACCTCACACAGTACCAACTGCTGTTCCTCCTGTCTTTTGTTTCTCCTTTCTTTCCCACCCACCTTATATACATTATAGGACCCCTTTGCATGGTTAATTTGTATAACATCTACAAGTGAAAACTGACTGAAAATACTCAACTACTCATGCTATTTCCAGTTGTTATATATTCCAGTAATTTCTCTTTGAATCCACTCTTCTCAAGTGGGCCATTCAAGATGGTCCACAATCTGATCTCAGATTGTAATTTGCTTCTATACCCTGGCACTATCTTTGTGTCAAATTCTCCTCTGGTTTAAATTCCAGTAATAATATTAGCTTTTAATCATATTTTTATCATTAATTCTTGCCTATATGGTCTTTTGTTTCTCTCAAATCCTAGAGTTTGTGCCACACAATTAGTACTTCTCTCTCTCTTTATACCTATCCCTCTTTTCATCTATCACCTGTTGCATAATATTAATTTAATGTTTATTATAGAATACCAAATTACTTCATTTTACATTATCTCATTTCATCCTCAAAATAGTTCTATTATTATTCTTATTCTAAATAATAAAAAACTAAGGCTTAAAAATTTAAACTGTTTCCCCAAATCACATGTTAAGAGACTGATCTAAGGTTAAATGATCTTTGACTTTAAAAGTATGATTTCCACTATACTATACTGAAGTATTTTGCCTTGTATTATTATACAGTACTTAATAAAATCCTTGACCAAGTGATCGTATGAAAAACATGAATATAATGAATGAGTGGATGAAAGTGTTAAGGTTTTAAGTCTAAGACTCCCAAATGGATGATAAGCAATTTAAAGCTCAGGTTCATGACTTATACCAATATGAATGTCCCAAATGTCATTATAATTGTAGACACTATAATTGCTTGTGCTTATTAAAACTTCACTATCAACCAAATTGCACATATATTTTCTTATTTAATCATTGGAAAAACCTAATTAGACAGTAGTTTTTCCAGCTTACCCACTGGAAGAGGGGTTCAGATGAGTCAGATAAGTTGTCAAGAAGAAGAACTGTGTGCAGGTGCATTCACTTCTTATTCTTGCCTGCTTCACTATGCAGCCTCTCAATCAATACATGGCAATGAAACACAAGTATCCTCTCGAGCTCTCCCCCAGGGCTTGAAATAATAGAGAGTCAAAGCAAGTGTGGGCACACCCTTTCCCATGTACACTGAGGCTGCTGACTCCAGTGCTGTGATGGCACCATCTTGCATCTGGTGGTGTTCCGCAGGTAGTGCTTAAAGACCTCCTTTCCAAGTCTGTCTGAGTGGCCGATTAGACCTGTCTAGGCTTTCTTCTGGGAAGAAACTGAAAACATTACTATTCTGCAGTGTTCTGAGTCTCAGACGAGTTTGAAAATCACAGGAAACTATGTGCATCCAGAATCAGATTGAGAATATATTAGATAAATGGAAGAAATGAATACCTATTTATATATTTATACATCTATATCATATTTGTTACAGTCAAAAATATAACCTGCATTTGTGAAAGTTTTACTTTGTTGTAAGTTATTACCAACTATTTTTCTGTTGAAAAGAATGTAGCCTTCTTTTGGCTTTTGTTTTAAAATATGGACAACAGATTAGGATGTTGAGGAAGAACACAAAATATTATAAATCACTTGGAATATACAGAACTTCATATAGATTCTTGAGAATATTACAATGCTTCTGGAATGTAACTTGCTACTCTGTTACTGATTCAGGGACACTGTAGATAAAGAATGAAGCCAAGTTATTGACCCAAAATAGAGATTTTTTGAAACATGAAAAAAACCATTTAAGAGAATGACGATTGAGTGGAGAATAAATGATGTTATCCTTAGCAAAATAATTTATTGAGATTTTTGGCAAATTGAATGTCAGCAGATAATTTGTTTTGTATTCAAGACATTTTCCCCTACCTGAAGCACAATAAGTGTATATTTTTCTTTTTTTTATTATTATATAATTATTGATATTTAATATTAAAAACACCACAACTGTTACATCAGCATTTTCACATTTCTATTTCTAGTTCAATGAGTAATGAAAGTAAGTAATACTGTACTCAGTTAAATGTTAGAATTCAAAAGAAGCATAAAACATGCAAAATACTAGTACATCCAATATTTATGAGCAAAAGTGTTTGCCTGGTCTATGTGATATTAGCATTTTTCAGTGATCACAGATCTCAAGCCAAAAGCACCAAGCAAAAACTGTTTAATGCAAAGCAAAGGATTTCGATCAAATCTAATAAACTTAACATTGGCAGGCAGGGTTGGGGGAGGTGTGAAAGATACTGGAGGGTGGGGTAAGTTGAGAAATTCAACTGTTTTGAAATAATATGGCTTAGTGTCAGTTTATTTCAACCCTAACTCTACAGTTAATGTTCTGTGTTTCATCGCATGCATCTACATTGTAAAGAGTGTGCTGGAGCTTGTTTTCAGATAACTGATGCAAGTAAAAGCTGTACTAAGACACATAGTGAAAATCTATATGAGAACAGATATGTAATGGATGAAATATTTTGGGTGTATGTTATGTTCAGTTTCAACACAATTGCTGTTCAAGGGTCGTTTGTGACATAAAGATAACATAATTTATTAAGCCTTATTGTGTGTCAGGAACATGCAAGATGTTTCAAGGTTTCAGTTTTGCAAGTCCAGGTCAGTGTGGTGAAATGAAATTTAAGGGGAAGTATGTCTTCCCAATTAGGACACCAGGGTGAAGAGATGTTGGTTGAGTCCAACACAGTTGACTATCTCTCCTTAGTAAGAGCTGAAGTTGTTTTTCATTCCAGGATTTTATAATGGTAACAGAAGAATTTTATCAGTTATGTAAAAATGGACTGTTACTGTAAACAAAAATTTATGAAACAGATTATAAATACGGTTATAAAAATAAGGTATATCTGGAGATGTCTGGTTATTAGTACAAATATTTAGTGATGAAATAACTTCTTAATATGCTCCAAGGACCTTTCTGGATATTACTTTTCATAGATAGAGAAACCGAAGTTCAAGGGCAAAAGGAATTTTGCTGAAGATCACGCTGGTTTGCCTGAGTCAGATTTTGATCCCAGGCCTGTTTCAGGTTTAAGGCAAACCCTCAGTTTATTGCCCTGCACTGCTTTGGGTCCAAAATCATTTCCTGCTGACTTGGTGAATCTAGTAGTGCTTCTGCCCAGCTCTGTCACCTTTTACATGTGTTTTGGCCCTTTTGTTTCTTCAGTCCATGTTGTCCTACTCTATCTTCTGTTACCTGTTCTGTTCTGATCCAAGATGATACGTTCACCATAATGAACTTACTTCCTCTATTTATCAGTGCTTAGAATTCATTTCCTACAATATTAGGCTTTTGACTTTAACAATAGAGAACATGGTACTCTTTTCTCTTTTTCTTATGTTTTTATGTAAATCACAGCAAACAAGGGAAGCAATATATATTCGGTGTCCCTGAGAGTTTTCTTCCGGACTGAGCTACAGCTGTGCTGGAAGGGTTTGCTAGGTAACAAGCAGACTGCTGATGCGGTTCCTTTTTCTCTTTGTTTCTTTTCCTCTCTCTTCTCCTCGTCTGAACACGTTCTCTCTTGCATTGTCCTCCTTTTATTATGTAGGAAACTACAGCTCTGGTTGTCTATACCCTCGTATTTCTCATCTTGAAAAGCTTGCCGTGGCTCATCAAGGGATTTTCCTCAACAGAAGTGTCTGCCATCATCTTTTTCCTGAAGCAGGATTTTTTTTCCATCTTCTGTGCTGTGAAAGCAGGATGTCAACCAAGTTGCCGACTTCTCTTGTTTTCAAGCTGACACTACTGCAGAGCCTTGCCCTGGTAAGAGTCCCCAGTGGCTTCAGCAGGTGTTTGGTGGTGTCTGTGAAAAAGACTGGTTAGAAATGAAAGAGCTAAAAGTTAAGCAACCTAAAATAATTTTGAGAAATACAGTAAGCGGCTCAACCTCTTATGTGTCCTTAGTCCTATTACAAGGTTAAGAAAAGAGTGTATGATTCAATGATTCACATAGATATGTAAAAGGATGAAGTGGTTTAAGGGATTAGTGACAGCTAAAGAGTGGAGAGAAACTGTTCATTGTACTGACTTGATTCATGGATGCTTTTCTAGATCTTCCACAGTTCAAATTCATTTTGAGGGTTTTGTAAATTGCAGGAAAAACTATAATGGCATACATGTCATAGCTTTTAGCTTGCTCAAAAAGAAGGGGACAGGGATTGGGGCTGACGATAAAGTCACCTTCCTTGAACACTTGGCTGCATGGAAGAAGGTGGAAATTCAATGAAATTGCAACAGCAAAGCAAGGAAGATGGTGTTGGTGAGCAGAGTTTGGAGTTAGGTGATGAATTACTAGCATGTACTGAAAATTGTATCTCTCCAATACATGGTCTATGGGATAAATAAAAGGGCTATATCCAACTAAAAGTTGATTATTTCTTCCTAATCATTATCCTTTATTTGTTTGGTTCAATTCAAGAAATAGTTATTTCAGTCAGGGTTGAAAAAGACTACAGTCCCCATACTCTTAATCCATCCTTCATATTGTGGTCCCTGAGGCTGACCAGAGGACAGAGGAGGGTTAAAATAGAGAAATGGCTGCTTTAGTTTTGCAAGTAACATTCTGAGTCCAAGGAATTGCAACAGATCCTCTCAGCTGTAGTTTAGAAAGAACTGTTAATAAATTAATTTTGACTGCCTGAGCTTAAACCATGACTCCCAACCTCCATTTCTTCATCAAGACTTCCAGGAAGTTGAAAAAAGAGCAATAAAACAAAATATAATAAGAATGATTGACAAAGTTAGAGAGACAACACCTCAGTTGGAATTCAGATGAAGTCACACATAAATGTATTGAGTTAAAATCCTTTTATAAGTAACTTATTCTTTAAAAAATTGAATTAAGTCAATAGGAGTTCTGGGTGCAGCCTTCAGTTCCAATCCAATAATGAAGGTAGGGTGGAGAATGCTATTTCTAATGGAATTACTTCTGTAAGATAAATGACTGAAATCATCTAATAAAGACTAGGCATATTATTTCTCTAGGTTTTACAGTTTTATGACATACTCATTTGCATTCTCTAACTTCCAGGATTTTCTTAAAGCTTGATCCAGTAACCTCATTGATTTAAAAAATTTAAAGCTAAAAAGGACATGAATTTTTTTGAAAAGAATTTCTCAGTTTCAACACTGAATGATTAGATCTTATCTATGTTATTGTAAATAAAATTCAGACCTATTATTCTCAGGATGGACTCAAGTTTCAATATATTTTATTAATGAAAAGTCCTTTATCCACCTCAAATTAGAAAGCCATTTTATCACAGATGCTCTCACAGAGTGCAATGCTAACACCTTTCTCAACAAATTTTGAGATTGAATCTTGATATATTATCTTTCACAATGACTATGTACGTATAATCCATTGACTACTGACATACTATGAATAAATAAATACAGGAATTTTTTATAATACAAATAAATGTATAAAACTATGTTAACAAGATTGTAAGAGCAATTTAAGAGGCTTTTTTAAAAACAAGTTTATTAATAGATAGTCAGGAACTATCTATTAATATGTGTGATCTTGACATGAGTTAATTATAATACTTCAGTTAACTCTATACTTAGTCTGTAGCTTCTTAAAATAAATTTGAATTTCTTAATTTGTTTGCCAAAGAGCAAAGAGCATTCCTGTCATGCTGAAAGATTTGTTTTAATTGATTCAAGAAGCAAATTAATTGTTAAAAGCTCTTGCATACCTTCAAATCTCTCACTATTGGCTTGTGGCTGTGGTGTCATTTTAATTTTTTTTAAAGTAGCAGTAAGTGAATTTTGTTGGCAGGTGTGGTAGATTGAATGATGGCTTCCGTACAATGGCCACATCCTAATTCCTGAAACCTGTGAATACAGTTTGTTACATGGCAAAGGAGAAGTGAGGTAGCAGATAGAATTAAGGTGGCTCATCAGTTAACCTGGAGATGGGGAGAGCTTCCTGGATTATCCAGGTGGACCCAATGTAAACACAGGCATCCTTACAAGTGAATGAGGGAGCAGAAAGACAATGAGGCAGCTTCAAGAAGCTAAAAAAGGCCAGAAAATAGAATATCTTCAGGAGCCTCCAGAAGGAAACGCAGCCCTGCTGAAACCTTGATTTAGCCCCGAGATGCTCGTTTTGAACTTCTGACGTCCAAAACTGTAAGATAATAAATTTGTATTGTTTTAATTCACTAAGTTTGTGGTAATTTATTATAGCAGCAATAGGAAACTAATATAATAGGCATGACTCTGAGTAGACTTAAATTTTTCTCCCGCTAATTTTAAGTATGTTCAAATAAAAGATATTTGAAGTTTAAAATTAACCAGTTCTAGTAAGATTTTATTCTGGAAATAATATGACTTTCTCTTCTGTATTTCCTGGGGGTGGGGCGGGTGGGGAGGAACTTGGTAGTGATGGTGGTGATTGTGGTCTCAACTGAGTATTTCTTTTAGATTTTGCTTAAGCAGGCTCGCTATAGCTACAAATCCATTTCATCAAATACACTGGGCCTGGGGACATTTGAAAATAAACCTTGGTCCCAGCATCTCCTACTTGTAGTTCGGAATCCCTTTATCCACTCTGATAACTTTGCTTTCTGTCTAGCTGACTTTTCCTAGCATTCTGCTTCTCTGCTGAGCCCCTCTGATGGAAACCTCTGTGGTTCTTTGATTGTGTTTTACTCTAGGGCACTGTCTGTCATACCGTCTTTAGTTCTGTAATCTGCCCCTTCAGGGTCAGTTTCACCCAAACTCAGGCTCAGGAACTAGGGCTGTTCCTTGTCTATTAAGGGAAACTTAGATTCTCCTCTGAGAGTGGAAGAAAAAAACGCAGCTAAATGCCAAGACATGCCTGACCCCTACCTAGATGTAGTTTAGGGTGTTTCTCTTGCTGAGAATACAGCAGACTTCTAAACTTTTAACACAGATTTGCCGGCTGTCTGAACATTTGACATCAGAGGCATAGGATTTCTTTCTAACAAACCAAACATCGTATCACTTCTTCAGGCAATGTCAGGAAGTCTAATCAAGGGCTGACTGTGAGCCAACGCTTTCCATCATCTCTATTGGGATGTAATAACAGAGAGTAAGAATATATTTACTATTCATTTTATAGGTGTTTTTCTTTAATGGGGGTATTGGGGATTGAACCCAGGACCTTGTGCATGCTAAGCACGTGTTCTACCACTGAGCCTTACCCTCTCCCCTCTAGGTTTTCTAAGCTGAGTCTCTGTATCAAGTTAGGGCAGCCGGAATAACAGACCTGAGTGACATTAGCTTAGTTCCTTTCAGAAATGCTTTCATGGATATATGATTTAATACTATGCTCTATGCTTTTATAGATGGTTGATAAAAGAAATGGCCATTTGAATGACACTTCTTTATTGCTTGGGAAATGGTAGTTGAAGACATTGTCCGTTCCATAACCTAGAATCTCTCATGTAAGACTCCATGTGATAAGGACCTTCTTAAATTTTGTGTTGGGGAAAAAAATGTCTTATCAGACAAACTTTTGGATTTCTTTTAATCAACAAGTGGAAGTTATATAAGACAAATTGCGTTTACAATGATAGTATGTAAACAAACAAAGTTCATAAAGTCATTCAGAATAAAACTTCTTCTATTGTAGCTTAACAAAAAGTGTCCCAGAATAACTTCTCAAAGTCATAAACATTGATTTTGAACACAGTCACTTTTCTTACCCCATCCTTAGGGAAGTGGGACTTTGACAAAAACAAAATGGCAAGTGAGGCCTCTCAGAATGATGTTCATTTATCCCTCTGTTCATACATTTACTAGGAAGCAGTGGAGCTTTTCTGTTGAATGTTTAAGACTGTGGTTTAATTAAATCCCAGATCACCCCACTTATTAGCTGAGGCCTTGGGCTATTTACTTAACCTCTCAACTTCAACTTCCTATCTAATAAAGTGGAAATAATATAAAATCTGCCTCCCAGGATTGAGGTGAAGATTAAATGAGGTAATTCATTTGAAGTACTTAGCACAGTGCCTGGCATATAAGGGACAAGACTCAGTAGCTCTGGGTATTGTCTGTATGATGCTGATGGTGGTTATGGCAGTGCTGAGAACATCAGTGAACTTAGACCTAGATGAGGACAACTCTCTCTTCCTTTGCAATATTTTTGTCTCCTTCCGTGGTGCTTCATCGTTAGCTTTCTGCTGAGGAAACACCTGCCCTCAGGCTGAATACACCCAGGTAGGGATAATGAAAGCTTCCTCAGGAATGACTCTGAGTCTGGACTGTGTTTTCAGGGAGAAGAAGAAAAAGTGTTAGAGGTTTTCTTTCTCTAAGTGGAGAAATAAGATTTAGACTAGATGGACATTTTTTTTTTTTTAAAGCTTCTTGCCAGCTCTGCAAAGATAAGTGTGGTTAGGTTAATCTTGAGGAAAGTAAGGGTGAAGCTCTATTTTGTATTGAGGGGTGGGGGGAAGAAATATAAAAGGGGCTCTAAGTTCATGCTTGGTCTAGCTCACATCAGAAGGACAGGTGATCACACAGGGATTTGTGCAGAATCCCCAGCCAAAATAAAAGCATGGAGCAGTAGCTTACAAACTTTTTGGTCTTAGGACTCGATACTTAATTACTGAAGATGATAGAGAATTTTGTTTACTTGGGTTATAGTCATTGATTTACTGCACTAGAAATTAATATGGAAAATATTTAAATAGCAACTCATTTAAAAACAACAATACTTAACCCATTACATGTTAATATAAAAACCATTTTTATGAAAATAACTGTATATTCCAAAGCAAAAAAAAAGTAGTGGCATTATTTTACAGTTAAAAAAAAAGGTACTTAATATTTGATTTATTAGAAGATAGCTGAATTCACATACCTGCATGTGCAATCAGTCATTTATGATGTGTTGTTTTGGTTGCAGTAAATGAAGTAAATCCAACATTACAAAGATAGCTGGAAAAGGAAGGAATATTTTAATAGATTTTTGAAACAACTTTTGGATATTCTTTTTCACACTACTCCACTCTACAAATGGTGATTTTTTAAAGGTTAGTAGCAGTGTGGAAACTGAAACTATACCAATGAACTTTTCACTTCCATGACAGTATCGTTAGACCATCTTTTTATATTCTACCATACTTGATCTTGTAACATCGTGCATTTGGAAAATTTTGGACCACTGAAGCAGATTTCCCAATGTTGAAACATTTTATTATACATTAGTAAATGGTAACATTTGTTAATCTCATTAGAAAAATCTTTCTGTATTGAAAGATGTCAAGCTCATAGAGACAGATATAAATTTCCCCAGCTCTGGTTTTTGCTTGAAAGCTCAAATTTTGTCCTTGCCAACAAATGCTGTCAGCTGTTTCCTTGAAATGTCAGGCTCCCTACGTTCATTTTTGAGAAAATATATCCCAAATGCCCAAGTCTGAATAACCATAGTTTGTCCACCATTCTGGTAGACTTAGTCTTCATGGTAAAAGCAACTAGTTCAGCTTGTAACTCCAAAAATCCCACAAGAGCCTTTTCTTGAGACAAACATACATCAGTGGACAGCAGGAGTGATTTATAGTTAAAATGTCATGCTCTCAAAAATTGAGATGAAATAAAATTAATAATCTTTACTGCTTCATGAAAGACATTCTTAAGTGAAACTGGCATTTTACTGCAAGTGTGTAGCAGTAAAGAAGGTAATGACTACTAATTTTTTTTTTTTTTTTTTTGGTGCTATTACTTTGTTTTCTGCTTGGGCATCAGCAGTTTCACCCACACTTGCTTTTGCAGCATCAGAGCAAATAGTAAGGTAGTGAAATTGGCAATTAATATCTTGTTATTATCATATCATCATTACTATCATTAACTGCTATGTTTATATCTGGAAACCTAAGTGAGCTGATAAGCTATTCTGTGGATTTGGGATTCGGGGATTTGGGATGGAGAGTCACAAAAACATGGGTGAAGACTCTCTATTTCACCTGAAGCCTCCGATTTTCTACTTCTTTTCTATATCAGCCCTTCTAGTTCCTCAGTTTAGACACTAAGACCAGGAGACCCATGTCACTCAGATGACACTTTTTTTTTTTTTTTAGTTTTAATTTAATTAGTTTTGGTCAATATAACTCAGTCAGTGTACCCATTTAAAGAAGTGTGTGTATACTTACATACCAATTATATACATTTATAATTATGGTTATATAGAGTGTTACACGATGAATTGTGTTCCCTCAAAGTTTGTTATGTTCAAGTCTTAACCCCGAGCACTTAGAATGTGGCTGTTTTTGGAGATAGGGTCCTTAAGAGGTAATGAAGTTAAAATGAGGTCATTAGATTGGGTCCTAATCCAGCATGACTGATGTCCTTGTAAGAAGAGATTAGGGCATAGACACATACAGCGCGAAGCCTGGGAAAACACAGGGAGAAGACAGCCATCTTCCAGTCAACGGGAGAGGCCTTGGAAGAAACCAGCCTTGCAGACATCTTGATTTCAAGCTTCTAACCTCCAGAACTGAGAAAATGCATTTTTGTGTAAGCCATCCAGTCTGTGGTACTTTGTTATGGCGGCCCTAGAAAACTGGTATGTGGACTATTAAAAGAATTTCAAGCATCAGTACAGAAGTATAGGGGGAGATCAAGATTAAATTATATTCAATTATTTTGAAAACAAGAAGCCTGGGATGCTGACTGTAGCTATTGAGTGTTCTCAGCTAAAACTTTCACTGCCGCTTCTACTTGGGTGCTGGGAGTCAACCTCAGCCCTGGTGTTCCTTATCCCAACGTTCAGTTCCCAGGCACACATGCTTCAAGTAAATAGGCAGTGTTTTCCAATATTATTTTTCTTAACAACGAATCCTCACCAATACTAATAGACCCTGCTGCCCACATAGATTATAGATTGGACAGTGTTCAGCTGTCAATGTCGTGTATTCTGGGGGCTTGCTATTCAAATTGCGCCTGCAGACCACCAGCATCAATGTCATCTGAGAGTTGGTTAGAAATGCGGAGTCCTGGCCGCACCCTAAACCTACTGAATTAGCGTCCACATTTTAGAAATATTCCCATGTGATTCTTATGCACAGCAAACTTGGAGACACACTGCACTAAAGGTATATGTCTAGAAACATATTTTCTTTTTTTAAATTTGATATATTTGTTTTTGTTTTTATTGAAGTATAGTCAGTTACAATGTGTCAGTTTCTTGTGTACAGCATAATGTCCCAGTCATGCATATATATACATATATTTGTTTTCATATTCTTTTTCATTAAAGGTTATTACAAGATACTGAATATAGTTCCCTGTGCTATACAGAAGAAATTTTTAAAATCTATTTTTATATATAGTGGCTAACATTTGCAAATCTCAAACTCCCAAATTTATCCCTTCCTATCCCCTTTCCCCCGGTAACTGTAAGATTGTTTGCTATGTTTGCTAGTCTGTTTCTGTTTTGTAGATGAGTTCATTAGTGTCCTCTTTTTTCTTTTCTTTTTTTTTAGATCCCACATATGAGTGATATCATATGGTATTTTTCTTTCTCTTTTATTGCATTCAAATCTTCTGTAGAAAGAAAAGGTTTGGAATTTCCTGAAACAATGTGCAATATGTGGGAGTTTTCTAGTCCACAGACAGTAGACTTGAAATCAGTTCTGTAATATTTCAGCCTCCAGAGTGACAATATCTTTTCCTTGACATATGACTGCTCTCTTCTTGGAAATTCCAGGATGTGAGGTCTTGCAGGAAGCAATGACATTTCTCTTTCAGTGTCAATACTTCATGGGGAAAAAACATGTATTACTACGGTCGTCAAAAGAGGAATGTCTTATGTGCATTTTCAACAATTGAAAAGTTTTTCTCATTTTTGCTTTCTTGTTTTAAGTATTCATTGAGGACATCCCCAAATCCAGTACACATACAATGTGTTCAGAGTACACATTTCCTTCTTACATCATTACTAAATTGTGTACCTATACTGAACTGCTTCACAAGTTAGTTTGCTGAGTCTAGGCTGAAGTCCAGCAGTTCCCTACAGAGTGGTAAACAGCTGGATGTCTCAGACGTTTCTCCTATACCTTTTATAGATCAAAATCTGAATGTGTTTTTTCCAGGAAGTGTACCATGAAACTATGAGTGCCTGCTGAAAATCTCTCCTGTCCATAGTAGTGTTCAATCCGGACAGATATTTACTCAGAGAAAGCGCTTTTCTGATAATAACATCAACAACAAGCTGTCAAACAGGAAAAACAAAAAAGGTTTTTTTTTTCCATCATCATGAAGTGCTGTGATTGAAAATCCATTCTGAAGAAGTTGCCAGTGGTATCATTTCATCTGTAGATCCTAAAATAATGGCAGCTGGCAAATGCTGTGGCTGATACTTAGGCCTGCCATATGCCATTCAGTATTTTAATGACAGTACTAGTTTTGACCAGTAATTTCCACATGGGAAGTGACATCATGTATTTGCACTTCTAAATTGTTTGTACAGTTGTGAAGATGAATTTAGACTTAGACATACAGTGGTGGTGTATGATAGAGGTGTTCACCACTAACCCCACGTAGCATGACCTTCAGAAATCAAAATAACAGTCCTCCCGACCCTCAGATGCTGACATTTGACAAGCCAGCTGGCCTCGCTTGTTCTTGGAAACCTGCATCATCTTTTGTGTCCTCCCAGATGTTCCTAGCAGTTACTTGCCAGGACTTCACCAAATAAAAATGGTAAAGAATAAAAGAGACACTAGATATCTTTCCTAGAAACTTCACTAGATGGTTACTTTTATATTTTCAACACAGTCATTTCTAAGATAATACAATCATTAGGCATTTGAAGAATTACAGCTGATATCAGTGAATGATCACTGGCATTTTTCATATTTATAATAATAGTTCCTTCTGGGTAAATGGGCTGACCTTGGAAGATACAATGTAGTTGTACAGGCTTCCAATGGTTTTTCAACAGTTGCATTTTCAATAGCTGTACTTCTAAAAGACAAATGTAAACATGTGGAAATAGATTATGGTTCGTTATTTTCTTTTTATAAAATAAAATGACCTTAGGAAAATGCCATTAATTATGTTGTTACCAACTTCCTCTTCAAGATTTTCTAAAGAAAAATCTTAAATCATCATTAGTACATTTTATGACTTCCACTAGAAATTTGCATCAATGTGCTACTTGAAAATGTGTGTTAACACAAAACTAAAAGAGATATAACACTCAAAATAAAATGAACACATTCATCACATCACATACTTACCTATTCTTCCCTTGTGCTACTGTCTTAGCAACTTTCAAATGTATCACTCTGTATTGTTAACTATAGTCATCATACTGTACATTACATCTCCAGAACTCATTCCTCTTAATAACTGAAAATTTGTATCCTTTAAAGACCTTCACTCATTTCTCCCACCCCATGTAACCATACCACTGGCAACTAACAATCTATTTCTATGAGTTCAGTTTTTTTAGATTCCACATACAAGTGAGATCATACAGTATTTGTCTTTCTCTGTTTGACTTATTTCACATAGTGTGTAATGCCCTCAGAGTTCATCCATGTTGTCACAAATGGCAGGATTTTCCTTCTCTTTTATAGCTGAAATAATATTCCATTGTACCTGTATATGTATAGGCCACATTTTTTTTTTTTACCCATTCATCTGTCCATACTAACTTAGGTTGTTTCTATACCTTGAATATTGTAAATAATGCTGCAGTGGACATGGGAGTTAAGATATCTTTTCAGGGTAGTAATTTTATTTCATACCCAAATGTAGAATTGCTAGATCATATGGTAGTTCTATTCTTAATCTTTTAAGGAAACTTCATACTGTTTTTTCCATAGTGGCTGTACCACCTTATATTTTCATCAACAGTGTACAAAGCTTCCCTTTTCTCCACGTCCTCACCAACACTTGTTATCTCTTATCTTTTGGTGATAATGATTCTAACAGTATGAACAAATATCTCATTGTGGTTTTGATTTGCATTTTCCTGATGATTAGTGATATTGAGTATGGTTTCATGTAACTGTCGGCAGTTTGAATATCTGCTTTGGAAAAACGTCTATTCAGGTCCTCTGCCCATTTTGAAATCAGAATTTGGCTATTGAGTTGTGTGAGTTCCTTATATATTTCAGATATTAACCCCTTATCAGACATGCCTTGCAAATATTTTCTCCCTTTCAGCATGTTTTCTTTTCATTTTGTTGATGGTTTCCTTTGCTATGCAGAAGATTTTAGTTTGATATAATTACACTTTTTTAATTTTTGCTTTTGGTGTCAAATTCAAAAGCTCATTTCCAATGCTGATGTTAAGAAGCTTATCCTTATGTTTTCTTCTACAAGTTTTAAGTTTTTAGGTTCTTAAATTTAAGTCTTTAATCTATTTTAAGTTAATTTTTATGTTTGTATAGGATATAGGTCCAGTTTCATTATTTCATGTTGCTGGCTTGTTTTCCCAGCAACATTTGTTGAAGAGTCTATTGCTTCCCTGTTGTATGTTTTTGGCTCTGTTGTTGTAAATTAATTGACCACATGCATATAAGTTTATTTGTCGATGCTCTGTTCTCTTCCATTGACCAAATTGTCTGCTTTTATGCCAATACCATACCGTTTTGTTATATATAGCTTTCTTAAATAGTTAGAAATTAAGAAGTATAATGCCTCCATCTTTGTTCTTATCAAGCTTACTTTGGCTATTTGGGGCCTTTTGTGGCTCCATACAAATTTTAAGATTATTTTTTCTATTTCCATAAAAATGCCATTGGAGTTTTGATAGGGATTGCATTCAATCTGGAGATCATTTGGATTGTATGGACATTTTAGCAATATTAATTCTTCCAATCCATGAGCATAGAATATCTTTTCATTTATTTGTATTTTCTTCAATTTCTCTTATTAATGCCTTATAATTTTTAGTGTACAGATCTTTTATATCCTTGGTTAAATTTATTCTTTTTTTTAAAATTCTTTTTGATGCTATTGTAAATGGGATTGTTTTCTTAATTTCTCTTTCTGATAGTTACTGTTAGTATATAGAAATATAATTGATTTTTATACATTGATTTTGTATCCTCAACTTTCCTGAATTTGTTTATTAGTTCTAGTATTTGGAGTTTTCTATATATTATATGTCAACTGCAAATAGAAACAATTTTACTTTTTCTTTCTAATTTGGATGCCTTTTTTTTTTTTTTTCTTTTTCTCGCCTAACTGCTCTGACTGGGATTTTCAGTAATGTGTTGAATTAAAGTGGCAATAGTGAGCATCCTTGTCATGTTCCTAATCTTAGAAGAAGATCTTTCAGCTTTTCACCATTTTGTATGATGTTAGCTGTGGGCTCATCATAAAAGTCCTTTATTATGTTGAGTTACATTTCCTCTATACTCAGTTTGTTGAGAGTTTTTGTCATAAATGGATGTTTCATTTTGTCAAATGTTTTTTCTGCATCTATTGAGGTGATCATATTTTTATTCTTCATTTTGTTAATGCAATGAATGCATTGCTTTTTTGGATATTGAACCATCCTTGCATTCCAGGAACAAATCCCACTTGATCATGGTTTATGATCCTTTTAATCTTGAATTTAGTTTGCTAACATTTTGTTGAGGGTTTTTGCATTTATGTTCATCAAATATATTTCCCTGTAGTTTTCTTTTCTTATAGTGTCCTTGTCTGGTTCTGGTATCAGGTAATGGTAGTGCTTCTCTCATAAATTAAGCTTGAAGTGTTCCCTTTTCTTCTGTTTTTGGAAGGGTTTGAGAAGGTTTGGTGTCAGTTGTTTTTAAAATGTTTGGTAGAGTTAACCAGTGAAACCATCTGGTCCTGGATTTTTTTTGTTGGAATTTTTTGATTACTGATTCAATCTCCTTATTAGTATTTGCTTTGTTCAGATTTTCTATTTCTTCATGATTTAGTCTTAGTAGCTGGTATGTCTTAGGAATGTATCCATTTCTTTTAGGTTTTCCGATTTGTTGACATATAATTGTTCACAGGATTCTTTTGAGCCTATGTATTTCTGTGGTGTCAGTTGTAATGTCTCCTCTTATTTCTAATTTTATTTATTTGAGTCCTCTTTTTTTCTTGGTGAGTCAACTAAAAGTTTGCCTATTTTATTCATCTTTTAAAAAACCCAGCTCTTAGTTTTATTTATACTCTCTATTGTCTTTTTAGCTTCTTTTAAAATTTATTTTCACTATTATTTGTTATTTCCTTTCTTTACTAACTTAGGGCTTAGTTTGTTCTTCTTTTACTGGTTTCTTGACATGTGAAGTTAGGTTGCTAGTTGAGATCTTTCTTTTCTCAATGTAGGCATTAATTGCTATAAACTTCCCTCTTAGAACTATTTTTGTAGCATTACATTTGTAATGTTATAGTTCCATTTTCATTTTTCTTGAGGTAACTTTTGACTTCTCTTTTGATTTTTTCTTTGACCCATTGATTGTTCAGTAGCATATTGCTTAAGCTCCACTTTTTGTGAATTTTGATTTTTTTCTTGTAATTAATTTCTAATTTCATACCATTGTGGTCAAAATAGATGCTTGATATAATTTAAATCTTCTGAAGTTATTAAGACTTGTTTTGTGGCCTAACATATATATATTCTGGAGAATGTTCTATATGTGTTTGAAAAGAATGTGTATTCTGCTTTTATTGAATGAAATGTTCTGTAATGTATGTTAAGTCCATTTAGTCTTACATGTAGTTTAAGTTCAATGTTTCCCTGTTGATTTCTGTCTAGATGATCTATCTATTGTTGAAAATAGGGTAATAAAGTTTATTATTATTATTATTATTATTATTATTATTATTATTATTAATTTTCTTCTATGTTACTCTCTTCAAGTCTGTTCATAGTTGCTTTCTATATTTAGGTGCTCCTACATGGTATATAAATATTTGCAAATATTATATCCTCTTGTTGGATTGACCCCTTTATTATTACATAATGATTTTTTTTTGTTTCTTTCTTTTTACGCTATCTTGTCTGACATAAATATAGCTTCTTCTGCTTTCTTTTGGTTCCCCTTTGCATTGAATATATTTTTCATTCTTTTACTTTCAGTCTGTGTATGTTGTTAAAGCTGAAGTGAGTCTCTTGTAGGCAGTACATAGTAGGATCTTGTTTTATGATCCATATAGCTGCTGTATGTCTTTTAATTAGAGAATTTAGTCCATTTACACTTAAAGTAAATGGAGAAGCTGGGAGGTGAGATTTTTTTTCCCCTGACTCTCTGCACTGGTCCCATGATATAGCCATGGTGGTGGTGGCAAGAGGTGTTCTTCTGTACTCTCTAATAATTACTTCTTTATTGTATAGTTCTATGGAAATTATAAATATAAGCCTTTTGCCTATCAGAGCCAGGTGATCCAGGGGCCTGTCCCTTAGGCAGCAGTCACAGAAGTTGGGGTGTCAGTCATATGTACAATCTCCTTTCGAGGAGATAGTGGTGACTTGGAGCAAGCTAGAGGGAGAGGGCAGGGGAAGTGTCCAGAAGCTTCCCTGTTCTCTGGGCTGGATCATGTCTATCCCCAGATGTGTGCTGTAGTAGACACTTGATGCTCAGGCAGCAGCTTTTAAGGTATGAAAATAAACATCTTTCAGGGAAAGCCTAGGAGATGGGTGTTTCTGTCTGCTTCCTCTGCACTGAGCCCTGGGGGTTGGGGGTAGCCACTGCAAGTCCTTGTGAGCCTTTTAAGAGCTGTTTATTTATTTGCTCTATAGTCTTATAGGTCTCATGGATGCAAGCACCATTGACTTTCAGAGCTAGTTGTTTTGGCAGCCTGTCCCTCAAGTGAGAATCTTACATGTTGGGGCACTAAATGGAGGGTTCAGATGCCTTTCTCCTCAGGGAGAAGCTGGGACTTCCCTCCTGATTGTGTGGGGTTGTGCCAGAGGTGGAGTTCATGGTGATAGTGTGTCTCAGCCTTTCCTATCCGTTTTAATGTGGGTGATGTGGATATTTTCTTGTTCACCTAATGAAGAGTCACTCAGTTAGTGTCTAGATTTTTTTTTCAGAAGAAATTGTCCTGAAAATTAGCACAAGGACCCAAGAACTATATTTGACAACAGAGGCTTAACCCAGAGGCAAGCAAATTGAGCATAGGTCCTATAGACTGTAAGGGTCTTTGCTATGTGATCTCTAGTAATGACAGATTTCCCCCAATGGATGTGTAACTTCACCTGATGGTATTGTTTGAGGAAAACATTCTGTAGCTTTATAGTGGGGCCCAAAATTCTGCATTTCTAACAGACTTTGAGGTGGTGGTGGTGCTGTTTGTCTGCAGGGCACACTTGTAGTAATGCGCCATTAGAGCAGTGCCATTCAAAGTGAGGTTGGTGGACTGACAGCATCACTGTCTCCTGTAGAAAGTGCAGAGTCTTGACCCTCCCCCCCCCAGACCTAATGAATCAGAATTTCTGGGCAGGGTTCTCAAGTCTCTGTCTTGACAAGCTTCCCTGGGGATTCTGATGTACACTAAAGTTTGATGAGCACTGCACTAGAAGGTATTATGTAGAAAATGATGTTGAGGAGGAAGAGAATCACAAGAAATCTTAAATCACTGGACTTAGATAGTGCATACAAGATTTGTTCCACCAAATATGAATCCAGGCCTTTTGAAGAATACATATAAACTGCAAAGAATATTGCCAAACACCAAGGGGTGGATGTAAATGCTTGCTCTGGAAGGAAAAGTTGAGTAATGATGGTTGGCAAGACCTATAGAAGAATTACCTATGTGTTCTTATATTTTGGCAGCAGTCTAGAGCTGACCATTCTTGTGTTATGTTTTTCTTAACATTCTCACAGTGAACACTGAAGGAAAGTCTCTCATGTGTTTGACTGTGAGTCTAATCAATCAAAGCTCAGGCATGCTATACTACTGTCGGCTATGATTTGTTTTTTTCATTTACTTGTCACAGAATTCTGATAAATTCATTCAAAATGGTCCAGAGCAGGTAAATATATAGCAATACTATTATAGCTTACATTTTTTCTTTTATGACAGTCTCTAGCACAAAACTTGGCACATGGGAGTTATTCATAATACACTTGAGAAATCATATAGAATTTATAGAATTCTATGATGTGCACAATTGAAATTTAATCCAAAAGCCAAGTTACTTGTTGAGGAGTTTGACTGTTTGAAAAATATTACCCCTTTGTGATGCAGGTATGGAAACACCATGGGAAAAACTGAGGAAATATTTCAATTCTCATGTTTTTTCTAAAACTTTGCTGTTTGTCTGCAGACACTATTTCATCTGATTCAGATAAGACATCCCTTCAAAGTATTTAAATTATTTTTTGAGCCACTCAGCCACATTAAACATATAGGCCCTAGTTGTTACCTGTAATTATCTTCAGAGTTCACAAAAGAATGGTCTTTGATTCATCTCTTGTAATTTTCACCAATTCATAGACACAGCCTGAAAATTTCATATCCTAATCTTGCTAAATTCTTGAAGGCTGTACCCATACTTTTATCAAACGTGAAGACTGGGTGTAGCATTTTTACTGTCTGTGTGACCTTAGGCAAATCACTTACCCTCTCTAAGCTTCTTGGTATTACCTCTTACTTGATGAAGATGCCTAGGAGATTCTCCCGACTAGTCCAAATACAAAAAAAAAAATCCTTCTTCTGAGTAATTAGGTTGTTTTGATCCCATGAACATGGTGAATACTGTAACCAATTTAGTGAGCTGGTAAAGTAGGTAGACAGATAAAAGTTAGGTCTATGTTACTAACCTAACATCTCTGATTCTCACTTTTTCTCATCTTTAAATGAAAATTTTTTGTGTAAATACAAGGTCATTTCTAATAAAACAAATAAACAAGATGTTGTTCCCCAATTTTATAAATTGATGAAAACTTAGGAAATCAAGCATGCAGAATTTTGTCTTTATCTCTATGCTGGCTACTATTTGGTTATTTCAAAGTATCACCAGGGATTAATTTTTTAGTTATTATATTTGGCACTGTGTAGACTTTTCCTTAGCTACTATCCATTTTCTATTATATCCTTGGAAACTGAAAGGCTCAGTGTGTATAATGTCATTCACAGTGGTTTCAGGAAGTGCCCAGCCGGTGTTGATGCTTATTCACAATCACATCGTTGTGATTCAGTCTCAGCTCTATCAAATGCTTCTTATGTTGCATTTCGAAATGGCTGTGGGACTAAATTAAGTATGCTATGAACTCATGATAACTTATTAACTTACTTCATAGGTAAACTTGTTAACTTATATCTCAAATCGTTTTGTTTAGCACTCTGTTTGTTTCTTGTAAATTTTTTATGGGTTCTTTGGAAAGATTTAAAGAGGATCACTATTACATTTTCTCCCCACAAGCAATATATATCACCCACTTCCTCTAGAATGTGTCTCTAATTTCAGTGACTTCAGTCATGTTAGTTTCTAGGCCCTACAAATTGAAAAAATTTAATAGAAATATTCTTCAAATTTTCACATGGCTGAATATAAGACAATACATACAGATATAGTGGAGAAAAGACTATTCCATGAAAATTACCAAAATGAATCAATCAGAGCATCTTAATCCTAGAAACTTTATTTCCATACAAGAGATATGTGCCAAAGGTTGGAATCTTTTTTTTTTTTTTTTTTTTTGGTCACTAGAGGGAATATATTCCAGCAAATTCCCTTAAGCATTTTGTGACATTTTCCCTTTTTATTAAAAAAAAAAAAAAACAGAAAGGAAAAAAGTTATAAGAAAATCCACACATAGTAGAAAGATATGACTAAAGATGATTTATGTATTGTTTCTACAATTACAGCATAGTATTCATGAGCCCAACTCTCATTCTATCACCAAATGAAGGGATAAGACTGCCAAACTCTCATTCTGTTGTCTTTACCCTCGTCCTTTTGTGTCAAACTTTCCCTCTTTAAAGGCTTCCATTATGGTCCCTTAGGTATATTTGTTCAGAAAATAAAGTTGTAGAAGGTGGAGAGGAAGAGGGCCTGGGGCTGGACCTTCTGCTATGGATTATCCTCCATGTTGTACATGGATGAGTCCGTTGTAAACAACACAAGTGAAAATTAGCAGGTGTAAATCCTACATCTTTACATTGGTGACTTATGATGCTTGAGAATTCAACATGGCATAAACTTGAGGAAGTTAAAATTTATTCCATAGTATGTGAATACACCTGATTCCATGTATGGTCTTCCCTTGACTTTTTTTTTTAAAGGACTCATATAGAGAAATTCTTATTTCACCATATCTTTATAGATACAAGTTGTCAATAAGTTTTAGCTTCTGCTAGACCGTGTTTTTTTTTTTTTTTTTTTTTTTAAGGAGAGACTAAAATATTCTATTTCCCATTTGATTACCTGAAAGGGAGTGTTTATCCTATGTGTTCATTCTGTAGTTTGTCCCAGAAATTCTTCAACAGAACATTGGTGCTCAAATCCTATCTTCTAAAGAATTGGATACACAGAAACCTGTGATATGATTTAGTCAGTGAGAATCCTCAGATTTTCCCTACTGTTTTAGCTTTGGGTGGGAGGTAGGGCAAAACTGAATACTCACTAGGATCAAGGCACTCCTGTGTTCAGAAAGAAGATGGGTTATTGAAAACACTCAGCATATTTTCAGAGAGACCCTTTGATTGGGTTCCACCTGCATCCTCTGTGCTGATAGCACTGTTAGCAGTTAGAGTAGGCAGGAGCATGGGAGTCCCACCTGGTGCGTCGCATCGCAGCACGGCTGTTCTACATGGGGGTTTCTTAGAACATTAAGCTGCAGTCCTGGAATTAGTTTTCTCTGAAAGTTTTTTTTAAAATTAGCTTTCAACTATTGGCAATTTTTAAGTTTGTCTAGCCATGTTATTGATTTAAGTTGCTACCTATTTTAGGAACTTGTTTTATTTTAGATCAAAATGTGCAAATTTTGAGCATGTTGTTGTTTCTGAATTACAGATTCAGACTTGTTAGCCTTCTAATTTGTAAGCATGAGGACCTAAGGCCCCCCTTGCCCTTGGACTCTTTTCATTTTTTTTACTGGAGTTCTTTTGACTTTGCTTGCTGGTCTTTGAAATTATGACTAATTTGAGAGAGATTAGGAACTCTTTAATCTGTGAAGTAGTTACAATCCTCCCTGTGTCTAATTTTCACCATTTGCAGAACTAACCAGACTCCAGAATGTTGGGGTAGGAACCATCTAACCACATTCATATAGCTATAGCACCTTTAGATGTGGGTATAGGAGATAATATGTTGGCAGTTTAAATATGAGGATGAGCCTTCTTTGAATATAGCAGGTCACTGTCTGGAATGATGTTCCTGTCAGAAACAGATGGTGTCTTGAAGATGTGACTGAGGAGAGTTTAATGAGGGCACCATTTACATTTGTGGACAGGATTAAGGGACACTAACAAGGATGGTGAAGCACACTGGGGATCCCGACAGCAGGAAGGTATTACCACCCCATTTCTTGGTGATAAGGCACAGGGTAATATGGGTATGAGCCCAGATTTATAATTCTTACAACATAGAATAAGTTGGCTTTCCAGAGGTGACATTATGTGGGATGCCGTGGTGAAGAAGGCATTGTATAAGTCCGAAGATGGAGCTGGCAATATTGTGGAAGGCAATGAAAACATATCTCTAATGCATCTATTCCTCTGATGAAAAATAATTGTCCCGTCAATGACAGAAGATGTCCAATGTGTCTGGCTGGACCCCTAGTGAATGGTGCCATATTAGGGGGTCAGAATTTGCCTCAGTACTTGTGATAAAAGGAAAAGAAAAGAATGATCAGGACTCAGTGAGAGCTCTAGTGTAGCTCAGGAAATGTTAAAAAAAAAAAAAAAAAGCTACTCACACATTGCAGATTATCAATAAAAGAGCTGAAGGAAAAATACCTTGGCTTACCTTTTTTCCCACCTTTACATTTCCTCATGGCCATACACAAGTGAGCCAAAAGTCAGTGAGCAAGCCTATTTGATGTAGCCCATAAAGTCAGTGTCCAGAATACAGTGTGGAGTTGGGTAGAGAAGGGTGAAGAGTGGATCTAAAGAGTAAATGGAGAACTTCCCAAACTGTCATGCAGTCCACTGAGTACGCAGAGTCAAATCTGAATGTAGCTACAGTGCTGAAGGCCATTTACAGACATTCAGACTCAATAAACCACACTGAATTACTATGGAACATACATTGATGTCAGACAGCTTGACTTCAAATCCTGTTTATTAGTTGAGTAACCCTGAACAAGTTTCTTAAGCAATGTGATTCCCAGTCTTAAGATATTTAAAAAATGGGTATCATACCTGCTCTAAATCAGTGTTCAATATGTGGTATTGTTTGTCCCATAGTCAGGGTCACAGATCCAGGCATCAGGGGATGGAAACGGGACCACTCACCACTAGTGATCCATTAGCAAAATTTTGCTTTAAGTCCCCATGTCCTTATGTCCTGTTGGTCTCGAAGTGTTAGTTCCAAAGAGAGGAGTGCTTCTACTGGGAGACACAACAATGAGCCCACTGAGCTAGAGGTTGGGACTGTTACCTAGTCACTTTGGGCTCCTCATGCCTCTGAGTCAACAAAGAGAAGACTTACCGTACTGGCTGGGAAAATTGATCCTGGTTACCAAAGGTCAGTCAGACAGCTGCTATACAGTGTAGGGAAGGATGAGTATATCTGGAATACAGAAGATTCCTTAGGGCTTTTCTTAGTAGTGTCCTGCCTTATGATTAAAGCTCATGGAAAACTACAACAACCCAGTCCAGGCAGGGCTTTGGGTTACCCCATCAGGCAAAGGATCACAACCAGCTGAGATACTTGCTAAGGGCACAGGGATTATGAAATAGAAAGTAGAAGAAAGTAGTTGTAAATAATAGCTATGATCACATGGCCAGTTGCTGAAATGAGGACTGTAATTGTCATGAGTATTTCTTTATAAATATGTGTGTGTGCTATTAAGCAAATATATTTGTCTTCTTCCCTCTCTTACCTTATTATCACATAAGATGGATTAACTTTACATTATAGTATTTAAGTATTGTTAATGTTACATCATAGTATTTAAGTTATAGGATATCAAGGAGAAGATTAAGTATTACCCAAGGACTTTGCATCCCCTTTGGGTTAAGGGTTAGTGCTTTCTCAGTTGTACGTAGGATAGTTGTATCATATGAGGAGGAAGTATGACTTTGCTCCTGTCTTTATTTGGATATTCAGCATAGTGTAAGGAGATGTGTCTTGGTGCCAAGTTGACTGTAATGATTAATTTTTATGTGTCAACTTGGCTAGGCCAATCTACTCAGTTGTTTGGTCAAGCACTAGTCTAGATGTGGCTGGGAAGATATTTTGTAGACGTGGGTAACATCTATAATCAGCTGACTTTAAGAAAAGTAGATCACCCTTGATAATATGGGTGGGCCTCATCCAATCAGTTGAAAGCCTTAGAGCGAAAAACAAAATTTCCCAGAAAAGAAGGAATTCTGCCTTTTTTTTTTTTGACATTGAAAATAGAAAGGTCACTTGTATTGACAAGACAGGGCCACAATGGGCAGCTCCACAAAACACAAATAGGACAGTCCTGAGATAAGACTGCAAAATAGAAATCCTGTCTGAGTTTCCAGCCTACTGGTCTGCCCTATATATTTCATACTAAAGACTATAACATTACTCTTGCCTGAGATTCTAGCCTGTTACAATAATCTACCAGTTTTGGACTTTCCACCCCCATAATCATGAGCCAATTTCTTAAAATCTATCTGTCTATCAGTCCATCTGTCGTCTATTTTATATCTTATTAGTTTTATTTTTCTAAAGAATACTGATTGATAAGGTGTTAAAAGTACTTCCTTTCTATAGGAGTTGTTCACATTAAATGAAATAACATGTATAAGTGTGATGTGATTTGGGTGCTTTAGTTGCATGAAACAAATAATTTAATTCAAATTGGCTTATACAATAAATGTATATTCATGGCTTGTGTGCTAGGTTATTTTTCCCAAAGTTGGCACCACCAATACATACATAACACCAAGTGCTCTTTTTGACATGTCATACTGGCATACTTCCATAGCGAGGTGCAGGTTAATGTTCCCTTTCCCTGAAGGTGGGTACACATCTCTAAGAGACTCAACCGGAAGAATAAAGCAGAGGCAATCCTGCCTGACTTTTGAAGTTAAATCATGAAAGGCAACATAGCTTTTGTGTATGTGTGTGTCTGGGTCTGTCTGTCTGTCTTTCTTTTCTCAGTCTATGTGCTTTCCTTTCCTTTGTAACCTAGGTACCATGATGGGAGGAAATGCATCCCATGTGGGGAGGCCATATGTAGGTGTTCCAGCCCACGGCCCCAACCAGTTCTCCAGCTGACAGCCAGCATCCATTTCCAAATGTGTGGGTGAATGAGCTTCAAATGACTCCAGGCCACAGCCTTCAAGCCGTCAAGTATTTTACTTGAGGACCTCTAATTATGGAGCAGAGATAAGTCATCCCACAATGCTGTCTGAATTCCAGAGCTATAGAAACATAGGAGGTAATAAATATGATTGTCATTTTAAGCCAATACATTTTAGGGTAATTTGTCATGTAGTAATACATAATGAATATCACTTGCTTTATTGAAGAAAAATTTGAAGGTGGTATAAGTTTTAGGCATGATTAGATCGTGGATCAGCTAAGTTTCTCTATGACTTTTTTTCCCTCTAAGTTCTAATTTCCTTTGTGTGTTGGTTTTGCCTACTTATGGAAGAAAAAATAGCTATATTTGTTCCACTGCCTCACATCTATACAATGTATGGTCCAGAGCAAAGAGATGACTTTTGTTCTAGTATTCCCAGAAGGAATCCTGAAATTCAGTATGATTGAGCTATCCTGTCGCATGGCCACCTCTAAAATAATCCAAGGTCTAGGCTTATGGAATTTAACCCTTGGCTTATCTTAGTATAATTTTCCCATCCTTAGAAACACAGAAATTCTTAAACCTATGATTCAGAGTACCTAGAATCTAAGCCAGGAGATAAAAAAGAAAAAAAACTAAAACAGGAAACTTACTACTTTTATTAGTTATTTTGGAAGTTTGACTTTTATGCTATCATTTACTTTTCAGAGTTATCAGATACTTGCTTTATAAATTCCATCCTGAGATTTTAGTTGTCATCAGTATGAAGAACAAGATAGAATGGGTTTACTATTTAGCTGAAACTGGAAAGTGCCATCTTAAAATGGCATTAGCATGGCTTATTACATTCTTTCTTTTCCTTCACTACTTTGAGCCTTCAAACAACCAATTTCTTGTTTTGTAGCTCATTTTGATTAGTAATGAAGGATGCTTCATCATTTGATTCCCTATTACACATCACACTGTTATTTCCTGTTTTAATGGGAAACATCTCTAAAAAGTAAGTGGTCCACCTATGTCTTTCAAGCCTATTTGGAAAAAGCTGGGTGAGCAAAATTAAACAATCCCTTTAGTATAGAACTTTTTAGGTCCTTTAGTATGTGAATCTGCATTCTGAATTTCCAAAGGAGCAAGATAGTGCATTGTATTTTCCAAACATATTTAACTTCTGAGACCTTTTTTCCTCCCACAAAACTGACATTCTTCAGAAAAGAATTTGGGAAATAGTATAACCACTAACATTAACTTTTTTAACACTAACTCTTTTAACACTAACTCTTTATAGCTTACATCATGTTATGCACTCCAGATTCGCTTCCTTCTATACTTATTAAGTGCTATTCTAGGACCTCTGTGGGGTGTACCTTTTGTAGATTTAAAGTGCTATTTCAGACTTCCGCTAAAATGACTCTGCTCTTAACAACATTAAACATATGCTGTCACCTAACATTGCCAAGTATCCTGGAGACAATTTCAGGAAAGAATGTATAGAACAGCTTAATTTTAAACATAGCCTGTGAATGCTGTAGCTAACTCATATAGAGATAGACACATTTAGTCAGCTTTATAGAAATAGTTAGCTTTGAAATTAAAGGGGAAAAGATTGGAGCATAATGGCATTGTTTCTATCTCCTTTAGTGAGACAATAGTGGAAAGACTGGGTGACTGATGAATACCAAGGTAATACATGAGAAAATATTTGACTTTAAGGATAAACTAAGTAATACTCATAATTGTCATGTGTAAGGAAGTCATATATCAAACATTATGCCACATTTTATAGTGGAAATCTGTGGTTGCTTCCACGGTATCTTTTCTTTTCCTGAGAAACCCTGATATAAGTTTAAGAGATAGACAATGTTTGTGGATTGAGAGACATTATTGTTCAGATACAATTTTTCCCAAATTGATCTACAGGTTGAAAGCAGTCCTAACCAAAATGCCAGCAGGGTGTTCTGTAGATATTGAAAAGTGAATATAACATTTATTTTGACAGGCAAAGAAACTAGAAATGCCAAACAAATTTCTAAAAATAGCAAAGTTTGGGAATCCATATTAACTGATTTTAAGACTTACCTACCTTTATAGTACTCAGTGTGGTATTGCAAAAGCATAGTCGCATAGATCAGTGGAACAGAATAGAGTGCAAAATAGCCCCACGCAAATGAGGCTGACTGATTTTTGACAAAATGCAAAAACAATTCAAAGAAGAAAGCATAGTGTTTTCAAAAAATGGTGCCAGTACATTTGAAAATCCTTATATGAAAATAGGAATCTAAATATATATCTTATGCCTTATACAAAATGAACTTAAGGTGAATTATATGTCTAAATGTAAAATGTAAAGGTATAAAATACTTTGAAAAAAATTGGGGAAAATTTGGGGGACCTTGGGTTAGGCGAAGTGTCTTTAGAGATCCCAAAGACAAAATAAATATAAGAAAACAAAGATAAATCATCTTTATCTAAATCTAAAACTTTTACTTTGCAAAAGACACTGTCAAGAGATTGAGAAGACTGAAGAACATATTTGCAAATTACATGTCTAATGAAGGACTTGATGTAGTCTATGAAGAACATTTAAATGCAAATTAAGACCATGCTGAGATACCACTACACAGCTATCGTGATCGCTAAAATATGAAACCTGAGAATATGACTTGCTGAAAAGCAGGTGGAGAAACTCAGACTTTACTACATTGCTGGTGTGAATGAAAAATTATGCATATACTCTGGAGAACAGTTTGGCAATTTCTGAAAAATTAAACATATGACCTAGCAATCTTACTAGTGGGTATTTATCCAGAGAAATGAAGACATACATATAATAAAAACAGTACATGATCATTTATGGAAGCAATATCCATAATTTACAAAACCTGGGAAGAATTGAAATAGTCTTCAATGAGAGTGAATAAACAAACTATAGTACCTCCATGCAATGGAATACTATACATCAGTTAAAAAGGAACAAACTCTTGAATCTCAAATACATTATGCTAAGGGAAATAAGACAGCCACCAAAGATTACATACTATATTATTGCATTTTTATGACATTCTGGAAAAGACCATATTATAGGAAAAGAGAACAGATCAGTTTTTACCAGGAATTAGGCATAGGAGAAAGGTTTGAGTATAAAGGGACAGTATGAAGACATTTTTAGGAGTGAGGAAACTGTTTTGTATCATGATTGTTGCTACAAAACTCTTTATATTTTTAAAAAGGCTCACAAAACTATATACCAAGGAAGTAAACTTTGTTTTATATAAATTAAGGGAAAATTTAAACAAAACCAAAAATAGTTTTAAAAGAGCCTTAACTATGACTAAGTTATAAACAAAGTTAGACATGTAAGAGTTTGTAAGAAAAAAAAGTAACAATAATTTGATTTTGGGGGGACAAAACCGCTTTTGAGAGTATCTTGAAAACTGTGGAATCTTTTCTTAACTATATCCTGTTAGACATTTTAATACATTTATTATGTACATACAAACACACTGAAAGTTCTAAGTTCAGGAGGTTCCCTGATGTCCTTAGATTTATTTTTGTAAAAGCTGGTGGTCCAGGGACCACAGATTAGACCTCTTGCCCATGTAATACATTAATCAGGCTTCTATTCATGCTCAGGAATTTTAAAATTTTGACTTAATTTTATTTTCTTATTTTTATTAACCTATAATTGACATATAACTTACTAGTTTCAGGTATACAGTATAAGGAATTGTATAATGCATTCATTGTATGATGAATATTGATCTTAGAGTGTTTCAGAGTTCTCTTGTTCCCCAACATATTTTCTTACTAGCTTATCTTTTAAAAATTGAAAACAGTTTTTTTTTTTAATTCACAGGTTATTAAAGATATCCAGGATCTAATAGTAGCCAAAGGTAATTGGTTGCTGAATCTTCCATTTCTTCAATAAAGGTAAGGGGGTAAAAAGACAAGGCACATGGAGCTTTATCTTGTAAAAGAATTTTCACACTTGGGACAGATTTCGAAGCAAATAAGACAAACTTTAAAAATTTCATTAATTTGATTTGGGTGAGCCCTGTTGACATTTCTCTGGACTAGGATAGTAAAAGCTTTGAACACACACACACATAATGTATCTTCAAACAAATTCAAATAGAAGGACGTGTACTTTTATGTGTTATGTGAAGGGTTTGTTTGCTTTTTAATATAGCTGGCATAATTTTCATACAAAAGAAATGTACTCCAGGGGGTTTGCATGTAAGTTATCATAGGAGATAATTTCACAATAGCAGAGAACATAGTAAGATTTAAAGTTTTATTTTTGGAATTTAAATCTTACCTTGTTCTCCCTAGTTATATTTGCAGGACTTCCTTGAAAAGAGAAATGTAGAGTTTACAAATGAAGAAAGTAAATAATCCCACAAATCTATCATCTAATTGCATCTAGAATTCCATGTATTTTATTTCATCACTAAGAACCATTATTCTAGTTTATATAATTCTTTCAATTGCTCCTCAAAGTTCTAAAACTAAAATGATATGTATTGCATATTGTATGGTCTATCTATATTATGTAGAGTTATAGGCACATACGTGCATTTCTGTATGGAGATTTAGTGACTATAAGACGCTTGTGAGCCTGGCATTGATTTGCAGCTGCATATATTGTGTGATCTTTTTAACATTTTCAAATGGCTGCAGTCCTGAGGGAGTGAACATGTTTCATAATGTTGGGCAGTTTCTGTACATTCAGTTGACAGAAAAGATAAAAAATTATCCCAAGTTTCCAGAGGAAAGGTAAGATGGATGGAGGTAGCTGATCAGGGCATATTTTGGTGACTTGCAATGTACAAGACAATATAAACTATGAGATCATATTTGGTGACTGAAAAAGTGAAATACCTTGTCATCCATCTAAGACAGAGAGGAAAAAAAAAGTACCAAGGCAATATTGTAGCTTAAAGATGAAATTTCCTGCTGGTCATGGTCATGGTCATGGTCATGGTTCTTCTTAACATCATTTTCTCTTTTAATATATTACATAAAAATTGTATGTAAATTAGTATATACATGTATATACATAGTATATTTTTCAAGTGGGAAAATTTTTGCATATTTTAATTTCCATATATATGTTTCTCTAATTTAGATTCTATTTGGTGATTTTCCTTTGAAAGGTTTAGTTGCTTTATTTCCTAACTTTCACAAATATTTATTAAATGACTACCATGTGCAAATGAACTATTGTTGCTCTGTCCAGAATTTCATAATTTAAAAGGGGAAATATTTGTTTTCATTTAAAACACATTTTTCCCTCAACATTATGTTCTGAAGTTAGCCTAGTTTCTTTATGGAGAGATAATTGTTTTCTCAAGCATTTGGGACAAAAGTTTCAATGCTTTTCCTATGTTAATTGTGAAGTAGAGATTACACCCATGGTATTATCATTTCAAGAGTATAATAACAACAGCAGATATTGGAGGGTCGTCATCAAGGTGAGTAGAAGAACTGCATAAAGATGCTACTGCCTTACTCTGTTACATGATGCTGCACAATTGTGGGCTACTAGGGAGCAACTGGGTCCAACCTGAATAGAATTGTGTGAAGTGACTCATCTATAGGAACAAAGGAGCTAGAGAAAGAATGAACGGTTCCAGTAAAGATGCAATATTGCTCTATTATTATCGATTTATTCATCTGTTCATTCACTCAGTAAAACTCTTGAGTACCCATTTAACATGACTCTATTTTATAAAGTTTTCCAATATGCAGATGAGGTTGAGAGCAACTGGCTTAGTTTTGTGATACCCAAGATAAGACTTTTTGAATATTTTAATAATGGAAAATACTGCTTCATTTATATATCTTTATTTAAATTCTTGCTTTTTGGGATAACACTTCTTAAAGCAAATAGTAAGGTGAAACTGCCTCTGTGTGCACACTGAATTCTGAGCAGGGACTGTTGTTACTTTTACATAATTAGTTTTTGTTTAAAAGAGTTAAGACAAAGAGTACTACTAAAGACGTGTCCATTTGGGTAAAATGTTGTTGGTACTTACATTGAAGCTTCCTCACAAGCATATTAGACTGAATGAGATTATAAACATTAGGCTTACTAAGCTTGCTGAAGGTTGTGTATTGTTGCACATTCAAAAGCTTTTCTGGTTTTGATAATATTACCATTATTAACTTTGTCAATTTACTCTCTTGTTTGGTTAAAATGTTTCAAAAATGGAAACCATGTGTTTTCTCTTTTTAATTTTAAAATGTCTACTACGTGTTTGAAAACACCACTGGGTCATAGAGGATTTTATGATCAGAAAGAATTTCTTAATCAGATTGACTTATGCTCCCTGATTTCTGAAACATCAATTCTAAGAATGTGGCAGCTCTCCATAATATCTTCCTGAGGAAGCTCATCTATTCAGTTTGCCTGAGTGGGCAACATTTTTCTACCCCTTCCAAAATGAAAATGAAAAGATGCTTTTGAATCTATCAATAAAGAAAGGGCTGAATTTTGATTAGAAATCCAAGTCAAGCATAACTCATGTTATTAATTACCTGAAATTTGAAAAATTCCTTTTGTTTTGTCATTCTTAACTGTATATGTTCATAAATTTTACTCATATTAATTTGTTGAACTCAGAGCATATATTTTGTTCATTACTATTGTAAATGTTGTTAGTCATAATTATTCTATTTACATATTTAGCCTAGTATGATTTTGATTTTGTAGAGCTTTGTTATTATTTTAAAATAAAACAAAACAGGTGATCAGCTTTATAGATTTATAAAAAACACCTTAGTGTTTTCAGTAAAGTGTCTATGATAATTCAGCTTCTCGGTTTGAAATGCTCATGTCTTGGCCATCTGTCACAAGTCGTGGATGTTGCATTATCATACACATGCAGGTAAGGATTTTATATTCTTCTTGTTTCATGGTTGTGGCTCAGGGTGGTGACTCTCCTGATATAAAACAAAAATTCTATATAACAAACTGTTCTCATCTCCATCTTCTTGCAAATATGCACCAACTCTTTGAAAAGAAAATGGACTACACTAGAGTTTATATATAATTAAAAACAATCTCTTCACTTCTCTTCAGTTCCATATCCAACATTCAAAGAAGTATTAATTTTATGTAAAGGGAAGATTTTACTGAAGTATTAACCAAGGTGCTGGGTTGTGAGCATTGGAAACTCAACTCAAAGTAGCTTAAGTAAAAGAGCAACTCTCTTATAGCTCTGGTCAAAAAATCCTAAGGAGACCCTGATTGAGAACATATATGAAACCCTGAACTAATTTATCGAGGAAGATGAAATATTCTTATTCACAAATAAGCTCATAAGTCTACCATGTTTTAGGTATAGATAGGTAGATGAAGATCAGCTTTCTTTTCAAAGTGTATTAAATGGGTTTTCCTAAGATAAGATCTGATAGCCATCCTGTACCTTAGCTAGTAGGAAGTGATGTGGGACAGGAAGGAAACAACCAGTCTCCACCACAATAGAATTGTACAAAAATAAAAAAAACAGAAAGAAAAAAAGAAATGATGACACAATGATCCTTCTAGTACTAACATAATAACTTTAATTAAATTTACCATTTAATTTTTTATCCTAAGACCTACTATGAATTGTTAGAAATCACTAGCATCTTATTCTACTTATAGAAGAAATTATAGAAAGAATTCAACAATTCTAAAGAATCTATGTGTAGACATGATGTTTCACATGGACCAAATCCAAATCATGATGCTAATTTTATAAAAACTCATGAGCAGAGAACAAAGGATTAGAGTAGTTGATAAAATGTCAAGTACAAGCATTACAGATAATGGTGTTTTATGCTCTTCCACTTTCCTATAGAACTCTCAGTTTATCTCCTATTTCTATTATTTGTCACTCATTTTTTTTTGTTTTTCCTGGCTCTAACAGCATTCTTTGTGCTATTATGTTTGGAAAGAATCATTTGGTAGGGAATGTAAACTAGGCTTTTAAAAGTAGAGGTCAGTAATATGTAGGTTGCAAATGATCCTTTTAGATTGCCTCTGATTTTTCTAGCTAATTATTGTAAGCTTTTCCATGTTGGTGCTATGAACTTTTGCCACGATGGCTCATGTTTTAAAAGATTTGAAAGTAGAGACTTGCATGTAAACTATGATCTAAACAAATTCACTTTAATGAAGAAATAACTTTAGGAAAATGCAGGAAATAGAGGCTGACTAGACCATGGAATGTGTATGACTATAACAATACTCTGAAGGACTCTTTAAATATGGACTTAAATGATGATGACAGAACAATTTTCAAAAAATTACTGAACCTACTCTTTGTTGAAAACTGTAGAAAATGCACTATGCCTGTATAATGAATGACATAAAATGTATTACTCAGTGTATTCTGAATGTTGTGTGGAGGAGCCCGGTATCAGTCTCTAATTCTTTCCTTCAAAGGAAGTGGTATCACTCTTTCTTTGCTAGTGTAGTTAGTACCACAGTTAACCATGTTGATCTTGTCTGGATTCTCTTCTGCCTTATTCTTTTCTCATGGCATCTTATCTATGGTGACACATCTTCTTCTAGCTTTAAGATCCAATTATTGAAACCAATGTTTTTAGTCTTTAATTGTTAACTTCAGCAATAGCTGCATAACATTATAGCTCTATCACTAAAAGCTGAGTGGTCTGTATCTTAGTATTTTGGGATGGTTTCTTTCATGTTCTAGAATCAAAAAGTTTCTGCCAGCAACTGGTTTGTTGGTATGTATATGTGCTATGAATAGAGATGATTAAACGTCTCTTTGGTAGCCGTGAGTCTGAGATGGAAGCAGTTTCTCCATTTGCACAGCACCTTGATACTTGTGAAACACCATTAAGCATCCCCCAGGCAACAGTGACTTGGAATTCTACTATTTAATTAGTTAATATTCCAAATCCACACGTGCTGGTAACATTTTATGCCTTATTAATCTTCCTGCCCTGACATTGCCCCTCTCCCCTAGGCCCAAATCAGTAATTATTTGGAGGTTGAACACAAGCATTAGGATGAAGATCTGAATGTCTAGTGGTTCCTCCAATAAACTTCACCAGTCTTCATGAATCCCTTGAAATGATATACACAAGTTACTAATTATATACATTAAGAATCAATCCAGGGACTCTTAAGTGGGCCATTGACCCATAAAATATTAGATGCTCTTTAAGAATAAGTCTTTATTCCTAAAGTTTAAAGTTTTGAATTAGTCATATATTGGTTAACTAGAAAGTGCCTTGAACTAAGCACACTAAGAAATCAATTTCCTGAACTCATTCTTTAGTTTAATGCTTTATGTATTAATAATAATTATGAATTTCCTCCTTTCTAGTCAAGAATTTCTCAGTATATATTTTATGGGTGACAGTTTTTCTCTTGTGTCTTAAAAAAAGAATTTTATTACATTGGAGATATATCTTGGCACATTTCTATCTTAATATTGTTAATGTTCTTATTTTTGACCTCATAGATTTGGATGTAGGTGATTTTGTGACTTTTAGTTGTTTTAAACTATGTTTGTGATATTCTAGAGGATTCCCTAGAGTGTGAAGCTGTCTTGATCTAAAAAAAAGTCTTATCATCTCATTTAAAAAAATAATTAGGTTATTCTTTTCACTGACATGGGAATCACCACATGGTGCTAGAAAGAAGTCATATTCAATTCCCATATGGACATTTTCTTCTCTTAAAAAAACATTACTTACGTAGCACTCAGTTAAGTGCTTCGCTATCTCATTCATTATTCATAACGTTCCCAGTTGTTAAGGGGTATGATATGCTTGGGCTTCACCTTAGGGAAATGGTCTCATAGAGAAGTGAAACCAAGGGTCCAGAGTAAATGAACTCAGTAGCCAAAGTGGAATTACAGTGTAGACTTTCCCTTAGATCTTAGGTGACTCCAAATTCTCTACCTTCTCTATTCTTGCAGCTATTATCCTCTTATTTTAAAGATTATCTGAAATTTGACTTTATTAAGAAAGCAACAGATAACTACTCCTTACCCAATAGAAAAGAAAACCAACGTCTTTAGCCTAAGTTTGTGAGGTGATGATTGTATTACATTTACAGGGAGTTCAGGGATGGTAATTCAGGCTATATCCACAGACATAAGGGAATTTTCAGTTTTGGGCTGACTTTAAAAGTCAGTTTAAATAATTGCTTAGTAACTTTAACTAACCAATCAGTGGTGTCTTTTGTATAAGATGATCAGTGTGGTGCTTTGTGTAATATTAAATAAGATAAAAACTAAAATTTAACACACAGTGTAATTTTTCCCTATGCTCTTAGCAACAGCCGTTTGGAGTGAAAAGTCCTGGGTTGAGATCATGAATAGAACCATCATTATAGTTGTGTGATCTCAAGTAAATCACACTGCCTTACCATTTCTTTAATTACAATTATGAATAATAACCTGCTCTGTATGATAATCAGAAGAAAGAACACATGGTGGAATTACTTGGCAAAATAAAGTACTTTACAAATTTTATTAGTCATTATTGCTTTTCTCTCTGGATATAGATTTTTTATGGGTATTGATAGACCTTAACTGATTGTTCTCAGCAGATATTTCCCAGACTGTCCAGAGTCTTTGCAATGATGAAATTAGTAACAGTAAAGAAGCTGAATAGGACATAGTGTTTATGCATTTTCCAATTCATGGAAATTCTCTTGTCACTTGTTTTCTAGTGTTGCTGTCCTTACAACAATAGGCTTATACTAACTTTCAAAGCTATGTTAATTTGTCTTTATATGTCAGCATCAGTATTGCTTTCTTCTGAGTGTGAGCTCATGTAAACACAATAATTTAGCACCAAAATTTTATCCTGGTAATAATAATAACAAATAGAAAGATGCCTTCTGATTTCCCAGGCATGTGTTTGTTCAGTCTAATCGCTTTGACTTTACTTATTTTATACACACGTACACACATAGGTGTGTGTGTATAGATAAGAGACTAGTGCAAATGGGATAAAATTTTTTTCTTACCGAAATTTGGAAAGTGGCTATCATTCAGCCAGATTGGAAATCCTGCTTCAACTGTGAAACAGATTGCGGGATGAAACTGTTCACTTTTCTTAGAAAAGAAAGTCCATCTCACAGTCAAGGTGGCTGGAAAATAGAGTCCATAGAATTCACTTCTCTTTCCTTCTTTCTCGGATCTGGCTCCATGGCCAGGATTATTTTAGGGAAATATTTCATCCTTACATATGTACAGGGTCCAGGATTAGAGAAACTATTCTTTTCTCTCACTTAATATGAGAAAAAGCTTCACAAGTCTCATACTGTTTTTTCATGATTTACTCTTTCTATTCTTTTTAATTACTTCCTTGTGACTGGGAAAAGCAAGCTGTCATATGCAGTCTGATTTCCTTAATTATAAGTAGTGAAGTTTTCTATGAGCAGATTAAGTGACTTAAATGAATGTCGCTCTCCTGGCTTTCTTAGGGACTTCATGTTCCCGCTTCACATTTCAAACATTACACCTTTGATAGGCGTTAAAACTCAAAAGGTGATAGTGGATTTTTGAATTCAGCAAACTCCATGTAAGTACAGTTTCTCACTTTCTAAAACGTAAAGAGTAGGTTATTGACTCAACCCATTGAAATGTAGATGAAAGGTGTAATTTTAATTTTCATGCAAATTATAGGGCATGATATGTAATACTGGTTTACAGGTAGTGAGATAACCTTTTTATAACATAACCTGGAATATTGGGTATGCTCTGCGTTTTATTCCCCCTGGTGAATAAACTCACAGCTATATATGTCAACTCACAGTTATATATGTATTATATGTGTGTGTGTGTGTGTGTGTGTATGTACGTATATATATATATACACACACACACACACACACACATATATATGTATCCTATTTATAAATCTGGTGTTCTAGAGAATAGTTAACAGTTACAGTGTACAGAAAATCCAATTAAAATAAGTGAAAGGATTTTGACCTTGTGCCAATGAGCAAGGAAAAAAAATTCAAAAATTATATATACGTATATGTAGTCTTTAGTTGACAATACCTTACATTTCAATGTATTTTTAAATTTCCTTTTACAAGTATAGTAATACCCAACTTGCCTTTTTAAGCTATTATCATTGTTTTCTTTTTTTTTTTTTATTTTGTTCTTCATATTTCCGTAAAGAATATGGTAGATTCCCCCCCCCCCCACTATGATTCAGAGAATTTTTCCTGGTCTGGAAAAAATGCAGGACTGTTGAAATATAAGGCAGGTGCCCCCACTGATGCTTCCACAATCCTGTGGCCAGAAAGAGCAAAGCCTTTAGAAACAAGTACTCGGTCTGCTAAAGACACGCTCTGATCCGAATCAGCACAAATACCTGGGCTAGTAAATTAATTGATTTTTATTTTCTATCAATGTGCAGCGTACCAAGCATCATCAGCCGAGAGCAAGTCATGAAAGAGGATTCTTCTTTTATCCCCAAGTGATAAGTGTGGTTACACAAGAATGTTAATATAAAGACATTTCTTTTTCTTATCAGGTGGTGATAATTTGGGAAGAAAAAAGAAATGTAAGTCTATTTAGTAATTGGAACCACATTCTAAGGCAAAGTAATTGCATATAATTATCCCTTTCTTTTTAGTTTCCAAATTTAATTTTATGTAAATCAGGTGATTGTCAAACAAAGACTCTCATGATGAAAGTTAAGTTATCTTCTTTAATGCTCCTTCTAGACTAACATACCAGGGATGGAAATACTATAAGTCTGAATTTTAACCTCTTCTTTTTGGTTGATTACTGTGACTTGGGCAATTTTTATTTTAACATTCTTCTATCCCAATTGACCCTTCTAAGAGAAAGAGATAATTAGAATTTCCAAATAGACATTTGATAAGAAGTAATTTAGTATTGGTTTGAAGTGTTCATTTCTCTTCTTCTCTTTTTAATGATGGAGGTACTGGGGATTGAACCTAGGACCTTGTGCATGCTAAGCACATGCTCTACCACTGCGCCATACCCTCCCCTAAAGTATTATTTTCTTACTACTAACTTCCAGCATAAGAATAGCTTTCAGAAATATCTACATGTCTGTGTCAAAACTTCGTTTTTCAGCTTCCTAGGAGAGACCTAATCTCAAGCATTTTGATCATAAGGCTAACTATAAGTAAATACGTACCAGTTGCATCAGGTCTCTGAATCTTGGTTCAAAAAATATGATTACCGTAGACACATAGCTAGAGATGTCCTTTACATATACTGAAAAAATGTCTGGACCTTGGAATGTAGGCTGACTTCTTCTGTAACCAAGGCCAATATCACTTTTCTCTCTGGATAATTCTAGGCACAACTATGTAGAGATTTCAGAGTACACAAGTAAATGCTTATTTATGCAGAAATTAAATGTAAGTTTACATGTATTTTTAATAATAGCTTTATTAAAGTATATTTCATATACCACAAATTTTATCCTTTTAAAGTGTATAATAAACTGATTTTTAATGTATTTGCAAAATTGTGCAATTATCACTATTTCCTGAACATTTTTTCACCCCAGAAGAAGCCCTAAACACCTTAGCAGTCACTCTCAGCTCTTGCTTTTATCTAGGCCCTGGCCAGCGCTAATCTATTTTCTTCTTATATGAATATGCTTATTCTGGACATATCATATAAATAGAAACACACAATATGTGGCCTTCTGTGTCTGACTTCTTTCACTTGCCATAACTTTTTTTGACATTCCTCCGTGTTGTGGCATATATCAGCATTTTATTCCTTTCTATGGCTGAATAATATTCCATTATATAAATATACTGAATTTTGTTTATCAGCTCATCAGCTGATGGACATTTAGGTTGTTTCACTTTTTGGCTATTATAAATAATGCGTTATGAACTTTGGTGTATGTGCTTTTGCATGGACATGTTTTCAGTTCTCTTGAATAAGTACTCAGGAGTGGAATTGCTAGGTCATATGCTAATTCCATGTTTAAAATTTTGAGGAACTGCCAAATTGTTTTCCAAAGCTATTGCAACATTTTACATTCTGAAGACATAAGTATATTTAATTAAAAATTCTGTTAAAATATTGAGGGGAGAATACCCATGTAAATAATAAACATATTTTGATTTTTTTTATCTGAACAATAGTTATAATTATTACTATAGTATGTTTCTCAGAAAAGCATTTCAAAATATATTCAAAAAATAAGTTTTTACCCCACATGTTCAAATTACAGCAAAGACACAAACATATAAATTCAAGCACAATGATTCAAGCACAATGATATTGAAATTTCCAGTTTAAATCTCTACTGGTCCAAATTGACACACAGAATCTAGTTAAATAGGTAAATGTTGACTAGGAAATGGGAGACCTTTAGGGAACTTTTCTCAGAATGAATGCTTCTAGGAGAATGTCTAGAGATGATATACTTCTGAAGTCATTAGAAAATAGGTTTGCTATGAATATACTTGCTGAAGTTCACTGAGATTTACGTCCAAAGATATTCATTGTTGCTTTGTGTGTAATATCGATACCAACAGCAGCAATAAAAAACAAACGTAAGTTTCTTTAAGTAGGATACAGACTGGGAAAGTTACACATCCACACAGTTTCACACAAAACAGTCCTTGAAAAGAATGAGGTAGGTCACTATATAAATAGAAGAAACTAAAACAGATTTTCATAAATGTAGAGAAGAGGGTGCTTAATATGAAATCTATGTAAAATTGGAATTGAATTTATACGTGTATTTAGGTATAGAAATTCTTAGTGTCCAGAATCATTAGAAACTTTAAAGGGCAGTTGCCCTTGAGGAGAAGGATGAGGGACTAGGAGATGAGAGAGGTTTTCGTTTTTCATTTTGAACCTTTTGGATAAAGTTTGAAATTTCTAACTTGTATACATATTATTAGTTTCATTTGTTTCCCCAACAAATATCGACAGGGTTTTCTGGGTACTTAGATTTGTTTTCTCCATACAAAAAAGCATTGTCCTCTCAGATTTATGCACAGTTAAAAGGATGAGGTAAAGGCTGCCATAAAGCTGGACAAGTGCAGCAGTTACTTATGAAAAGATAATATAGCAGTGCCCTGCTGGATGTGCCTCATCACAGTGCTGTCTAATTCAAATAACAGGGCTGAACGACTTGGCAATGGCAATGGTAAAGTTCAAGGGTGGCTGGGAGCTGGAGCTCCTTCCTGGAGTCAGCTGGAATCCTCAGAACCTTGCCTGCCTCCTGCTCTGCTTGTGTTTCAATTGCCTGTGGCCGATATCCAGGGGGGTGATTTAGATATTGTGCATCCTAATTACAGTTGGGCAAAGCCAGGCGCCTGCTAAAACACGCGTTTTAATGTTCTCTGAGGGTTTTCAAATAGAAGACGTGAAAGAGGAAAATGGTACTCTAATGGGGGATTCTGTGCCAGAAAACCCTGCTCCTCTGCCGTCCCATAGTTAATCTGACACTGAAGCAGGTGTCAGCACTGGAGTTGGTCTATCTTATTCTGTGGCCAAATCCTCCATCCAAGAGTTGAGCCCATCAACTGTCCTGACAGAACTGGGTGCTCTGGGAACTCTGCCTAAACTCTAGTTAGTTCAGAAGTCCTAGGGTATCCTAGAAGGGGTGTATACAGCTAAGCTAACATTATGGTTTTATGAAGATAAATGAGGAGAAATTGGGACCAAATTTCTGTGTAGCTTTGTACCTTATTCATAAAACACCTATTTGCTATTCTCTGCTATCTTGTAACCTCACTGATAATAATGCGTTACAGCAGTGGTGCTCCACGGGGGTGACTTCACACCCCCTCTCCCAGGACGATGGCCAATGTCTGGAGACAGTTTTGATTGTAACTACTGAGTAGGGAGAGGCCCGGATTCTGCAAAAATCCTGCAATCCACAGAGTCTCACCACAACAAAGAATTATCCTATTTGAAATGTTAATAGTGTCGCGGCTGAGAAGCCCTGAATTAGAGGGGCATAATCAGAGAATCTTCTGAAGATCTTACTTGAATTAGAGGTAGGAAATCTCAGCTGAATTTAGATCCCACTTTTTTCCTTTTTGGTGGATGGTACTGTCTAAGGTGTAATCATACAGGCCAAACCTTTGGTAACTCAGAGAAAGCTTCTTTTCCCTGGCCTGCTATGGCTGTCAGCTCAGAGGGGATCTTGTGGGCTCTGCGCAGCACTCAGTCGGGACTTGAAAGGGAACTGGCCATGCGGTCTATGCCCACTGTGCACGTGGGACGAGAGAGCCTGGCTTTACCTAATGCTTCAGAACCCACTGTGCTTTTCTACAGATTCCTCTATCCCAGTCTCTCTTCTTCTTTTTCTTGAAGGTATTTAAAACATGTTTTTATTTTCTTTATTGTGGACTCTTTCTTCTACTTCTTTGTCTTTCCCATCATTTAACTTTTCCTTCTCCTTTATCTGCCTCTTTTGTCTTTTCCATTTCTATCCTCTCTCCCTCTGACTTTCTCAGATACTACTTCTCCCTTCTTAGATGTTTTCTTGTGTCTTCTGTGTTAGTCTTTCTTCTTGTGTATCTCTCCTCAGCCTTCTCTCTCTCTCCTTCCCTTCCTTGTTCTTTCTCTGTCCTTTTCTGTTTTGCTTTGCATTCACGTATCGATAGCGCTAAGGCAGAAACTAAGCAGCTGTGCTTATTGGGCACAAATTTAAGGCCTTATATTCTTACTAAAAGAAAAAGATAATGAATTTGCATTCCTTTAAATTATAAGATCTTAAAAATCTATAGTAAGTATCACTGTACCTCACTTCCTCCAGCAGGACACATGGTGCCTTGTTTGGGATACATGTGTGGACATGTTACCGTGTAAACAGCTATGTAATTTAATTACATGTAGTTCTCCATGTACTGATTTCTAGTCCCCTTCCAACTTTTACCTATTAATTTAAACACACACACACACACACATGCATACATGAACACACACACCACGTGCACACATGCTGAAGAGGTGAATTAATGATGGGCTCTTAGGTTTTTTTTTTTTTAAATTGAAGTATATATTCTATTCAGACTTGATGAAATCACTGTAGGGAGAGAATCCTTTTACTGCCTCAAGTTATAGCAGAGAGGATAGCTGACCGTTTCTCATATGCATTCGGCCAGCAATGGCTGCAGATTTCTTAAGCTTGCCTCAGCTCTGATCTCAAGTCCTGTGTGAATGTACTGGCTTGGGCCTCCCACCCATGAGTGGTTACAAGTCCCCACATCCTTGGAATGTATTTAAGGCTTTGAAGTATATTTCACTTTCTCCATGAGGGGAGAGACAAACAATGACTTGAAAGGTGACTTTCTGGCAGGTGTGTGTCTCCCTGACTGTGATTACTGTGAAATGGGCAGAGACTGTCTGGATTGCACGATGCAGTGCTCTGGGCCTGCACATGTGCGCGTGCCTGGAGAGCTACTGTTGCCTCCTTACGGGTTGAAATGCCTTATATTTATACTAGATTATGCCTTGGCCATCAGTTTAGACATCAAACCATGTGGCACTCTTTAATTTTCACAATGCCACACAGACCTCAGTGCCTAGAAAGCAGGTGATTTTTGAAACGGCCGTTGAAGCTACAGAGATGGCATGTGGAGAATCTCTGTGAAGGTGTGGGCGTGACCCAGCCCTAGTTTCAGCAGCACTATAATATGTTGTCGATCTCAGGCTTTTAGGTGGCTGAACTTACTAGGGTTGGAACATTTAAAAATAAATGGGGGAAAATGCCATGTGAGGATGACCTTTTGAAAGAAACGTTCAATGTCTGAGACCTAAAGTAACTGACAGAGCCGCTGAGCCATAGGGGTCTGACGAGAAAGCATTAAAAGGCATCCCTGCTGGATGAGGAATAGCTTTCATTTTCTTTCTTTCTTTTTTTTTTCATTGCTAATTGATGACTTTCACTATTGTTTTAAAAGAAATCTTCTGGGCGGGTGGGGTATAGCCCAGTGGTGGAGCACCTGCTTAGCATGCACAAGGTCTTAGGTTCAATCCCCAGTACCTCCATTAAATAATAAATAAATAAACCTAATTACCTCCCCCTCACCAAAAAATAATGAAAGACAAAAAAAAAAAAAAAATCTTATGGCCAGAGAATTTGAAGGGCTGCTATTCATGTAGAGACAGATCTGACAGCAGATAGATTCAGAACATGAAGTACATTGTGAATGTAACAAGAACTGCTTTCTTTTAAATCTCCAAATCACCCAGAAAATTTACATTACGAAAATATGCAATCTGTTTTTGACACGATTCTCCTTTAAAACTTTGCTTCAGACACTCTCCAGCCTGCACTGAATGTTCCACTTATTAAAGCTTCTCCCTCCCCTCCACTCCCCTCCCAGCCACCGCCCCCCCACCCCGCCCCCTTTGGAACACTAATGGCAGGTTTTGTTCCACTTTAGATAATGAGCAGGATGAGCTGCAGGTTTCAAGAGGATTTGTGCTATCAGTTGACATAAACAATGAAAGGGAACCTGGACTCATTCCCTGTTTCCTTTTAACCCTTTCCTGGGAGGGGAGGGGTACCATGTAGCCATTAGCATATCTCAGAGAGATATGAACAGAAGTGCCTGCTCTGTACATTTTAGATACATTAAATAAATATATTTCAAAGCAAGTGATTTGCTTCCCTTTTCAGGGATCTTTTCAAAAGCAGCTTGAGAATTAGTCTGGTTATCCAGAATATTGGATCCTGTTACCCAAACAGAGATGATCTAGCCCATCAGTGTGGCAGGCACTGATGCTGCACAGGTTCCCCTTACAGCGGGCCAGACAGACCCAGCAGCCCTTGCTTCTTGTGCAGATTTGCTGTCCATCCCTACTCCAAAATGACCAAAATATCACTCAGAGGCCTCTAACTGCAGCCTCACTCAGTGTTGAAAAAGGATGGAGAGAACGCTCTTCTCTGATCCTTCATGGGATGCTTGTGGTCGGTATCCTGCGATCCTCCCAGTGACTTATTTCTCTACCAGCCTGCTGTTTCTTCTTCTTCTTCTTCTTTTTAAAATCATTGTCACATTTAACATTACTCAGCATTTTACACTGTTAATGTTTTATTTAAAATTTTCTTGAAATTAAAATTACAAAGAAAAAAATAATCGTTACTCATATCCCTACCACCCAGTAACAACTTGCCATTTTTGAAAGAAAAATCGATATTTTTTTGGTAAAAATAATGTATACTCACTGTAGAGAATTTAAGCAATACAGAAAAGTACAAAATAACATTTAAGAAAAAAAAAAGCAAAGCCCATTATTTAGGAATAATCCTCATTATTGCAGGCAAACATAATTCCAGACATAGTCCAAATAAATAACAGAAAAATAATTTTACAGATATTGGATTATGCTATAGATATCTTCAAAAATAAAAGAACATTAATTTTACTTTTACTTGAAATCAATGGAGAAAAAGAGATTGAAATGAAAGGTTAAAGGACCTTTTGAATCTCAAATAAATTTATCTTTAAAAAAAGATTTCCTTAAAAATTTATAAAAATAGTTAAGACTTCTGGTATTATTATGTTTCTTTAAAACAGTATGTTTACTATTTTAAACAATTGAAACCCTGCTGTGAAAGAGAAGAATCCAGAACTTTCAACACATCTCAGCTTGCCTACCCTTATATCCTGGATCATATTGCTTATGAAACTGGTTTTGAATCTTCTTAGAATTATATATAAAATGCACATTTAATTTTGAAACCATATTTCTCTTGGTTGCTTGGTCATTTTATGTCTAAATGAGCCAGCTTCAAGCACACAAAGATATTGTTTGATTATTTTCAACACTCTAGCCCCATCACCTAGAGTAGTGCTGGAAACTTAGTAGGCACTCAATATTTATTCAACTGAATTTTATTTTTCTCAATAATATTTACTGAGTTGAATGAAAGCATGACTATATTTTTTGAGAATGAATTCAGTGTTCACTTCTATGTCTTCTGATACAGTCTCTCTACTTCTTAGGTGTGTATATTAATTAAAATCTGAATTGTCTGAGTTTTTTTTCTCCCAACAAGGGCTGTAAGTAGCATATTCCTGGAATGTTTTTCATGTTTGATAATGACTTCTTGGCATTTATAACTGAATGGTACCTTGTGTGGGTATAATATGAGTCACAGTTTCTGCCCTCAGGACTTCTCAGGTATCAGTCCGTTTTTCTGAATCTTGATGTGAAGTTTGAGGTCAGCATCCTGATTCCTTTTCTTTTCTCTTCCTCCTCCTCTTCCTTCTCCTCTTCTTCTTTGTCTTCTTCTGCTTCTGGTAGGTAATGTTCTTTTTTATCTGCCTTGGTGTGTATTTAATAGCATTCTCCATCCTACTTGCTGTCTACTTTTGTCTGTTAGGGCCTTTAACATATTAAGCGTAGTTATTTAAAACTCCCTATTTGAGAGTTCCAACACTGGTATCATATGTAAACCTGATTGTGTTGATTTTTTGAATCTTGGGATATGTTGTTTTGTCTTGCTTTTTCATACGCCTAGTAATGATTTGTTGCTAGTAGCCATCTATGTAGGACAGCAGAGATTGAGCTACATAGTTTCTATCTCCAGAAATGGATGTACCTCTCTTTCTGTCAGGGCCTTAGAGCAGGTGTTTGACTGAATCTGGTCTGAGGTTGGGCTGGACTGGAAGTTTATTGTTTCACTGGTTATCTTCAGTGCACCATAGGCATCAAATACCCCTGGTGAGACCTCGCGGTTAGAACCAGGGCTGAAATGCCAGAGAGTTTCTCTCAGTGCTTGCTCCTCCTTCAGCTTTAGGACATTCCTTTGCACAGCACCTCAGGGAGGGTCATCTCCATGCTCTCAGTGCCATATTCCATCATTATTAGTCTGGTGGTGGTGGGAAGTTGCCAATAATAAAGAATAATTCTTTACTATTCTGATTAAGATGCAATCGTAGGCGTGCACTGTGTCCCTGGGTATCAGTGCTGTGGCCTTCTTAGTGCTCCTGTGCCTGTTCCAGCTGTAGTTCTTGGTATAAGATACATTTCTGCCCCTGCCCCAGAGGTCAAGATTTTTTTCTCTCTTTCCTTCCCTTAGCTGCAGTGGGTCTCTGATAGTGCCCTAAAAGTGACAGAGTTCCCCTTCTCCTACAAATTAAATCTCTTGTTCCACAGGGATGAGTCCCACTAGAGATTTGTACTGCCCCCACCCCCACATCATGAAAGGCATCCCAGGACTTTCAACAAGTGGGGTCCATAAAGCAAAAGTCAGCAAGAGAAAACAAACTCTCTTGTATCTGCAGCCTGATGGGCTCCCACGCTCTCTTTGCAGCCCACATTCACTCCCTCGATTTGTTAACTATTCAAGCCGAATTCTAACTGGTGTTGAACTGTCTTCTTCAGACAAGCAAATGTTCAGATGTCGTTGGTTCCTGAAGGTGTCTGTCTCTTTGCAACTGTGCATCGTCCTTCCCTACCCTTCCCAGCAGAAACCAGAAGCTCATCTTGATATGGGAGAAAAATATTTCTTTTTATTCTTAAAGTTCAGGTGCTCAATATAATATGTCTTTGTGTGATCATTCTATTTCTAATTTTCCTGTTTGCTCTTGTAATCTGTAGTTGTTCAAGGTAATTTTCTTGAACTACATCACTCAATAAAGTCTGTTACTTACTTATTCATTTTCTGAGTGGATTTCTTACTACAGAAGCAGCAATTATTGTAATGGGACATCTTTGTCTTTTTTTTTTTTTACTCATTTGCTTTTCTCTAATTTCTCGAAACTCATTTTCTTTTAGTTTGATGATAACAGTATTTCCTCTCTCTCAATTCTTCGAATTCTAAGGCTATCTGCTACTTTCTTTGTTCTAATCTAACTTATTTGTCAGTTCTATAGAGATGGTTTCAATCTTCACTTTTTTTCCTTTGGGTCTTCAGTCATCTTTCTACCTTATTGTTTTATTTTATTATCCATCTTTGAATTTTTGTTTCACTGAATCCATGGGTTTATTAAGTTTTTATATAACATGGAGCAATTGTGAGGAATTCTTGTCTTTTCCATAAGATTTACTTTGTTCTAGTTTAGGTTCTTTGTCTTTTGCTTGGTTTATTTTTCTCTTTTTTTAAATGTGATGTACTTTTACAGTATGTAGTCATGCTCTGTCCAGAATCCAGAGACCACAAATACCTGCCTGCCTATTGATCTTAAGCCACTTGTGTAGTCTACAGGTGACATTAGAACTTCCCCTGAACTGAACTCATCATCTTCCTCCAGGCCACAATGACCACCATATATATTCTTTCTCTACAGCATATCTTTGTTAAGGCCACTACCATTTATCTGCTTTCCTAATGCAGAAACCTAGGAGTCATTCATGAATGTTCCCTTTTCTTCATCCCCAAGAAGCTTTTGCTGTTACTTAGGGAAGGGATGTTGGGGTCTGATCTTAGGCAGCGATAGTCTGGATGTGTAAGAAATGTAAGTTTGGGACATATTGGTGGCTTATTTGTTGAATGACCTTGGTCAGTTAATTTAAATGTGCTAAGGTTTGTTTTCCTCATTTTACAATGGGGGTGATCTTAGCCCACATCTCGTATTATAGTAAAGTTTAAATTAGATGATAACTCTGGGATTTTCTGTAGTGCCCTTTTTGTGGAGACCAGTACAGTGCCTCCTAAAGGATAGTTGTTATTTGACATTTAAGTGGATTAATATACCAACAGTTACATAACTTGTAAGGAGCAGACACGGAATTTGAAACCAGGCCATCTGAGTTCCAACACTAATTTTTTTTTTCTTAGCACACCATACTGTTCCAGATGTAGACTGGAAGGAACAGCAGACTAGAGGGCAGATAAGTGCCAGTCCAGCAATGGGTCAGTGTGCTTCTGGATTGGGTGCTCAGAGCTTTATTCCTTTATTTCAAACCATATGAGGATTCTGTCACCTGAGCTTTTGAACTTCTTCTGGTCAAGATATCTGAATTTTTATTTAGGTTTTATCTTTTCCTGCTTCTGTACTAGCCACTGTAAGAAAGCATGCTCAAAATGTACCCCTTTCACCTTCATCCATATTGATAAATCATGGAAGCCAGGGTTTGTTGTGGTCACAGATTTTATTTGTCCCTCCTGGATCAGTGGGCAGACCATCAAATGCACAATGCCTTTGTGCCCAGGAAGCCTCCAGAATCATAGATCAGTTGGCAGACAGGCTGTGAAACATGCAATGTTTATGATGATCTATGTTGTACAATCGTATGAGATCGATTGCGTATATAATGCTCATCAGTGTGGAGTCATCTGGGGAAGCATCTGCTGAATTTTGTTTGCCAGCTTGAGGAAAAGATATTGCCAAAAGGTTGGCAAAGGCATTTATGTCCTTATTGTATGGAGCAAATTTATACTTTTTACTGTGACTCCTGGAGTGGAAGAGAAGCAGCTCCTCACCCTAACCATGACGCCACGCCCACCATTCCATACTCCCCTGAAGATGCACCATATGCCACCAAATCCTCAAAGGGGTTCGGAGCAGAGATTTTTATACTAATGGAATCATTCTCTGTAATGCAAAAACACAGCTGGAAAATATTCTCAAGCAATAAGAACATCAAAGTGTGCATATTACATACACATCTAAGGATATGAGTCTACAGCTGTGGTACTTGCAGTGATTTTTAGTGGACCACACAAATCGATTGATAAAAGGAGAAAGAGTTTATAAGATAAAGATGATACTAGGTTTTTTCCTGCTCATCTTTCACATAAATTACATACATAAAAACTAAATTATTCATTATGAAAGTATATCTCTGGAAATGTATTTTTTAAGAATCTTATCAAAGCATAAACTCTCAATCTTGGAACCATAGCTCATTATAAATTGCTAAATTATGGCTTCTATTTCATCCACATGATTTAAAGAAAATTTTCCATCTCCTTATGGTTTTCAGTACAACATAGAAAATAAATATTCTTTTTTGTCTGGTGGTTTTTATCTTGAAATTCTCTCACATAGTTTAATCAACTTGGAGCAAGGCAGGTTCTGAAATAGCAATCTCATGTTTTGTTTCTGTGTGTCATCATTTTCCCTACTCAGGAAGCACCATGAACTAGTGAAATACTCTTTAAACCATATTATAACTCAGTCTGTTCCATGCAGACAGTGACTTTTGCTTATTTATTTGCAGCAGTGAATTTCAACAGCATATAAAGCCAGTGGGCATTTGATAGCCTCACAATAGGTGTCCTAATCAGATCAATTCAAACTGATCCTGTATATTCATCTTAGTACAAGTGTACTTTTTATCTTATCGGATTTTTTCAAAGCTCATTGAAATGATCTCCTTTAATAGCCATTCCTGTGGTCCTTTCCAGGAACATAGTTTTGAGTTCCTCAAGGTTTTCAATATTACCTCATTCTTCTTTATATCAAAATTTAGAGGAAACTTGCTTTTCCCTTGGCTCTTTTGGCTTTAACAGAGACAATAAATTTTCCCATTCTCTTTCCTCTGCTCAGTGATGCCTGTAACCGTATTTTCATCACAAAATCCACAAGTAAGATTCTTATTTCCCTTAATAGTATGACTCAATTTGGAAACTTCTTGATCATAGATGAATTAGGCAAGTGTTTTTTCCTGATTTATCATTGTGCTATGAATTTCTTCTCCTGAGCCAGTTGCTCATGGCATAATCTTAGGCTGAATTACTCTATCAGTGTTTTCGTCATATTCATCTTCATTGTATTTCATCTCTGGTATCTATCTACACATAATCCAAGTCGATGTCTTGTCATAATTAGTTTCCTCTCTCTAGTAATAAGCTTACGCTTCATAGAATCTGACTTCATTTCTGAGAGTTTTATAGAAAGATAAGATATTTGGCATAATGCTACATTATAAAATTCTCTTCTTGTTGCCATGTATAGTCTCATTTGAATCAATTATTATTTAATAAATTATGTTTGGAAGCTAAGAATTTTAAAGTTGGTATATAAATGTAAAAAATGGCAGCTAGATTATATTGAGTGAAAGATTTAGAGACATGTTTTGAGTAAGAGGCTAATTAAGTAACTGGAAAATACCAGATATTCCATTTCTAGTCTATCAAAACATAAATGATTTGGGGCAACTTGGAGAGCTGAAGAATTTTATTGTCAATGTGACAAGGTCAGCAGATGCCCGATAAATAATTTAATATTTTAGAGAGTTGTAACCTTTAGGTCAACATTTTGAGAAATGTTAAATTGTAAGCCATTTGGTAGCAATTAGTAAATTACATCTTAAAGCTTATTTGATGATAACTGAATAGTTAGTCTAAAAGCAGAAAATTGCCACTAATACAAGAGCAACCTCTTACCTTCCTGCTCCTAAATCATTGTTTGCATGATCTATTAAGCAAATGTACTTATTTGTTAATGTACTAGAAAGTGCTGTAGCTAAGGTACTTAAAAATTGGTACTGAATTTATACATATATGACATAAACTAAAAGAAATCCACAATTAATACCCACTGGGAAAGAAAGCTGTCTAGTTTGTAATTCTCTCAATTTGGTTTGGTCTAGAAAGTTATTAAAGGATGAAGCTTTCTTTTCATTTACACTACATTAACTTCTGATTCTGATGGATCACAATTCATTTTCCTTGTTGTTTTATGTGGCCATGATTCCACCCAGGATGAAAATGAATTTATAAGCATTTGTAGAAGAAGTCAAAGCTTTGAAGATTAGAGGACTGATTATATTGCCTTCAGTAGGTATAAAAAGGCGTGATGACCCTCCATTACAGCATCGCACTTAAAATGCATGCCATATGGGTAGATTGCCAATGAGTAAACGAACCAAATACAAACGAATTGGATGACATCATTGGGCAGACTCAGTGTAATCAGGATTGTGGATGAACCTGGAACCCGTGGAGAGGCTGATGTTCCTGATGTTCCGCTTACCTCCTTACAAATTAAGTTCTTCTTCACCAAGCATTCTTAACATCACTCCTTCCTTCAAGCCAAAATCAGCAGTTGAGATGACTGTTTTCTCCACTTTCCAAGCAGAAATGAGCAAGTTAAGATATTATTATTTTTATAAAAGTTCTAGGTTTAAAACTGAATTGTTTTCATAGGACTCACTCTTGATAACCCCATGAACAATCTGAAGAAAAGGCAAGCAATGAATATAGTGACAGGTTACTCTGGGAAATCCTTGTTGAGTATCCATCCACTCTGCGCTAGTCATTGTATAAAGAACTGTGATATGCAGAAAGACTAAATGAGAGTTCTTTTTTTAAGGAACTTACAATCTATTAATTTTGCACAGTAAGCCTACTTGTATGAGCAGCTTTCCTTTGAGTAGCAATATATAGGCAGCAAACCAGAAAATTGTAAAGTCTAAATGAATAATCCTGTCCAAATATTCTATAGGAATTGATCAGAGCAATGAGTTCAAGTGACGGGAGAAGAAGACATTGTGTAATTGCTGATTGGCCCTGTGAGGTCATTTGCTGATTTTCCAAGGGCGGGGTTGACAAACTCTAGTCCATGGGCCAAAATTGGCTTGCTCTCTATTTTGTAAGTACAGTTTTTTTGGAACAAAACCATACTCATTCATTTCTGTTTGTCTGTAACTGCTTTTTCCTGCTACAGCGGCAGAGTTGAGTGCTTGGATCAGAGACCCACTGGTCTGCACAACCTAAAATATCTACCATCTGGCCTTTTTCAGAAAAAAAAATGACTGGTTCTTTTCCTAGGGGATTAAAGTATTAAAATAAAAAATATGATTAGTCAGAAGGTATATGTTTAGGTTAAAGATTAGGTTCATTTCTGGACATATGGCTTTGAAGTAATTGTGGGATATCCAGGTAGAAATATAGTGGAGAGTTGATGAGGCTCTAGAATTTAAAAAAAATCTTCCAGGCTAAGCCTACTGTTTCTATCACCTGCTAGAAGGAGTTCCGTAGTTGATGTTTTTGATGCAAGATATGTATTCTGATTTTGTAATGGCAATAAAGAACAAAGAAAAACAGAAGTCTAAGGACTTTGGAAATATTCTTTAAAATATATTACAGAATACTGAAAACAGCTCAGATTATAGGAGGTCAAGGTATGAGAGTTGAGAAAAACATGTTCAGGAAGTATGGTTGTAAATAGAAAGAAATATGAGTGTGACTTGAGGAGAATGGGAGTCACATAAAGATTTATTTCAAGATAAGGGATCTAGACAAATGAATATTTCAAGGCAGACAGAAAAACTCACTAAGGTAAAAATGATGAAATATTTGGGCGAGAGGAAAGGATGACTGAATGTGTGTATGTGTGTGTAGGAGATCCCTAAGGAATTGGTAGTAGGTAGTCTTTAGGAATACAGGTGGAGGGGTATATTAGAACTTTTGGCTTTAAGTGACTGAAGCCCGATTTGAACTTGCCATGACTCAGGTAACCAAACCCTCCTCTCCTCTCCACCCATGTCTTTGCTTCTATCTCTGTGTTAGTTTTAATCTTTGAAACTAATTGGATTAAAAAAAATGTAACAAACCAAGAACTTCCAGCCCCTTTGGGGCACAGATATTTGCAAAGTCTCATCCTAAGAGGAAAGGCTCTATTTAATTGAGATGCAAGTATCATAAAAGTACCCAGACCTTCCCCTCTCACCAGACCTAGAGTACCCAGACCTTCTCTAACTAGCAAGGATATTGTACCGTCTTTGTCCCAGCTCCAATCACATATTCACCCCCATGACTAACCACTGTTGCTAGGACAGTAGATACATGATTGGCTCATCTTGAATCAGGAGTCCTCCTTAGCTTTACCATTGTGTCTGGGACAATGGCAGAGCTCCAGTTCAAAATCCTTCTTAGGACAAAGGAGAAGGAGAATTCAAAATCCTTCTAGAACTAGGTGGATAATACAGTCTGGTCTGTTGAGGGGATTGTTATGAACAGGCGGCCACTGTGATCTGTGACTCTTACAATCAAAGCTGCTAGTCACTAGTGTGACTAGTGACTAGCTGGACTGATTGATTGGGGCTGATGTTCATACTAATTGGTTGTGGCATCTGTCATAATTGGTTGAAACTGTGTGTTAAATACTTTAAGTATTACCTCTCTTTATGAGAGGATTAGTCTTAGAGGTAAATTTTGTCATCTTATTCCCTGGGATAGGAACAAAGGAGAAAAGTATGACTATTGAGACAAAGCTTTAAAGTGGTAGAGAGAATAAAATGACAGGCTTCACTGGATTGGACCAACTGGCAAGTCAATTTTACTTTAAAGATAAATCGCGATACTGTAAATGATTACAAGGCTAATACTTGGCAGTCGCTGCCGTAAGCACTTTACACTCTGAGGTTCATTTAAAACTCACAGAACCTTTGAGGTAAGTGTTCTTATTACTTTATAGTCAGAGGAATGGAGATTTGGAAAGCTCTTGTGTCAGGTCGCTGTCCAATGGTGGTGCCAGAATTAACCTGAACTCTTACTGCTGTGTTCCTCTGATTTTCTTAAAAGCAGAAAGAAAATGGGTTGATTGTATTTCATTTTCATTCTTCGTCTAACTCTTCTCCTTCCATTTTTAAAAATAAGCTTTTTATTTTTCGATACCCTTAGCTATATGGAAAAGTTGCAAGGACAGTACAGAGAGTTCCTCTTGTCTCTTCAGTCAGTTTCCCTTCAGTTAATATCATAAAAGACCATAGTATTTTTGTCAAAACCGAGAAATAATCACTGTTATATTATTAACTAAACTGCAGACTTTAATTGGACTTTACCATTTTTCCACTAATATCCTTTTTATCTTCCAAGATCCAACACAGGATATCACACTGTATTTTGTTCCCCTTCATTTTTTGCTCATTTTCCTCTCTCTCCTGCACATGTTCATTTTGCTCCAACTTTCCCATCCTCTGATTGCATCATTTTTTTTCTTTTTCCAGTTTTCCTTTCCTATTCTCATGGTTTTATTTTATCTGATTATTTCCTGCCAAACTGATACAATTATAAAAAAGGAAATATTTGGAAACATACTGAACTTAGCTCAGGCAATTTCAGAGTGGCCCGGCAAAGAGTTGTTCAACACAGAGTTGTTGTTGTTTTATTGCAATAAATTGAGAAAAAAATGGGTATCAAATCTGTATCCACTCCCTTTAGGACCATGATCTGGAGGAGTATACTTGGACTTGCAGTCACTAGTGGAAATCCAAGTCCCCATGAAATAAAATGTGTATTTTAAAAAAAGCAAATTTATAAACCACCTTTTGGAATGTTACAGAATTTTAAATGAAATTCTATGCCCTTGAAGGTATTAATGCCTGTGGTTACACAGATTGGCTGTTGAACTAGAGCATATTTGTTTTGGTGGTTTTGCTCTGAGGATGAAGCAGAAGGCTGCAGCACCAAGGTATAGGCTTAAGGTTAAAGCAACAAGCGTGAAACCCAAATCCTGAGAGTAAAGAAAAGGCGGGAAACACAGTGTATGTATCAGTAAACAGATACAAAACATAGTGCATGTGATCAGCCTGAAGATGAAAGACAGGTTTTACTGGAAATATTTTTGAATTTTTCAAGGTAGAGGAACGTGTCTTCATGTGAAAGTGATTGTAGAGAGATAGTGAGGAATGGACAGAATTGTGAGCAGAGAGAGAACTTCTAGAGCCAAGTCTCAGTTAAAGAGAAAAGTGAAGACAAGTGCGTGGAGAAAAAGAAAACCTATTTTGGATATGACAGAGAGTTTTAATTTTGATTATATTTTGTTGTGATTAAGGTGACCACTGAAGGAAGAAAAGTGAATCTCTAAGCTTTAAAAAGTAACTGTCACCAAATGAGGAAAAATTTTAAAGCGGTGTTATTTTCCCCTTAAAGACAGTGGAAGAATCCCAGTGAACTTGTTTAAGGTGACATACATAAGTGATGATGCAGCTCCCAATGAGCCTCGAGGGACGGGCTGTACTGTAATTAGATTGGCACCTTCACAAAGTCGCTTTCTCGCTTGCTCGCACTCTGAGTCTTTTAATTCGGTTAACTTAGAAGTGGGTCTAAAAAAACCCACACGCATTAAAAAATGTTCCCATCCTGTGAGCCCTGCAATGTAATATGCATGAAAATTACCTCTATCTTTTGCTTATTTTGTTTTATTTGTTCCCAGACACTGATTTTCCTTTGTTTAAACTGATGGCATTCACAAAACGGCTCTACCATAGAGTCTACCCCATTTATTAATTTTATTAACGGGTTTCTGGCACAATGTGGATGCTGTTGGTCTTGGAAGGTGCACACTTCACTTGGTGTGATATATGTCAAGCAATATGAGTGCATAGCCGATAGAGAACTTTTTTATCTTCTGGTTTTATAGAGATATAATTGACATACAGCACTATTTAAGGTGTATAACATAACGATTTAATTTACGTGCATCATGAAATGATTACACAGTAAGTTTAGTGAACATCCATCATCTCATATAGATGCAAAGTAAAAGAAAAAGAAAAAAATGTATTTTCCTTGTGATTAAAAACGCTTAGGATTTGCTTTCTTAACAACTTTCATATATAACACACTGTTAAATATATTTATCATCTTGTACATTACATCCTTAGTACTTATTTATCTTGTAACTGGAAGTTTGTACCTTTTGACCACCTTCATCCAATCCCCCATCCAAAATGCCTCCAGTAACCACAAATCTGATCTCGTTTCCTATGTTTGTTTGTTTTTTGAAAATATATTTGACCTAGAGTACTACGTTAGTTCCTGTTAGTGATCACAGCATAGTGATTCTATATTTCTGTACATTACAAAATGATCACCATAATGGGAGAACATTTTAATACACAAGGTGAGGGGTGGACAACAACAGATGCCTGAGAGAGAGAGATGACAGAGATGCTCTCAGGTAGGCTGAGTATTTACCACATAGGATCAGGGGGCAAGCAAAATTCTGAAGGAGAAAATGAAAAGTAATTCATCTGCCTGTACCATACCTATATTGCTCTCTGCCTGTGCAAGAAAAGGATACAGCACAGCACAAGACTTCTAGGAACTAGGAAAAGGTTTTCCGTCTGACCTGGATGTTGTTTGATAGAAATTCTCAGTGGTGCCACTTGGGAATGAGAATGTGTGGTATCTGTTGGCAGCATCTGAAGGGAGGCAGCTTTCATTACGCAAAAGGGAGCTGCCCGTGGCCAGTCAGGCTTGTAGCTTTTATTCTAGTTAACCCTGTCATTGTGTTGGCAATCTTTAGCATCCCTTGGGCCAGTCTCTAGGGAGAACAGGACATGCCGAAGGCTAGGGATCGAGACACAGGTAGTAGGAATTGATCCTGGGAGCTCACATGCGTGAGCTTAAAGAAAACTTCATAGTAGAAGTTAGAAAAACATCAGTAGCAACATCTCAGTCACCAGTTGTCTTGTGGCGTAGTAAGAAACGGAATTGTCCTTGTCCCCTGTTCCTGGAACAAGGCTTCTAAAGCCCTCGGAATTCCTTGAGTGATAGGGGTGTCCTTTGTTATTCACAAGGAGCTCCTTTTGATCACACCAGAGTTTATGCTAATGGGGTAGCTTAGGGTGGTTCCCCTTGATCGCCTCAGGACAGAGCTGGTTGCCCCACTCACTGACCTCTGGGGATAGGAAGAAGGGACAGCTGGAGGTTAAACTCTGTTAAAACCTTGGAAGGACAAGATTTGATGAGCTTCATGCTGGTGAGCACACTAAGGTGCTGGACGGTGATACACCTGGAGAGAGCATGGGGGAGAGCATGGGGGCTGCACACAGCACTGCCCCCAGCACCAGAACTTTCCACAAGCATCTCCTCCATTTGTTCCCGAGCTGCTTCCTTTACAATAAACTGTTAAGTGTAAGTAAAGTGGCTTCCTCACTTCAGTGAGCCATTCTAGTCAATTATCAAACCTTAGGAAGGGTCATGGCAACCCCAGTTTATAGCTAGTTGGTCAGAAGTACAGGTCTCAATCTGGGACTTGCAGTTGGCATCTGAAGTGGGGCAGGCTTGTGGGACTGAGCCCTTACCCTGTGGGGTCTGCCCTAACTCCCTGTGGTCAGTGACAGAATCAAATTGTGGGACATCCAGCTGGTATCCAGAGAATCAGATAATTGGTTGTTAGTGTTAGAAAACACTCCAAACTAGATTTGCTTTCTTTTTTCTTCTTTCTTTCTTCCTTTCTTTCTTTCATCTACCACATGCCAAGACATAGGAGACATTAAGACTTTGGTACCCCTGATAACCCAAAAGGTGAAGACCCCAGTTCTTATCATACCCGAAAGATAAGCTTACAGTCAGGAGACAGTGCACTGTGTAGTGAAAGATTTATTTAGAGAAGGAAAAGTTCACTTCCAAGAACAGAAGGAGGGCTGATCCAGGGAAGGAAACCCAGCAGCTTTTCTAATCCCCTCGCTCAGAGGTGGTCTCTTGCCCGACTGACGGATCTTGTCCCTGGAATGCTTAGTCACGTTTGGCGCCTTTGTGTGTGTCCTTACCCAGGGCATACACAGAAAACCCCATAGGGAAGAGGTAGGGTGGGGGGAGGGGCCTAAACTGCAATGTTTGTTATAATACAATGAACATTGGGCGCGTCTGGTTAAGTCCTTTCCTCTACTGTGCAGTTGTAGCTGTCGGGTTCTAACCTGTTTCCTGCTGGCTCTCATTTAGAAGTAAAACCCCTTTATGTTGGAGGCGGGCATAACGCCATCTTCTGGACCATCTTCCCTCTCCTCCACCTATCTGCCAGGAGGGCCAGCTTATCTGCCTGCCTAACACCCCGACCAGCAGTGTCAGTCTCATCTGGGAGCTTGAGAGAAATGCAAAATCTCAGGCCCCATCTCAGATTTGTACTGCTTCAAGTTTAGCCTTTAACCATGATCCCCAGGTAATGCATCTCCACACTGAGGCTGAGGAATCACTGTGGGAGAAACTTTACAAAAGTCATCTTAAGATTTATTACCCAAATGAAGAGCTCAAACTTATCCCTAGAATGAAGGCTAAGCAGGTGTGTGTTTTAGAGATTCCAAAGTAAAGTTGAATTTACTTGTGAGACTTGCAGATTTTGGTCTGTATCCTCCTCATAACTCAGAAAGGTATGAGCTATTAAAATTTGAGGATGCTCGCTCAGTAATCTAGTCCAGTATTTAGTGTAATGTTCAGAGGTGGAGTACAGGCTGGGTGGTGTAGGCTGCTGTCTCCCAGTGCTTTAATATTTTTATACAGGGAAAATTATGGGAAAACGATGAACTTGTGGAGAGAATCACGGAAGGAGAGATTTAAGGGAAGGCAGCCAAAATAAGAGGGAAAAGGAGAAGAGAGATTATTTTGTTTTGGAAACAGTGGTGGGTTTAGGAGCAGAATATGCACATCTGAGACTGCAGACATATTTTAATGCTAGCTGGCAGAGCCACTGTTTGTGTGATAGGCACGAGTCACTGCCACTTTCATAGCGCCTGGGGAGTGTGAATTCGTGGCTGGGAGGGAGGAGGTGCTCTTACAGAGTCTACAACCGGAGTGCCTTGTTTGTTTGTTTGTTTTTTTGAGTCTCTGTCTCCTCTGCAGACCTGAGTGGTAAGTGGATCTGTTCTCCATCCAAGCTGTGAACATCTTCAGATTTGCTACAAACAGATCTCTTACAGTGCTGAATAGTTTTTGAGGTAAAAATTCTCTGCTCCCTCCTCAAAGATCTTCTGTTTCTACCAATATAATTTTTTTTCTTATCACATTTCCAAAGTCTCTTGGGTCCCTTCTTCTTTCCCAATAATGAGACCGTTTACGTAGATCTGCAGAAGGCAGTAACAAAACCTCAGTCTTGTCTGCAGGTACAAGCACTGGGGAGGCGGTGGGAGAACATTGTATGGAAGGAAAGAAAACATGATCAAATTAGAAATGAAATGTGGTGAAGAGACAAGTAATGAAAAGGGGCGGGGATATTTAGCCACACACGCTGAAGGAAAAAAAAGACTACAAAAATTGGAAGTCTTCCCAATACTAACTCTTTCATATCTGAATGTGTAACCATCTGCGTGACTGCTTCTGCTTCTGCTCTTGAGAGTCGACAGAACGTAGGGTGATCTGACAATGAGGCAGAGGAAAAATAGTATTTTAAGTCTAGTTCTCCTTTGTCACCACCTTCTTTCGAAACAATATGCTGAGCATCACTGCCAGGCGATTTTTGGGAGGGGGTTATCACACTTTTGTTCTAACCGGGCTCAGGCCCATGATTTGGACCTGCTGTCATTAAAGAATGCACAAAAATAGGGCCAAACTGAGAGCAATCTGACTCATCAGCAAACCATGATAAGCTCAGACCTTCACATTTATGAAATGAAACCGTTTTCAGCATCCTGTCTGCCCTGATATAGTGTCGTAAATTTGGATTACATGTCAATTATCCAAATTTACTTCTCTGTACTTTCTCCTTTGAATATGAATGTGAATTTTAATTTAAAGCTTTCTTATGAGCAAAACTTCCCATCAGAACTCTGTTGTAACCTGTCATCCCCAGCTATTTCATACTTGCCAAACATCTTCTCTTTCCAAGGTCATCTGTTTCACCACATCACTGGAAATGAAGTGGGACGTATGGTTCTGTTTAATCAAATTTCATGCTCTGCTGCCTCCGTCTTATGGCCTCTCTGCTAATTGATCAAATTTTCAATTAAAGTCTTCCATCTTTGTTTTAATTCTTTGTTAAGGTTTCTTTTCCATTAGATAATTTCAGGAGATCTGAGCAGCTCATAGCCCTGCTCTCCGCCCCCTTTTATCTGCCTACTGTGGAGTTTTTCATGTTGAAGAAACAGTTCTCTTTTTCTCTCTGACTTCACCCCGTTTCTCACAGTTAAACTTCTCCTTGGACTGGCATTGTCAAGATTCAGAATTTTTAAATTTTTGATTTATTTGTTCAAGAGGGGATTTGTTTACTTCATGCATTATCAGGGATTTAAAAAAAAAAAAACAAACCTTTGTACATTTTTCATCTGTCTCTCTCAGTAGCAATTAAGCAAACTGGAACTAGAGTCTCCTAAGCTGCAGCTAAAAAAATGACTGTGGTTAATTAATGGCCGGTAGGTGACATTCTCTTTTACGTGGGGTGCTTCTCTGTGAGTTCCTTCTAATGAGCTGTGACACTACTTGATTACCAAACCGATTTATTGTTTCTATAGATCAGTTAAGGTGCTAACACAACAAATATATGTAACACTGCATCTCGTGGGTTACTCTATTCCCTTCCTTTCATCCTTGAGAAGCAAAGTGTCATCCTCAAAGCTGTAGTAAATCAAATCGGCCTTGAAATTCACTAACGGATGGTATATTAAAATATAATAGTTATTAAAATCAATATATTTAACCAAAAAACCAGGAAAATGTGCTGACAGGATCAATGTCAATAAGCTTTGTCTAGGAGGGCTTTGCTTATTGCAGAATAATTCTGGATTTCAAAATGTGGAATTTTAACTTTGATGTTTCCAGTGCCCTTGGAGAATTTCAGACAATACCATTTCATAGAAGCCTTTCTTTGTAAAGCATGACAGGCTGAGTTAAAGGTTTAGTGTTTAGAGGTTTTACAATGTGAAATTCTCACGTTATGGTAATCTTGGAATAAAGTGTGAAAGCCCATGAACTGTATTTCTTTCACCTGCCCGAGATGCAAAGAGCAGGCAGGCATACATTCTCACCTTGGTCACCTGCCTCTTAAGTGCAGAACTCAGGCTTAGATCACGCCTGTGGCTCTTGGCACTTGCTCTAAGCTTTGCTGTTCATCCTGCAAGCAGTGGTTTCTGGAGCACATAATATTTTGCTTCTACAAATATGTTTTAAAGATTCAAAACCTAGTAATAACTTTAACCAGATTTGTTTATACTTTTACAGCTTCTTTATTTCCATTCACTGCTTAAGAGAGGTGTAGCTTGTTACATGGATCAAAATGCCACAGAGCAATTTTTAAAGTGTATCTAGAGTGCATGGGATGTCGTGACCCTTGCGAATTGGAAACTAAGAACTCAGACTTGTGAAATAATTTTTAACCACCTTTGAGTTTGCTGAATCAACAATACCCCAATCCCAAGCCAATGTACCTTTCAGAATATTTTCAGGATAGGGCATAGAAATGTCATTAAGGAGGAAGTTGTTCAACCTATTCTGAATCTTCCCTATAGTTGAGGTAGATAAACCCTTAGAAAATTGAAAAACCTTAACTGAACGTTTTGTCAAAAGTAGAATTGCCAATTTGACATGAATTTTCTAGAGCCTCCAGATAGAAAACTCCTCAACTGTCCTAGTGGTTGCTTGTCTTAACAAAAATCACGTTTTAAAATTTTATGATGTGCTGTGGCTGATCAAATTGAACTACACCATATCATAAATTCAAACCAATGTTGTCCAAAAATGCACACTATCAGTTAAAAAGGCATTTCTCCTTTCCCTTGTTTTTAAGGCAGGAGCTCCAGGCCTCGCGGGTGTAGGGGACTCAGCTGGGGAGAACACACCCCTGCAGGTTCCGATTCAGTGGATCTGATGCAGACTCAGGAATCTGCATTAGGTCATTCCCCTCATCACTTCATGTTATTCTGATGCAGCTAATTCTTAAAAAGGTCCTCAGAATGCACTGTCAGGAATGGATTTTAACAGATCTGTGCTCTAGCTTCTTCTAAAGACCTTGAACTTTGCCTGTTTTCTGGAAGGGGTCAGAACCTCAAACGTTTTAGTTCATTTTTATGGATTGCATGACCAAAACCTGTAGAATATTGTCTCTCCTTTTCATCATAGTTCAATTTAGCATTTGTTAATAAAAATTTAGAAAAGCAGCCTAATTTGTATATTTTTATTTGAAAAAATTCTCAAGACAGTCATCTTCTCCAATTTTTACTTGAGTGAACTTATTATGTGGGGCTAAATGATCTGTTTTCTGAGTTGAGGTGATTTCTTACAGTGATCCTTATCAGACAAAAAGTGTTATAACATGGAGTGAACATACTGACTTTTTCATTATTTAATCTCATTCAAGGAACAAATAACCCCCATAAGACTTATTGAGTGTTAGTTGTAACTTTGTTTCTACTTTACTAAGGCAGGCTCTTTTTCTTGTGTGCTTCAATTTGAGATAAAGTGATGAAATTGGAGGTCAGTGGTGTTAAATCTGCATTTGTGACACAGTCCCTGTTTTTGCTATTACATTGTCAGTTGGTGAGGTAGCAAATACTACCTCCTTCAGAGTCCATGGCCAACAGTGGATCATTGGAAGCCCAGGCTGAGTAACTGGAGGGTAGAAATGAGAGTGGCAGTTTGATAGATGGTCCTGACTTGTGTCCACAGATAATACTGGGTTGTATTTAGTAACAGAGAGCTGGGAAACCCCAGATTCTTATTCCTGATAAAATTCCTGACTCTGGAAGTGCAATACATTCATGCTATTATTCTGTTTCTGTAATGCTGTATACTGGTCAACCTTACAGGAAAGTCTATTAGAGTAGGTCCAAGTTGTTCTGTGGGTTCAAGTACATAGCCATTGATAGCCCTTATCTGCCAGCTGAAGAGTATAGATGGGAGCTCCCCTACGGTACTTTTCTGGATGTGACTACCTTTGGAAGAACTTTTTCTTCATAATAGTCTTGCTGGTTAATTATGTCCTTCTAAGGAGATGTTGGATCTGGGGTGGCAGGACACTTCAAGGGAGTCTGATGGTAAATCCCTTTATGTAACCGTTTCTCCCTGTCCTTAGGACAGTCAACATGATTTCTCTAATTTCAGCCCCAGTCATAGCAACATGAATCTCCAAATCCCAGGCTGAAATTTTTCTTCACAGTGGAAAGAGGGGGAGGCCTGAATTTGAAAAGGAACATGAAGCTTAGTTTCTTAAGTGCTTCCCAAGAGAAGGTATGCCCAAACCTTCATTTCCCTCTGACCCGTTCCAACTCTTTGAACTTCTGCAAGAAAGGAAACTATATATCGTTGGAGGAGAGCGAGAGTAAGGGAGCTAGAAAATGTAAACACCAGAGAGATGAGGAGGTTCTCAGAACAGGGCTTCCTGCCTTTTTAAGGATAGTGGCTTATTTTCTCCCACGGTTTCCTGCTTGAAGTCATTTAGGGGAAAGGTGTTGGTAAATAATAACATTCATCAGAAGGGGTTTTTCGTTTAGCTGCTTGGGAAAAGTGAAGAGATTAAAAGCTATGTTACCTTACATTGGCATAAACAAGATTAACTTGTCCTATAATGCAGTGGAATTAGCAGTGGACTTGGATTCAGAGGTGAGGCCAAGGCCGGCTGTGTGGGAACAGAGTGGGGCAGGTCAGCTCATTACTGCAAGCCTCCCTTTCTCATCTCTAGGAGTGTACTAGTGTGACCTCTCAGGGTCCTTCGTCTTAACATTCTAGGGAAAGAGATCAAGGTGGCGGAATAGAAGGACGTGGAACTCACCTCCTCCCACAAATACTTCGAAATACATCTATACGTGAAACAGTTCTCGCAGAATACCTTAAAGTTCTAAGATTTTAAATAGGACTGACTATATTTCTTCTGCCTCTGGAGTTGGTAAGTGCAGGATTGATGCTCGCTTGCTTGTTTCCTCTGAAGGGCCCGCCCGAGAGCAGGGTACACGTGTAAGCTTCAGGTGGTTTGTGGAGCCAGGAGATCCTGTGCGAATTTAATGAATGAGTGCTTGTGTGTATTTTCTGGGGATCACAGAACTTTGGTGTTTCTTTTAAAATCAGATTCTCAAAGGAGTTTATGACCCCAAACAATTGCCCTAAGGAAGGGAAGTGTAAGAGAAACTGTGCTTGTGCAGGCCCTGAGAGAAACTTGCAGATACTGCTGAGGGGAGCTGTAGAAGGCTCACACTTCCTACCTCCTTTTTTGGGATTCACCAGTATCTAAAATAATGACTTGCTGGGAGATATGATTATTTTAATGGAATCTCAATGACACATTGTGCCAGAAAGTAAGAAAGTGTTCAAAACAAACAAAAATAAAACAAATCCCACAATGGTGTCTGTGTGTCAAAGGGAGTTCCCAATGGCCAAAGCTGCAACCATTTGAGCAATGAAAGAAAGTAGCATTAGAGTGTAACCCAAAGTATAAAGTAAATATCCACAACTCCCATATGGACCAAATAAATGATTGAATAAAGAAATAGATTGGGAAGAATAGACAAGTATTCCATGCAGAAGAATTCCAGGTAATGAATGTCCATGTTCCATTCTTTAGAAGATAGAGAATATCTCACTACTTCTTAAGTGTGGGCTGTGCATGGGGACTTCCTTCCAGAGTGCAGTAAGTTTGGAAAGGCTGGAAAACAGTAGTGACTTTCCAGTGGAGAAACCTGACAAACACTCTTTCAAGTCATATAATCAAGGTTAATATTGGCAGTGATAAATCATATTGATAGTTTGTACCTTGGATATGATGTGATGAGAATGATAATTTACCTCTATGGTCTTCCTCCCCGAAGACACAGTTCCCTAATTGTAAGAAAAACATCAGACAAATCCTTAATTGAGGGACATTTTACAAAATACCTGGCTAGTCATCTTCAAAACTGTCAGGATCATAAGAAATATGAGAAGTCTGAGGAACTGGCATAGCCAAGAGAAGCCTAAAAGAGACACGACTGCTAAGTGTATGTGGTGTCCTGGAAGAGAGATAGGACACTATGGAAAAACTCAGATAATCTGGATAAAGTATGGATGCTGGGGTATATATATATATATGTATATGTCACGGGGTGGACTGTTTGTGCATGCATGTGAACACATCCTTGCAGCTGTGATGACATGTTACTGGGAATGTGATACTGTACTATCATTAAGAGCAGAATGAGCACTTGTTTCTGGGGTTCAAATCCAGACTCTGCCAATAATTATAAGCTGTGTAGCTTTCAGTAATTATTTAACATCTCTGAGCCTCTTTTTTTTAAACTCCAAAATCAATGCATGCAAAGCCCTTAGGACAGAATCTAACCCCCAGTACATAATTATTATTAATTGGAAAAATGAAATGATGTAGAAACATGAACGTACATATTAGCCTATGCAGGTATACTTTGGCTTAATGATAATTATTACAAGTAACATCTATATAGTGTTTTATGGTTTATAAAGCTATAGCATGTACACAAATTCATTGACACCTCACATCACCACAAGCTATTTTTATGTATTATGATCCCCATTTTACAGTTAGGGAAACCAGTTCAAAGAAACTGAACTTGGAGATCACAGATAAATGCCAGAACTGGGGTACAATGTATTTGAATTTCAAAGCCTGTGTTCTATCAACAGTATAAGGCTGCCTCTTAGGTATTTTCTATTTGCAAACTCCCTGGCAATTTTAAATTAAAAAAAAGTCCTGAAGATATTGCTACAGAGTTTTGTTCTCAATGTTTTATTACATTATTTCTTACAGTACCCTTAAGGAGATAGAATAATAAACACTGAATTCTATATTTTGCAGAGAAAAAGGCAAGGCACTAAGAATTTTCTTCTTTTCACATCAGGAGTTTGTTAGATTCTGGGAGAAAATCCACCTTATCTCTAACTAACTGCTATTTTTTGCTCCAATATAATGATCTGTACTAGATGCTGTGTGCAATACAGTAATAAATACATTAAGATTATTGCCCTCAAGGATTTGGCTACATATTGTCTATGCCTTCTTTCATCTAAACCTGAATTAGGCAATATATTCCTCACCTAGGCCTTCCATTTCATACTTAAAAGTTTAATATGTCATAGCCTGATCATATTTTGACAACCAATTAGACAAAAGATAATCATGAAGTTTTTGCATTTTACAAAATACAAATCCAATTTATATTGTTAACAAATTAGCATTATTTAAAAATTCATTTGCATAAATTTAAATTTTCTGGAATTACGTATATTAATATACATGTATAAATTCAATAAAAATACACACATGTGCAGAAACATAATCTTACAGGTATATAAATATGGATGTTTTGTAAGGAGGGGCAAAGGATGATGGAAGCCCAAGCTGGCAATAAGTCACAAGCTTATTATTTGCTATTGTGTAACAAATGGCTCCCAAACTTAATGACTTGAAATAGTACATATGTCACAGTCTCTGTGGATAAGGAATCTCAGAGTTTTGGCTGAAAGCTTTTTAGGAGATTTCAGTAAAGTTGTTGACTGGGACTGTGATCTCATCTGAAGGCTCAGCTCAGATAAAATGTTGTTGGCAAAATTCAGTTCCTCACTGGTTGGTTGTTGGATGAGAACCTTAGGTCATCACTAGCAGCTGGCCAGAGGCCTCCCTTGGTTCCTTGACACATGGGTCTTTCATAGGGCACATAGGGCAACTTACAGCATGGCAGTGGACTTTCCTCAGAGCACCAGAGCAAGTGAAACCCCAGGGAAATCAATCTTTTTATAACTTAACTGCTGGAAGTGACATTCCGTCACTCTGCCACTTTCTTTTTGTAGAACTTAGGCACTAAGTCCAGCATGCCCGCAAAGGGAAGGAATTCCACAGGACGTACGTAGCTGGAGGTGGGGAACTTTGGGAGTCATCTTAGGGTCTATCACACAAGCATAGTTTTGTTTTTTTTTTTTTTTTTTGAGAAAACACTGAGAAACACTGAAGGAAAGTTGTCTTGTTTTGGCCCAGAGATGGGTGAGGTTAAGGGGCAGGCCTGGCTCTAGGGGCCAGCTGATGAGTTGTAGCTCGGATATCCAAGTTGGATATGGGAAATACTGCCTCCTGTCTGCAATTGCAATATATGGAGTGGACAGATATGTCCGACTGCATAATTATTTGTCAAACTCATTTTCTCCTCTTCTGGGGCACACAGCTAAACCATATTTGCAAGCATTCTTTGGAGGTAGGTGTGGTGATGCAACTGAGCTCTAGATGAAGGATTGCAAATAGAAATTCCATGAATCACATTCAGGTAGGACACAAAAAACTGCCATACATAATCCTCTCTATTCTTTTCCACTTCAGGTTGGACAGGATGGAGACAAACTCAAGGGTGACTTTGTAAGGCCCATATTGAATATGGCAGATCTCAAGATGAAAGGAACACATGGTATCTGAACACATAATTGGAGGGAGCCACCCCCATTGATGAAGAACATTCATTTTGAACATTATGTGAGGAAGAAACTTTCACTGAATTAAGCCCCTAAGGATGTGGAGATCATTGATTATAGAAGCTAGCATTACTGAAACTACTATGAAAGCCAGATGCCTGAAGTAGGAGTCCTGAACCAGGCAGTTAAGCTCCAGCAGTGCAAAGGCAAATCAGAAATGGAAGACTATAACTTAATTATTCTTTAATCCAGATGCCTAGCACAGTTCTTGATACAAGGTTGGTTCTTTATAATTTTGGTTTAATGATAGATGCTGACCTGTTAGATAATCAGGGAGCTGATGTATGTAGAGTTAAGAGCTAGCAAAAGGAGTCTGAGCCTAAAGGAGCATCCTAAAAAAATTTCAGATGGTACTATATTTTGTTGGTCTGTTGTTGATATATTGCCTTCAACCTCTAGTGTAGAATTCTAATTAAACAGGTAAAATAATGAAAGGCTCATGTTAGGTGCTTTAGAGTCAAATATTAGATTTAAGAGGGAGGAGATTAGAGGCCCTGAAAACAACAATAAATTTAATTTACTAAATACTTACCTTTTCAACTAGCTTTTACTGTTGACCCAGATAATTGTTCCCCTTCCCAAAGCATATTCAAGACTTTTGATTCTGTAATTGATTCTGTAACGTGTGTTTATTCTCTCCTATTTTTATTAAGCAAGCTACATATTAAGGACTTACCATGTGCCAGGCATTGTGTCTAGTGCTGAAAATATTGAAATGGAAAAGACAGGGTCTGTGTCTTTGAGGAGTCAGTGTAGTGAATTTAAGGGAAAAAAAAAGGTTATCTTTATAACATGCTTTCATGGACAGTATCGAAAGCCTAGCATTAATATCATAATACTTGCAAAAAATATAAGTAGAATACCACAAATGGATGTTGACATCCACCTAATTGTCCTCTTCATCATTGCCACCCTTGCTCCCAAACTCTGCACGTTCACACGCATCAGATACTTCTTTTGGAATTATTTCCCAGCATATTTTCTTATACATGGTTCCATTTGGCTTGATGCTGCAAAAAGAAAGAAAATAATAGAGAACACACTCAGCGACTCTTTCTACATGGTTTGGGTAAAAATGTTACAATTCTGCAATCAGCAGGATTTTGCTTTCCTTTCTGCGGCAAATGATAAATCTCAAGGGGCAAAACATCTGGCTGGCAGCTTCGGGCAGAGCAGGCTACAGCATCTCTGTAGCCTGGGAAATGGGGGACAGGGAGGTGGAGCACTTAAAGAAGGAAGGCCTCTGTCTGAACTTAAACAGGTCCCACGGGTTTGCAGAACAGCCCGAATCCTGCGGAGGACTAAGGTTCAATGGCATGAAGGAAGGCAGGCCCGGTTTGAGGATTGCTTTTCTATATTTACGCCACTTCTTATTTTTTTCTTGATGCTGCTGTTTCCTTTGCTGCTCTCTTGCTTGCCCTTAGCTACTAGCTGGTGCTCTGCACACTTATGCCCCCCCCGCCCCCCGACACTGGTCTAAGTGCTTTCCTTAGCATTATCTCCCGTAATACTCTTACCGCCCTCATGGGGAAGGTACTCCTGTTATCTTCATTCTATCAAAGGAGAAGGAGAGCAGATATAAGTCTAACTGTTGCACATCTTGCAAATAAAGTGGCAGTCTGACTCTAATGGGCTGCCTGTTGATCACTTTATTTTCTATTACTCCACCCTTTTCCTAAAATTCCTTACTCTCTTTATTAAAATTGAGGCTTAGAATGGCCCCAGATATCCATACTTACAAAATCAGCTGTTTATTTGGATAGCTTTATTTTTTTCCTCTGTTAAGAAGTAGTTGTATTTAATTTAGAAAATACAAGTAAGCAAAAGAATGAAACAAAAATTACTCAAAACCCCTCCGTCCAAGAGCAAACATTGTTACCGCCACTGCTATCTCTCCAACACATAAGAATCCATGCAGCTGATGCCCCCGGGCCTCTCTTATATGTAAGTCTTACAGATACAGAATGTTGCTAGACTCTTTAAAGTTTCAAGTCAGAGATTCAAACTGTTTTCTGAATGAGTAGTGTAGAACCCCCTAGTGAATAGAGCTGTGGTGCCAGGTTACCTTAGGTAGGATACATTTATCCTGGGTTTGCTCAGACAGTCTTAGTTCAAGCCTGTTGATCCAGCATAATTATTAGCAGTATTCTTTTTCACTATAAAAATTTTCCAGTTTGGGTAATAAGTCATATGATTATCTCGTTCAGAGGCCAGTGGCAAGCCAGTAGAGGACTGTCAAGTTAGTCAAAATAGATCCAAGAAGATAGAAAAAGAAGTGAGACTGCCATATGAAGATTCTCCTAATTATATTACTAACAAGGAAATGAATAATTAAAAAAAATTCCGCCTAAATAACGTGAGTAGTGGAATAGAATTAATCATTATTTGGAGAGAACATGAGAGCAGGATAAGGAAATGCTCTTCCTTTTCAAGTATACCAGGATCTCTTTCAAAAGGATCGCTTGCTGGAACGAAAAAAAAAAAAAAAAAATGAATGACAATTTTTAACAGCTGATTTCCTACAGATTACGTTTTAGGCTACAATACATTAAAAATAGAAACAGATAATGAGAATGGAATTAAAATGTGCCAAATGCATAAAATCTTAAAAAAAAAGCATTTTGTAAAAGTGCCTAGGTCAGGGAAGGAATCCAAAATGTAATAACAAGAAAATGCAATGAAAATATAAATACAATATATTAAAAAAAATGGAATGTTGCCAAAATAGCACTTAGGAGAAAATTTATCACTCAAAATACCTCTGTTTGTATGGAAGAAAAAGGAAAAACAATGAACTAAGTCTCTACCTAAAGTGTTCAGGAAAAAGAATAAAGCAACATGCCAAAAGAAAGTAGGGAAAAAGGAAATGATAACTAGAAATATGTGGGAACAATAATAGAAAGGGGATCCAATTCACAATAAAGCAAACATTAAATAGTAATAAATTTGAGAGCTGAAAAGTTTGCGTAAACTACCAAGGTTTATTGGGAGAATACTGAAATAAGGGAGAGGCAAACTGTATTTCTGAATATGAAGATAATAAGATTCCAAGTATGTCAGATGTTCCCAACTTTCATTACAGCTTTGATGCAGTCTCAGTGAAAATATCAGCATGATTTTTTTTTTGTAACCAGACCAAACAAATTTTCTAAGAATGCATCCAAGAGCATAAATAGGTCAGAATAGCAAAGATTTTTCTGAAAAGGAGAATTGAGGGTTATTAACTCCTATGTATTAAAGTCCAGAATAAAATGATAAAAATAAAAACAATATCTACTTTTTTGTGGAAATAAAATAAAATGAATAAACTTTAAATATATTAGGAATCAAAATGTAAATATTTACGTTACAGAAAGAAAGAAAAAATGACTATTGACTTGAACATTGGAATGGTCACCCTGTAAGCAGAGAAGTGACAGAAAATATCAAAATAGAAAAGAGTCATAGGTTACACCATAATTTTTTGCTTCTGTACAAAGGTTGCAACTAAATTAAGAGAGTAAAGGCAGAAGCAGTTTCAGAAGAAGTGAAAACATTTTAAACCAGTCCTATATAAAGTGTTCATTTAGCATTTTAAGTACATTTTCAGCAACATAGCAAATAATTAGAGGATATTTAAAAATAGTTGCTTAGTTCAACAGACATTTATTGAACTCCTAGGTTCTCAGGATACTTATAAAAATATTATCACTGCCCTCAAGGAGCTTACAGCTGCTAACCACAGAAACATACGGCAAAGAAATGCAAATTAGAAGACTATTAAACCATTTTATCCCTACTTAACTGGTATAATTAAAGTTAAATATAAATCCTTAGTATAGACAATCTAAATAAAAACTCATTCATTCACATTGCAGGTATCAATTCTTAAAATCCATGTACATTTTTGTGCTTTAAAAATTTTGCCATAATCCATGGTAACTTTTGAAATATTCAGAAATTTATATAAGCAAAAACATCACTTATAACATCTAGAAATAACTATAGTTAATATTTTAATGTATATTCTTCTCAACTTTTTTCCATGCATATTTATTTGTTTACAAAAATAGGGTCATACAGTGATATTATTTGTAATCTCTGAGTATTTACTTATATAGCTCTGTTTCCGTATTAATAATATACTTTCAAATTGTAAATTTCATTTATTTCAAATTCCATTGTAAAGATATGCCGTAATGTATTTGACTAGTCCATTGTATTGGCTTTCTGTTTCCAGTTTTTCACCCATATCTAATTCATTCATTTGGTAAATAATTATTGCATTGATTGATGTCTCAGGTTCTGTGCACTGGTTGATGAGCATAGCAGATATGGTGCCTTTTTCCATGGGGCTTGTATTTGGGATTGCTCTGTTGATCATGTTGTCCTCTTTGGGCTCCAACTTGTTGAGGCATGTCAACCCGGGGCCCACCTCCTACTGTTGCGGTATTCTACCTTCAACCTTCTGCTACAACCATCTGTTAGACCTTGCTCCCTGCCTGATCTCTGCTGCACTCCTCTCCAAAGACAAAGAGAGAAAAATCTGACCCCACATTAGAACCACCTGTCCTTTTATCCCAACCTACGGCTGAATTCTATAAATTTGGATTGCTTCCTATCTTCAGGATACTGTTAAAACCAAATTCATCATGCTTAACTTCTTTTTATTCTTGCTCATTACCGAAAATGTGAATGCCTGTAGGCATCCAGATTCCTACATGTATTTCTCAAATGCTCAGTGATGCCTTTCTGTTAACTTTCTACTTCTCTGCATCCTCCCAAAGTTTCTCGCAGTGCCTTATGAAATTCTCCTGTACTAAAACAGGTTTACTTACATCCACAAACATTTTTCCTTATTAAATCTTTATCTCCTCTTACAAGCTGCACATTTTCTTCAGTACCCAACTACCTTAAGGCTGGGTGAGAAATCGGTGTTTGTAGGGTTATTACCACATATGACTTCAGGTTTTCTTTTGTCTCTCCTCCCCGGCAGTTTTCTAATTTATTTAATTTGTATATTTGTGTTAGTAAGTGTTATTCCCAAAATACGCTTTTTGTGTGCATCAATGATTAGTACAGGCACACTTTGTTTTATTGTACTTCACAGATACAGTGTTTTGTTTTGTTTTGTTTTGTTTTGTTCTTTTTACAAATTGAAGGTTTGTGGCAACTCTCTGTGAGCAAGTATATCAGTGCCATTTTTCCAGCAGCATTTGCTCACTTTTTTGTGTGTGTCACATTTTGATAATTTTTGCAATATTTCAAACTTTCTTCTTATTACATTTGTTATGGTGATCTGTGATCAATGATCTTTGATGTTACTATTGTGATTATTTTGGAGCACCATGTACTGCATGTAAAGAAGATGGCAAATAATAAACATTTTGTGTGTTCTGACTGCTCCACTGACCAGGTGTCCCCATCTCTCACCCTCTCTTTGGGCCTCCCTATTCCCTGAGACACAACAATACTGAAATTAGGCCAATTAATAACCCTACAGAAGGCCTCTAAGAGTTCAAGTGAAAGGACGAGTTGCATATCTCTTACTTTAAATCAAAACAGAAATGATAAAGCTTAGTGAGGAAGGCATGCAGAAAGCTGAGATGGGATGAAAATCAGCCCTCTGGTGCCAAACAGTTAGCCAAGTTGTGAATGCAAAGGAAAAGTTTTTGAAGGAAATTAGAAGTGCTACTTCTGTGCAGTGAACATACAAATGATAAGAAAGCAATAAGGTTGTTTTAACCTTATTGCTGATGTGGAGAAAGTTATAGTGGTCTGGATGGATCAAACTAGCCACCACATTTCCTTAAGGTAAAGCCTAATCCAGAACAAAGCCCTAACTCTCTTCAAGTCTTTGAAGGCTGAGAGAGATGAGGAAGCTGCAGAAGAAAAGTTTGAAGCCAGCAGAGGTTGGTTCATGAGGTTTAAGGAAAGAAGGTGTCTCCATAACATCAAAGTACACAGTGAAGCAGCAAGTGCTGATGTAGAAATCACAGCAAGTTATCCAGGAGATCAAACTGAGATCATTTTATTGGAAGAAGATGCTATCTAGGACTTTCATAGCTAGAGAGGAGAAGTCAATGCCTGGCTCTAAAGGTTCAAAGGACATGTTGACTCTCTTATGGGCTATACAGCTGATGGACTTTAAGTTGAAGCCAGTGCTCATTTACTGTTCTGAAAATCCTAGAGCCTTAAGGATTATGATAAATCAACTCTGTGTGTGCTTTGTAAGTGGAGCAACAAAGCCTGGCTGACAGTACATCTATTTATAACATGGTTTACTGAATATTTTAAGCCCACTGTTGAGAACTACTGCTCAGAAAAAAAGATTCCTTTCAAAATATTACTGCTCATTGATAATGTGCCTGGTCAGCCAAGAGCTCTGATGGAGATGTGTAATGAGATTCATGTTGTTTTCATGCGTATTAACATGCATATTAACATCCATTCTGCAGCCCATGGATCAAGGAGTCATGTCAACTTCCAAGTATTAGTATTTAAGAAATACATTTTGTAAGCCTATAGTTGCCATAGGTAGTGATTCCTGTGATGCATCTGGGCAAAGTCAATTGAACACCTTCTGGAGAGGATTCACCTTCTAGATGTCATTAAGAACATTCGTGATTTGTGGAAGAAAAAGGTCAAAATACCAACATTAACAGGAGACTGAAACAAGTCGATTTCTACCTTCATGGGTGACTTTGAGGGGTTCAGAAAGTCATTAGAGGAAGTAACTACAGATGTGGTGAAAATAGCAAGAGACTTAGAAGTGGAGCCTGAAGATGTGACTGATTTGCTGCAGTCTCATGATAAACTTGAATAGATGAGGAGTTGCTTCTTCTGGAGCAAAGAAAGTGGTTTCTTGAGATGGAATCTACTCCTGGTAAAGATGCTGTGAAGATTATTAAGATGACAATAAAGGGTTTAGAATATGGCATAAACTTAGTCAGGAAAGCAGCTGCAGGATTTGAGAGGATTGACTTCAATTTTGAAAGAAGTTCCAAAACGTTAAATGCTCTAATGTTCTAAATGTTCAAAAATGGTAAAATGCTATCAAACAGCATTTCATGCTACAGAGAAATTTTTTCTGTGAATGGAAGAGTCAATCGATGTGGCAAACTTCACTGTTGTCTCATTTTAAGAAACCGCTGCAGTCACCGAACCTTTGGCAACCACCACCCATCAACACCAAGGCAAGACTTCCACCAGCAAAAAGATTAGGACTCACTGATGGCTCAGAAGATGGTTAGCATTTTTTAACAATAAAGTATTTTTTAATTAAAGTATGTACATTGTTTTTTTAGACATAATTCTGTTGCATACTTAATGGATTCTAGTAGAGTACAAAAATAACCTTTATATGTGCTGGGAAACCAGAATATTCACATGATTCACTTTTATTGTGGTATTTGCTTTATTGTGGTGGTCTGGAACCGGACCCGCAGTGTCTCCGTGGTGTACCTGTGTATGAAAAGATATTGAACAGTGACGTCAGTACAATGGCAGAATAAGATGTCCCAGGCATTGTCCCTCCCCATAAACACATATAAAACAATGATGTTTGAGCCAAAATAACTTTCTGAGACCTCCAGAGACCAGTTAAGCATTTGCAACAGCCAAGACAGCACAAAAACGAGAAAAACCACTTTGAAACAGGTAAGAAGAGTAGTTTCACTGTACCCATGCCACCCCTCCCCCAAGTAGGCATAGTTCAGTGCCAGGAAAGAGCCACTGGATTTCTCCCTTGGGGGAAAGAGTGCGGTAAGCATGCATTTGATATCCTCTACCTTTTGGGATGCTGCCCAAGAAATCTACCTCTGTAACCTCACCCAGACTGCTGAGGCAACCGGCACTGAGAATGCCTGAGGACAGCAAAGAACAAAGAAAGGGGGTGGGCGGCTCCCTGTAGCTTGCCTGGCCCTGAGGGATTGAGAGAAGGTGCATAATTCCCAGACTTCTCCTTCAGAAGACTGGGAGAAAAGTGGAACTTGCACCCAGCCTCCTGGCATTCCAGCCTGGCCCCTCAGTGAAAAGTGGTAGGTGGCTCTCTGCAGTATGGTGCTGCGGGATGGAGAGAAGGTGCATGGTCTTGAGACTTCTCCCCCGGGAAGGAAAGAGAGAGTGGCATTGCACCCCACCTCCTGGCATCCCAGTCCGCTCCCCAACAAAAGAGGAGTGGGTGGATCTTGGCAGACTGCAGGGCTTTGCAGGACTGAGGGTAGGTGTACATCCTGAGGCTTCTGCTGCAGGGAGAGGGAAGAAGGATGGAGCTCCCACCCAGCTTCACTGCATTTTAGTGCACTCCCCTAGGGAGAGGGAGTGATTGGCTTTCTGCAACCAGCATGATTCTGTGGGATAGAGAGAAGATGAGCAATCCTGAGATGTCTCTTTCAAGAGGTAGGGAGAGAAGTGAATCTTGCTTCTGACAACATGGCATTTCAGTGTATTATTCTCGGGAAAAGGCCTGGGTGGCTCTGAGCAGCCAGCACAGCTGTGCAGAATAGGGAAAGGCATACAACCCAGAATCTTTTCCTGAGAAAGAATGGGAAAAGGATGGAGTTTACACCCAATATCCTGGCATTTTAGGAATGAAAGAAAATATTTGCAAATCATAGATCTGATAAGGGGATAATACCCAAAATATATAAAGAACTCATACAACTCAATAACAACAACAACAACAAAATGTAATCCAATTAAAAAGAAGAACTGAATAGGCATTATTCTAAAGAGGACATGCAAATGGCCAACAATATATATGAACAAGTGCTGAAATCACTAATCACCAAGGAAATGCAAATCAAACCACAATGAGATATCACTTCACACTTGTTAGAGTGGTTATTATTAAAAAGTCAAGAGATGAGAAGTTTTGGTGAGAATCTGGAGAAAAGAGAACACTTGTCCACTATTGGTGGGAATGTAAATTGGTGCAGACACTATGGAAAACAGTATGGAGTTTCCTCAAAAAAATTAAAAATAGAACCACCACATGATCCAGCAATTCCACTTCTGGGTATATATCTGAAGGAAAAGAAATTACTATTTCTAAAAATTATCTGCACCCCAGTATTCATTGCAGCATTGTTTTCAATACTCAAGACATGGAAACAACCTAAGTGTCCCTCAAAAGATAAATGAATAAAGCAAATGTGTGTGTGTGTCTACATTACATATATACATTATATATATGAATATTTCTCAGCCATAAAAAGAAGGAATTTCTGCCATTTGTGACAACACTGATGAACCTTGAAGGCAGTATGCTAAGTAAGATAAGGCAACAAAAGTCAAATACCGTGTGATCTCACTTAGATGTAGAATCTAAAAAAACTGAACAGATTAGTGGCTGCCAGAGAAGGGGTTAGGGGATGGGTGAAATGTGGGAAGATTGTCAAAAGGGACAAACTTTGAGTTTTAAATAAATAAGTTCTGGGGATTACAGCATGGTGACTAAAACAAACAGCAGAGTATCTTGCATTTGAAAGTTGCTACGAGAGTAAATCTTAAAGTTTTCATTACAAGAAGAGAAAGAAAGAAAGTGGTCAAATAGCAAATTTCCTTGTGGAGTACCTTTGAGGGAGAAATGCAGGTTCCATCATCTTATTCACAACTAGCATTTGTGAAGATGCTGTAACAAAATATTTGAACTACTATCTCTGGAGAAACTTCCCTATAGCAGTGCTTCAGGCCAAATTCTAGCAGAACTGGCATTCCTGCTTGTCAGGAAGTCTTTTGTTTTTTTTTTTGTTTTGTTTTGTTTTTTTGGTCCACATTGAGGATGGAGATGGGCGGTTGGATACTACTGGCTAATTCAATTATCCTGTGATCTGCTTTGGCAAAACACACTTTCATAATAAGAAATTAGAAATAATAAGAAATGATTTCATGTTAACTTGAATATGACTTCCTGTTCTCTGCATATTTATATGCAGGAATCTCAGAGGCCTGGGGTAGGAGGGGAGGAATGTGTGCCTGCCTGTGCACCCAAATGGCAGACATTCCTTAAATGTCTGTGGACCCTGACCCTTCCCCCTCTGTCTCCTACTCTTAAACCACCCAATGTCCTAGTTGCTAGACTTGCCCTCTTCCAACTCTTCAGCCAAAACAGCAGACTAGTATCACAATTCTTCTTATAATTAAAGGTGCATACCAATCATCTTGCTAAAATGCAGATTTGGACACAACAGGTCTGGTGTGGTACCTGAGATTCTGCCTTTCTAGTCAACTCCCAGATGATACCATTTGCTAATGATCTACTGACCAAGCTTTGAGCAGCAAAGCTCTGCAGCAGGAGTCAGCAGATCTGTAAAGGGCCAGATGGTAAAATTTTAGGTGTTATGGGGCGTAGTGTCTCTTTTGGACAGCATGTAAATTACTGGGTGTGGTTTAGCTCCAATAAAACTTTAAGTACCCTGAAATATGAATTTCATAGAATTTTCACATGTTGGGAAACTTTCTTCTCCTTTTGATTCCCCCCCCCCCACCTTTTAAAAGTGCTAAAACCATTCTTACTCCAGGGCTACACAAAAGCAGTCCGTGGGCTGAATTTGGCTGGTGTGCGATAGTTTGTCAATCCTCCTTCTAAAGCAAAACTTTTAGAGGCACAGACCCAAGTATGGATCCCTGCTTAGCCATTTACTAACTCTTGCTCATCCCAGTTAATGACCTTTAACCTACCTCCCCCCAAACCAATTCCTGCAAAATAGACAGACCAATAAGATGGCAATAGTAAATCCTTCCGTATCAATAAGTACTTACGGATAAATGATTAAACTCTCCAATCAAAAAACATAGAATGGCTGGATAAGTAATAAAACAAGCCCCAACTATATGCTGTATAGAAGACATTCATTTTAGATTTAAGAATGTAAAGGTCAAAAGTGAGGGAATGGAAAAAATTATATGCAAATGAAAAAGAAAGAGGTAGCTATACTTAGATAAAATAGACTTTAATTTAAAAAACTGTTGTAAGGGACAAAGCAAGACATTATGTAACGATAAAAGTATTAATTCATCAGGAAAATACAACAATTTATATATATATTCAACATCAGAACACCTAAATATAATGTAAGTATACTCAGTTAAATTTTTTAAAGTTCAATTAGAAAAATACTGTTGCCAATGAAGTTATGCAAAAATAAAAAAAGTGCTTATTCAAACATTTAAATTTGTCAAATTAGGAAATGTATTTCTTAGAATTCAATTACAGATGTTTACAGTATGATAGAATTACCATACACAGTTGATGGGAACATCAATTGGAACCGTAGTTCCGGAAAAGGTTGACAATGTGCCTAGAGACACTTCCAAATTTTCTACTCTTTGATCCATCAACCTCATTTCTCAGAAACATTGAGAAAATAGTAATGTGGGAAAAAAAATGTATACAAGTATACTCAATATAAGTGTTCAATAAATATTAAATGTTAAATACAGTGTATGCATGAAATAAAATATAGTGTATTAAAAAGTGTATTATGTTAGATACTTCATTCTGTTCCTTATTTTTGTTTTCACACAGTTCTGTGTTTATAAGGTCCTTCAATGTGGCTATGTGAACATGGAATCTGTTCCATCTTACTTTGCATAATGCTGCATGAGGATATATTGTCCATATTTGTACCTATTCTCTCTCCCAATGCTGAATGCCACATATCCTCCAACTACCTGCTAAATTAAATAATCTAGAAATGAAAAGCCTTTATAAATTTCCTCTTAAGGAATTTCTTTAGGACTTTAGGATATAAAGAACTAGGAATTGATGGCTGAGCCATAAGGTATATAAATACTTAAATGGCTAAATACTGCTGGTTGGCCGTATTACTCTCTCTACTATGCGAAAGTCCCTACGCCTGCACTTCCTTTCCACTTCATGCTTTATTCAGAGTTCTTCTTTTTGCAAACCTAGGAGACTTCAAATGTTATCTCATTGTAACTTGCATTTCAAGGACTCAGAATGAATCCGAACATCTTTTCCTAGGTTGTCAGCCTTTGGATTTCCTCTTTTTGAATTGTATCTTCATATTCTTGCCATTTTTTTGGAGTTATTCCATGATTTTTATTGATTCAGACAAATTTCTGGTATATTTGACACATTAATGTCTTGTATGCTTAGGATTTAAGAATATCTTCTCCAGTTTGTTCATCTTGTAATTAATTTTTTAATCATGTCTTTTACAGTATTCCTTATTTTTGATGTTATCAAAATACTTATTTTTTTCCTTTACAGTTTGTGTTTTTGAACTTTTGTTAAAAGTTCTTTCTAATCTTTAAATCTACATTGAATCCTAACTTTATTACTGTATCTTTCAGTGTATATTATCAATCCATCTGGATTTCATCTTTTTATATGATGTTAGGTAGCAATCTAGTTTTACTCTTCTCTGTATGTTGAACTCGTCTTTCAGCACCATGTGTGGTTGGCAGCAGTTTTGAATGGCCTCTAGTGACCCCTGCTTCATGGTATTCACACCTTTGTGTAATCGCCTTCCATTAAGAGTGGGCTGGCTCTACCCGGTGACTTGCTTTTAATCAACAGATTATGGCAAAACTGATGGGATATCACTTGTGAGGTTGGGTTACAATAATACTGTGACTTCTGTGTTGTTTGCTCTCTCTTTTGCTTTTTCCTTCTTTCACTTTGGGGAAACAAGCTGCCATGTTGTGAACTACCCGTTGGAGAGGAGAGGGCTATATGACAAGGGAATAAAGTCTAGATCTAACCAACAGCCAGTAAGGGTTTGAGGACTGTCAACAGCCACATAAGAGAGCTTGGAAGTAGATCTGAGGCCTGCCAACAGCCAAGGGGGCGAGCTTGGAAGTAGATTTCCCCTCAGTGGAGTCTTAAGATGACCTTGACCCTGGCCAACACTTTATCTATAGCCTTATGAGAGACTCTGACTGCAAGGACTCTGCCAAACTGGATTTCTGGTACAGAAATTGAGATAATAAATTTTTATTGTTTTAAGCCACTAATGTTAAGGTAGTTTGTTATTCGACAGTAGACTTTTAATACACCATTGACCAAATCTAATTTGCCCTTTATTGCATTGTGTATAACCTTATCATTAATTAATCAATTCTACTCTTTTAAAATTATTATAACTTTGCCATATGCTCATATATAATAGAATGGATTTCTCTGATTTACTTTCTTTTTAAAAAAGAATTTGAAAATAATTAAAATTGAATAAAAATGAAAATACAATATTTCCAAATTTGTACACTGCAGCTTATCTCGGCTTAGAGGGAAGTCTATATTTTTAAATGCCAATGTTAGAAAACAAGAAATTCAGTGACTAGTGATTCTCCCTTACAAAGGCAGAAAAAGAGGAGAAAATATGCACAGGTGTATTCCAATAAAATGTTGCTTATTATTATTGAGAGTGAAATTTGAATTTTATACAATTTTGTGGTATGATGGAATATTATTCAACTTTTGTCTTTTTTTCAAATATTTAAAAATATAAAAGCCCTTTTTAGCTTATGGGTTATACAAAAACAGTGAGACAGTTTTGTCCACTGATTGTGGTTTGCCATCCCCTCTAAAAGACTGACCACAGTTAAAAAGGGAAGGCCATATTATCAGGATCAGGAATGAAAGAGGGGTGCTAACAGAGGTCTTAAAATGTTAAAAAGAATAATGCGTACATATATTATTAAAGACTTTATATAATCAACTTTACAACTTAGTTGAACTGGCAAAAGTCTTCAGAAGATAAAAATGACAAAAACTGACAGTGGAAGAAATAAAATTTCAGAATACCTCTAATGTACTATTTTATTCATAATTAAAAACTTCCCTATAAACGAGTCTCAGACCCAGAGGGTTTTACTGGTGAATTCTGAAAAATATTTCAGAAAGAAATAATATCAATCCTATGTAAATTATTTCAGAAAATAGAGGAGTTGAGTACATTCCAGGGAGTGAGTTTTATGAGGACTACATCACACTGATATGATACCAAAACCACACAAAGATATTTCAAGAAAAGAAAATGATAAATTAATGTTCCTCTTAAACATACAGAAATCTAACAAAATAATTGCAAATCAAACCCAGCTATACATAAAAAAGCTAATATATTTTAAAAAAGCATTAGAGAAAAATCTATGTGTATTCTGGAGACAAACTTTTGGCAAGCTGACAATTGAAAGAAATTTTCTCGACCTTATAAAGGACATTGGTGGAAATTCTGTAGCTAGTATTATACTTAATGATGAAGGCTGAGTTTTCCCCCTAGGATTGGGAGCTAGGCAAAAATATCAGCCTTTCTAGTGGAGATCCTAGAAATGTCAGTAAGTCAAGGATAAATAAAAGGCATATGGATTGAAAATGAAGAAATAAGACTGAAGTGCAAGCCAATTTTGACAGGATGATTTAAAAGTATATATGTAAATGCAAATGTTCTAAAATAGACAAAACAATTTACAAAGGAGAACAAAGTTAGAGGACTTACAGAAGGGTTTTGGACACCAATTACAATATGTGTGGGTGGTTCCCCCCAACAAAGCAGTTCTCTGAGATACCAGCTGGGTTTCCCACAGTTCAACTCAATTCTGACACTTTCTACCCGAAGACAGCGTCAGATTCCACAGATTAAGGGCTTAGTCCTACAACCTGAGCCCCACCCCACCCCAATTCAGACATCTTTTCAAAGTGTAAGTTGTTACCTGGGCTTCTGATAGTTAGGCTATAGATTGGAGGTTCCAACAACCCCCTCATCGGGTTCAATTAATTTGCTAGAGCTGCTCAGAGAACTCAGAGAAACCTTTTAGTTACTAGATTGCCAGTTTATTATGGAAAGATATTAACAGAGGAACAGCCAGATGGAAGGGATGCATAGCATTAGGTATGAGGAAAGGTTATGGAGCTTCCATGCCTTCTAGGAACACGCTGCTCTCCCCAGATCTCCACATATTCACCAACCCGGAAGCTCTTCCAACCCTATCCTTTGGGGGTTTTATGGAGGCTTTATTACATAGCATGATTGATGAAATCATTGGTCATTGGTGATTGAACTCAATCTCCAGCCCCTCTCCCCACCTAGAAGGTGGGTTTTTGTGTGTGGTGGAACAGAAAGTTCCAACCCTCTTGTCACATGCTTGGCTCCACTGGCAACTAGCACCCTACATCTTAGACAACTTCCAAAAGTCACCTCATTAATATAAACTCAGTTATGGTTGTAAAATATGGGCTTATGAATAACAAAACACCCATTTCACCTTTATGGCTTAAGAACTGAGGACAAAAGAACAAACATTATAACAAAAGGTTCTCCCTGCTGTTCTTCTAACTTGGGGCATTCCAAGGGTTTTAGGGGCTCTTTGCCAGAAACCGGGGAGGACGACTAAATGCACACTTATTATTATAACTCACGATATTACAACTCGTGATACCTGATTTCAAGACATATTAATGCTACAATAATCAAAATAAATGTGGTACTGGTAACAGAATAAATACAGATCAATTGAACAGAACAGAGTCCAAAGACAAATCCACACATGTACAGTAAATAGATTTTTGAGAGAAGTGCTAAAGCAATTCAATGAGGAAGGGAATTCTTTATTAAAAAAGTAGTTATGGAACATGTGGATATTGATAAAAATAATCAACTTTACCGCTTACCTCATACCATCCACAAATATTAATTTGAATAGGAGCATAGGCCTAAATGTAAGCGTCAAAACTATAAAACTTCCAGAAAAAGAAAGAGGGCAAGCAAATATTTCTAATACAGAACTCAAAAAGCATAAACCATAAAGGACACAATGATAAACTGGATGTTATTTTTAAAAAATTTAAAAAATGGTCTTTGAAAGACATAATTACAGAAGTGAAAAGACAAGCCACAAAAGGAAAGAAAATATTCCTGATACACTTATCTGGCAAAAAACTTGTGTAAAGACTATGTGAAGAATTCTCAACACAAAACTAAAAAAACAACCTAATAAAAACTAGGCAAAAAATTTAAATGAGCATTTCCCAAAAGAAGAAATGGCCAATAAGCATGTGAAAAATGCTCAGCTTCATTAGTCATTTGGAAAGTACAAATTAAAACCACAATCAAATACCAGTTAGGTATTATTAAGAGTTATAACTAAAAACTCTAACAATAGTAAGGTTGGTGAAGATACAGACAAACTGAAACTCTCATAAACTTCTGGTGGGAAAGGGAAAGGACACAAGCAATTTGGAAAACTAATAGTTTCCTTATAAACATATACATATCATACCTTCCTATAAGTCCAAAATAAAATCATATGACCACATAAAGACTTGTACATCAGTATTCACAGCAGCTTAATTCAAAATAGACCCCAAATGAAAAACACTCAGTTGTCCATCACTATGTTAAGTGGATATCAGAATGATAGTTCTGTATCTAAGCAATGGAATACTATTCAGCAATAAAATATATATATGAGGCTATTAATACATACAACACATATAAATCTCAACATACTATATAATTCCATTTATACAAAATTCTAGAAAATGTAAACTGATTTCAGTGACAGTAAGCAGAGTATTGTTATTCTGAAGTCCTGGGGTGAAGGAAGGAATTGACTGAAAATGAGAGAATGCTTTTAGGAAAAAGGCAATGTTCTGTATCTTGGCTGTGGTAATGGTTTTATGAGAGTATATGATTTTCAAAATTCATTAAATGGTACTCTTTAAATGAGTTCAGCCTATTTTATAAAAATTATACAGCAATAGGTTAATTGAAAATAATATTTGGGAAAAATTAAATGTCTAATAGTAGGGAAGTATAAAGATATTGTGGTATATTCAATTACATGTTTGATTATTATTTGGCTATGAGAGGTGTTTCTGGGAAAATTTTATCCCTTCAAAATAAAAATATGTGGAATAATTCAACAAAATATATAAAGGAAAATTTACTAATCTCTTACAGAAAAAATTCAGAAAGATCTAATAATAAATGTAAATAATATGATGGACTATTAAAATGGTTAATTATTGGTTAACTATTTCAATTTAATACTCAGGATACAATTTCAAGTGAGTAAACAAGTAGAACTTAAATATATATTATGTTTTCCACACATTTTCTCTATTACAATTCTGAGAAATCAATATGTTTTTATAAAAAACTAGCATTAGTAATATTTCTCTCAATTGATACTTTTATATATTTTCAGTAGGAGAATCAATTGGAAAGTTATTTTTAAAGACTTATCTACTCAAATAAAATAATATATGATGGTTTTTATCAAGCAATGACACTTTCCATAAATCTCTATAAATATGAATATTTTGAGGATAAATGTACATGGATATTTATTACAGCGTTGCTTATAATGGTAAAATAGTTGGAATCAACCTGAATGTTCAAAAGGGAGTATTGACATGGTGGAAACATGTATTCAACTGCACTTGAATGTAGTGCACTCATACTGTGAGATGTTATACTCATTAAAATATGAGTTAATTCTACTTATGTGTGTGTGTATAATATAGAATGTAAGAATAATGAGGATAAACTATACACAGTCAACTTAGTATTTGTGAATTCTCCTACTTGCTAAAATTTATTTATAACACCCTAATCAATACTCATGACATGCTCACATCATTTGTGGACACGTGCATGTGAAGATCAGTGAAAACTTTGAATTGCCCAATGCACATATTTCTAGCTGACATTGAATTAGAGGGTTGTTCTGCCTTCTTGTTTAAACTTACACTGTTAAAAGTGTCCTTTTTGTGGTCTGTGTAGTGCCATGTTTTTTGTGTATTTGTGCTGTATATTGATTTCGCTGTTTAAATTGCCCCCACGTATAGTGCAGTAGTGCTGTGTAGGGTTCCCAGGGGCAAGAAGGTTGAAAGGTTGACATTTTATGGAGAAAGTCCTTGTGTTAGATAGACTTCCGTCATGAGTTACAGTGCTGTTGTCTGTGAGTTCAGTGCTAATGAATCACTAACGTATATATTAAATAAGATGTGTTTAAATAGAAACAGACATAAGGCAAGGTTATATACTGATTGATGGATGAAAATTTTGTGGCTAGAGGCTTTAAGTAACCTAACCTGTATTTCACCTGGGACAATGATTCAGTATTAGCTAAAGCAACATTCAGGGTGACCTTATGGAATGTAACTGCCATGAATAATGAGAATCTACTATGTACATATTTCTGGAAGGTTGACAAAAGTGTATTTGTGAGAAAATCAAATACAATCAATTCCTTCTTTTATTTTCAGTAGAAATAATGCACAATCACTGCCAATGTGTTTAAAAAATATATTTGTGCATATTTGTATTACCTAAGAAGAAAAGCATGGACAGCTATGCATGAAGATATTAATATAATTTGTGTCTGAGCATTGAGAATGGGGTAGGTGAGGAAAGATTGTTAACTTAAAAAAAGTCTATACCTCTGTGTAAATTTTCTCAGCACATATTACTTTTGCTATAACATAGAGGAAATTAAAAGAAAATTACTTGCCCAAGGTCAGAGGGCTAATAACTAAAAGCTATATGACTACTTTCTTTAGTCACTAATTAGCAATTCCCAGTCCAGGGTTTTTTTCACTTTATCATGTTGTCATTAACATTAATACATGTGTTGATTGTATTGATATTTAATAAAATGAACAAAAATAATGATATGTTCTGATGTTCTATAGATGATGTGTAGATGTGCCTATGAAAGGGAATTTTATGAGTCTTCAGTTATATATTCATTCATTGATTTTTTCCCCTTTAGAGTTAAATATAAAATAATAATAACAGTATACCAAGGAGAATTTGAGGAGGGTAATGTGACATCATTATGCAGATTTCAAAAAGTATCTTGTCCCTTTGTATAATAATTTGTAATGAATACCTCTCATTGAGTACTTATTAAATCAGCTACTTGACATATATAATTCCATAATACTTCAGATGCTAATTTAAGCTTCACTTCCTCCTGAATTTTCTTCTATATCTGTTAATGGGGGAGACTTGCTCTTGTTCAGTGCCTCAGAGAGGAAGAGGGCAGAAGGCGGAAATAACTGAGCCTCGTGTTCTGAGTTTCATGTTCTGTAAGTCAAAGCTTTGAGGAAGATTTAGATACTCTCTTCGGACTGTGTCTTGGATCATGTCAGATACTGTTCATTCTCTTTAATATCCCTTTTCCCCTTCTTCCTTAGCAAGAGTTTCACTTTTAGTTCTAGATATTTCTGCCCTCAAAAATAACTATTTCCTAGCCTTCTTTGCAAACCAAGTGTGGATATGGAAAGAAATTTTGTCTAAGATAAGGTAAGTTGTGTCATACACCAGATTTTGACATTTTCCTTCGAAGTAGGTCCATATGTATAATTCACCTCTATTTATTTTGCCTCTTCTGTCTTTCTGACACTTGGAATGTAGCCATGATGGCTGGAGCAAGGGCAGCCATCTCAGACAATGAGATGATTTTGGTAATGGTGGCCATGGATGACAGGACAACATGATAGAAAGATTTGGTGTAGTAGATATACCTTTATCACTCCTGGGTAGCCCACTTCTGACTTTTGCATGAGATAGATTGTATGTATATTTTATTTAGCCACTGTCATTTTGGGTTTCTGTTATCTACAGCTTAGCCTATTCCTAATTGATATATGGTTGTGTGGGAGAGCAGGCACTTCTCACACAGACTACAGAGATATTTTCTACAACTAGGAAGTCAAAGGGGAGCAGAAGGAACCTGTAGTCTTTCTTAAGTCAGTGAAGAATGTCTGCATCCTATACCTGTGTGGATGAAATCTGACAAAGGAAACACTATAAACTGTGTATGCTTAATACTATGGTATAATTCTGGGAACAGTTGGTCAAATATTTTTAAATATTCAAATCATAGTGTTTGGTCATTCTTTTCTCTTTTAACAGAGTAACATCCACCCAGTGCCACCAACCTGCTGGGCGTTTTGCATAAATTATTTCATCTAATATTTATAAGGACTCTATAAGATAGGAATTATTATTGCTATAGAAAACTGAGGGTTAAAGAGTTTCAGTAACTTGACCAAGGTCTCATAGCTAGAAAAGTCATAGGCAAGCTAGCTTTCAAACACAGGTTTATCTCTTTCCAGGTATCCACTGTGGTTGAAAATGTGGAAACACTGATAAAAAACAAAATTACTTTAAAGGAAAATATTAAAATTCTAAGTCACTGAATTTCAAATACCTGATTGAAAAAATGATATAACATATCATTTTATATAGCATGTATATAATATGTATAAATATAAATAAGTCACTTGGACCCCTAAAGAAGAAAAGGTATTTTGATATTCTCTGTGCATTTTAGCAATTCTAATATTTTACATGCATTTTAGCATGTGAGACTATTGTTTGGTAGATCTGATAGTCTAAAACCATTAGTACCAGGGGGAGTAACACTGTACATAGTACTTAGGCAGATACCTGCTAGGAACATGTTCTGTAACATGACAGTATGTAGAAAGAATAAATATCTTATATCTTGATGTTTTTGAAATTAAAAAAATCTGACTAGATAACCCCATTTTTTTCAGTGTTAGCAGAAAATAAAATCTCAGTCATTCCTGTTGGTGGCTACTGTTCCTTTTCCAGGATTATTCAACAGTTCTGAGAGCTTTACCTAGTCCAGAAAATTTGGGAAAATATCTCTAGTTTTCTCTATATCTTGATGTCACTGTGATCCTCCTTGCCCATACCAGTGTGATCCATTCTATGGAAGCACTTCTGCTCCCACTTGTCCAAACTCAGGCAGTAATTGTCTATTCCCAGCTCACAAAGCTGTTACCTCAGAGCTAACGTATTCTTTTCAGATGTCATCATGTAGCAGGAATCTTACCTCCTAATTATGCCCAGGGTCACTGGCTTCTGCTAGTATGAGAACTCCTTTCTGTGACTACTGAGCCACTAGAATAAGTGTCCCAAGCTGGCAGCAGACATAGATTTTTTTTTTAAGCTGGACTCCTACTATATTTTCTGGTGGAAGAATCATTCCTCTGGAAACCCAGGGCTTCTAGCTTTAAAGAACCCAAGTTTGAGAGGATGGAAAGAACAACTCCGAATGGGATGAGTAAGATGGGTGGAGTCACCCCTAATTCCCCATCTTGGCTCATGAACCCATGCATTCTATCTAACAGGGCGCTGTGTCATGCAGTGGCCACTGGTTATGCATCCTGAAGGATATTTCTCTACCAGTGCAGGGTGTTATTTCCGGGCTGATGTCTCATCCACGACTCTAAGAGTCTACTTCATCTCTCTTCCTGGCTGACCACTTATGAATGGTGTTTAGTGTGTCTTCCCTCCAAATGCCATTCCCCCTAACATTCCCGTCTTGCTCCTTCAGATCTCTGACTAACCAGTCAAATAATGAGGCACTGCCGGTGATTCTGTATGATTCTCTAAATCTTTACCATGGGATAATTTTATTTTTACAAAAAGCAGCTGATCAGGTACACAGTCCGAAGCTCTGTGCCTTGATTTGTCTTTCAGGGTTACTCCTCACTGGGGCTGCAGCTCAGTAGCAGTCATGTTTCAGCTTGGACTTGTACGTCAAACAGACTGACTCCATGAACCAAGCTTGAGTTTCTTCCTCCTCTGACAGGTGATCATAGAGAACTCTCTATGAAGCCATAGGTATAAGCTAAGGAGGAGACGTAGATGTAAAAGTGGTAGGTGACGTGGAGGTCTGGACCACTTATTTTTGCAACTAACTTATTAGTCCTGCTCAAGTACAGTCCTGGGTGCTCTATTTCTGTTTTAGGATGTATTTCTGTTGGGCTCATGCCAATTTATGACTTTGTACAATTGGCAGTGCTTGGTTTATCATGGACTTCAGTGTAAAAGTTTCATCAACTAACAGCATGCCCATTCTGATTTCTCATTCAGAAATTGGAAAGCAATTATAAACCTGTGTAAAACAGACTTGGGTCAGGACTTCATTTATTATATAACCCTATATACTTTTACCCTAGTAGGTGGGTCATGATGGAGCTTTGATTCTTTGAAAATCCAACAGTCTTCCATGGGAAGGTTCCATAGAAAATTGGGTGTTCTTCTTTATCCAGTTATATTTACTGTATAAATAGTAGAAGGACCTTTGGGGAGTGGCTGGGGAGTGTGTTGGGCTTGTCCTCCCCTGGTCTCCTTTAGGATTATAAGATGATTGTTGTGATCCCAGGCCTTAGACGCAGATATTACATCAGCACATATGTCTTCATGTATTTCAGTAAAGAAACCTTCCTCTGAAGTCCCCAGCAGATGTTCCTTCATGTTTTATTGGCCAGAATGGTATCAAATGCCCTTACTTAAACCAGTTACTGAAAGGGGAATGGGTTTCATGATTGGCTTAGTCCAATCAAGATTTATCTCTGGAGCTGGGGACAGGGCCAGTTTCCCCTGAAATTTAAAAAAGAGGAAAAAAAAGCTTTTTATCAACTCATCTAACTTTATTCAAGTCTTCTCATATATTATCCCTAAAACAACACCACAAATCACCAGCAGGTTTTTATATCATAAAACCACAAGATTTTTACCCTCTTTTGCACCAGTTTGTGCTGGAATGCAGGATAATGAGTATTTCTGTGAAAAGAAAGAAAACAAAAATAAACCTGACCATTTTTAATGCTTGTTAATATGGAAACAAAATGATAAAATAATAATCTTCTGTATATTTGATGGACTGTTTATTGTGGTAAGCTTTTCTTATGCTGTTTCCACCAAGTGAGGCAATCTAGTTAAGAAAGTTAATTTATCTGAGTGGATCTGTTAGCATCATTTGACAGCAAAACAATAACAAAAAGTGACTGTAAATTGCTCAGCATGTGTTATTATTGATACCCTCTTCACATGCACACATGGACACACTCTACTGTAGGAAAGTAAATTTCTGTATGAGAGTAAGCTGACCTGAATGTGAGTTATTGTCACATGGACTTAGAAGATGAGATAGGAAGACACAATAATAAAGTAATTCAGCATCCTTAATGTTGGTTGAGTGACTGTAGAGCTGTCAGGTGTCCTGAAGACTACATTGCTCTCAGCCTCCTTAAAGTGAAGAGGACTCGGGCGTTGTTATAATTGTATTTTTTTAGCTTAAATCAGGTGCTAAGTGCATGAATTTGTTAGACAAAGAGTGCCACCAGAGATTAAGAAATGTTATATTTTAGAAATAATATGTTCTGCCTTTGTGAATAGTGTAGAGTCTCATGACTGGGTCTTTGTAAACATTTTGTAAAGATATAAATAAACCGTTTGTGACTTCAAATTGCAACCATTTTGAAAGATCTGAAAACAGTTTCAGAAAGGAGCTGCCAAATTTACTGCAAGTCAGTACAAAAGGAAACAGTTGTCTCTCAAATACATTTCACAGAACTGTATAGTTAGCAGTCTTTTCAGGTATAAAATAATAGCCTGATGTTTTTGTACATTTTATTTTGATGGCTGGTTATCTATGGAGCCAATGGAGAATCAAATAAAGCTTTGTGAAACTGAAGGGTTTTCAAACCTTCATCTACTGGATAACTGAAAATAATTAATTTATTAAGAAACGAAGTGATTTGAGAATTTTGGATAGTAGTTAGCTATTTTCCCTCTTGCTACAGGGTTTAAAAAACAACCTGTGAGTCCATATTTTTTACAGATTTCATTTGCATTATACAAAGTGATGTTATTATTAGACAAGCAAGTAAATTATTACATATATCACATGTAGGGCAAGAGCCTGCTTTTTCTCTTATATAATATATATCTTGAATAAAATCCGGTAACAAATTTGATGTAGGCCTCAAAGTATCTGTATTACTTCAGACTACATCAATAAAATGAAATCTTCCTAGTTTTGTGCCGTGAATTTTTTTCAGATTATTGTTCGTAAATTGATGGATGCTAAAATGAAAGTGGAATAGGTGTTCAAGATTTATTCTACTTTGCTTTCTTCACAGTGGAAAATATGGCTTCTTAGCTTGAAGGGAAGGGATACTTTTCTCTAACTCCATATTGTGATATCTTTTCTCAGGGAATTTTTTCAGATCAAGGAGGTTTAAACTGATTTGTTTTAAGGGGTAGTATCCAACTGAGTTTCTGTAATACCCCATTTTTTCCCCCCTGTGAGAAGGAAAGAAGGATGATGAGAAGTGGATGATAAGCAAATTAGTTACCTTGAAAAACAAAAGACCATTCCTGTAATTTGGGGGTAGGCCGTATCAGTACCAAGTAGCAACTATTCCCATGGGTCTTCTGAAATAGAAAAATAGGAACTTAGTATGCGGTTACCTTATGCATCATGACTGTGGTGTATCAGAATGACAAAGTGAGATGGAGGGTCTCGATGGGGTTAACTCCCAAGACAAGAAGATGAAGCAGTAAAGGACCGAAGGATTCATCCAAGGAAAGCGTGGCCTTTTTCCTGGTGTCTGGTAAACTTTCTTCGTGCTCCCACCTTTGCCCTCCCCTGCTCCTACTCTACACTCTGCTGAAGTAAAGCCATCCATCACTTTATGCGTGTCTGCTTCCCAAATCTAGTCAGAAGTGACCAAGATATCTTCTTTTTGTGAATCGCAGCACTATTAGTCTACAAGAGCAGATGGGCAGCTCAGTTTGAACAAAATGTCAAGCTAACTGCAGATCTTAACCCTATCACCCCTGAGAATGACTAGTCTTAGACACAGCTGCTACAGTTACTCATCTGAAGTTAGACCAGGAACTCTTTGGATCTCAATTTTTGTAGTCAAATTTAAAGCAAAGAAAGACAATGATAAAAAAGTTACTTTGACTTAGTCTGTTTGGCATGAAACTCTGAATTGATTCTCTATCTGCTTTACAGCTGCCTATGAATACCTTCCTGGCAAAGTTCCTGCATCTTCTTAAACTCTATGTCCAGACAACCATCATTTTTCACCACTAATTAACCCTCCTCTCCAAGTTCTATATTTGTGCCAACTACACTACTATCTTCCCTATTTCCTAAGTGGACTATTTTGGTGTTATTTCTTCTTTCAGATATGCATATCTTCCAAAAGCCTGGACAATCATCCTTTGCAAGAACTCTTAGATTTATACCTTCCTCCCCATTCTCATTGTTAGCACTGAGATGTAGGCTTCTAACTCACAGGTACTAAACCCTTCTACCTGGTGTTTGTCTCTAGTCCCTTTTTGTTTTATCACATTTGCTCATAGAATAGACACAGTATCTAGTATTCAATGATGTTAAAAGCTTGGGCAGCAAGAGATATCCTGTTGGTTTTATTATCTGGATTTGCGAGAGATTATATGGTGACAATGAACAAGTTGGGGAACCCTATGTGCCCCAGTTTCTCTATCTGTTCCCTGAGGTTAAAGATCTATCTCAAAGAATATCTATAAGAATTTTAAGGAAATTTCTTTAAAATATTTCTCATATGAGAAGCACTGCATGTGTTTGTTGTTTTATTGTTGTCTGTTATATAGCAAAAAATTCCACTCTTGTGCTGACTGATTAAAGTCTAGTAGTTTTCTGCCAACTATTGGATACAAATCCTTTAGTCTGATTTTATAGACTTTCTATTATATCATCTTTTTTAGCCTAATTAGTCTTAAATTTCCCCCTTAGCTACAGATAAACACTTAGCTACAGTCTCTGCTTTTCCCTAGAAACCAGTACCCAACCCCAACTTTGTGAATGTTGTCCCTTGTTTAGAAATTCAACCCCTTTCTTTTATAATTGGGCATTACCTCAACTACTTCACACAATATTCTTGGATGAATCCACCCCATGGTGGTTCCTCTAGCATTCCACATCTTTAAAAAAATTAAACATGCAACTTGTACTCTAATTCTTTCCACTGATTTAGAGATTTCTGATAACATTGCTCTCTAGCTTTTGTGTTTATACAGGTCTTCTCAAACAGGTTCTAAGTTCCCTGAGGGCAGGAACCATGCCGCCTGCCTTCTTTTGTAATTCTGCAGGGCCTGGAATTGTAAAGGAGACAGTAAGTGATTAATAAACACTTGTCTAATTTAGTGGACTAATGGTTTGGAAGTTTTTTTATGTAGATTCCTTTGTATATACATTCTTGGAAAGAGTCCAAGGCAAAGGGAAAATAAAATTCAATTCACTTTGTTTTTGGCTTTTTACAGCCTAAAATAGCTAATTGAAAATAAAATTCCCTATTTAAGAAACTGGCAAACTAAAGAGAAAAGTGTCAAGAAAAGAAGATTCTAGGAAGATATTTTCTTTAACTTTGTGAAAGGACCATTTTCCTTTTTCCCCTTATAGTTCTCAACCACTTGCCAATCCACTCTTTTCACTTTCGTTCCCTCCTCTAACCAAACCCTACACAATTCTACATGAATTTTGGAATTCATGGGTTTGGAAACCATGTTTTTTGGTTTGGGTTCCTTCCCAACAACTTCCAAGCTCTTGCTACCTGTTCTCGCTTTTCCTGCAGCCAAGCTACATCGCCCCTTTCTTGTTCCTTGAACACACCATGTGCAGTTCTGTTTGCCTTGAATATTCTTCCTCTGACCCTTCTCTCTGCTTTTTCCTTGTATTCTTCCAGCTAAACTCAGGGGTACCATTTCAGGGATCACCTCCATGACTACCCTGTTCAAGGAAAGACCTTCTTCTTTTCCCATCATCCCTCTGTCATATGACTCTGTTTTTTTCCATTAGAGCCCTGACCACAGCCTGAAATCATCACGTCTACAGTTTTGCTTTCTTGTTTATCGCTGTCTTCCTTCACTGGAGGGTGGGACCTTAGTTTCCATGCTTATCATTGTATTTCTTGTACTTTACAAGAGAACCTGATATACAGTGGGCACTCACATTATAACTAAATGAATAATGAGCTTATAATAGTAAGTTTAAGCTACAAACACATGAATTATCTATTGCCTTGTAAAATAAATATTCCTAAAAGAGGTGTAGTGAGGTGGGGATATGAAATGCTGACCGTGTACATAGTTTCCACAGAGAGAAAAGGGGTCTGGAGTGAAGTTAGTCTCATATAATAACCCAATTACTTTGATAAAACAAGGTTTCATTTCTCCCCAGCTGTGAAAAGACTAATGGATCCTGGGTATACGTGTTTTTCTCCCATGCATTTCCTGTCTATAGTCTAACAGATGAAATGAAGAGAATTATTTTAATAGCTGCTAATGTTTTCAAGCAAAAGTAAAACATGTCTTGCCCTCAGAGCTTGCCAGTGTTTCTGACTCACTCTGCCAGTCAGTGTAGAGAGGAAATAAAATTCACCTCTGCGACTTCTGCAGACTCTCATAGATATGGAAACAAAACAGTGTCTTAGTTTATACTGTAGGAATTTACATGATGACATTTAATGTATAAATGATGCATTCCTACTAATCTAGGGAGATGCGTATACTTCCTTCTTTGCTGTGTTTATCTCCTGCTGTCAGCTCTCCATTTCTCCCAGTACACAGTTCTCCAGCTCCAATAAAAAAAAAGTCTGGTGTTTGTTCTTTTCTCCATGTCTTGGCTAATGTTATTTCCCTGGCCTACATTTACCAATTTTATTTCAAGGTCTGGTCCAAGTCCTATGTTTTCTCTGAATTGTTCTGTCCTAATCTTAACTTTTTTATTTTTTGCTTGTGTCCTTAATCATGTGATGCCAAAAGTTTCCCACTTAAAAAAAGAAGATCTCTATGTGTTCCTCTTCTAATAAGGATTTAAAGGTTCTCTGGGGAAGAAACTATTCCCTCTAACTTTTTCAACCCCTCCAGCTCCTAGCACTGTCTGAACCCATCATGTGTGGATGCTCAGTAAATATTTGCCCAATGGAATTGGCTTGTAAGAGTTCATGGAGAGACTGGAAGACAGAAATCTACAGTGCACGGTAAAGTTCAATTAGGCTGGTGTTTCTAATCTTCTTGCCCTATAATCTTTGAAGAAAGAGTCAATGAAGTTATACAACTAACCTTTTTTTCTTATAAAATCAAAGTGTCAACAAGAATGACCAAAGGATGATAATTTGTACTAGAAGAAGGGAACCTTTTAGCTGTTAGATCAGTGAAATTATTCTCTTTAATTGGCATCTCTAATTGTGCGACTTTCGCTTTCCATGGAGAAATATACACCCAGTCGAGGAGACACAGCAGGAGCTGAAGAGATCTTTGGCAATAGCATGTATTAGAGAAACACGGTCATATGGATTAAAGCAGAAACCATAGTATGTGTCTATCTTACTCAGTGTGTACACTTGAGAAACCCACATTCTTGTGCTTCTTTTTGTCCCCATTCTGGATGCTCAGGAAGACCTGTGTTTGTGCAGAGAATGAATTATTCAACCACTGGTTCCTTTTCAGCTCTCCCATATAGGGAAACATCGTCTCATCAGATGAGGGTTCTAAATTTTGGTGATGGCAACTCTGCTTTACCTTCGTTTCTCTTGGTAAGCAGGAAGTTTCATGCTGCCACAGGGCTCTCCCTGAGCTGAGGTTTTCTGGCATAATATTTTTATTTCTCCACTTCTCATTTACCCAATTCAGTTTTTCTGGTGAGTTTTTTTAAACATATTTTTAATTTCTCTAATTCAATTTCATAAAACTTTTTTCCAAGTAGATGGAGCAAATAGTGTTCATTTTTTTAGAGACAGCCTATCATTATGAGCAAATACCTCATTCTTGATAATCAAAAGTACAATGAAAGGTTTTTTTTTCTTTTTTAAAAATCAGCATCCTTTCCCTGCTTCCATGCCCTAGACCGTGCACGACATGCTGCTTTCCCCTGAGAAGGTGTAACTGCAGCGAAGTCTCACAGCTACTCTGACCTTCAGAAGGAGGGAGGTGGGATGTAGCCTCCCATGTCGCTGTAGCACCTCACTAAGTCAGTGATTGCAACTGAAGGGGCGCAATGAAAATATTAAGGCAACGCCAGTAAGGGAGATAAATTTCATAGATGAGATTAAAAAAATGTGTTTGTAATACACTGCCTGAATCCAGTGGCTTAACTGGGCAAGACAGCAGGATACCTACTTCAGGTCTCTTGACAGGCAACCCTGAAGAGAGGGGTTCAGAGAGGGGTTCAGGCAGGGGAAGACTCCAGGCAGGGGAAGACTGATGAAATCTCACAACTCACGAGCAACTCCCATTCTACAGTATTGAATCAGTCCAAGAGAGACATAAACTTCATCTCTGGGAGCAGAAACATAACAGTATCTTCATCTAACCTTATGTTTGCCCATTCAAAATCTCTTTTGCCTAATCTAAACCAGTCGAATGTGGATGAATCTATTTCAGAAGAGGAAATGCCATATTGAGGCTCTTTAGAGTTGAAAAATCTATATTGAAGTAAACATTATAATAAGTATTATTATGCTGATACAGAAATAATTTATACAATATAATGGACCATAAATGATTTCAGGCCAGTAAATTTTCTCAATCACCCAAATTATCTGTTTTCATTGCAGCTTTATATTTTAATCATTTGGGGAGGAAGTTATTCTAAAATGTATTATATAATGATTTACCTTTCTAAACAGAGCATAATAATGATCATTATATACTCATTTTATTAATGACCCAGAGTCATCAGAATGAGTAATAATTATTATTTGGTGCTATAATACAGAAGTATTATTTGTAGTCTGAAGTGAGCAAAACCTTTTCAGTGACTCATTAGTGCAGTACAGTGGGGAACTCAGTATTTTCATGGTGTGATGTGAGAGAATACCATTCAATAAGGAAGAAGTTGAAAGGTTAAATGATTAAAGCCTGGAGTTAATATTGAGGTGCAAACAACTTATAGATGTACTTGCCTCATGAGACCAAAACTCAATATTGCTCTGTTGATTCAAAGTGCTTCTGAGGTAGCTTCACATTTCCCCTTAAAATTAAAGTGAATGGTTGGAAGTGGGCATAACTGTTACACAAACAACGTCCTCCTCCAGAAAGACGACTCCAGCCCTTCCATCGTTTTCCATCTTTGATTATGTCGAGATGCAGCATTCAGTGAAAATATTCTGCCCCTCTCAGAGTTGAGGTTATTTTTCACTTATTCTTGGAAAGTCCCCATATTGTTCATCAGCATCACTAAAGCTGTTTTGGTTGAATGTTAGTTGTGGGGAATACTTTCAATTGTTCTTTAGCTCTGGTGTAGTTTTGGGTGATAAGCAGGCAGTTTCATAAAGGCTAATAAACAAATGTCTCTTGATGGAAAGGACGTTGCTTTGCTGGACTAATTCCCCTTCTCTCAGTGGAACTGGAAAATTTTAAATAGTGGTGCACACCAGTGGAATTTGTTATGAACCTGATCCAACAGATTTGCTGCAGAAACCAAATTATTTCTAATTTTAACTGTTCAGGAAGTTTTTCTGACCCAATGTATTCATTCAGTGGTTAAGAACGTAGCATTCAGATCTCACCACACTCATTCCAAATGAAGGAGCATTGCATCCTTACCAGATTGCATTCCTATTTCCCTCTTTATACCTCTGATCTGATTTGCAATGTCAAGACGTTCCTGGAGAGCAAAACTGCTCTCGCTTTGTACTTAATGGGAGTTAATCTTAGGGAGACAAACAGAAGTAACAATTTGATCAGAGACAACTAAACCTAACAAATAATAGCTCCTAGCTCTTTATCACAGTCCAAGTTGGTCTTTGCTAAGCATGTGGAATCCTGTGCATTTCTCTTTTCCCAAAAAGGCCTATTTTTCTAATAGCATTGCAAAGTGGCCTTGCGGAGGAATGTTCTGTGGTGCTAACTAGTAATAGCTTTTTCTCTGAACTCCAAGCCCTCTTAACTGAGAGACAGATAAAACCCTATCATCTACTTCATTTTCTCTAATTCTTTTTTCCTCTTGCCTCTAGGAAAAAAAAAATTAGAAAATAGTTGGCAGCACATTAAGGACACAAAGCAGAGAAAAATGTAGGTTCCTGAAATGTTTAAGGGAGATGAAAATCATCTACTTTTGGGAACTGCCTAACGGAATTTAGCTGGTGCATTAGTTATCCAAATTACCTCTTGCTTTTATCGCACAGACAATATACAGCTGAATTGTTAAATGATGTGCATTTTTCCCCCAAGAGCAAGATTGGACACTTAATCAGGTCAATAATTATTCACGCATTAGCACAGTCTTCTTCTTAAAGTGTAACGGTGACTCACTGGGGATATAGTCATTATTACTGATTAGCAGGAAATTATTTTTGCGCATCAGTGGTTCATGTGAAAACAGCTAAATTTATTATGCTGAGTTATTTAACAGTTGGACCATGTGAGAACTCTGGTGTTACTGTTCTGATTAAGTCTTTATACATTTACCAGTAGATAACTATGGAAAACCTATACTGCAGAGTTACTGTTACAGCTGAATTTTGCTATGAACCGTCCTACTTTCTGAAGTTTCAGTACTTGCCTTAGACATTCATAATGTACTTCCACGATAAAGTCCTCTATAGGTAAATTTATTTGAGAAAGAAATGGGAGCAAAAAGGTAAAGAATATAAAAAAGAGTAGAAGATAAAATATGAACATAGAGAATAAGAATATAAAAGAGAGAAAAAAGTGAATAAGAAAGATGGAATGAGAGAGATACAATTTCACTGTTTGAATTGTTAATTGGATAATATTTGATGAAATATCTGAAATTCCCCTTGGTTGGTACAATTAATTTTTAATATTGGAAATAAAAGACCAATCCTGCATTTCATTTCAATTACTTTTACATAGAAAATATTCCAAGAATATTATTAAAAAATTCTAAGATTATGCCATAAATATATCAGCATATATTGTTAAAAGGTAAGGATTCCTTTTTAAACACAGCCACGATATTATCATATCTAAAAAAAATTAGAAATAACCCATTAATATTATCAGATATCAAGTCCATGTGCAAATTTTCCCAGTTACATAATAGCTTGTTTACAATTGGTCTGTTTAAATCAGTATACAAGTAAGGTCAAAACATTGTATTTATTTTGATATAACTCTTTAGTATCTTTTCATCTTGAGGTTACCCTTCCTAATAATTTTCAATTTATTTGTTGAAAACGAGATTATTTGTATTGTTTGATCTGGTTTAAGCTAGATACTTTTGGCAAAAACGCTTTATATGTGGTGTTGTATCTTCCATTGGGAGACATAATCTCTGGTTTTCTCTCCTGAGATTATCAGTCAAGTAGTTTGTTAACTTCAGCGTTGGTTTTATGTGGGAGAGACATGTTAAACACTTGGTTGTTTCTCTTTCTTTACTACTTTCTAAATAATGAATTAGTTATCAACCATCTTCCAAAGTGATTAATACATTTTTAAATATAGTTTTGAACTTGTAGATTTTCACATATTTGCTTGTCATCAATCCATTGCACTTTTAATTTTTTTGATACACAAATTGTCCATCATTGGCATAAAGAGGCTTTTCAAATTGTCTCCTCCATCCTTTGGATATAACCCTGATAGTCTTTGATGGATTCCTTATAATCAGGTATGACCCAATATCCAGAATCATTTTCAACATTTCCTCTTCTAAACCTGGTGCTAGCCATTGCTCTGATGATTCCTGGTTCCTTTTAGTAGAAAATCATATGTTGAAATAAAAAAATGAAAGCTAGGGCTTTTTTATTTGTTGTTTGGTTGGTTTTAACCAATATTTCTAGGCTTTTTTCTGTTTTTAGTGGACAAGCTTGTAAATATTATTTTTTAAGAAAAAATAAACCATGTGTTCATAACAACATTTTCAATTTGAATTTACCATTATGGAGTTCCAGTTAATGCCACTGTTTTCATAATTACTTATTTGCTTTTTTACATTTAACATTTATAAACAGCTGCTTTAGGCAGTAATAGTTTTTTCCTCCAGCTCTTTTTTTGTCTTTAAGATAAATTTCACTCTGGAGGAACAAATCATTGTGTTTTTAATCATTTGAAATTATTTTTGTTTGGTAGTTAGGCCAGCAACTAAATATATGGTAAATTTGGTTTTGCTTCTGAATTTTGGGGATTGCAGTTGTTTCATTTTCATATAATTTTACCTTATAATTATAAAATATTTGTATGGCTCAAACATATACAAAGCAAGTATATTCAGAGAAGTCTAATCTCTGCCATTGGTCCTTCAAACATGTTCCTCTCTCCTCATAGGTAAACATTTTACTAATTTTATGGTTTATCTTCTCATTCTCCCTTTTGAAACTAAACAAATATTCATAAATGGATAAATGTTGGCATGACTTTCTTTTTTCACTTAATATTATACCCTGAAGATTACTCTACAGCTGTCTATGGGGCTGTTTCTTCTTCTTTTTAACAGCTGCATTGTATTGCATTGTGCAGACTTACTATAGTTTATTCAACCAGTTCTCCATTGATGAAGATGTGTTTGCTTCCAATCTTTAGCTACTACAAATTGGCCTTTATTGAATAGCGTTATGCATAATTTTACCCATATTTTTGTCATTGTATTTTTGGGATAGAGTCTTAGAAGTGGGATTTCTGGTCAAAGAACAAATACATATGTTAAATTTGCTATTATTCTTTTCCACTATTTTGCATTCTTACCTATAATGTATGAACATACTTTTATGCCACTGCTTCACCAACAGGGTATATTATCAACTTTTTGGAATTTTACTATATTGGTAAATAAAAAAACAGTATCTCAATACAGTTTAATTTGCATTCATCTTACTAAGATGTTAATTTTTCATTTTTAATGGGTTTTTGACTTTATTTTTTGGTGGGCTATATGATCATATCTCAAGACTATTTTTATATACAATTATTGTCTTTTTGTGTTCTTTCTTTTTTTTAAAAAAAAAACTTTAAAGTGTATTAGGAATTATGGCAGGTTGCAAAACTGACTGCACTTCTTCACTCCTTCCTGCATCCATTCTGTTTACAATATTCTTTTTCAGTTCCTCCTATAAAGATTTGTATTCCATTCCTCCCAAGGTTAGGCTTGGGACACGTCTTGGCCAGTAGGATGTAGCAGAAGTGACTGTGTACCGTTTCAAGCGTAGGCCCCTAGAGACCTTGAATGCTTCTTTCATTTTCTTTGAACGCTGCCTAACTGCCATGTGAGCCAGTCCTGGTTACCCTTCTGAAGGATGAGAGTCCATAAGGAGCAGGGATAAGCCATCTTTGCTAAGGCCTGGCAACACGAGTGAGCCCAGCAGAAACTAAAAGACCCAAATAACCTGTCCAAAATTCCTCAGAATCAGGAGCTAAATTGCTTTTGTCTTAAACTTCTAAATTTTGGGATGTTCTGTTATTCAGCTCATTGAAAGGTAATAGCTCTTTTTCCATGAAGTATTGCAAACATTTCCCCCAGTTTGTATACAGTCTTTATAAATGGCTACACAATTTAGGTTTTTTACTTTGCAATTTTACTTTAACTTTGCTGTGTACTTTTGCTTTACTTGTCCTTTCTGTTTTATTTTCCACATGCAAACGTGGTTTTAAAGAGTAGCAATCATACTGCACTCCTCTGTTTATATTCTTCCTTTTAATCTAATTATATCTCATAAACATTTTCATATGTTTCAATATTGTGTTTATAATTACAAATCCTTTTATGTCCTTACTGTAATTTACAAATGCTTTCTTTTTTTGTTGAACATTTATTTTATGTTTGTTGCTGTTATAGATAATGCTGTAATAAACAGCATTTTGCTTTATTGAATTGTTTCTTTATGACAAATTGTCATATAGTTTTTCAAATAATATAATTTGTAATGCCACCAGCAGTAAGTACTGCACTCTTCCTAGTTACAGATTTTTAATGTAAGTATGCCTTTTTCTCAAAGTAATTCTTGGAATTTCAAATTTTTTCATCATTTTCTTTGGTATTTAGCTAGGTTCCTAAATAACCTATTTTGCCTATCTTCCTAAATTTCAGGTTTTGTGTATTGACTTCCTACTGTGGAAACTGAAGATTTAGTTCTGTTAAACCCCTTTCACATGCTGATGTTCCCCTCACAGCTATGTGTCATCACCTCTTCCCGCCTAACAAACCCACTTCTTAACATTTAAGTTGAATCATTATTTAGAGTTTTAAATTGTTATGACTATGTGTATATTGTTTAATTCAGAGCCAAATGGAGCACTGTTATTAAATTTTTTGTGTGTGTACAACTTGTTTTTATTTTGTGGAGTTAATTGCCCTTTATTATTGTTGTTATTTTGTTTTCTTATGATCCCTGGCTAAATTTTCCATACTATTTAACACTTCTCAGTCTCATTTTCCACTAAGCCAAAGTTGTCGAATAATCTATTCTATTTTTTGGAATCAGAATTTTAGTACCAGCACCATCCTGTTGTGATTACTGTAGCTTTGTAGTGTAGTCAGAAGTCAGGGAGTGTGCTTCCTTCGGCTCTGTTCTTCTTTCTCAAGGTTGTTTTGGCTATTTGGAGTCCTTTGTGTTTGCATAAAAATTATAAAATGATTTGTTCTAGTTCTCTGAAAAATGCCACTGATCTGAAATAATCTTACTTTGGTAGCATATTGACTTGGAGTTGTAGGTTTACTATTTCTTTTATTTCTTTAAGGACAATAAAATATTTTTAAAAATTTAAATTTTGCTTCTTAAATTGCCTTGGTTGCTTTTTTCCCCTGTAAGTTTTCATTTTTATTTATATTAGAGACTTTCCATAATTGGCTAGTGGTCCTTGGCCTCCCATTTACATTAAGAGTGAGGTGCTGAGTTTACTGGAGCTCTGTTTTCTCAGGTGGGGCTGTTTATTGGTGTGAGAGCTCAGTTTTCTCCTTGTGTTTGAGGGGATCCCCTATTGTCAGTATTGGTGGGATTTTTTTTTTCCCTTTTGATCTGTTTTATTTTTTCTTCCATAGCCTGCCTGGAGATTTAGACCTGGATGTTATTAGTCTAGGCACCAGGAGAGGGAAAGGGCTCATGAACTGAATATTTAGTCATTGAGTTATCACTTAAATTTCATTTTTAGTACCTTACTTACCTTTTCCCCTCACCTGTGCCTTACCTTCTTAGATGAGATGCTCTGTTATCCAACTTTCCAGAGGATAAACCCTTCATCTTTAGCATGGGTAAGAGAGAGATAATTACTGGGCTGTTTGGGATGAGAGAGGATATAGCAGTTCTTTTTAAAGACTCAGCCACTTATCCTGTTTTCTGCTCTACCTTGCACCTTCATAGAAGTAACTGATCCCTGCAATTTCTCTGGCTCCTGTGGTGTGAAACTGCTAGAGTCTGGTTTTTAATCCCCCTTCTCATCATGCACAAGCATCTTCCATTCAGGTCTCCTAAATCATGCTGCCTATTTGACTTCCAGTTTCTAAAATTTAATTAACATCCCTACATTGCTCTAGCTTTCTTTGACTTTGTGAGTCTATCCTTTTTGAATTGCTACAGGTTTCGTGTGTGTGTGTGTGTATTTTAGATGGAAAAGAAATAAATGCATATATTAAATTCACAACACTTGACCAGAAGATTCTAAGTAGATTTCTTTCATAAGCAAAAATCAGATGCTAAAGAATCCTTCCATGGACAGACCAGATAATAAAGCCTTTAGTGGGAATGGAAATTCTGCATTTATATTAATTCTCCCTGGACTTTTTCCTATATTTATTCTTCATAGATTGGCACTTAGTAGGGTTGGTTTATTCTAGAGTTGTATATTTTTCTGTTCTCCCTCTCTTACTGTACTCAGTATTAAAAATGTGCTGATACTATTTTATCCTACATGCCTCACCTTTAACTCTCTTTCCATGGATAAGATCAATAGTATCTACATATTATAAACCTTGTTGCTCACATTCCGAATTCTAGTTCTGTGTTCTGTAACTTGGCTGAGTCCACTTATTGAATCTGTGCTCCTGAAGTTACTCTACTACAATATCTATTTTCGGAAATACCACTTTTTCGTCTCCCTTTGAAATTTTATTTCCTTTCTAACATAATTTATTTTAAGATAATAAATGTACTAAATATTTATATAATTTATGTTTTATTAATTATACACGCAAGTTATTCTATCCCTGTATTTTCCTTTGTACCTAAAAACAAATTGTAAGAGCTTAGCAAGTGTGAAACATTGAAGACAGAGGGAGAGCAAGAGTGTGGAAAGATTAGGGAATGAGAACTTATCAGGCACAGAGATGCACAGAAAGAAAAACAGAAGAAAAATAACAAGGTAGTCATCATGGGTAGAATTACCCACTGATGTAAAATAATGATATTTGTTTTCATTTAACTATATCACATAACATATAAAACTTGACTTTTTTTTTCCCCTTCTTTCAAGATGAACTGTTGGAATATTATTGCTAAATGATATAAATTGGTACAAAGTCACTAGTGAAATCCAGAACGTCATACCTAACAGAGTGCTTTCTTAAAAAGTTAATATAAATGGGACCAGAAGACAGAATATATTGCAATATATTCTGTTCCTAATGTCCATGGAACACAAGTAAAGCATTTGCCAAATGTCAAAATACCAAATAGGTTACTTGAAATGAAGAACTTCTTTCTGAAGATGTTTATACAATTTTATGCTAACATCCCTCTGCTTGTGAAGCTCTCTGGAGGGAAAAGAGTTCACAAAATTACCTATAGAAGTCTCTTTAATATACTTGTCATTAAAATTTTTTCAGTAAATTGCTTTGTTATGAAAAGCACTAAGTAAAATGCCTATCTATCCTACAATAGCTTTAAAATGAAACAAAATGAGTTATACAGGTAGAAGGAAAAACAAACATATTCAAGGTATGCTTTTAAGTAAATAAAAGATGATTAAATGCCTCCTGGCTCTGTTGCTGGTCCAGTATGATCAAAAGCACTGTTATCTAGTTTGAGAATATCTGCTTGTTCTTGAGTGGATGACAGTAAAACCTGAAAGAATGTCCTTTGTGTTTCCATTTGGAAACTTGTTCTATGACTTCACCTTCCACCCCTTTTGTTTTTGGACAAGCAAATCTATTTTCCTTCATATATTTTTTTGTTTGTCTAAGTCAAGAATCAAAACCCTAGATTCTTGAAGACAATAGGTTCATAAATCAACCAGGCTTGGGAAATGGATATTTTAACTTTCTACTTCTTTCCTTATAATATTTTTAATTTTAATCCTGGTGGCACCTTGCCCCCGCTCACCAAATCATTTGCTTTATAGTGATTCAACTTAAGATACTATGTTTTCATTTTATACATATAAAAATTTCCAGAAAAGATATATAAAAACATTCACACTTTTTAGGGTTTAATATTCTAAGAGAAAAAATAATGTACAGTGTTGTCCTCCATTTTCATTTGTCAAATATTTCCTTTACTCTTTATCCTTCCTAAATTCTATCAGTGCTTTCCCCCCGCCTGCTGGGCTGTCTGCTCCAATATGAACAGGGATTCTATTTTAGTTCACTGGTATATCCCAAGCATTTAATAACCTATCTTTCAGATAGTAGTCACTCAGTAAGTAATCAATTATAAAATGCATGGGTCCTGCCCTTTCATAAAGGACACATGATACTTGCTCTTTACTTTTCATACTTTGTAATACTGATTTAACATTTTTAAATTACTGGAGTTGAAAATGAAAAAAAAAAAAAAAGATTGCTGAGTTGCTTTTTCAACCAGAGTGATACATGTTCAGTGAGTAACAATAACAGGACTACCTTATTTCACAGATTTAAAAAATAATTTGCCATCTCCCCACCCCTACCACACACATGTTAACATGTCTGATATCTGATTAAGGAGCATGACTACAATTAGTTGAACTCCTATTGCATGTTAATGCACATGAAGTCTTATTTTTTTCTATTTTTCAGATGAGGAAATTTAGGTCCAAAAGTTAAGCACCTCACCAGAGTTATGTATCTAGTAAATGGTGGTATCTGAGCTGTTATTGTTCTGGCCCAGAGATTGCGTTTTTTTTTTTTTTTTTTTTTACATAAATTAAAGATACATCTAGGCAACTGTACTCAATATCTTGTAGTAACCTATAATGAAAAATAATTCGAAAAGGAATCATTATGTATATGTATGCTGTACACAAGAAATTCACATATCATTGTAAATTGATGATGTGTCAATAAAAAAAGAAAAACTAAGATACATCTATTGACCATGTGTGAAGTATACCTGGACAGAACTCTGAAGTTGTAGAAATAGAATCATATATGCTGGAGTTGGAAGAAAATTGAGAGAACATCTATTCCAATTCCCTTATTTTGTAGATAAGAAAAGAATTCCGGTTAGGTTAAGTGCTCTAGGTAATAAATCTAGAAATTTGCAGACATAGAGCTAGGTCAAAAATCATGTATACTTGTAGTAACAAATTCAAATACTACAGAAGTATATAAAGAAAAACCCCAAATCTCACTATGCCCCATCCCGGACATATTCTACATTTCATAGATAGACGATACATCCTCCAGTTTTCAAGTAGCACTCAAAAATAGGGTTCATGATGCAAGATCTATAAAGCTCATTCTTAAAATTATTTTGGAAGTCAAAAGGAACATATTAGTGCACATAGAATCTTCTGTTACCTTATTAAGGAAGATGAATTGATGAAGAAAATGGAAGACTTTCAAAATATCTATTATGTACTAGGAACTCTTCATGCCTTAACTCATTTAACCTACATCACAAAGTTTTGAGATGAGAACTAGCTACCTTTATTATCATTTTATGAACGAGGTAACAAGAATTTAGAGAGGTCTGGCAACTTACCAAAAGTGTAAGGATGGAACAGTTGAGGACTTGGGCTCTGTGGCAGTGAAGATTTGGGTCATTCAAACCCTGGTTAATTGAGGTTCTGGCTGATGGTAGAGGTAATAACTAACGGTCACTGGAAGAAGGAAGCCAAAGGTATTAGTTAAAGTCCCTATGCCAATTATAGAAATGAGGACTGTAGAAGCTTTGCATAATGTTATTTGTTTTCTCTATGTTTGTGTGTGTGTATATGTGTGTGTGCGTGTATATGTGTGTGTGCACTTGTTTGTATGCTATTTTCTTTATCTCTTGGCTTCTTCTCCTTGTGTCATATGCGTATTATTAGTAGCTAAATTTACAATTTAGCTTTTAGGGGACTCTTACTATTCAGTAGGACTCTTACTGAATTTGCCAGTGATGGATACAAAGACTTTTTGGACTGTCTCATTTTGGGGAAGGAATAAAATCTTTTTTAAGAAGCGTAGCTATACACTGTTACATAGTGATATAAAGTATTTTATTGTATGGGAGTTAACATGTGAGCAGCAGGGAACATGTAGAAGTTAAGAGTCAAAGGCATGGACTGTGCTCCTTAGCTATCTATTGCATATCAGCTCCAAATTAACCTTTTTGCTTGCTCTGTGAAAATGGATCTGAGCCCTCTGGTGACTGGCACAGTGTTAAGCTTTGTCAGTCCAGAGGCGTGGAGAGAGGAATGCGGAAGGTAGGGCTTTGTTTTCTGGTTTTGGAGTGCTCGATCAGCAGTCTCCCATAAGGGATGGCTTCTTCCTTGCTTGGCTTCTGCAGCTCCTGAAGTGTGCAGCTGCTTCGGCAGTCCCCCGCCTGCAGTGCACGGCAGCCAGCAGCACGCAGTGGCCAGCAGCTTCCACTTGGGTGGTTTCTGCAGCACCTCCCCGTGAACAGCTTTCCCAAGCACGTTAGAGCACAGATTTCCAGCAAGTTCTGCCAGCTAGGTACCACAGCAAATTCTCTGCCATTTACCTAGTCATGGCTGTGCCCTCTCCTTTAAGATCTGTTTCTTAGTCCGGAGGGACTTAAATCTGGAGGGATGGCGGGGAGGCATTCTTTAAGCTGTTCTATCTCAGTCCTAAGGACAGTGACTGCTTCTCATATTCCTATACGTTTTAGAGTTCTCTCTACTTTTCATTAGCCAATACCTCCTTACTCCAGTCCCTCATTGTAGTTAATAATTCACTCATTAATCTTTCCCTTTTCAAATTACTGTGTGGTTTCTCCTGATTAAACTCAAGACTGTCTGACCTCAATGTCCATACTTTTAGACCATTACCGTGTGCTACCACTGCTCCTTACCATTAACAGGGGTAAGTTAAAGCTGTTAATGATGTGGCTTTGCATAACTTTTAAAGATAAACAGCTAATACTTCTAATTGTAGAATCGTAGAATTTGAGGATGGGGAAGGACATTAGAAATGATTTAATTCAGTCTTCTTTTATTGAGGTGTGGAAACTGAGGCCCAAACAACTTTAAGAATGCTGAGATCCCTGTTTTATCCATTTTTGTATCACCATTGCCTACCACAGAGTCAGTGTTCAATAAGTGTGAATTGAATTGAAGTAAGTGAATTAACTTAGAAAATATTTATTGAGCACTATGCTTGTAGCTACAGATGGAATGATGATTTAGACAGACATAATTTTTCTCCCTCAAGAGATCTTCAGACAAGTAGCAAATCTGAAATCAGAATTATAACTTTGGTTAAACCTAAACCCTCATAGTTGTGGCTGTAGTCACCAACCTGAATTGTGGATTGAAATCAGAAGCTGGTTTTCTTTGTGCACTCTTTATACTTGTGTCTAAATTTTCATAGGAAACAGGATCGTGTGGACATGATTAAATTTAAATTAATTTAACTCTGATGTGGTTATTAGAACCTGCTATCTTCCAGAACAAGCTTTGTATAGTTACCTCTAAAAGCTCAATTTCTAAAACACATGTTCATGGTTTTACTTTTTCTTTTATGGGGATATTATTTTTATGCAAGAATCCCAAACTCTTTTTAGATTTCAATTTAGCAGGAACTTTCTACTCCACTTCCTAGAATGATGGGTGACAGGAAATAAGGCCAACCTTGTGGGGTCAGATTGTGAAATACCTTGAATATTTAGCTTACAGGGATTTTAATAACCTTGGCTGTTTTGGTTTATGAATTCTGAAAACCTTAAGAAATTTAATAGATGTCTATGTTTAGCATATCTTCATGGAGATATTTCTCTGATAATATAGCTTGTGACAATCTAGACCATTTATATTGTTAATGTTAATTCACCACTCTCCCCTGTTTGCAAGAGATATTAGGACATATTTGAATCCATTAAGTTTATTTAAGAGAAATTTCAGTTGCATTTTAATCAAACATATATATTTTAAAAATTCTGGGCACAGAGTTAGAGGCATTATAATTTTGCCATCTTCATCAGTGGTTGTGCTCTCTCTGTAATTCATATGGATATCTTGCCTCTTATCGTTGGGGGAGAGTTAAGTAGCAGAACTTTTCAAAAAAACTTGGAATAAATCTCACCTTTTAAAGAAAATAATTTCTACTAATTAATATATTTAAGATAGAGGATTATGTTTCTGATAAAAAGGTTTTTTTCTTATGTAAAATGCATTCGTGGATAGGCAGACTGAAGGAAATCAGTAAGTGGCTCCTGTAATTTCATTTCATTATTTGAAAATAAATTGAAAAGCTAAGAAAAGTGAACAAATAATCTTTATCAAATAGTGGTTTTAATAGCTCTTGTTTCTGGTAATATCTTCTTGTGAAATTATAATTTTAATCATTCACTTTGTGTCCAGTATTATCTTTTTATTTACATTAATACTCATATCCATGACATAAATGTAATATAGGACATCATGACTGTTTTGAAAAGTACCTCCTTTTCTGCTTTCCCTTTCTCTTCTGCCTTATATTTCTGTATCTGTCTTGATGATTCTCATTTCATAAACTCAATTCCCCTCGCACATACTCACTCCTTGCCTGTTCAGACCTTCTGCTGACCTCTAAAATTCATGGCAGACAAATTTTACACAAATATAAGAGAGTAAGGATTTGGTCCTTTGCTTTCACTGGTCCCTCCAAAGGTCATTTCTTTTATGGCAGTACTTTAAAAGTGCTCACTGTTTTTTTAAAAGCATGATTTAAAAGTACTATGGGTAAAGTGCTAAAAATAAAAATTGACTGTATCTGTATACATGGAGAATCACATGTACTGCCTTAATGTATTTTCTTCTAATTTTTGTCTATGCATTTTTGAGATATAATTAGGATTATACTTTATAAAAATTAGTACTTTGTAGCTTTTATTTTATATTCTATTAAAAAAAATTTCCCACCAGTAAGTAATCTTCAAAGACCTGATTTTTAATAGCATGACGTTTCATCATATAGAATAGTGACTTTTAGGTGCTAACGTAAAAGGATTTCCAAGTAATCATACAGTGATGGAGGTGGGCTGTCCCATAATGAACCACGGGAGCAGTTGGCATGTTGCATGTACTCCGAGGAAGGCAGCAGACAGGGCCGCTGCCTGTTGCATTCCTTACCAGCAAGAACATGCTCCTCTTGTGTGACTGGCCTGGAGGGACCGCAAAGGGAGAGAGACAAACCGGCCTCACAGGATTGTTTCATTCCATGAAGAATGGAAGAGGCTGAAACTTGTCTTCCTCTCTAGCATGATAATTGCTAACTATGGAATCCGTAAAAGGAACAATGAAAATTTAAGGCGATTGTATAAATTTATGGAATATCCATCATTCAAAAGTAAATCAATACTATATTTTGATCTTAATGCACTAAGAACGATGCAATTCTTGGTTAAATTCTTTTCTTCAATTAACCCCCCTCCCAATTTTTACAATGAGGTGATAGCCACCAAAGTGACCTTCAAGTTGCCAATGTGTCTGAGTTACTGTAAATGGCCATTTAAGATGACAATTAAGCAGTGACATCTCTTAAAAATGTCTAAGTTTCCATAAAATCTAAACTATTCCTTTGAGTAAAAATGTTCACAGTAGCCAATCCGATGTTAAGTAGAGAGGGATTTTTCTAGGTTAGGGAGTTGTATTTTTCTCTCTAGTAATAACAGTGGGCTGCATTCTCTAACTGGGTTTATTGTTTTCAGTAACGTAATGATGTTGGCCAGTAGGCATCAACATGGTACAGATCAGTGGAGGTTGGTGACTATTTTGAAGTCATCTATTTTGCATATTTTAATATGTCATAATAAAAAGATCTGTGACTAATATTTAGATTTGAAAAGCCTTTTTATATGAAAAGATTATTGATTATTCTGGCCCTAGAGTGTACAACTACATAAGCTACTTTGAAAGTAAATGTTAAATGAAATGTTTATGTTATCTGTTTAGATGACAGAGCAATTTAATGGCTGTCATGAAACATATTTGAAATTATTGTTTTGAGACAATGCTCTATATTTATATAATGGTGATATTTCATCTTTAATAAATATTTGAGCTATTTGACTCCTGATGAGCATCTTTTATTGAAATTTACCCAGATTTCTAAATGTAGCAATTTTTTTTTTTCTGAGGTTGCAGTCATACCTTGACTGTAATTTTGGCTTAAATTTTTTTGCATAATTATTTTGAAGTTGATGTAATGAAGAAAACAAAGAGCACATTTGTGTGGGAGAGAGACACAGAGAGAGAGAGAGGAAAAGAAGGCAGTATTTTAAAATAGAGTTTGATGGTTTACTAGGAAAAAAAACTTGCCCTTAAATGTTAACCAACTACAGTAACAACTCATGCAGGGTTTTAAAAATTATTATATGTTTATTCTTTATCACTTGTATAGTGTGTAATAACTTTACCAGATGGACATATTTATTTGTTTTCTGCAAGATTCACTTTTGGGACCAATCATTTCACTGCAGCAGTGAATCTCTGTTTTTAAGATATGTGGTCAGAGTAATACATTTTTAAAAATTTGCTTTCTAGCTGAGACTAATTGCAATCTTCAGTTAAAAGTGAAAAATAAAAATAAAAAAACAAGAAATACATTTTTGCTAGTTAGACTGCTGTGTGAAACTATAAACTTTAGAGCATGAGTGAATTTTCAGATCATGTCGTTCAATATTCTTCCTTTTACAGCTAAGGATACTTATGTCCAGAGAGGTGGCCTGACTTTCATAAAAGCTCCTTCAAGATATGGTTGGGAATGAGATATGAGGCCTTTGCAGTCTTGGGCAGTTCCTTGGCTGTAAAGATAAATTTGTTCTCATTGTTTTGTTTATTGTAAGTCCTTGTGTATTTGTAGGTCCGTGCAACTAAGTGCTTTATCACAGCACTTGCACTTAGTATCTGTTTCAAATAATATGCACGATCAACATATACAAATATTTTCATTTTCTGTTAGGTAAATTTCTCTTTAAAACTGTAATTTAAAAAAAAACCCAGAATATTTTCAAAACAGTGTCTTGTCAGTATCAGCATGAAGAAATAGGAAGATTTTGTTGTCATCCAAGAGCAGGTAGCATTACCCTATGATTACAGCAAATAAGCAACTAGGAATGCTGATCAGGTCCTCTTCTAAACACGGCTTGAAATTTTTTAAACTGACTTGGTAAGTCCCTTAAGCCATTAGCACTTGTATTTCTTTATTGCAGAAAGGTGATAATAGCTGTCCTCTGGCTGTTAACCTTTAACCAATGTGTTGTGCACACATCGATTTCTCTTTAATTGAAATATTTAGTTCCTTGATGAGTCTGTGTTCATGACTGGGCTGAATATTTTTAATGTCCTCCCAGTGGGGCTATAGAAAGACTGAAAAATAGATGAAAATTCATTCTCAAATTGAAATTTTTATTATTGCTGTGAACTTTTCCTAAGAATCATTTGATCAAATGCAGCTAGCTGATGGGAAAGGTTACCCCTAGAATGGAATTCTATGATTATCTACGTCAGTGGCTTTTAAACTGTGGTCCCCTGACCTGAAGCACCGTCACCTGGTCACTCACTAGAAAGCAAATGCTTGGGTCCTACCCGAGGTGTACTCAATCAGAAATTAGAGTTGAGGCCCAGCTCTCTGTGTTTTAATGAGCTCTATACAAAATTTTGATTTATGCTAAAGTTTGAGAACCACTATTCTAAATTAAAAGAAGAAAGATAAATAAGATAAAGTCATGGAAGTCAAACCATCTCAGACTTGACAACAGAATTTATGCTGTATTGGATATATATTTTTGTATGTTCACTCAAGGAGACAAGAGACTTTGTATTAAGCCCACTTGAACTTCTTGTTCTAACTTTAGATTATCACTGAAAATGTTGAAAGAAGTCAGGAAATTTTGAAGTTTTGATAGCCAAGCATTAAGGTATTGAAAAAAGCAGAGGGAAGTCATTAAGGAGAATACGATTGCTGCTGAGATGTTGGTATCAGAAAGCTAATAATTTGTTCAGTGTACAAATAAAAGCTGAGAAAGTACAGGGCACACTACAAGATTTATCCCAGTTTTAAAAACTCTGATCATCTGAGAGTGCTACTCTTGTTCAGCATTTGTTTTTATAAATAAAAGTGTGATTTGATACTAAAATAATGATAGTCTTGAGGTTTAATTTAGTTCGAGATTAAGGAAATCAGAGAAGCTAGAAGGTTTTGTTTCATTGCGAAAGATTTATAAAAAGTTTTATACTGGAAGTACATTTTTTTGGTAGTGGATATAAATTTTTTTCAGGGAAGAGAAATTATAAAATAGAGTTAATTTAGTGCTGGACAGGACTGTGTTTGTAGTTGTGGAAGTTTGAACTATGTTGCTGATACTGGCATGGAGGAAGAAATGATACTGGCAAATGTGTCCAAGGCTGGGTTTGAACATTGCTGGCTGTACACCAGTGGTTCTCAAAGTGGTTGTTTTGGAGAGATCAAGGCAAGGTGGTGAGTTTGTCAGAATTACCTGGATATCTTATATTACACTATTTGTGTTCCTCAATATCTTACATTCTCCCAAAATCCATTTCACAGGCCACCCATGAAGAACATAATTCTTAGATTGTATGAAATCTAAAATGAATTGGTCTTTAAGAATAAGTCTTAGTTATGTGTATTGTTATCTCATCTGTAATATTTGTGTAGTTATCCAGTGTAGGTGGAAATATTACATATCAGCTAAACTTTAGTGTCATGTGTTTCTATGAAAATAGAGGAAGAAGGGAAGCTTAATTATTGTACATGGATTTCATCATCTCTTTTGTAAACTATGAGGATTTTTCTATCTATAATGGATAATTTGTTTTTTCTCCAAATACTTCTACCTTTCTTTTCTTCTAAATAAAGCCGTAAAAAGTATTAAAAATGAGGCTGTAAGTGTTGGGGAGGATGGAAGGCCTGCCTTGGCCAGTCAGTAGACCTTTGTGAGGAAGGTGCCTATAAATATGAAGTCACCTATTAATTGTTTAGAACCCTACTGCTGTCCCTAACCCTTTTGGTTCATTATCATTAATGGAATGATGTAAGTTTGTTAATATCATTTTTTTCGAGGATGCTGATTTTTGTGAAAAATGTATGTCATCCCTATAGACTTCTGAAATGTGCAAAGCTGGTTACCTGAGAGGTGGAGAGCCTTCTTAATCTGACTTAGGTGAGCTGCTATCAGTGCCCTTCAGTCTTGATTAACCCCTTCCTGGCCATCAGATCCATGGGCAGTTCTATCTGGTCTCTGCTTCAGCCCAGATTAGTGCTCTGGTCAGCCTCAATTCTTGTGTGATTCCCTTCTCTCCTGCCGACATTCTCTTTCATCCATGGTCTCTGCTGCCCTCCTACCTGTGTCCTCACCTACTCTGTAAGGTCAAGTCTGATCAAGACATTCTTTTAAAACCCCAACTCTGTTCCTGAAAACCTGCTAAAAGCAGAGATAACACTGAGACAAGGCATAGTCAATGGAGATATAACAGATATATACCTTGAACTTAAGGAACACAATATACTTTCAGAAATAAAATTTATACCGCACAGTGGCAGAACACAAGGTCCTTCAGAAGAAATCAAGTCATCTGTTACGCGGTGCTCTTTTAGCATCCTTCTTAACATGTCAGTTTCTCATATACATGGCTGTGAGTACTTGATTAATGTCTCAAAAGTATGTTTTATAAAAGGCATGGTCTGTAGCTGTTTGGTTTGCTATGTGTGGACTATGAGCTTAGTGCCTAACTCAAAAGTGCCTAAGAAATATGAACTGGAGGAGTTCCAAAGAAGGAAACATCACTGAGAAAAAGAGGGGCAAAGAACACTTTATTATGTGACATAAGGTGAGTCTGAATACAGGTGAGTCTGAATACAGCTTAGAACTATTGGTAGCATATGGAACCATGGGCAGTATATAGATAGAGAGGTGGTTGCCCTATAATCCCAGGGAGGGAAGCAGCATGGACATAGGGAACAAGGTCAGTGTGTAAAGGATGTTCTGATTTAGCTTGAGGGAAGAGTTCCTGTGTGAAATAGTAGAAGAAGAGATTAAATGTGTGAGGTGGGCAGATGATGGAAGACTTGGCTTAATGTCTGTTGAAACTGGTTTGACTTGGTTCAGGGAAACTTCTCTCTTCCCAGCTTTGGGAAATCAGCCATGGTAGGGGTATTTACGCTGTAGAAATGGGCAAATTGTACAAATTAGGGCTCCCCCTCTTCCAATAAGCACCTACAGTGAATCGGTTGTTAAATATTTATAAGCAAATCACTTTGAGGATGTTAGGCCTCAAAGGTGTATTTGTTTCTAGATTCAGGGAAGAGGCAGTAAGATGAAACTGAAATATTTGTAAGATTAAAAGCCACTACTTAGCCTGGCATAGTGTGGAACTATTGTAGTGAATAGAAACTGAAAGTACTGAAGCTAGTAATTTCGGTTAGAAAATAACATGGCACAATGGATGGTTTGGGAAGATTAGCTTTTTTTCTGTCACTCTTTGACGTTAATGTGTTGCCTTGATTTTTTTTTTTTTTCTCCTTCTTAAGTTTCTTCAGGTCAGTGAAACTCCTCCCATTCTCAGAAAATCATCTTGTTTTAGGATAACTTCAGTCCTGTAGAAAATTGTGACACTGAAATTTTAAAATTTTATTTGCTTTTGTATTTTATGTCTATATTTTCCCTTATGAAAAAAGGAAAGGAAATGATTTCTTGTATAAATAACACATTATAAAAATTGGGTAATGTATAGAGTTATAAAAGAGAAAACACCCATAACATATAGATGGATAGCTATTGTTAAACTTTAAAAAAAAAATTATTTTTCTAGGGATAATCCGATAGTTCCAATTTCCTTTCTTTCTTTCATTTTTCTTTGTAGTACTTACCACTGCCTAATAAAAATGCTTATTTTTTGGTTTATTCTTTGTCATCTTATAGAATGCATCAAAACAATGTAAATTCACCTATGTTTTCCTCCTAATTTCAAGATTTTATTTTTTATCTTAATTTTTAAATCCACTTATGGATTAAATGAAATTTGAAATAAATTATGTGATTGATTTCAATATTTCTTTTTAAAAGTCTTCCTCAGCTGTTCCAACACCATTTGATGATTATTGCCTTGGAATGCCACTGTGTTCATAACCTGAATATCCCTATTCTACTTAGCTGTGTTTCTTATTTTATATTCATTTAATTACTCAATGAGTCATTCATCCAACAAATACTTACTAGATATTGCTACGTACTAGGCACTGTACTAGTTGAATGGTATTGGGACAGCTAGTTCCATTCCCAGTTAACTCACAGTCCTTTTTAAAACTATACTTAGTCCAGTCTAGCTTAGTCTAATGAATCAGATTCTTTTTAAGTTCTTGCCTGTGATTTATGTAGTGCAGTTGGAGATGAATGTGGTAATGGAATCCAAGGGGGTAGACAAAGGGCAACATGGAGAGGACCCAAGAAGGGAAGAGTGAAAATTTTGATATGGGGCAAAGGCAAAAAAAATTATTTGCCTCTGACTTTAAAGCCTTAAATCACCCTAAAAAGAAAAATCTACATTCAGATTCTGTGTAAGAGATAGAATTACCTTAAGTGACATATTTTTGTAAAAAATTTACTCTTTCAAAATTCATTCATTCACTTATTTGGGGGGAAAGTGAGAGAAATATAGAACAAATTTTAGTATAATAAAAATTAAGTTAATTAAAGAGAAATTTCTGGATTTCTGGATCTTACTAATTTGTCATTTAAAAAGTAATAGATATAGCACTATGGATGCAGTAACAGAAACATGCAAAGGGAAGTTTCATCAAAACCCAAAGAGAGACTGGACAGGTTTTTGAGAAGAGGGCAAGTGAACTTGAACTGAGTTTTCAAATTTGAATATGAATTCTTCAGAAAGGGAAGTGGAGAATGGTCATGTGAGTTCAAAGATTTCTAGGCTGAGATATAAAGGATGAATTTCGGGAAAGAAAAGAACTTGAGCAAAAGTTAAGGAAAAAAAACACAAAAAAACAAAAACACGTGTTGCTTGAAGAAAGGCCAATTGCTTGATACATCTGAATAGTCCTGTTGTGTAAGTGGTGGGGAGAGGAGGCTAAAAAATGCTGGCTTGAGCCATTTCTTAGAAGACTATGTGTGGAAGACTGTTGGCTACATGTACAGTATCCATTGCCACCTATTTTCCTTACAAATGGGACCCTAATTTTTTCACAGCAGTGATATACCCAAGAAAATGTATGTTTCCAAGACTTCTGGGGGTGGCCAGATTACACAATTTTCCATGTATTTTATTTAGTTGAATACTTATTTATTGGTATCTGCTCTAAGCCAGGCACTGTTCTAGGCACTGGAGATACAGCAATAGAAAACAAACAAATAAATGAAACAGAGCAATCTCTAATCTGGATGAGCTTAATTCTAACGGGAAAAGGGGGAGCATTGAACACAACTCCTCCACCCTGCCCCAAAAGGAAAATATGCAGTACGTTACGTGAGTACTATGAGGAGAAAACAAGTAAGAAGATTGTTTTACTTTTAAGTAGTATGGTCATATAGAGCCCCATTATTGGAGCAAAAAATTAGAGATAAGGAAGCACTTCTTGTTGATTTTTGGGAAGAGAGAATTCAAGGCAGAAGGAGCAGGAATTCCTGATACCTGGGTCAGCAATGTGCCTAGTGTGTTCAAGGAAAATCAAGAATAGTAGGAAAGTAGGGGAGAGTATAGCTCAGGGGTAGAGTGCATGCTTAGCAAGCCAGAGGTCTTGGGTTCAATCCTGGGTACAATCCTGGGTACTTCTACTAAAAACAATAAGTAAATAAATAAGCCTAATTTCCTCCCCCTCCAAAAGATAAAGACAATTATGAGAGTTTGTCCTTAACTAGGGATAGGATGTTATGACTATTAATTGAGAAACCCAGATGGGAAAGATTTCTGAGAAACAGGGTTTTGCTGTTGTTGTTCTGTTTTTCTTATTTGTTTTTCTAAGGTGTAGACATCAGGGACTTGGCTGGGACTCGTAAAATTTGAGAGGCCTATTAACATAGAGCTATCGAAGTGACTCTTGGATTTAGGCAGGGGAGAAATCTTGACTGGAGATACTTATTTGGGTCCTGTCAGCATAAAGACAGTTTTAAAGCACTGAGACATCAAAAGGTCATGAAAAGGATATGGATAGAGAGGAGAAAAGAAGGGAGTCCCGGGGCTTTCTCTTGTAAAGAGTTTGAGTTGTGAAGGGAATTAGCAAAGGGGATTTAGAAGGAGCAGTGAGTGAGGTACGAAGAAAACCAAGAGGGTAGAATGCTCTGGATGTCAAGAAAATTTCAGAAAGGATAGAGTCAAAGGGGCTGTAAACCTGAGATTTTTAAAAACTCAGATGGAGAAATGACAGCATGTTTATTTGCTGACTGGAAATAATAAGAGACAGAGTGCAATACTCTTTGGTGGATGAAATAGGCTGAGATCTTGTATACAAGAGAAAGTTTTGGAAAAATATCCAGTCTTGAAGCTGATAGGTGAGAAGGTGTGGTGATGGAAGCGTCTCAAAATTTTTTATGGCTTGCTTCAGGTTTCTCCGGGAAATATGAGCTGAATGTGCTGATGTGCATATATGGAAATACGGAGGCTTTGGTAGAGGAGAACGTATGAACTGGTAGTTGTTGGACAGTGGGGAAATGAATGAACTCGAAAAGATGGCGGGGAAGCAGGAAGGAAGGCTCCCTTCCACTCTTTCCTGCATGGATTAAGGATGCAGTGATGAAGGCACAGTAGCAATCTTGCAATCATAGCAGAAGTATTGTGAGGACAAAAGTTTCATGTGAGTAAATGAAAAAAACCTTTAATTTGTTCTGTAATTTTGGAGCATTCTACCTTTCTTTCACTTACTTCTAGACTTCATGGCATATGAGAAAAATAAAATGTCTGTTTGGTTAATCCTGGGTAGTTAAGTCTCTGCATATGTGCTCCTGAAATCTGTCCTACCGCAAGCATGGACTTACTTGTTAGATGAAGGAAGTCACTGAAGTTTTTGAATGGTATGACAGTTGGATTTTCCCCAAATATTATTACCTCTGTTCCTTGATAACACTGGTTTGGCTTAGAGTCAAAAGCATCATATAGAGTCTACTGATGCTTGTGCCAAGAAGGAAAGTCTTTCAATCAAAACTCATTGAAATATGGTGTTAATAGGTTGTTTTTTTTTTCCTGTTGTGAAAAATTATTAGATGAATACAGTGGTGTTAAAGATACCTGAGAATAAATTGCTGTAGGTCTTCAAATTTATAAAAGTAGACTTTAGTTTCCCATTGTGGATTTTGGATACCATGTCAATGTTCCCATGTAGACAACAGTCAGAATGAAGAATGGGCTTCAAAATATCACACAAGTTCTATTTTATCATTGAAAATCCTATGTTTATTTGGGGTTGGTCAATATATAAGTCCTCTGTATAATCATTTCTTGTTAAATAACAAAAACAGATTTTAAAAATGAGGATTATTTTGGCACTATGTATAAGTTAGCAAGTAATAATCTCTTCATTAACTTTATTAAAATTCTGTCAGATATTCTTCAACTGAGGCTAACGTCTGCACAGGTATGTGTGATGGTATTCTGGGGGGTACCTAGAGAGTCAATTTATTTCATGGCAGTACATTAAAAATGCTTTTCTTTTTAGAATAACTACCAATTTATTAAGTGATAATGTGCTAATTCTCATAATTTTGAAGATGCATGAAAATGACTAAATAATTGAGCTTTCTAAAGCTAAATCCATAGATGACTCTCTTATTTCATTAATTTGTTCACTTATATATTTTGATTTCTTTCTTTGTGCCAGGGATTGGGCTAGGTGAAGAGAAAAAAGCAGCAGACAAGAAAGACAGACCTTGTCAACAGAGAGCAAACCTATTTTTATGAAAGAAAGGAAGAGAACTAAGTTTAATGAACACTTACTAAGTGCCAGTCACTGTGGACCATATATTCTGATACATATTTTACTGACATATATTATGTCAATAATAATTGACATATGTTTTTCATACTCACTGCCCTCCAGTCTCATTGCTTAGTGCAGGGCCATGCAACTGGGGTCTTTCTAGTTAAAAGTAGTTGAAGGGATTTAGAAATGAACATAAAATAGGAGCCTTTTGTTGAAAAGTCAACAATGCACTATAGCACTATATTTGAAATATATTCATGTAACCTGAATACTGTAGCACCTAGAAGTTTCGGTATAATGAAACTTTATTCTAGATTTTGCTGTTAGCTATTATGCAAAGAACATTTTAGAAATTATTGCCGTTAAGAGAAAACTGGATGTAAGATTTAAATGGCAATGAGTTCTTTAAACTTCAATGTCTTCATAATTTTTACAGGATAAATAATTTTTTTTTTTTAAATTTAGAGGTTGATTACTTAGTTTCTGGATTATTCTGGCTTCATTAATGTCATTTTCTTTAACTTTCCTTTGCTTGACTTACAGAAGTTTCTATTTCCTACCACTTTTTCTTCAGAAAGTCCTTCAAAAGTTTGATGAAGAAGGCAGTTGAAATTAATGATTTAATGAGGTATTTTGTTGATACCATCTTCCAAGTACCCAAATAATACCTATATGGAAGCTTGCTGTAGTTGCATAGGTTGTTGTTGTTGTTTTGGTCTTTTACTGAATCTCCTGGCTTTTGCATTGCTGTTTCTGCTTTAGATGGTGTATTATGTCATGTGCATACTACGAAGGAAATCTGCTTACGGGGTAATACAAACCTTCATAGTGTAGGAAGATGGATGATTTTGTTCTCTCACCTTTCTTTTTCCGTAACTTCAATTTTCTAACTTATTAGAATAGTATTAATTTTATTAACAAAAATTATATGATTAAATTTTTAAAATGACTCTTAGACAGAAATAATTAATGTCTACCTCTTTAATCCTTTGCTAAACCCACCTGGGCAATAAGCATACATTTCAGGCAATATCAGAGATTTTAAAAACAGTATCAGCATACCAGTTTAGTTATTATATCACTGAATTAACCACTATTTTGATGCTCAGTAGCTTTGACCTTTGTGGTCTCACAGTTAAGTGACCCGGAGAATGGTTTTTCCTTCATGAAAGTCCATGACTTCAACTACAGAGGAAATGACATTTTCTAAACTAGACAGATGCTTGCCGAAAAAATATTTCCTAACCACTTGTCAGGTGGAGTGATGTGGGGGAAAACACCCAAAACACCAAAGAAGAGTAGGTGATAGAGGATATCATTTGCACATGAATAGGTCAGAATTTCCATCAAAGCTTAGAAACCTGAGTGTTTTCCATGACACAGGAGTTCTTAAACAAGATCTTTATTTTCATTTAACAACCCATTGCTGACTTTCTTACATGAAAGACACGACTTTACTAAAGAGGTAAAGTTCTCTGAAGAATTTTGAATTTGTTTCCATTTACTTTTTTGTAAAATAATTTGAAAAATGTATTAAAATCCTGGAGTTTTATGGATTTATTGTTTAAAAGAAAATGTGTATCAATAAATGCAGCAGTTAAAATTGTAGTGTGTCTTTAGTAAGATACATTTATCATTGGTAAGTTAATGTCATGAATTAGTAATTAATACTAAAATTTGTATTGAGGTCACTGATAATGTTTCTATGAGTATATGGAATTCTGTATAGATTTTGTAGTTTGAAAATAATATTATCTATTATTTTCTAAATAACTAGGTACATATGTGTACATATATATTTTCATATTTTTTATAATAGAATAAATAGGGACCCTTTTTTGAGAGCGTCCCGAGAATTATTTTAAGGCAAAATTTGCTTTGTAAGAAACGTGGAATAAATTTAGTCTATAATGACATGGAAATTTGGGATAGATGACTATTTTTTTAAATTAGTAAGTGGCATATAATATTCTGCATGTTGATTTCTTGGTCTATAAAATGGGCCTTGACAAGGAGGAGGGCTGGAGAGGGAACTGAATAATAGTACTTGAGTCTATTGTGTATTTTTTACAGGCTTATACATTTCTGAGGGATAGTTTTAACTGAGCATGAATTTATCCTTTTTTTCATAGTTCTCTTGGTTTACAAATTGGTTATCTGACAGCTTCTTGCTCTCATGAAATACACATTTTCCTTTCCAAATGGAAAGGCAGAGAGCTTGTTTTATTGATATAATTAAGATTGTTATTACTAAAAAAAAAAACAAATTTTAAAGCATTGCCTATGTAATGTTCTAATAATTGGTAAATTTATAATTAAATGAAATTTAAACAAGCAGAGTAATTGATAAACATGATCTTTTTAAACAGCCATTTGTACTATGTTGTTAAAGAGGTAGGATACTCTAAAAAAGGTTTGTATTTTCTCTTTGTCTTTGTTTTCTTTTGTAAAATAACTTGATAAAATGTATTCCTAGAGTTTGCAGTGGGGAGTGTATTTATTATTCAAAAGAAAACCTGTGTCAATAGATGCAGCAATTAAAAATCTTCAAGTGTTGTAAAAAAATAATGAAAGAAGCCAAAATTACTAGAATCAATTTAGTAAATTAAAACTTTAGTCTAATAAGTGGGTCATATATTCCAGGGACTGCTTTGGCTGGTTTTTCTAATAGTGTTTTTCTAATAATGTCCAGACATAGAATCCAAAGATTCAAGGTGGACATGATTCTGGTGAGAGAATATTATTTGTTTCCCATGATCCAGTGCTTGAATAAAATGAATGAGAGAGAATATAGAAAAGGGAGAACCAGAAAAGGGGGGAGAATACTATGAATGAGTAAAGAAAAAAGATAAAGTTGGAATTTTATGGAAGAAGCAATTACATGGGTACACATAGTTATCATTAAACATCTAGAATTTAGTAAAATATTGTTTTGAAAATGCTTAACATTCAGAGATGATGATTCACTTACCTAAATTTATAATAATGGTCAAAATATGCTTTATTAAATATTTACCAATGCAGGGAAATGTGTTTTACAGAAGGCATTGTATAAAATCTGGTGCAGTCATCTGAGAGGTCATAATTTGGGACTAGCAATGTCATTAGAAAAAATGAATAATTATAGCTTAAACACAGAGTAGTGACAGAGCAGTCAGTTATTAGAATTAAGAACTATAGGCATTTTGTTGGTGCAAAACCGTATAGAATTTTGATGAAGACTGTGGACTCAGTCAGATTGATTACTCTTCAAATACAGGCCTCAGCACTTACAAGCTGTGTAATATTGCACAACTCTCTGGACCTCACTTCCTCATCTGAAAAGAAAGGATGATAGTAGTAGGACCCAAACTCACTGCATTTTTAAGAGGATTAAACTGTATGCATGTGTGTAGTCTTATATGAATATGTGATTGTATGATTGTGTTATTGTGATGTATGTAATTGTGTATGTGATTATGTATAAGTAAGTGCTTGCATGTCTGATGTGATTGTGGACTGAATGTAATTGTGTATGTGAAGGTGTGCACATGGTTATGTGTACATGTATATATATGCATATGTAATTGCATATGTATGTGATTGTGTTCATATATACATGCATATATGACTTGAAGTGTATGTGAAGTTCTTGGAGTGCTTGACACATAGTAGGTCCTCCATGGAAGTAAATTACAGCTGTAAATGATAATTACACTGAAAGGGAAGAAAAGGCAGAAGGACAGGGGACAGGTTGAAAACATTGTAAATACAGAATGAGTGGGGTGAAATTAGCATCCTTTGGTTTGTGTTTAGAAGGATGAAGACTAGTTAGGATGATTAATGGTGAGGGATTGATTTATAGCTGCAGAAAAGAAGACAGAGGGGCACAAGGTAACACCTCAGAGGGAGGTGATTGCTAGTCTCAGATGTAAGTGGTTCATAAATCAGTGAATGAGAAATTTATTTATATTGCTCTATAGAGTTTCCTTGATTTGATTCTAGGTCCTCTACTCTGAATTTCCTAACGTAATTTTTAAAGGGTAGAGTTTTTCTCCATTCTGCTAATGTATCTCTATGGGTATATATACATGTTCCAAAAACATGTAGGTTATATGGTCTTAGGGAGAAGTTTCTGAAATTTTTCAGCAGTGTGTTAGAGGTTTGTTGTTGTTGTTATTGTTTCCTTCTGTCACATTAAAATTTAGCTTATTTTAGGATTAAGATACTGTGAGCTTATTCTGCTGGCTTGTGAGCTTTAGAGTTAACCTTGGACAGTATTTATTAAATGTTTGCACAAGAAGAATTGATGTCACTAGGAGGATGGTAAATATACAAGTTAAATATACCAAGGGTGACACATGGTTGATGACTATCTTCTGTTTGCTGCTAACTTTGAGTATTAAATATCATCTAGATTCCAGATGCAGAAGCATATTCTGTCAACATGTAAAAATGCATTTCATTTTGCTTTTATTACACGAATTTCTCTTATTCTGTTCTAGTGCAAATTATAGAATATAGAGTAAATTCTCTCTTCCACAAAAAACTTATAAAAGGGTTCAAGTACATTCAATAGGTCTATCGACAAAACAATTACTGAGGAAAAAGTTATAACAATGATAAACTTATATTTACTAGATTTTTAAATGTTCAAAACATTATAGTCATTGACCAACTAGCTCATGTATTAATCTCTCATAGGTAGAATTATTTGCTTAATCTTTCAGTTGGAAGGAAAGAGTTGTGATTATTTAAACATCTTTTTTTTAATATTCTATTTTATTTTAATTTTGGGGGGTGGGTAACTAGGTTTGTTTATTTTTAAATTTTTTTAGGAGATACTGGGGATTGAACCCAGGACCTCGTGCATGCTAAGCATGTGCTCTGCCACTTAAGCTATACCAACCCCCCTAAACATCTTTATTCTGAAGAACACAGACTATTTCTGAAAGTTACCTGAGCTCCATATCATTTTCATGAAATCTGGCAAATGGGAATCATTAATATTTTCATGTTACAGCTAGAGAACAGCAGTAAATTTGAGGAAGAGTAACTTACTCAAGGTTATACACACAGGGAATTGGTGGGAGAATTGGTGATTTGGGTTGGCAAGGTCAGTGACTATAAGAGTTGAAAAGACATTTTGTTTGAGGAGGTCACTGAGTGAAAAGCATTCATTCAGATATGATTACTGTAGCTTGTACCAAATTCTACTTTTATATTCCTTTATAATTTTTCCCAAACATGGAAAAATATTGCCTAGAGTTTTCAGAACTATCTAACTCTGTTTAATAGAATTTTCTCCATTTTAATCTCCATACTCCCTGGAAAACATACTCCCTAGCATTTTCTAGAGATGCTAGAATGAAAGTCAAATTCTAATTCGTTAATTTCAAAGGCACCAATGTGTGTCCTCTGAAATATTTAAGGAACATATATTTGCTTCTCCTATTTTAGACACAGTCAACTTCTAACCACCCTTACAATTGAGACTTTTCTAAAGAAGTGTTTCTTACATTGCTTTACTTCATCTGTCCAGAGGTTGGAAGTTCATGCTGATATGCATAAAATGAATCAAGGATAATTCAGTATATAAATCATGTGTTACCATTGTCTGTCATGGTAATTTCCTTAGAATCTCATCATCAATGTCAGGAAGTAGTAACTGAGCACTGAACATCAGACTCCAGAAGTTTAAAGAGCAGGAGAGGCAGCGCTTCCCGTGAGCAGGCTTACAGTTCACTTAGAGAATGAGAAGGTGTATTTGAAAATGTAGCTCACATAATGGGATAGGATGTGCTAAGTACTAAATAAGTGGTAAAGCCTGTGAAGGCCACTAGAATTTAATAGTGAGAGGTTAAAATAAATTGAGGTAATTAGGGGAAAGTTTCATAAAAACTTTAGAAATAAGTTGTTAAAGGAGACGTATGACATAGAGCAAAACTGACAAATAGATTTCAATTTGAGTGAGAATTCCATTTATTAGATAATGGCTTCCCAGATCACTGTTAAAGATTATGAGACCAATCCAATCAATATATCAAAATATTACTTTTATTGAAAGGAAAATTGATTTGCAGAGTATATCTCTTATTTGAGGCCAAAAGGAAGGGCCAGGGCACAACCATTGAAGGCATGACAGAGCAACTGAAGACAGGACAAACTGATTAGAACCAAGAAGGCAGAAGATTCGACTTCCAGTAGACCTTGAGTTTCATGGCACACCCACAGGTGCTGTGACAATTCCTAGGCTGACCATTAAAAGTTCCAAAAAGTGGGTGGGAGCCCAATTCCTGGAAATCCCCGCCCCTTCCCCAACATAGTTAGAATAATCCTCCTGCTTGTTAGCATATGAAATTACCGAGCCCATAAAAACTAACAACTCTTGCACCTTGTGGTCTTTCTGTCTCTTGCTTCTAAGACAGCTCGCACTCTGTCTCTGGAGTGCGTATCCACTCTTACTTTAAACTAAACACCCCCACACCTCTCGGTCTCTCTCCCTCTTGCCTTTTGAGATGGCCCGCGTTCTGCCTGTGGAGTGTGTTATCTCCTAAGTCACTTTCTCTTTTGAGTGAGACGGACCCCACTCTGCCTAGAGAGTGTGTATCTCCCTAAGTAAACTTGCTTTCCCATGCCCCACTTTTGAAGTTTTTCCTATGCGAGGCAAGAACCTGTTCTCCAGCAACACTATGATTTTTCTCTTAAAAAATAAACCTTGAGACTTGCCTGTAGAGAGATGTGAGTGGACAGAACAGATCCTTTTCTAGCCAGTTGCTTGTAGAGCCTCAGGATACTTCACAACCAATTGAGATGGGATAAAGAAATTCAGAGAAACAAGAGCAGACAAAGACTTCTACTTTCAATCTGGTAAACAGGGCAAGAACAGGGAAAGAGTGTGTTCCCTTCACAAGCAGTGAATTCCAGAGGGAGGGCAAGAGTCCACAGGCCTGGCCACGCATGAGCAGTGCCCTTCCCCACAGCCTCACTAAGCCATTTCTTTGTTATGGGAAGAAGTACACAAAGGGGTTGGGAAAAACGACCAAATTTCTTCCTATTATTCTCAAGATGGTATATATAAAGATGGAAAATTTCCAGCATTTTTCATGCTGTTTCATCAGCCTAGGTAAGAATTTAGAAAGAGGAATGAATTCCACTATGTCTGCCATGGGCATGAGGTGAAGGGTTGGTGGCATATCTGCGGAATATTTTTTATCCCTAAAGATGACCATGAAGACATTGTAGTCAGAGATGATGGTGAGAGAGGAAGGCGTGGAGGCAGGTGTAGGTGATTTGACCCAGATGTAATAGTAACTGTTTGGCTTTGATTATGAGGCCAGGACTGGGGGATGCTAGAGGATACTTAGATATGTTTTTATAATTTTCATCCCTCTCACAAAGGACTCACAACCTTTCTTATTCTTTGTTCTCATCTTTCTTTCGCATCGTGGAAAACACCAGCGATTGGACGCTTCTAGTTTTGTCAGGCAAAAGAGGCTGTTTCCATCATAAACCTTTTTTCTTTGGCTGATGAAGCTTATTCTGGGTGTTCAGGACAATTCTTTCTGCATAGCAGTTTCTGTGAGGTGGTCAGGTGTCTAGTGGTTTTTGAATGTAGAAATACAAGTTTGGGAAGAGGGGCGAAAAGTCATGAAAGCTCACACCAAAATTATTTCAGTAATTCCCCTTGTCTTTTTATGGTATCTGCGTACTTCTTGGTATTATGATTGTTTGTTAAGCCACTGGCGTTTTGAGGGTACCTGATTGAATTTCTGAGTCATGATAGGCTCTTAGTTACACATTGAGATATTTTCTCAGGGCAGTAAATCTGGGTCATTTCATCCCAGATTGTACCTAAGAGGATGTATATTTGCAATCACAGTCTTGGGATGATGGGCAGAGGGGTGTGGTAGTAACTGTTATCCTGTTATGTTTTTTGCAAGTTGATGCTGTTACATTATTATGACCTAGGTTCAAATTCTGAGTACAACACTGAAAAATCTGGAGACCTTAAGCAAATCATCAAACCTCTGTAAGCCTCAATCTGCTCATATGTGCATTAGGGATAACGCTCTCTGCCTGGCCTACCTTACAGAGTTTTATGAGGATAAAATATAACAAAGGAAAATTAGAAAATGTTTACAAATATATATGACTTTTTATAACGTCTCTAAGACAATTAAAGTGGGCTATAAGATCATTCATTACCTAATTTCTAATTTAAAATGCTCTTTCCTGTAGGAACTTTATTAAACTCCATTCTATATTTACTTCAAAAACATCCAAACACGCAGCCAGTGGGCCCTCTAGCAACACTGGCTGATAATTTGGATACACTATTGCCTGCGATCTGGGCAAACATAGAATGTTAAAGAAAAATGCAAGCTTACGGAGGCCAGTCATCCTTAACTGTTTATATATACAGGAGTGTTACAAAATTGGAGTTTGTTTTTAGTAGTTTACAGTTTCTTGTTTTAACTACAGAATAATGTTTTGAGTTTTATGAACATTAATCTTAGTAAGAATTCTTTACTGGTGTTATATATCATTTGTTGATAGCCTTAGAGGATCGAATTTTATATAAGAAGTCACATGTTAGTGTGGAAATGGAAAATAGAGCTCATGTGTGTGTTTCATAGTATACTTGTCATTATCAGTATTGGTGATATTGTGTCAGTGTATCAACTCCAGACTGCTTTCAACATGAGCTGTGTATTCTTTTAAAGGCTAGCCTTTATTCACACCTTTATTTTTAGTAGGTACTGTTTAATCTTGAAACATAAAAAACCATAACACAGTCATCATTCTTAAGTACAGCTTGAAAACACATTTTTAAGAAAATACTCTCTTCCCCAAAGTATTCTTTGGACACTGGAACATTGACTTGGGAACAGATTAATTGGGATTGTGTTGCCCTCACAAATAATTGTTTTGGAACTAAATAAGATAATGCGGATTGTATTGTATAAACACAGCAGGCTCCTAAAGTCTGTTTTGTTTTGTATCAAAATATTTGTCTGTAACTTGACTAATAAATAATTTTTTTAAGTGGTAATAGTTGATCAGTATAATAATCTGTCAAGCATATCTATTTTAAATACACACATACATATATACAAACACAAAACACATATATTCTGGGCACTTATGCAAAATGCTATGGTATAAAAATTTTGAAAAAGAAAGAAAACTGCAAAGACACAAATACTCTGTCCTTTGCCTCATTAAAGATTATGCCTTTGGAATTTGGGAAATGGACCTGTCTTTCTTCTTTATCTTTATCAGAAAATATAAAGAATAAGCATCTATTTTCCCTTAAACTCTGTTTACTGTTAATTCTAACTCCTTCCTTTCCAGGTCCATCTCCCAATCAATATTGTAAATAGCAGTGGCTAATTCTCGACTTTCCTTACTCCCTGAAGACCAGTGCATAGATGACCTTTTCACCTTTCTTCACTGGCTAGAGATTGGAGGAGCAAATATATCAGACCGATGACTGTATGAAAGGGACTCTATTTAGTACAATCTAGTTATTTTGTAGAAGCCATACAACTGGTAAAAGCTGCAAGGGTCATCACTACAGAGAACCATAGAGAACTCTGCTATATCCTGAAGGCAAAATGTTCAGACTTAAATGATGCAGCAATGGCAAAAAAAAAAAAAAAAAAAAAAAAAAAGAGCTGCTGGGTAGAATCTTTGCATCCTTCAGAGGCTGTAACAACCATGGATCCAACTCTGCCTTACTTATTACTGTATTGTTACAAGTATTCCTGAAAGTAATAAATGTTCTCAAATTGCAGCAATTGGCAGGATTTTATTATGATTTTTGACAAACTCATAAAGAGCAAAAGTAAACCCATATATTTTAGTGAGAAAGAAATTAGTCAAAGATAAAGACCTAATTTTTGTAGCTGGGTAGCAGAGAATCATCTAGTCCATAAAATCATTATGAAGTTTCTCCTCAACCAGGTGGTCCACAAAGATTACTCTAAAAGTAATTTTCTTGTGTTTTTTTTTTTAAGGCAGAATTGTAACTCATCCTGGGAATTTAGAGCAGTTGATACAGAAGAATAGTGTTGATATACAAAATAGTCAAAATATTAGCATTGCAAAGATTGGATTTATTAGTGATATATATATATATTTTTAATTTAAATACCATTCCATATTAGCAGCATTCTTTACAAGGCTGGGTTAGTTCTCAGAAAACTATAACGTGTTTTATCTTTCATTGAACTAGTGTTTGTGTTACCCCAAAAGGTAAAGACCCTGGTTCTTGTCTTACCCGAAAGACAAGTTTACAGTCAGGTGACGGTGCGTTGTATAGTGAAAGATTTTAAAAGATTTATTTAAAAAAAGAAAAAGTACACCTCCAAGGACGGGAGGTGGGCTGATCCAGAGGAGGAAAAGCGGTGGTTTTTGTCTCCCTTTTCTCTTATTCCCTCGCTTAGCGATGGTTTCTTGATGGACAGCTCTTGTCCCTGGAATGCTTAGTCATGTTCAGTCCCTTTGTGCATGTCCTTACCCATGGTGTACACAGAAAAACCCAAGGGGGGCCTAAACTGCAATGTTAATTATAATACAATGAGCACTGGATCATGTCTGGTTAAGTCCTTTCCACTACCTCGTAGTTGTCGGGTTTTAACCTGCTTCCTGCTGACACTCGTTTAGAAGAAGTAAAGCCCCTTTAGGCAGGAGGCGGGCATAACACCATCTTTTGGACCATCCTGCCTCCCCTCCACCTATCTGCCCGGAGCCCCCACTTATCTAACTACCTAACATTTGGTTTCCGCTTGGAAATATTTTTGTGTTACTCAATTTTTATCATTCAGTGATGATATTTAATCTACTTTGTATAAAATCACAAAATACTTGTAGTTTTATTATTGTCATTGTTAATATTATTACCAGAGCTTACAAGAAGATCTATCTGAAATCTGCATGAAACCTTATATATTAAATTTACTGAAAAATGGATTATTTAAGTTTTAGTGTTAATTCATTTAATACAGTAAGTTCAGAGATATATCACATTTTAATTCTGGGTAACACGTTTCTAAGACTGCTCAGGACAGAGTTTATTTCAAAAGCTAGGTAATTCAGTTGATTCACATGGATCCACATGAATCCACGGTTTACTCAAAGGTCACTGGACTCTTAAGAATACAAATGAGATACTCACAACATCACCAACACAGGAATATCTGAGCCAGACACATCGGGAATGTTATTCACTAACCATGATGTTAAAAGACTGTGATGTCATTTTAGGGCCAGACAAAAAAACAAAAAACAAAACACAAAAAACAAAAAACAAAAGAGCTGATTCATGCTGAAAAAAGAAAACCCTGAATAATAAGGCAATGGCTCCAAAGCAGTGACCAGGAAATTACTTTCTGAGTAAGATGCTCCAGGGCAAAAGTCTTTCTTTAACAAATATTGTTTAAGGCAGTGAAATCTGTTTTCCATCATTTCTTTCCTCCTAGGTGATTAAATGAAGAAGAAAAACCGTCATTTGATAGCCACAGAAGCTATCTACTGAAAGTATATTCAATCATCATAAACATTATTTTTACAGCAAGACTAGCAAAAGATACTATGGGGGAATCCCATAAAACATTTTTAAAAAGAAAAAAATGATGGTACCATATATTTTTATGAGGGTTTCAGAGTGATCTGTATGCAGCTGTTTCCTCCAAGTACTGCCTGAAATTGCAGGCTCTGGTTTTGGAGCCAGATGGTATCAAATTCAGTTCCCAAATGGGAGAGATTTCATAGGCTAAAGAAGAGGTTCAGGGCTTGTTTTGTTTTGTGACTGAGGATGATTCCTGATTATGCTGTCTATATTTCTCATCTACACAATGAGATAATCTATTGTAATGCAAACACTAAATAATTACCAGGCATTTCATTGCCCATACATTTTAAAGACAGAAAGAAACAGAAAAAGCTAACATGTTCTCAAATTGAAATTTTCTTCTGTTTCCTGTCTCCTCCTTTTGAAAATTGGGCATGTGTAATTCTGTAGGAAAAGACTTATCTAGTTTATTCTCTGAGGTTTACAAGTGGGAGCTGCAAGGTTTAGTTTGAAAAAGAAAGGACAGACCCAAACACTTAAGTTGTAGACGGGCCTTATCCAACGAAAGCGTGGGGCGTACAAAAGGGAAGTTGCCAATGGGCGTGGTGGGACGAAACAGCTGACGTAAACCCTGGTGTGTGTGATTAAGGGATTCACTTATGCGGAGGAGCTGGGATCCTTTATCTAGGCTGACTTAAGTAAGTACAGAGTCGCCTAACGTTGACTCAATCCTCCTCACATTGTCCTTTGACTGCGACATATCTGCCTTGTCCTCTTTTGTCTTAGCCCTCTCTTCCTGGACCCCTTTCATCTCTCCTACTGTTTTGCAATCCAAGGGCAAGAGTTGCCTCTTTAATCCTCCAAACTTTTCCTTAAGGATATGGACTCCTGAAGCACAAAGCTAGAAAGAGACTCAAGATTTTTTCCCCCCAGTTCTATCATATCACCTTCTTGAGATGATAAGTATAAGATTGCCCAAATCCATTTTTCTCAGCATTGGCTACACCAAAGAATCCTCTGTGGGAACTTTTGAAAAATACTGGTGTGTGAGCCCCACTCCCAGAGATACATTGCAGACAAGAGTATTTTTAAAAAAAAAAAAAACTCTATTGTAGCCAGGTTTGAGAACATCTGGTTAAGTATTTGAAAGGGGAAAGGGAAAGATGAGAAAGGAAATGAAGGAGAAATAGTGAGGAACTATTAATGAATATTTTTAAAGTTATTTTGAGGATAATAGTTTTAAACTACAAATTGTGTTTGTATTGTTGTTTCAAAAGATCAAGCATGTCTTCAAAAGGAACTTTATCACTACTCAGAGTATTCAGAAGGCTATGTTACAGACTTGGAAGATATTTTAAGGGTATTTTTGAGTCCTAACAGTGTGGCTGGAATGTATGTGATGAATATGAATGTAAGTATATTGAAGGGAAGCTGTTGAGCTGGAATCCACAATTCTGGCTAGTTAGAAAGAACAATATTATAATCTTAGTAATTTCAGTTCTTGTGTGGATACGAGACATTGTCCAAAAATCCCAAAGTAGCATTTTTTTGTGTGTAAAAATCTAAAATAGAATCAATGATAAATCTGTACTTTGTTAAAAGGGAGAAATGACAATTTTGCTTAACCGTCCTCATAGGCTTATTACACTGTGACTTCTCATGGAAGCTTCGTCCCTGGAAATTTATCTGAAATACCCAAAACTTCATACATATTCTGACATACAGATTTTCCTGACTCAGGTGACATTTCCCAAGCTTTATACATTTGCCCAATGTTTTTCTCCCATGACAATTTCCTTAGGTTTGTTTTGTTGGTGGTGGTGTCGTTCCTTTTCCACAGTTTTAGTTCCCCTGTTGCTTGGATGATATTCAAATCTGCCACGGCTTCTTTATCTTCTTAAATGGTTTTTCATTTTCAACTGATTGTTGAATCATTGCAAAGGAAATTTATTTGTGATGCCATTTGAGGGTAGTCATGTCTGATTCCTTTTCATATGGGAAGCTTAAGAAAGTATATATTAGATTTTAATGGCTCCCATTCCTTATTTTTGATCTAGCTGTCAATGAGGACAATGTGAGAGGCAGATCATGACCCAGAAAAAAGTAATAAATAGGATGATATGCTATATTCTTAATTATGTCAAAGGAGCTCTGGGGTATTCCTCAGTTATATTTCAAAATATTTACAACAGAATTGTATTATAAATATTCTTCCAATATACTTAAAACTGAATGTTCAAGCACAAATAAGTACAATTAAATAATAAAATTCAAGCATTTAAAAAGAATTAAGTAACCGTCTCTTTTAATAAATATAACAAATACCCTGTATAATTTTAATAGTATGTTTTTCTCTTGAAAATGGGCTCAGCTACTGGAAAATACTGATAATGGACATAGTACTTTATTATCTGAATTTAACATAGAGAGAAGTAAATTTAAGAAAAAGCATTGAATGTGAACACTAGGCTACTGAACTGAGACCTTTTCCCAAAACATTTAAATTATTTTTAATATAGTTTATCACTCTCCTCTCTCTCTATCCCCAAAGCCTGGCTACTATTGTATAGGGGAAAATATTTAGATTAGTTTCTAGAATTTTAGTTATACCCAAATGCATGTAATTAAAACAAGTTAATATGGACTTTAAAATTATACTGAAGTGTGTGTATGTATGTAATTACATCCCTGGTGACTAACACATCAAATAGCTTTTTAATAATAATAATAATAAGGCTAATAATAATAAAGATAAAACTAACTCTTAGGAACTTAAGACCTTGATATTGCAGTATTCTTAAATGTAAGCTATATTTTTTTTTTGAAGAGCAAGCCATTGTACAAAAGCATACTTGTATAAATGAAAAGTTAAGATGGGTTTATTTTTATAAATAAATGGACTTTTCATGTTTTATTTGTCTTGAAAACACCGCAACATATTTCTAGCACTATTATGACCAGAGGCTGTTTTGAAGTTACACTGTGCACACAGCCAATGTGCTAGGCCAGGCTGGTATGCCTACTATTTGCTCTTTGTATGAAGATTTTTTTCAGATGATTGAACCATTTTTGATTTCATAAGCACTGACCCGCACAATGAGGGTGTAGCCTTCCCTGCCCACCCTGGAATGTTTTTTTAAAGAGCTAGGGAAATGAGATAGCTAATTGTGAAATTTCCCATGGGTGTTTGGTTTTGTTTTCATCACAGAGGTATACATTCTGAGGAGCTGGGCAATAATCTTATATGTCTTCAACAACTTGGACCAATTTTTCTTCTCTGTTTACTCAAAGGGATATGTGTTCCTGTGGGTTGTCCATGAGCATTCTCTTCACTTTTGATTTTGCTGGAATAGTTCTCTGATCCTGTGGTCAGAGTCATTAACTTATGTTTCAGTTCTGCTGCACGTGGAAACTCACGTGGCATCTGGGGGCATTTGGAGAGCTAAGTGGGAATGTCCCTAAGATTGTTTAGCCAGAAGTATGAGGTATTTTCCCTTCTTCAAAGAAATAATGAAAAGAATAATTATAAGATAGAGAAAACTTTTCAGAGCTAGGGACTGCCGAAACTTATCTATATTAAACTTGCAGATGACTGACCATAGTCAGCCCACTGGAGAGCCCTGGTCCAGCTGCAGGGGCAGATGTGTACTTCCTTGAACTCGCTTTAGCTGGACTCCTGTGAATGAATGAGCAATCTCTTTGAGAGAATTAAAGAGCTCCCCAGATGAAGTCCGGAACAAACCCCAGAAAGGCATCCTAAGGGAAACTGGAATAAGAAAAAACGTGAATTAAGGATAAGTTTGACATCTGTGTCAAAAGCAAATAAATCGTGTGTAAGAACAAAGGTTACTGGTAGGTAATCAGGAATGGTTTCAGCCTCAGTTACGTATTTAATTTGTGCAAGAAAAGGCACTTATATGAAAAACATATGTTTTTGAAGTAATTCCCATAATCATTCTGAGAGGTGATCTAGTATAATTCTTTAGTTACAGATGAGGAAATATAAAACTATAGTGGTTAAGTGATTTTTTTTTTTAAAGTCTGGGGGAGTCATTGCTTAAGCTTCCTGTTCCTGCAGACTGACTTAGACCATTTCAGAAAGCCACTTCCTCAATAATCCCAATTATTTTCCATGTAGACTTAAATTATATTCCCCATTTTATTCTGAAAAATTATATTAACAAATTGCAAAGTATTTGATAATCGAATATTCGTTAAGTAAGCTAACTTACATTGAATTCTCATTTTGTTAAGGCAACATTGTCACAGGAGCTTTTGTTCTCTCTTCCCTTACTTCCTTTTTTTTGAAATTTCACCAAGAATGATCATTTTAGTAGTGCTCTTAACATGATAGGCTCCTGAAAAAGACTATGCCATGACCATTGTCCTGCTGAAATGCAGTGAAATAAAGTGTTCAAAAGGCTTTAATCTTTGCTTTTCGTTTCTTACAATCAGAATTCAGTCTTTCTGGAAATGATGCTTGTATTAGCTTACTAGGGCTGCAGTATCAGAGTACCACAAACTAGGTGGGGCATAACCAACAGAAATTTATTCTCACAGTTCTGGGGGCTAGAAATCTGAAATCAAGATAAAGGTGGAGTTAGTTCCTTCTGAGGGTTGTGTGGGAGAATTTGTTTTATGCCTCTCTCTGAACTGGTGGCCACCAGGGATCTTTAGCTTGAAGATGACATCTTCCCTTTATGCATGTCTGTTTCTGTGCCCAAAGTTCCCCTTTTTAAAGGGGCATAGTCGTACTGGATTATGCCCACCCTAATGACTTCACCTTAACTTGGTCATCTACAAAACCCTTATAAGGTCACATTCAGAAATACTGAGGGCTAGGACTTCGGTATATTTTGGGAGAGGGCTCAGTTCAATGTTCTAAACAGGATTAATGTAAACCTAGTGGTGAATTATACTCTCATGTCCATAGGACATTTCACTTGTCCGTTTCTATCAGTATTTCCACATTCTCAAGACCAGACCTATAACAAAAACTTCTTTATTTTATTTTATTTTATTTTACAGTTTATTTATTTAATTAATTTATTGATGGGGGAGGTAACTAGGATTATTTAGTATTTATTTATTCTTAGAAGATGTAGTGGGGATTGAACCCAGGACCTCATGCATCCTAAGCATTAGCTCTGCCACTTGGGCTATACCCTCCCCCCTACTTTTTCCCTCATTTTAATATACTACCTCAAGCTACCATTTTTATTTTTATCTTGCTATATTTAAACTTCTTTAAAAAAAGACTCTTCTGTGTTTGTGATCTTCATTTCCACACCCCACATTCACCCCAGTCTGTTTTCACATTACAGCACACCAACGAAACAGCTCCTAGTAAGGTTAAAGATGATCTCCATTTTGCTAAATCCATTTGAGATTTTTTTCTCCCCTGCCCTCAATTCATTTGTCTTTACATGATCATTATTGGAAGATGCAATCTCCAATAGGCCCTAAACCTCCTTATATGTTCTTCTTGGCTGTGCCAAACAAACAAATTTCCTGACTATTCTCTGCCATTTCTCCGGGTGCATTTCCAGCAAGCAACCCTGAGGAATAAGGTAACACTTTCCTCCAGATAATGAGCATGCTTATTTCCACCTTACCATAAAAGTGGTTAATCTTCCATGCTCAGTGTTCCTCTCCTGTAGGGCAACCCACTGCATCTGCAAACATCCACCATGGGCACTTCACATCACTCCACAGGACTTAGGACACATGGGGAACCAGCAAGAGCATCCTGCCACTGTATTTACTGTGAATAATAAAGTCCTTTGTCTCTAGTTCAGGAGTATTGGGTCTTCTGCCGGCACTTATAAAGCAGTAACAGACTAACTTATTAGCTTGTACATAGAGAAAACTCCCATACCCTCCCTAGTTCTTCATAATCATTTGACCTAATTGGACGTTCTTCAAATGCTACCTGTCTGGCCCTGCTTTTCAGATTTCCTCTGCCAGCAGTTCCTTTCCTACTGGGTCATCAAATTCTGGAGTTCCTTAAAGCTCAGAAATAGGCTAAAATAGTCTTTCACTAGGAAATTTCAACACATCCACAGTTCTTGTCACCATGGGGATGTCCAGATTTATTTCTTTAGCCCATAGCTCTGCTCTGCTCTGTCAGTATATCCAATGACTGACTTGACAGTATCACTTGGATAGTTTGAAGATATCACAAATTTGTGATGTGTATGACCAGATTCATGGTCTTTCTCTTCAAACCTGATCCTCTTTCTCTATCTGTTCTTGCAGTAAATGTCATCATCATTTATTCACTAGCCCAGGCTGTTTGTTGCCTTCTGTATCCTCACTCCTCCTACCTGATCTGTTATCAAGACCACTCACTTTTGTCATCTCAATATCTACGGAATTTGTTTTTCTCTTCATTGATACCTTCACTCTGTTCTTAGCCACCATTATCTCTTAGGAGATCCCCCTAAGTTGTCCCTCTGCATTTATTTTGTTCTCCCTCCAATCTATTCTTCAGCTGAAGCCAGAGTGAATGATCACTTTAAAACCCACACTGAATCATGTCATCCTGCTTAAAGCCTTCATTGTACTTAGGGTAAAAATCAGTTTACTCCTACTCATTCTTTTGATCACAGCTAATGTAAAGTTTTCTGTGACTTCCCAGTCAGATTTGGATCGTTTGGTACATGTTAAGATATAATCCTTTCCCTTTTCTTCAGAACATTTTGCAGATGGTATTTATATATCCTTAGTGTGATTAATTAATTTCTATGTCCCTTCTCAGAGAGTGAACTCCATGAGAATAAGGACCCACATTAGCTCACATTGCCTGTCTAGCAAAGACTACAGTGTTTGTCCCAAATTGGCACTCAGATATTTGAAAATGAACAAAAGAGAATGACCACTTTGAAGAAGCAACAATACATGTTTCCCAAAATATTTGTTGTACTTCAGCTAACAATTCACCCAGAAGCGAATAGGATGTTTTAAAATTGTAATTCAAATCATGTTAGACTTTACTTAAAACCCTTCCCAACTTCCCAACACAATTAGAATGAATCCAAATTTCTTATCTTGGCTACAAAATTCTACATGACTTAACCCTTGGCCAACTCATATTTCTAGTACAGCTCTTTCTCTCACCTACCACAATAAGATACACTGGATATTACTCCCTAATTTCTACCCAGAAGCCCATGTGCCAACCATTCCTCTTAATCCCCTCTGCTTCATTGTCTCCTTTTGTTATTTAGATCTCAGTTGGAATATCACTCAGGTTTCCTGTCCATCAAATCTTGACCGGAGACTCAGTCATTCTCTCCTCAGTACTTTCCACAATTTTGTATTTTCCTTATTTGTTTGTCTATTTATTTACAGTCCAAGTTCTATAACTCCTATACATATGCATGTGTGCACACATACAAACACATATAATTCACCCCACTAGAAAATGCCTTGCATATAGATTTTCTTGTTCATTGCTGCATCCTCAGGACTTGTAAGAGTTCCAGGTCTACTACAGTCACAGATAAATAACTTTTGAATAAATTAACACATTTTTAAATTTAGGGGTCAGGAAATTTCCAGCAGTGCCATTAATACTGCTTCTGATTACCAAATGTGAGAGTGATGATGATTTCTAAGATGGCTCAAGATAATTTTTTATAATTTGAAGTTTGTCTCCAAATCAGTAGGGAATCAGTAGGTCTATGATTTTTTCTGTTTTCTTCATCACTGATTTACCTTGAGAACAAGTTGTCTATTCCTCTTAGCAAAATAAATTGAGCAAAGATTTAAATTAATGTGACAGAATGTGCTGATATTTAATTTGAGGTTAGTGTAAACACAGAGGAGCCAAAGGATCCCCTAACAGTCCTCTGATCCTGAAATATACCTTCCTTCTGTGCTCTCCCAGTATTTAGATCTGAAAGCAACAGGCTGTACAACCACAAACACCATAATATTGTCAGAAGTTGAACTTGTTTTAACCTCTTTACCTTTAAGGTGTGGATTAATACTTTCCTTTTCCATTTTCTCTAATTGCCTAGAGGATAGTAACTTAACAAGAGCAAGATAGCTCTTCTGCCTCTCCTTTGAATTGTACTGACATCATAACTGCGCATTATAGATTAAAATCTGTAAAACTCCTAAACAGGAAGTGGAGACATAGTTAGAAAGACGTTAGAAAAAAAATTAGCATGTATTTGATATTTCCACAAACATTAGAGGAAGAAAATATCCCTCAAATGAAGCTTAGCACGCCTCCTTTTACTTGCTTCCATTAGGTGTATATTCCTTTACCGCTGACAACCTTTCTGAGATATGTTTTGGTCTTTCAGCGTTAGCCTTAGGCAAAATTTTAAAATACTTGGAATTATTCTTGTGGATGTTGTATTAGTGCTTCCCTTTATTTTGACATCTTCAATCCATTGTATCCAAAGGTCCAATATTTTAACTCCTCATTTTGATCTTTCCTTAGCATACTCTGTAGCTTTCTCTTCCTTTTCCCTCCTTCTCCCCATCAATGGCTCTGTTTAATCTGATGAGCAAATTCAAACTAGTTCGGAAGAGCTAATTATTTATTGTATCACCCTTTCAGGAAATGCATTTCTCTTTTAAACCAGGGGCTAGCCCTTCACTCAAAAATATGACTTTAATAATAATCAAGTATGAACAGTGCAGTTCAGTTTGAATTAACCAAGACATATTAGGGATGATAAATCCAACAGTCTCACAGTCTTGTGGAAAGGAAGATGATAACTTAGCAAATACCTATACTAAAAGTCTAACGATTTTCGAAACAGGCAGCCTCCAAAAGGTAATGAGACATATCATGATGACACATAATCAGGTTTGTCACTCAGACATGTGAGGTATAATCACAGGCCTGGTGGCCAGGTGGGAAGGAAAAGAACACCCAAGTCCCTTTTTGAAATATCAGTGAGCTAAAAAGAAAACCAATAAGGATGCAGTCTTCAAGGCCAGTTGGGGACAGCTCTCATGGGTGGTTGTCAGAAAGGTTCCATGTTTCACAATGAGGTTCCTTTTCAGGAACCAGAATCCACAGGTGCTTGTTCTAATGTAGCTGGGATCTGGTATCTTGGAAAAGGAGGGCCTCATGGAGAATGTCATTCACCAAAAGCTAGATGCAGAAGTCCCTTACTTAACACTTCAGAGCCAAGATTCTTTAATGAGAATAAAAGTGTTCACTGTTTTCTACCCCTCCTCTTGAATTTTCTGCTACAGCTCAAGCGTAAATGGCCATGGAATGATTATATAGCAAAATCTCTACTAGTTAATAAGCGGCCTGGGTAAATTAAGTGAAATAAGGTTCAGTGTGGAGCATTCTGTGTGTCAGTAGTAAGTGGCAGCAGTTACCAGAAGACAGTATTATTACTAGTAATAGTGTGATTCTCTGCAGCTGTGAGTTGGACAGTGGCAGTGAGGTGCTATTTTGGTTTTTAGAGACAATCAGCAACTGTATTTTTGTTAAATAAAGAATGGTCTTCTAGTTAACACTCAGTCTAGAAGATATTCTTTTCACCTAAAGCCGTGGAACTCGGTAGGACAGGGACTTATAGTAGGTAAGAGCAGAACCACTTGCACTGAAGAAGAGCCTGAAGGATAGAGGTGAGTGGTCTGGTTTGAAACAATATGGATTAGGGGTAAATAGGCAGTGTTTAATGTAGACTGGCTAACATACACACATTCAGTGCTGAGTACACACACATGTGTGTAGATCTAATTACAGATACATAGATACAGGAATTCATTTAGTGGGTGTGTCAGGATCTCTGTCTCTGTAAGTTCCCTTTCATCTTATAATGCCTCTCCATGATGATTACTTCTCTCATTTTATATATAAGAAAATTGGGGCTTAAATGACTTCAATGAGTCCTAAAGCTGTAGATAGCTCTGTATTATTCTAAGGTTTTCTGATTCCAAAACTTGAGTCATGGACTACTTTCAGAAATAAATCAGAAGACAGCACAGGGTAGAACAGCAGAAAAGTGGGGATGGGTGCAGAGATGGGGTGCAGCGGCTTTGGTGTTAGACATTCCTGGGTTTGATCCCTGGGTACTGCCTGGGATATACTGGTCAAGATAATTAACTGTTGAATGCTTTGGTTTTCTCACCTTGAGATATGGGGCTAATGACACTTCTTAACAGAGTGTTGTGAAGGTTCGATGAGATAAAGTATGTAAATTTCTTAGTAGAGAGTAGTAGGCTAGTTTGGTATATAAGAAGCTTGGCAGTTTCCTCTCTGTCCTAACAAGTTAAAAGCTGAATGAACTGGAAAATCAACAGCTCTTCCTAGATCTGTGAGGGAAATGAGGTCACAGGACAGACCACTGCCTTCAAAACTGGAGACTGACAGGCAAATAAAAGAAAGTCAAAACCCCCTGGAGCAGAAACCCACAAGTAGAAACATCAGTGGGAACCAGTCTAGGACTAGGAAAACCTGAACTGTAATTGAATTGCTGAAGGCTCAGTGTGGACCAGTCTGAAAGTTAAAAGCTTCAGGGGACCCTGTCAGAAAGAGCCCCCTCACATTTGTATGACTTTTATCTCCAGGAGCTCTACCAGGACCTGGGCCCTCACAGTGAATATACTAAAAAGAACAAAAACAAAAACAAAACAAATCCCCTCGTGCTTCTGGCAAAGGGAGGGGAAGAGGAACCGTTCTGAAACATGCCTGAGCATTCTGTTCTTAGCAAGGTCTGCCCTCAGGAGAAGCTACTTAACCAAAGCCTAAAGTGCTGGGGTTTTATCAGGACCTGGGGAAAGGAAAAACTCGACTCCAGCCACTTGACGCATCTTGTCCCACCAAGGGGGCAATAAAAAAACTAAGAAGCGCTTGTGAGGTCTGTAGTCCAGAGACACAGACACTGCGGAACTGATACCTGATCACAGCACTACAGAAGGTCACCGCCCACACCTCCCGCCACGTCACTGACGGCAGCAGTGCCTCTTTCTAGTGCATCATGTCCAGCTCTGGAGAAAATAGGACAAGACGTACTAAAACGCAAAAAAGGCAGTTTTAAGAGACAAAGGAAGTATTGAAACCAGATGCTAATATGGCAGAGATGTTGGAATTTTAAGGCTAGGAATTTAAAACAACTATGATTAATATTCTAAGGGCTCTAATGGAGAAAGTAACAGCATGCAGACGGGCAATGTAAGCAGAGAGATAAAAATTCTAAGAAAGAACCACAATGAAATGCTAGACATCAAGAACACTAACAGAAATGAAGGATACCTTTGATGGGCTTATTACTCGTAAGCTGGACATAACTGAGGGAAGAAACTCTGAGCTTGAAGAAACCTCCAAAATTGAAAGGTAACCAGAAAACAGACTGAGAAAAACAAAATATCCAAAACCTGTGGGGCGACTACAAAAAGCGTAATATATATATGTAACTGGGATCCCAGAAGGAGAAGGAAGAGAAGAAGGAAAAAGAAGTATTTGAAACAATAATGACTGAGAATTTCCCCAAATTAATATCAGATACCAAACCACAGATCCAAGAAGCTTAGAGAACACCAAGAAGGATAAATGCAAAAAAAAAAAAAAAAAAAAAGACCAAACAAACCAAAAAAACTACACCTAGGCATATCATAATTCAAACCAAAGAAAATTAAGGATAAAAAGGAGAAGTAGGCATTCAATGATTAAAAGAAAAGACCTAAACAATAGTATATAGTTTTCATATATCTATTGACATATTAAATTGCATGTAGATAATGCCATAATGAAGCCAATTATGAGAAACTGGTTATTTTGCTGTATTTATAATACTGCAAGGGAAAGGGGGCCGATCATTGTCAGGGAGAGATGCAGAGACTGCTAGGCCCTCTAGATGTTTCCAGTCACCTTGGTGTTGCCCAGCACTTTTAATAAATTATTGCCTGAATGGGCCTTCTCCTTGGTTACCTTGCCAGATAATACGGACCCAAAGCGGTCATTAGTGTCAGCATAAAGAGTACTCTTCACAGGGGTCTAAGGAGAAATCACTCAAAATTGAAATGAAAAACATAGTATTTGTGTTCCAGTGGTTTTAATTTAAATCAAGTGCAAACTGTGGGAGACTGTTTTCTTTTTAATGAGACGTTGGCAAGGACTATTTCGGATAGCTCCGCCACCTCAACCCCCAACTCCACCTTTGGCCGGTATTTTCTACTCTGTATTAAAAAATAGCCGGGGCTATTTTAGGGAATTATTCTATGTCACGAGAGGGCAGAAGAGTCTCAGTTTATGGTCTTTGTACTTCCTGTCGTGTGGCCCTTCTTCCTCTTTCACCAGAACGTTTACCACAAAGATCTCCAAAAAGGTTCTTGTTCTCTCCGGCACCTTGTATAGCAGTCGGGGTGGGGGTCGGGGGGTGTCCATAAAATGTGGAAGCCTGTGGAAACCTGTCTAGGTTCCTTTTCTGACAGGAAACAGGGTTGAAGTCTCAACAAAAAGAGAAGGGAGGAGAATTCCACAAAACAAAGTGAACCCTTCCACTTAGAATCCGTGATGATCCCACAACTTATTATTCCTTTAGATTGACTCTAGTGTTTCAGGAAAGCCTCTGAATTTTTGTTCATCTTTTCAGGGCCTCATATTTTATTAATGGGTGTAAATGCTTCATTTTTCCAAGTCATAATTTTTACTTGTGGAAAAGCCCCATCAAAGTTTTCAGTAATAAAAATATCTTAGTTTTTTATTTGTATTTTTCAACCTATAGATCCTGAAAAAATGGACATTTTATCAAAAATATGAACAAAGGAAAATATCACAATACAACATAATAGGAGAGAAATTTGTACCCAAATTATCACTGTGCTGGATTAACTCACATAAGTTGAAGCATATTCTCTGGGTCAGGGACTAATAATTTCCCTAGTGTCCAGCATGGCATCAAAGAGCAGGCTAATATTCAATAAATAATATTATCACTGGACTGGAGTCACTGCATGTGAGTGGAGGTGTCAAGGCCTATTTGCCTTCATTGTGCCTCCTTTTCAGGTCTTCACTGGAAATCTGGGTTTTCAAATTCCATCTTGTTCTGATGTTCTGGGACCAGGTGAGGTCTAAGTTGTATGTTTCCTTTCATGAGAAGGAATATTTAGGAAATGAATAGAATTTGGAACTTGGTTTCTTTCCATTTTAGTAGACATTTTATAAACAGATGATTTTTCCTGGATGTAGGGAAAAAGATGCCAGATGGTGAGAGTGAAAAAACAACATTCAAACTAAAATTACTACAATGATGGAGAAATAAAGGAAGAGCTCTCGTACTAAAATGTTTTAAATTATCTGTTTTATCTATTTCTAGCATTGTCCACGGTGAACATTCTTAAGGATGTACATTTTAACTTTAGACTCTTAAGAAGTCATCGCAAATAAAAAAAATTAGTAAAAATACAGTAATATGTACCTTGACAGGATGCTTTCTTTTTTAAATTAAAAAAAATCTTTTATTTTTTAATTGAAGTATAGTCAGTTTACAATGTGTCAGTTTCTGGGATACAGCATAATGTTTCAGTCATACATAAACATACACATATTCTTTTTCATTATAAGTAACTACAAGGTGTTGAATATAGTACCCTCTGCTATACAGAAGAAGCTTATTGTTTATCTATTTTCTGTATAGTAGTTAGCATCTGCAGAGTCGAATTCCCAGTTTATCCCTTCCTATCCCCACAGCCCCCACTCCCCTGGTAACCATAAGTTTGTTTTCTATGTCTGTGTCTCTGTTTCTATTTTGTAAATAAGTTCATTTGTGTCTTTTTTCTTAGGTTTCACATATAAATGAAATTGTATGGTATTTTTCTTTCTCTTTCTGGCTTACTTCGCTTAGAATGACAACCTCCAGGTCCATCCATGCTGCAGCAAATGGCATTATCTTACTCTTTTTGATGGCTGAGTAGTATTGACAGGATGCTTTCTGAATTGAATTTTTAAGTTCCTAATTTCTGTTGTTTTTATGAAGAAGGGTGTGTTGTACATTCACTAAAAATAGCTGATTGGTCTTGACTGGGGATGGTGTAAGTTATTCTGAGTGGTAGAGGTAGGTCAAGACAGTGGTCAAGACTTCATTCCACAAGTATTTGTAAGCATATTTTATGATCAAAGCACTCTCTTTAGCGATTTACTTTCAGAAGGGACGGCAGGGGACTCCAGGGGCAGGATTTTGTTGGTGGTGAGGGAACAAATTTGTTGAACTCCCTTCGACATACATTTTTTAAAAGTAAAAATCTTTTGGCATCAGAGAGAACCATCCATCAATCCAAAGACGTGTACTTTTATAAATTTAGTCAAAATTCTGAATTTTCCATTCAAAACTTGATCTTTGAAAATGTTTGGTGATCCATCCTATGCATATCTATGTCATGTCACCAAGTAGCTGTGTCAGAGGTTAAAGATGAACTCAAAATGTCTGGATGATACTGGCCTGTGCTTTCTCTTAGAGCATAAAATAAAAAAGAAATGGTGACTCTAAGTAATAGTTTCCTAAATTTGGAAGAGCATTGTGTGTGTGTTTGCACGTGAGTGTGATTATTCTGTTTCTGATTTTTAAGCATGCTATAAATATTAGAACAAACTTTTAATCATTTCTGTGGTAGATTGTCTGCAATGATTTCTTCCACAATTCTCCTTACCCTTCTGTGTATGCACCCTTGCAATGTGACTTAAACCACTTTTCCAGTCGAAAGATGGATCTCTTTCCCCACCTCTGGAACCTGAGCTCATCTACGACTTGCTTTGACCAGTTGAATGTGGTGGAAGAGACATTGTGCAATGTCTGAGCCTGGTTCCAAACAGACCTTGCAGCTTCTACCCTTGCCCTCTTGGAATGTTTCTACTGTCATGTGAAGTCTAGCCTACTGCAAGCTGAGAGGCCACAGGGAGTAGAGGTGAGCCCTCGTGGTAGATGTGTTCAAGACCAACCAGCCAGCAGCAGCTGTCAGGAATGTGACTGAGGCCTTCTATGTCTTCTATGAGGCCAGCTGTGCCACCAGATGACTTCATCCATTTGAGTGACGCAAGAACAGCCCAGGAGAAGAACTGCCCAGGCGAGCCCCTAGTCCAGTAGAATTACCACTCAAGAAAATGGTTATTGTTTGAAGCCATATTTTTGTGGTGATTTGTGACACAGCAATAGATAACTGAAATACATCGCTGTAGTTAATTTATCGAATCTCTTTCATGTGGTCCCTTGAGCAAAATCTTACTTTACTCTTTAGTTAACGTTACTATCACCCTAGTGCATTATGCAGCAATATGTGTTGAGTACTTTCTGCAAGTGATGAGATTACACAGCTCTCATTTTCTTGGGCTTTATAAAAGGAAGTAAGCAGAAGAGTTTTTGTCCTTATACACTGACAGCAATTCAACACTGTAGATTAATGGCACTTAAGAATCTGTAATTTATGTTTTACTCTGCACACATACATGGACATATTTACCAAAGACAACATTAGAAATTCATGAAGAGAAGCAAAAGAATATCAGAGGGGAAATTCTGAAAGATGAGCATGAGCCAGGAGAAAAGAAAGCTTGGTGTGCTAATGCAATTCTGGGTGATAAACAGTGTCAAGGGAAAAAAGAACTTGTTCTCAGGAAGACTAAGAGGCCTCAACGTTATTTGAAGTCTCTGTTAATAAGCTTTAAGCACTGCTGTGCATAATATAAATTTTGTTGTGTTCATTGATGTTTGAACCATTGTTTCTAGAGTAAAGTGTCACCAAAATCCCAAACAAGTGTTTTCAACTTGACAAAAAATTTTTTCTTTTAATATATCTCTCTCAATGTTTATTATAGTCATTGAAGAGCTAGTTATGTATTTTACATCATTTTAAATTCTTTTCTCTTTATTTTCTGGTTCATTTTCTCCCACCTTCCTTCCTTCCTTTCCTTCTACTCTTTCAATTTATTTGCTCTTTGTTCTAAGAGGTATTTGAAGAGTGATAAGATATTGCAGTTAATCTGATTGTTAGTAAATAAATGTTTCTTTAGAAAGCAACTCAGCATGTTAAGTTAATTAAGTTAGAACAGAAAATGAGGGCCAGATACAATAATTATCATCATCTTTTTTTTTTTTTTTTGAAGAAGGGAGATAATTAGGTTTATTTATCGATTTACTTATTTTTTTAATGGAGGTACTGGGGATTGAACCCAGGACCTCCTGCATGCTAGGCATGTGCTCTACCACTGAGCTGTACCCTCCTCCCTCAATAATTATCATCTGATATCAAAATCTAAAACACGGTCAAGATAGTTATTCAGAGGTTACAGGCCTGAATTAAAGAGAGATTATTTACAAAAGAAGAAATACCAGTGGTGCCGTACTGATTCACCCCGGCTGCTTCTGAAGCCAGCTCTTACCCCTCTTTCCTTTTTTGCTGATTCAGGCAGTTGTGAACACTTAAGTCAGAGAATTGATTCCAAAGTGGGAAATAAGTGTTGCTTTTAATCATATCAAACATTAATATCTTGCACTGCAAATAATTGCTGCTTTTCTAAATGACCCTTATTGGGACCCTCCAATTTGATACTTTGGCTCCTCTCTATGTGTGGCTAGGCCTCATTGCCAAGCAACACGACGCAGTAGAAGAACTCAATTCTGAGATTTTAGTGGTGGATTAAAAAGCTCAATCTATAATTTAATATTAAATAACAAGTATATATACATGATATCTTTAAATTTTATGAAGTAGAATTTATTTCAGACAATCTAGAAAGTTTCCTAATCAAGATAACTTGTTCTCTTTCAAGTTACAAAAGACTTTAAAGTACATAGCATAGCATCTTTTAAAAATTTAATATCAGCATTACAAATAAATCCAATATTTTATAATTGTGCACCTTTTAGCTATATCCTATTGGCATTTTCATGGAGAGGGACACTCTTGCCAAACATCTGTGAAATGAAGGTGTGTGGAAATACAGTTCCCTATGGGTCTCTTGCATTTCTGCATGTCTTGCAAACAGAGGCGCTCACAACCTTTTATCCAGGCTCTCTTTTCAAGGATGCTTGCATAACAAATACTGGGAGGTAGAGAATTGTCTCCCTCCAGAGCCAAAAGCAGATTTTGTTACACTTCTGAAAGGTAGACATAGCTGTCCTTCTGGAGTGAAGAACAAGCACGTTTCTGCTTATTATAAAAGGTTCACGTTTTCTCTAGGCTCGGTGTCTTCCTGGTCATGCAATTCGCCGTGTGTGTGCAAGTATCACCTGGCTCTCTGCACCATCCTGTGGGAAGTGGGGTTTGGGGAACCTGCATAAGAAAAAGCTAATCCTCTGGCTTTTGTTATTATTGCTGTGAGTAAAATCCTTTGTCTCTGATTTAGAAGTCTTGTGATTTCTCACAGACTCTGAAACTCGCCAGCTAGTTTGTTAGCCTAAAAGTAGGGTAAATTCTCAGACCTTTCATTGTTGCCTGACAGAAGGCACACTTTCACTGACAGCTAATGTTACAAGTGTACCCAACTAAAGGAAGCTTTAGGAAACTTCATTCTTAAAAAGTAAGAAACAAAAAGTACAAAAATATCAACTTACAGTAGCAACATGGAATGTAGTTTCTAGACAATGTAAGAATGTAAAATTTGTGCCTTAATTTTAATTGTATGAAATAATTTGTTCTCTCCTAAAGAAGTTTAACCTTGAGCCAGAGAAATTCTTCTGGGTAGGCACACCTTCCCAGAATCTTTAGTATCATTCCATTTAGGTATTTTTCTGCTTTGTCCAAATGTATATCTCTGATTATGCCTCACTTAAAGAAAATCAAGTAACTAACATCTGATCTTAATGTTAATATATACTGTGATATTGTGATTTAAAATAAATATATGTTTGGTTTTCATTCCAGTTTCTGACACAGAGCTCCTAAAGCCTTTGGAATTTCCTAAGGTATGAGAGCAACAAAGATATCTTATGTTAATGAGGTGACTTTTGGAATGCTCACCTAAAAATAAAGAACAAACAACCTCCCCCCCCAAAAACAGGTGCTGGTTGCCAGGGGAACCAATCCAGTGATTGGAGGGTTGGAGCTTTCTACCCCCAACCACCAAAGCGGCTGAACATTGAGTTCAGTCCCCAATGGCCAATGATTTAATCAATCATGCCTGTGTAATGAAGCCTTCATAAAAATCCAAAAGGATGGGGTTGGGAGAACGTCCTAGGAAGTAGGTGAACACATGGAGATTGGTGGAGAGGGGCTCCTAGAGGGCACAGAAACGCCACATCCTTTCCCCTCTTCTGTGTGTCTCTTCATCTAGCCGTTGATTCATATCCTTTAATATCCTTTGCATTAAATTGGTAATCTAGTAAATATCATTCCTGAGACCTGTGAACTGGTCTAACAAACGAATCCAACCCAAGGAGAGGGTTTAGGAACTTCAGATTTATAACTAGTCAGGCAGAGGCACAGGTAACAGCCTGGACTTGCAACTGGCATCTGAAGTGGAGGGGGCGGTCTTGTGGGACTGAGCGCTGACCTGTGGAACCTGATGCCATCTCCAAGCAGACAGCAGCAGGATTCAGTTGAATTGTAGGAGAATTGTTTGGTGGCATGGGGAAACTCCCTCTCCCCCGTCACCTCCCATGGTGAAATTGGGTGCAGGACCCTTCTTAACACCACTGGTTCTCATTTTTAAATATGCATCAAAATTACCTGGAGGATGTTAAAATACAGGTTGCTGAAGTCTTTTCCTAGAGTTTCCATTCCAGTAGGTCAGAGACAGTCCCGAGTTTGTATTTTGACAAGTTCCCAGGTAATACTGATGTTTTTGATCTGGGGAACAAACTGAGTCACTGACATAGAATGACATTTGGAAATGGTACAACATATTTAATGAGCTATTATTTAGAATTGTACTGACCTGGGTTGGATCCCAGCTCCACCATTTACTAGCTGTAGAACCTTGGAAAACATAGTTTCTCCGAGACTCGGTTTCCTCATCTGCAAGATGGGACTGCTACTACTAATACCTATCTCAAAGGGAGGTTCTAAGTATTAAATAAGCTATTTGAAGTGTTTTGCACAGTGCATGGCATTTAGTGGGTTTTCAACAAATGATAATTTCATTGTATTACTATATTCTAAAGTAACTTTTTTTTTCAATAAAGATTTATAAAAGAACTCTTTAAATGTTAAATCCTCATTCATTAAAATCATAGTTAGGATGGTAATATCTTATATCTGTTGTATAAAAAAGATACAAATCTGTTTTACTATAGAACTGGTTAAAAGTATTTTCATTAAATCAGCATGTGATCTGCGAAGCATGTCATTCACTAGGACACGTTTTCCCAGACGTCATTAAAATGTCTCATATGTTTGTATACCATACCTTTTTTGGTTAGTGAGGCTTGCGTACATTCCAGTGAATGGCATCGTGGGCATACTTTTCTTGTTGTGGTTGTTTTCATGTAAAACTGGACACTACCTCGTGATATCTATTGTAGGAGATTGCTTTGATTTTTCAAAAATTGCCATAAAGTCTGAGAAAGTCTATAAGGAGTTATAAGAAAATCATCAACTTCTAATCTGATGGTATTTTGTGAGGATTTTTTTTTCCTCTACTAAAAGCAAAGAAATACTCTTTTTTAGGATGTCTAGAAAAAGGTAATCCCTAAGAAACACCATGTTCCTTTTTATAGAGAGGCTTCTTTAACATTTTTTTGAATATTTGTATATATGAATGTGTGCATGGATACATGTGCATAATTCTCCAGTCACAATTAATAATAATGCACAGAGGTTTTTTAAAAGTCTACTTAATCCTTGTAAGCCAAAGTATGGGCTAAAGATAGAAAGCATTAGCATCACTGGGGAAATTATTAGAAATTCAGAATCTTAGACCCCACTCCAGACATACTGAATTAAAATTTGAGTTTTAACAAGATCCCTAGGTGATTCTTATGCACTTTAAAATTTGTAAACCACTGATTTAATAATGTCTCTGATGGTGTGACTTAATTCCTTTTATTCAACTGATATGCAGTTCTTTCTATTAGAGCAATGCATGGTTTGTGATGCAATAATAGAAAGAAATAAGGAGAACACACTGTTTTTTTTTTTCCATTAGGGAATTAGTGTTACCTATCTATATTAAAATTATATAACATTGGGTAAATGTCACCAATTATCCTCAAGCTCACCCAGAAGTAGACATAAAATAGTTAAAAAGCAAATTCTTAACCTCTTGTACTGCACGGTGGGTTAAGCAGAAGGCTAAATGTTAGTCACTGTAACTCCTAATGCCTGTTTTTCAACCCAATGGGAGAACTTGCTATTTTTCTCAACAAAAAAAAGTGAAGAGTTTAGAGCCTGGTGAGAACAAATCTTTGAAAGGAGGCAGTGGCCAGAAAACAGCATGCACTCAATTGCAATGATGGAGCCCTGTGCCCACAGAGAGAGGCCATCCTCAAGGTCATTGGTAACAGGTGAAGGCCTTTATCAGGGAGCCTTCCAAGATGGCAGACTTCATGCTACTGACAAGAACAAGGATCAAGAATTTCCTGCGACAGGTAATGAGAGTCTTGACACAAGCTTTAAATCGTTCCAGGGAGAATTACATGGGACATTTCCAAGAGAGAGATCAGATTATGGGTGACTAAGAAAGTCAGGCTGGTTTAGGCATGGGAAGTTCTCCAAGTCTTCCAGGAGATTTTCGCTAGTTCCTAGCCAGGAGGAATTAGAAATTAGTGATAATAGTAACAGAAACTTTATGACTTAGAGTTTGGTTATAATTATTAAAACTGCATCCACAATGAGCTTTCAGTTCTTTTCCATAAAGTTTACAGATTAATTTTTCTCTTTGGTATTGCCGGTAACAGCCGTAAGAGCTCGTGAGTCACACTGACAGCTGTAGTACCCAGAATGGTCACTATCAGGAATGTAATACCCTGTTTACAAAATTCGTTTATGGATAAGGAAGGTGCATTTTGCAGTGAATTTAGAAACAGTTCTGGTACAAAGTAATTCCTTTAAATTCCCCCCAGTTCATTTACCAACTTCACAAACTTTCCTTACATTCTCAGCTGTGGCTTAGCAGGAAGTCAGCAAGCTTAGTCTATTTTTCACTTTTTCTTTCCTTTCTGTTTTTGATTTCTTGTTGGTAATGACATTTCTGTATTTTTAAAACATACAGTCAAATGTATGTCCTAGTCTATCTCCCTTATTCATCTTTTTGTTGAAGTTCTACAGTTAAGTATAATCAGCGCTCATTCTTGGACCTTAGGCTGAAGCTCCTTTGAGTCCCATCCAGGAACATCATATATCTGTGTGTTTATGAAGGATTCTCTTGTTATGTCTTTCCACATTTCAAACAGATTGACACCATTTTAGAAATATTTATTCTTATAGCTTAAATATTATTCTTTACTCTTAAATTTAATTTTCATCTGTGGCATTTTTCTGGCTTAATTTTTTTCATTTGCTTCCACACTAACCTAAGTGTCCTAATTTTTTTCAGTTAATTTTCCTGTATTTCCCATGCATATTTTCTTTTTATGTTCAAATAACCCACATTGTATTTACACATCCTATTTTATTTTACTGTTTTTAATTACATAGGCTAGCATTCACAGAAATATTTTAGTAATATTGTTGATTCTCCCATTTTTAAAAAAAAATCTTAGAAATTTTGGAGAAATTATGTTTTATTTTAAATAGTTTTCTCCTTACATTTTCATCTATTAAACTTAATGGAAATGTCTGATGAATTTATTTGATAAATTTGGGGTATGTATGGAAAATGAAGTATTTGAATCCATTGACCTATGTATGTGCTGATTTGTTAACAGAGTAATAATATAATACTCTTGAATTCCTGGAATAAATCCTCTGTGGCCATGACATTTCCATGACTTCAGTGAGTTTAATTCACTCTTACTCATAGGTGCAAGGTGTTCAATATGCCACTCTAATCAACTCTATCTGCTCCCTGAAGCCCAGTACTTGGTGCTGAAATAGAACCTGAGGTTGGTTGCTAATGCCCAACTATTTGATTCTCTGCAGAGTGATAGCCATGTCATCTTTATGGAGAGGGATTCTCTGTTTTAAGTTTATACGCAGGCTTCTTTCCTGCCGTCAGGGCTCCTTTCTTTATTAGTTAAGTGAGCAAGTACTGGTGTGGCTAGGGGAAAGAGCTGGCTTATGCACTTTGCTGATTTGGTTATTAAGAGCATCACTCATGGCTAGTGGCCTCTCAGTGATCACTCATCTGGGACCCAGAAGCCACCTTATTCATGAGTATTGGATAATGATATTCTAGAAGGCTTGGGATAAGAAAGGAATAAGACTGAAAGATGGGTGAGAAGGAGGTTTGGAGAAGATATACATGGCTAAACTTTTCAGAATAGCCAAGGATGTAAAATAATAGTTTTTAAATACCTTTTTCTTCCTAGACTAATGAGTTTTAAAAGCATAATCAATTTACATTCAAATTGCCCCCTTTTAGTATGTGGATGTATGTAAAGTTTATATACAGCTTCCTTATTTGTTCCAAATAGTTCTTTGTCTATATCCTGTAGGGTTTTTATGTAAAACTCTCATTAATCTTCATTTATATATAATCTGTCATTTCCATTTTAATTACTTTTTTTTCCCCCGGAGTTATCTGATTGGAAAGTTGATGTTTTAACTAAATGTTACTTGTAAATGGAATTCTAATGTTACCTACATTATGTTCAAACAATGTGGCATAATTATTTTCTGCTTTGTGGAATTTATTGAGATTTTTGCTATTCCACAGGACTGTAAAAACTATGTGTGAGTGCATATACATTTAATTGTGTTACCCAAATTGTCTTTAGTATTAGTGATTTTTATCCCCTTTGTTTCATTGAATTCAGAATTTTCAGAGACGTGTATTAAAATCTCAAGTTGTATGTCAATTTTTAATTTGTTTTACCAGCTTTGCATATATTATTGTAGGTTATATTGTTTGATGTATATTGGGTCATGACAGTTTTTATTTTTAATTTTGCTTCACCTTCTATCCTATTTAAGGTTTTCTGTCTTAATTCTACTTCGTCTGATATTAGTAGTGTGGCAATCAATTTCTATCAGCTGACATTGATCGTTAAATCTTTTGTACTTCTTTATTTTAAACCTTTCCGTGTCATGTTTATCCCCTGTAAACAGTATACTGTAAAATTTTTTAAAAAAGCAAAGCACTTTAATTTGAGAGTCTTTTAATATAAAATATGTTTCATTCATACTTTTGTTATTATGAATGTATTTGTATTTATGCTTGCTGTATTTTAATGATTTTCTATTTTACATTTTTCATTATTTCTCTTTTTTTCCTTCTTTTCTCTCTTTGAGCAATTTTTCTTTTTTTCCATTTTTCACGTTGAGTTTTAAAAGTTTAAAATTTTCTGGTGATTGTCCTAAGATATTATATATTTATATGTAGTGAAAAGCTACATATTGAAAAGGATTTCAATCAGGTTTAAATGTTACTGAGTATCTGTCATGAACCAGTCACTGTGTTCAATGTTCTCATAAAGCTCTGTGCTTCCAACACCACTGGTGAAAATCTGAGGTAATTTTAGGGACTATTCTGATATTTACTATTTTAATAATTTAAATTTTAATATTTATTGGAAGTAGAGCTAGAACATAAAAATCATAATTTTATGTAGACTTTTGTTTATGATGAGGCTCAGCAAATAGAAATGAGTCAATCTAAAATTGATTAAAAATATTGAGTAACCGGTAAAGGAGTTATGGCTATACAAAAAAGTCTTGACGGTAAATGCAGGTGTTCACATTATATCTTTGAAGTTACTTTTTTTTTTTTTTATTTTGGAGATGAGAAAATTTGTGCTCAGTGGTTTCTCTGTGCCAGTCTCTGATCAAAGGTTTTGTAAATTATCAGTAAGCAAAAAAGAAGAAAATCTTTGCCCTCCTGGAGTCTATGTCTTAGTGGGGTAAGACAGATAACAGGCACAGAACATTATGAATAAGTAAATTATTTAGTAATATAGTTTATTAGAAGATGACAAATGCTGTGGAAAAGAGAAATAGAGTAGTTGCTAAAGGGGACTGAGAGTAGCAGGTCTGCTGCAGCTGGTGGTGAATTTTCGGGGGCAGTTGTGGATTTTCTTCACTATTTTATTTTAAAGGATTTTAAAACTTTGGCAATAGTTGTATGGAAAGTACATATACCCCTTACCCAGACCTAGAGTCACCAGTTGTGAAATCTTAATGTCTAGTGTTCTGTGTCTCTCACATACTCTCTCCACATACACACACACACACACACATTTTAAAACCATTAGAGGCAATATACCCTTAGATATTTAGCAAATTTAATTCATGCCAATCCACTGCTTGTCCAAGGAGTACTCCCAGATTGGCTGCTCCAGTGTTCCTTATGTGAGCTAAAAAATATAAGTAGTAGCTGGTGATCCTGGAGTAAATTGGGGCCCAGCAATTTATATTTTATTAAATTTCCTCCAAGTGATTCAGATGCATGGGTATGTTGAGGAACCAGTGGCTCAATTTAGGGTCAAAGAGCTTGCAAGGAAATGAAAAAAGCAGCAACAGACACAGGCCACCTGAGGCAATAGTTTCCTGAAAGGCAAAGCTTGCCAAAGGGAGGAAATCCTTTTCTTATTTTCTGCTATAGTGAAAACTGAAACTGAAGATTCCGGCCTGCCGAGGTCCCAGGGGTTTTCAAAAAATGTTTAAGATTCTTGTTATTACGCCTGGTTTAATTTCTTTTGTGTAACCTTTAGGTATAACTCACTTGAAAAATAGGAAGTATTGCATTAGTATTTGTTAATTGAAGGCTTAAATTATAGAAAGAGTTCATTTTTTATGCTTTTATTTTTTTACCTAGGATATTGTATCTGAAAGTTCTTTTTATTTTTCTTCTATATATTCTTCAAGTAGAAGAAAGTGCAAAGATATTTAAGTTTCTTGCATATATCAATAACATCAAAAGCTGATGCATCATTTTTTTTTTTTTTTTATTTTAATGGGATATGTGGTGACAAAGACTCTTTCCTTGACCTTACTCTAGTCAAATTCCTCTGAGCCCTCTTTCTGACTGGGCCCCGATCTTTCTCTCTGTTCCTGGCCCACTTACTCTAGTTTTTTGAAGAATCCTGATGAGTCAGTTTAGGGAAGATCCTCTACCCTTGGTGTATAATTGCCCTGGCCTGACTTCAGCAAGGCTCCTATTATGTATGTCGTTAAGCAAAAAATTACCCTTACCTCTTTAGTAAATTTTTCATCCACTGACCCCCTTACCTGACTTCGTGACTACAAATCCCTGCTTTTCCTTATGGTATTTGGGGAGCTCAATATCTCTCCCCTATGGTAAAACCCCACTGTAGCAGTGCCCCTGACTAAAGTCTGCCTCACTGTCTTTTAACAAATGTCATGAATAATTTTTCCTTTAACAGTTAGTGGCCAAAAAAAAAAAAAAAAAAAAAAGGAAACTATGTTCTTCCTAACTTGTAGACTGATAATCCACATTAGCATTTTGAAAACCCTGAGGAATCCTGAAATTAATATTTAATCTAAATTTTCCAAAATTTATTTGATTATTAAATCCTTTTGAAATGAAATGAACATATTTAACTTTTAATTATTTTCAATGTGGAGCAGAAAAATAGTTTAGAGCTGTGCTGACAATTTAAGTATAGTCCTGGGATCAGAAGCAACATCATCTGAGCATTTGTTTGTAATGCAGGATCTCAGGCTCCACCTCAGACCTTCAGAACCAGAATCTTCAGAACACGATTTCCTGGTAATTTATATACACACTGAATTTTAAAAACATTCATATATATTATGTAAAAGATATTACAATATTCATTGTATTGAATCTGCAGTGTATAAAAATTCTCTTTTATTGTTAGTTAAATAAATCTTTATTCCTTGATTAAATACTAATGGATTAAAAGAAATGTGTCCCATAGATGTTATGAGTGGCATGGAAAAAATCCCATAGGTTTATAAGTCTCCCACAGACTGATGTTCAATGTAGATTTAAGAAAAAAAAAGGTAAACTCAGTCGGACACAGCTGTACTAAATGTTTTGTATGACATTGCTGTTTTGTTTTCAAATTTAATTTAAAATTTTATCGAGATAATATATGTCCACAGTTTAAACAAAGTCAAATAGCACTACTAGTCCTATAAAGAAAAATAGGACTCCTTTACCCTCTCTCCCTACTCTCAAATTCTACTTTTCAGAGGATACTGCTGAATCATCTAAATCATTTTTTTCTGTAATTATATGTATATGTACACCAACTATATCTTGCTTTTTTAAACTTTGATATTATCTTTTGACTTTAAATTGACATTTAAGTTTTACTTTATTTGTATCACTCCTGACCCCTTCCTGCAACCCCCTTACCCTATACTTCCAAGACATATCACAATTTTTGTTAAATTAACATTCAGGGTTTACATTTATGACTATAACAATATTGTTCATTTCTTATCCATGGAATGTTCAACGATTACATTATGTTATTGCACATCTTTTAATAGGGTTAATTCCCCCCTTTTTCATCATTTCTTTTTTTTTATTAACCTATTACTAATTTATCCCAAATTCCTGAAAAAAAACTGAAATGTGACTTAGTACTCCAGTATCACAAATATTCTCTCAGTTCCATCCATTTTCTGTTAGATTCCTCCTGAAGACTTCTGTCTAGCTCCTTTTGTCTGGATTATCTGTTCTCTGGACAGATGCACAGATGTTTTTCTAGGAATGCATTTCACCACCATCTTGGGAATTCTATTCCCTGCCTTCTTTCTTTGGATCCTCTGTTTTCAAGCTAACTTTTAGTTTAGTTTATTTTTTTTTTCCTGCTAATTCTTTGTTCCTTGAAGCATCCTGTAACTTCCTGATGGATGAATCTAGTAGCTTGAGTTAGTGGTGGTACATTTTTTGAAAACTAGACCACATTTCTGAACCATTATGATAGTGTGACTTGATGTGAGTCTTTTTTCATTCCTTGTTCCAATAGGCACTTTGAATCGAAAAGATTATCTCCTTCTTGGGCATTCTGGGGAATTTCTTGAATTATGTCTTTCTTTACTTCTTTTCTCCATTTTCTCTATTTGTTCTTTCTGAAAATTGAATTATTTGCATGCTGAACCTCCCAGATTAATGCTTGATTTAATTATTCTTTCTATTTTTCTTTTTCTCTCTTTTCTTTTTCTTTACTTTTCCAGTGGTGTCTTCAGGTTTATCTAAAACTCTTCTATTCATTTTCTTTTTATTTCTGCCTTCACTATTTAAATTATTATAAGATATTTTATTCTTTTGTTATATATGTATGTATTGTATATATACATACAATAAAAGAATAAAATATACATTATATATTTTAAAAACAGCATTCCATATATATTTCATGGATATTATATTTTTTCTTATTTTTTTGCAGGTAATTTAAAGATTTTTATCTGCTAAGTTTTTATGCTACAATAGGTTTTTTATCTATTCCTTGTTTTATGTCAATTTCCTCCTGCTTTTATTCTTTTAAATTTTATCTCATTTATGTTTTTATGTTTCAGCCTAATTTTCAAAGCAATTTTAAGAGGTAGGAACTATTTTAAACTTCACATTATATATGAAGAAAATGCCTTAAAATAAATTGCCCCACATGACTTAGCATCAGAGTAGTCCAGCCAAACTAAAACATGACTTCATATTTAGCTCTCTTACTCTTAAACTCTGTTGACATTATCTTTTCTGCATTGTTATTGATATTTGAGGATTGATTATTGTAGAAAAACTGTTGCTGAAAAATAAGCCTTTTGCATAATCAGAGAGAATAGTAAATACTGTTTATTGATTATTAAAAATTCTGTAATCTTTCAAAATTTTCCTAAGTGTTTAAACAAGATACATTTACAAATACATATTTACATGATTGTATTATTTACAGTAGGTAGATAATTTACATATCCTAATTTTTAGTTAGAAGGTTATGTATGTGTGTCTTCTATAAAGAAAAATAACTGAGTGGTAAGGTTTTCTCTCTTGTGTTTTTTCCCTGAGAGTTGATGTGTTCATGACAGGAAAAAAAATATTTTGGTATGGTTTAGTGGTTGGAAACTCATAAGTGCATAGTCTTTCAAGTTTGATTTATTAGGAACTACCAAAAACAAACACCCACCCTACCTGAGCAGTATACAAATTACCCTACATTCTGAAGCATTTTGACTTTTTTTTTAAAGCTGAATTTAAACCTGAAGTAACTCTTATGTATATACATCTTTCTCAGAGAATGTTCAGGAAACAGCAGCCCATGGAGAGTTGGCAGTGTTACATAAAAAGGGCCCACAGACAGACACTTGTGTCGATCCTGGCCACCAATCAACTTTATAGGTGGAAAAATTAAGATTCTGAAAATATCATGTGCATTGCTTGAAGTTATTCTGTAATACGATCCATCATTATTTTATCTTAGGGGTAACCATGCCAGGTTAAGAACTCCGAAATTTTTGATGAGGAGAATCTAGAAATTAGTGAAATAAGTGAGATAGCAAGAATAGGTGGCAATGAATGAAGTTACGTGTACAGGGCTGAATACACAATTTGTGGGTCTTGATACAAAATGAAATTCAAAGCCCCTGATTCAAAAAGCAGGAAAGAAAAAGTTCAGTTAAAATACAAAAATATAAAGCTTTTCGTTTAAAAAATTTATTGCTTATAAAATGTTATAGATACAGTAGAGATACGTGAGTAATAACAAAAAGATCGCAGAATAAGTTTAGTCCTATAGCTTATGATAATGAGATTATATATAATGATACTTTATTATGTGATATGCATTTATAACACTCTTACAATAGTCTTTTAATGTTATATCTTGATTTTTCTGATCAGCTTTTCTAAACTTCATTAGGTCATCAAATTTGTATTTTTAGCAACTTCATTTTTAACCTATATAACTGAAAGTAGTGTCAGTCATAAATAATTATCAACTAAGTTTTGATAATTTTTATTTTTGAGAAGAATCTTTTTTGCAGCTACAACTGCTAGAGCTGGAATAACTTTCCAATAATTATTTTAAAATAAAAATTTTAGTATATCTAGAGCTGATGATTCTAGAGAAATAATTTTCCTAAAAATATTTAAACCTGTATAGGAATCAATTTCACATAAGTCTAAATTTAATTTTAATTGCAGTTTGTACAATGGAATTTTAATGAATCTTTGACATTTCCTGTAACTTGTAGGAATTACTCAAAAAAACAAAAGTGACTTCATACTTTATTTATAATTAAAAAAATACCTGTTTGTGCTTTCTATCACGATCTGCAATTATAAGAAAAGTTAATTTAAAATTGTACTCCTTGTAAATAATTGATTCATTTGAAGCTTCATATGAAAATAGTGTTCTTTTTCATCAAATGTGACTATCTTTAAATTCAATTTCTATGCCTAGGGATATTTGCTTTGCAATGTTGCAGCAGTTTTCAAAACCTGAGTCTAACCCTTTGAAGAATTCTAATAGTTTGCTGATATGCTTTATTGCAGTGCTCTTGTGTACCCTTGTAATTTGTTACAATTTACTGACAAAGTTTACAGCATGAGCACAGGCAGATCTTGTCTCAGCACCCAGGCTGGAGAGTTAATATTTGTGATTTGTGCAGGTGCATCAGGCAGGGCTTTGGGAAGGCCCGGACAAGCTGGTGTCCTGTCTGCTACCACTGTTGCTACTTCAGCAAGACATTGCTGCTGCTGTTGCCACCAGTCTGCTGGGGCCCAGTGCAAGCTGCTCCCTTGGGGCCCTGTGCTGCCATGGACTGGCCCAGACATGAACACATGTGGCCAGGTCACCTGCTTGGTGTGAGCTGCCACCATGCTCTCTGGCCTGAGCCTGAGCTTGCACGTAGCGTTATCTCCTCTGCTCGCCTGTATGCTCCAGTGTGCCGCCGGACTTCACTTACAACACAGGTTCAAAGTTAAAATTATGAAATTTTGAGACAGTGAGAGCAGAACGTTGAACCAAAAGCAGGACCCTTGAAAGACTGCACAGGTTACATGTCCTGTTGCTGGCTCTGTCTCTTGTGTGAAATTCTTGTTATCTCCCTGCAGTCTGTGAAATCTTTGAGCTTTCATCTGAAGCCTCTGAGAATGCCTAGACCTCAGGGTTGAAATTGAAAACTATGATATTCAAATTTCTCTCTATAAAGCACTGAAGTTCTATTTTTCACTATCTTGCAGGGCATTGTATCCTCCTGACAGTAGTTAACTTAGGTGTTGTTTGTGGACCCTGAATACACCAGCCTCACTGATGACGTGAAAGCCATGCTTGTCGAATTGTAAATGGTGACACTTTCAGGGACCTATAGTTAGTGGCCGTTAGTGGCAATTGTTCATTTCTGAGAATCTGGTGACTGAATCTTTTTGATATTAATCTTATAAATTCTAGAAAATGATAACATTAAACAAGCCATCTATTTTAAACTTAAGACAGTGACTTCAATTGTTTAAAAGAGTTATATGTGCTTCTAAATCAGGGACAGGCTTTTGACAGAATCTACCTCTACCTTATGACCCCATGCTTTAGAGACAGGTATTTACACATTAATCTCTAAAGGAACTGGTAAATTGGGTTCAATAGGTATTGTGCCTCATGAAAATTAGATTTTAAATTGTAATTATATGTAAATTAATTAATAAAATATCTTAATATATTATTTATAACTTAATAACTGATGGAAGTTTGTTGTGTTAGGTATGTATGGTTGGGAAGGATTGACTGCAGACATTGTGACATAACATTTTTTCAATTAATTTTACCAGAATTGATTAGCTGCTATTTTTCAAGTATATTAAAAGATAAATGAAACATGACTTCTGTTTTAAAGGAGCTTAAAACTCAGAAAAAAAAACCCTTGATTAAAAATGATCACAAATTTACTATAACGAAGTGAACATTTCCTAAATCCAGCAAAATTTCCTAACTAATATGTAATGTAATTTTCTGGCTCACTGTTATACTTACTCATGCTCTAAGTTGACTACAGCATTTAGTAAGTGCTCTATGAATGCTATGGTTATGCACAAGGATTTTTACATGTTATCTTGTGAGAAATCATGTCAACTCAACAAGATGCACGTTGTCTTCCCCATTTCATAGATGCAGAAATTAGGCCTGTGAGAGATTTAAAAAACATTCTCAGGTAGTTTAGCAAGTAAGTTGTGTAACTGAGAAATGAATTCAAAACCGAGTCTGTTTGACTCAAAAGTCCACTGGGCTGGCTTGTGCCTGTGGTATTTTCTTTGGCATGTAGCACTCTGAAGGTTCAGTCTAGAGCAGATTTTCTCAGCTGTGGACGACAGAATATTTTTCTAAGGAAGCATTCTAGGGGGAAGTGGGTAAGGGCAATAAACAGGAGAATGGAAGGGATTTGTGGTCAGATATATTTGGCTGCATTCTCTTCTTCCCACTGGAAATTATAAGATACATTAGCATGTTCAATGATCTAGGATGCCTTACAATATAAAAAGTAAGTCAGTTGTGCTTGATCAGTTAGCACATATACCAAAAATTTGCAAAGAAATAGAATAATGTCATAGTCCTGGTATAGGCATGACACATAATTTTGCAGCACTACATATTTCTGTGTCTTACCTATTCCAAGATAAATTAAAAAATATAAAAATCTGATAATTTTTTTAAACTGCAACAGTATTTCTCACGTGATTTCTTTCCTTAGTACCAATTAGCATATTGTGGAAATATTGTTTCATCAAACAAGTTTTTGAGGAAAATGATGTGGAGCTTATAGCTCCAGAGAGATGATATATAGCTATTTAGAAGCATTAGCCACAGCATTATGGACTATAGAGAAAACATCTCACTCAATTTCTCACAGTTAAGGCCCAGTTTGTTTGTTTGTTTTATTGTTATTATTATTGTAGAGAGAAACATCTTATAATTCACAAATAAGTTAATGAAAACTATATTTAAAATAATCATCATGCCAATTTGGGAGGAGATTATTATTTTTACAGAAGGTGACTTTTGTTAACTGATCTAAAAATTGTCATTGGAGTAGTGATGTAGCATAGCAGAACAATTGTAAAATGTGTAGGGGTGGCTGTGTGTAGGAGATCTGACCAAACAAAAAAGGGAGGGTAAAAATTGATTAAACAAAAGAAAAGAGAAAAGGAAAGCCAGGAAACTGCATTTAAATCAAAAGCATCTGCATTCTAAGAAAAGGACAAATTACAATTAAAAGAGAGATGGAAAAATAAAACAAAAACAACAAGAGAAAAAAACCAGTTCCTGACATGAAAAAAAAAATAGTAAGAGAATGTTACTTGTTTTAATTCTCAAGTTGATTTTGTCTAGGCCTGCATTTTTAAAATCTAATTTTAAAAAGTCAACATTTTTTCTGAATGTGGGGAAAATGTCTTTGGTAATGTTTGGTACGTCTGCTGTGTTCCTTCACCTCGCTTGGTCTCCTGACTGATTATTTCATTAATCACCTTAAACTAGTAATTTATTTTGGAAAATCAGGGCACCAAAATAGTATAGTTCTTAATCCCAATTGAAAATTAATGCATAAAGATGATGACCTGTGGTTTCATTTTGACCCGGCAGTTACCTGTTTTTAGAAGGCTCAACCCAATGGAGTCTTAGTAACGTAGGTCTTTCTTAACATCCCGGTAGTTGTCCTCTCAGCTCAGAATCAACAGGCTGAAGATTTGAAGGGCACGAGTAGGGAATGTTCTGAGATGCCCTCGGATTTAGTAAATAATAAATTTTTAAAAAGAGCACTTCTTTAGCAAGTAGTTCGTGTATTTGCTTACCAAGTATCACGCTGGGCACCAGAAGGGTTATGATAGGGGCAGCGGGGCTTGAAAAATTTCTATTGCTTTGGTGCCCTGCAGCAATCCTTTAAATGGGACAGGTATTTTCAAAATAACACTTGCCTAAAAGAATCCATAGTCTTTGTAGGCGTATCAGCAGCTTGAAAACGTCCTGACTTGGGTTTCATTACTGGAAAAAAATCCAAATGAAACTTCTGTTAAGAGAATATAACCACAACAGGGGTCCTGATGTGGGTCTCTTTATAATAGAAATGAAGGTAGGCTGCCTTTTAGGTCTCACTAATTTCCCAACATCTGTTTCTTATTCAGTTTCCTAGATCTAGGATTCTTTTCTGTAATGCGAAATGTATATTAACTTTGTAAAATAATCACGAAAAGGAATATTCCCGTGTGTCTTTTATGTGGGGATGAAAACAAATATGGCAAATGGAACAGAAAAATTAATTTAAACAACATTTTTGTTGTTTTATTGTAAGAGAAAGAATTTCAGTGATTAAATTTGAACATAGATGCCTATATACAAGCATTCAGAAAGTTACTAGCTCTAAATAAATATTTTCTTTAATCTTGAAAAATGACTAAATATGCATTTGAATTACATGGAGTATTTCCCTATTTTATCATCACATTCCATTAGAGACACATACTTGGATATTCCTAGTGTTCTTAGAATACTTAGATTAATATTTCTCCATGTATGGTTCAAGCACCTCAGCAACAGAGTGAATCACCCAGTGTACTTTGGTTTTCATACTTCTTGAAATATAAATACCTGGGTCCCTCCTAAGATTTATTAAATCAGGATCTAAATGGGGGTGGTGCTCTGGGAACTTAATTTTACAGTAGATTTTAATTTAGTTTGATGTGATAAGCTTTGACTATATCTGCCTTAATGTTGAAGCAGAAATAATTTCTTGTACGCTAATTCTGAAGTATTTTGTTCTCATGAAGGGTGTATGTATTTGTTTTCTCAGGCTGCCATAACGAAATACCAGAGCCTGGCTTAACGTAAATTTTTTTCTCATAGGTCTGGAGGCTGGAAAGCGTAAGATCAAGGTAGCAATAGGGTTCATCTTCTTGTGAAGACTCTCCTTCTGGCTTGCAGACAGCCACCTTCTCACTGTTCTCACATGGCCTTTCTTTGGTGCACATGCAAGGAGAGAATGAAGGAGCTCCCTGGTATCTCTTCTTATATGGACACTAATCCTATTGAATTAGGGCCCTACTCTTGATCTCATTTGACCTTGATTACTTTCTTAGAAGGACCATCTACAATACAACCACACTGGGTGTTGGGGCTTCAACATATGAATTTTGGGGAGACCCAAACATTAAGTCAATAACAATGTGCAATATACTTTGTCAAATGTTTAATTCGTTCCTTAAAACTGCAAAAATGTAACAGTCAAAAGCATCAGTTCCATCCATAAAGATAGGAAAACTTGAAAGAAACTCTAGTTTTAAAAGTCCCTCCTTTCCAGGACAAAAACTTTATAAATAGTTATGGTGAATTTTGCATCTTAGAACAGAACTTGAGTTAATAATCTTTCAAATTTATATTCTGGATTGTTCTAAGCACAAAGGATAAGAAATAAAAAAAATGTCCAAAATAGTTTCAGATTTTAGCCAAACCAAAAGGGTACATACCAGCATCCAGAGCTTAATCCTGTTATGGAGAGTGGAGGGGAAGGTGATGTCTCGTGAAGGACAACTGAAATTTGAGAAGCTTGAAGCTGGAGAAAAAGCTAGATAAATGTAGGAAACTCAAAAACTGGGGTTTCAGGGAAAAGAACAAGAGTTTACTCCTTGATGATGTACAGATAGGAGCTGAAGAAACACAGTCCTGGGTATTAGACAGATGTAGGTTTAATCCCTGTCTCTAGATGGATGAGGCTACATAACCTATCTGATATTTAAGTCCCATTGCAAAAAGAGATAATATGTTATCTTTTTATTAATGGTAAAACATTATCACAACTTATTGGCTTATGCAAATACCAATACATCATTTCACAATTTCTGTGAATCAGGAATCTGGGCCCAACTTACCAGTGTCCCTTGCTCAAGGTCATACAAGTCTGCAGTTAAGGTCCTGGCTGGGCTGCATTCTCATCTGGAAGCTGACTGGAGATAGATACGATTCTAAGCTCACTGGGATTGGTAGCAGAATTGATTTCCTTGCATTTGTATGAATGAAGACCATGGCTTTTTGCTGGCCAATAGGCTGTTGACTGTCCTCAGTTCCTGCAGATCCTAGAGGCTGCCCACAAGTTCTTGCCACAAGGACCTCCTCCACATGGCTGTTTATTTCATCAAGTAAGCTAGGAGCTACTCTAGCTCTATTCTACTAAAACAGAATCTTATATAACACAACTATAGGAGGAACATCTAACGTAACCTTATCAAGAGTGACATCCCATCACTTTTGTTGCATTTTATTGGTGGAAAGCAAGTCAAAGATTTCAGCTGTACTTAGGGGGAGGGGATTATACAAGAGCATGACTCATTAGGGGTCACCTTTGGGTGTGTCTGCCACATATAGCAATACCCACCCTGCTCTTTGGGGATTGAAAGTGACTGTAGACATTAAGTTTTTGGTTTGTATATGTACTGCTTATATAGGAATCATTACTGTGTTCCACTCACATGCCTAATGGAGAAAGGTTCTTTTGAGGCAGTAACTGATCTTTTGACCCTGCCTCATCTCATAGACTCAATCCAGAGCAACCAGTGAGTAGACCATGCATGTCTTGACAGGTGTCACACTTGTCTTTTATGATGAGTTTATGTTAAGTTTCCTGGACTGACTCTCAGGGAAAAAAAAAAAAAAAAAAAAAAAACTATGAAGAGGGAAAAATGACAAAGTACTTCCTCTTTCTGCTTCTGACCTCCCCACTTAACATACACCTTGATAATATCTCTATATTTCTCTCTCCAGCACTCGAGGGAATTATGCCATTCTCCTTATACTCCAGGACCCTCTTAGGCATTTCCCTTGTGTGCACTCTCCTTAGAAAAAAAGGGTATCAAACTAACAACAAACTTTGTCTCATTACTATACGGCTCCCTCCTCCTGGGCTTTGACTTACATAGCTATAAAAAAGCTTAAACAAATTCAACATACTCCTTAATTGGCTGCCTCTTCCAGTAAGCACTAATAGCATCAGTACTTGTACACAGGTAAAGGCAAGCAAGGGGAGACTGAGGAAGCTCAGAAAGGTACCTTTTCCTAGTTGAACCTTCAGATGAGCATGCAGCCCAGCCAGCGCTGGACTGCAGCCTTGTGAGATTCTGTGCTGAGGGCCCAGATAAGTCATACCTGGACTTCTGAGCTATAGAAAATATTTTCCTTATATGATGATATTTTAGGTATTGTGTGTAATCTATGAGGCAAAATTTTCAACACGAGGAGACCTGACAACGACTCCAAACAATAGAAAACTTCATCCTGTCTTTTTATTGTTCAATAGAGAGCTTATGTTTCAACATATAAAACAATTACATGACTTTAAATAAACTGTTTAGTGTCTAAGTTGACATTCCTTACAAATGCACTTTTCTGGGAAAGGAACTAAAAATAATCACTCTTAGTGGAGTAATCAATGTTTTATTACCCTCTACAGCTTATAAATCACTTTAAAATGTATTCTTTCCATCCTGATAGCATATATGAAAGATGTTTAATTAGTGGTTCTTTAGGAGAGGTCTGTGAATTTCTCTTAAGATACTTAAGATGGTCAGATGGCAAGTATAAACATACAAATAAAATAGTCTTATTTAAGGTATATTTTCCAGAAAAAAATAGGTTAAATGCATTTTAATCTATAGTTTAAATTAAATTATGGTGGTTATGAGAATAAATATTCCATGACTATTTAGGTAGTGTTGGTAAGAAGATGTAGACATTGTTTGGTTTACTGACTTGGTTCTTATATTGGAAAGTTTAAGAAAAATTGAATTAGAATAAAGTTTTCAATGTCCTCTAAATTAAAAATATTCAGAAAATAGGTGTTTAATTGGGCATATAGTGTTTTATTTCAGCACTTCAGGGACTGTAAAACACAAGTAGGTGGATTAAGCAGCTCTGGCGTATTCAGATACCAACTAGTAGCCCTCGGCTACCTGCAGAAGATAACCTATCAAGCATGAAGTCTCTCTCATCAGATTGTGTTTCTGTGCATGACATGCAGTCTTCAGGACCAGAGGGGAAATGGCTCAGTCCAGTCTTTTTTCATGGCTTGAACTGGCCTCACTGAACTGAATCGATTGCTTGTAAAAATGGAAATATCAGTTTGATAAAGATTAAGGCATTTTTCTCACCTTTACCACACCTTGGATTAAAAGGATGAAATGGGATGTAGTAAGGAGTATGGATGGTTGGACAGTGAATGGTACTGTATGGACAGCTGAGGATCCCACTTCTTACTTTCTTCCCCTACCCCCATCTCTAAGCTGGAACCCTGTGTGTGACTAAAACTTAACAGTTCAATTTAAATGAAGCAAAAAATAGGTAATACATAAACTTCAAATCAAGACTCAAGACTGGTTACATAATTTTCAAGACACATTGTAAAATGAAAATGTAGAGCCCTTTTTCCAAAAATTACTAAAATTTTCAAGATGACAATAGCAGAGCATTAAAACAAGTGCAGGGCCCTTCCAAGGATTATCTCAGGTCTCACACTGTGAAGCTAGCCCTGCAAAGGTCACCCTGCAATCTCCCAAATATCAGCTGCAGATTTGTCCTTAGGGTAGAATAAACATGTACCTTCATTGCACTTTAGAGGGAAGATGGGATCCTGGGAGGCTTGGAGAGTGAGACGTTGATGCTACCTATGAGCTGGTACCCAGAACACCTGAAGCTCTTATGTTGGCTGTGCTGTCCAGGCCATACATCACATCTACATACACTGTTCTGTGCTTTCTTCTTTCTTTCTTTTACCATTTGATGCTTGTTTTACTCTGAATACACATGGATTAAACTACTGGCAGGCAAAATGAGTTTTTACCCTTTCTCTATTCTGTATCCCGTGTATGGCTCTGGACCTCCAGGGAAAACTCCTGTTTTTGTTTGTTTCTGGGAAGAGGCTACCTGATCACGTCTTTATGAAATGTAGTGTACTCATGAAAGCACCAGCTTTGGAGTCAGACTTGTATAGGTTTTACGACAGGTTCTTCCACTTCCCAGGTCTTTGATCTTTGGCAAATCATCTATCTTTCCTGACTCCCTATTTCCTATTGTAAATGGCAATAAAAATATCTGCTTCATAGGCCTATTTTGCATATGAGAGGAGGTAGTGTTTAGAAAGACAGCTGCCCAGCATATTATAAATACTAAAAAATTGTGACATTCATTTCTATATTATTATAATTTCAAATCATACTTTGCAGAAAATATCAATTTTATCTTGACATGAAGAGTTTAAAATTCAGCATAGAATTAGAGAGAGCTCGGAGATTTTCTGGTTGAATAGCTCTTAAATTTGTTGGGATCCTAGACCTTTTTGAATTCTGATGCAAGGTGGTGGATCCTCTTTCTTCCCCAAAGTTGCACATGCACTCAGCATTCTATTTCAGGAATTCTTTCACAACCTGATGCTCATCATTGGAACCTTTGAACGCAGGTTAAAAAGAGTGTATCAAATCTGATATTTAGCGTCCTATTCACAGAACAGTGTTGGGATTGGCCTCAAAATGTCCAGCTCCCATTATTGGAAGCAACCCCCTTTCCTGAATATGGGTCTGTTTTTTTTTTCACTTTACCCCAAAAATGCTGAGCACAGCCTGGAAATTAATGTGATCATCAGATCAAAGAAAATTTGAAAATCAGATAAAAGAAAACTTTTATTTCAAAGACTATCACTACACTAGCTTTCCTCTTGAATGCCTCTGTCTTCTGAGAGACCCCTCAGTGCTGTGAAGTTCTTTCTTTTAAGTGACTGCTGCTCACAACACTAATGACTTTATACTCGGGCAGTCAAACAGAATAGTAGCTCAGATTTTGAAAAGTAACAGAGCTATGTGGGCTTTTTAATATGACCTTAGGGTTGTCACATTGATCCCTGTTTTGTTTTTCTTTTTTTTGGTTCATTCATTCTATTTATCTTTATTTATCCATTGCCTCCTTTCCTTTTCCTTTCTCTCACTTTAAGCTTTGGGCCTAGTTTGCAAATCATTTTAAAAAAGTAACCCACGGGTCTAGTTCCTACCTAATTCACAACACTTGCATTTGACTCTTCAGGGTTTATTCCAGATTCTTTCCTCCTCCTTGGCTACTTCTGCTTTTTCTGATCACACAACAAACTTCTGGCAGCAGAGGATACACTGATACTTTCAAAGAGGCTGTGAAAATAAAGCAAGAAGAGATAGAAAGGCAGAGTTCTTCACGTCGCTTAGGCTCCTAGCCTGGTTTTCATTGTGTTCTTTGTCTGGTTTCCATTTGACCCACACAGATTCCTTCTCATTCCTAAGCGCGCATTCCAGGGTTTATGTTCACGGCTGAGAGATGCATGTAGAGAGTATGCAAAGAGTAGTTTCCAAAGAGTAACCCCAAAGAGGGCTGTCAAGTTTCTCTTTATGGCTATTTTGGCTTCAAGTCATTTTTATATTTCTTCTAGCTCTAGATCAGACTGACGTGGAGAGACAGGGTATTTTGATTGTTTCCACATTTCTTGCGATGATATCGCAAGGCAAAATCCAGGGGGAATTGAAACATCATCTGTCGTGTATGGCCAGGTTGAAGCTGTATGACATTTGAAGTGTAGGAGCAGGGAAGGTATCTGCCAGCCTGGAAGTTTTTAATCCCCTTTCAGAACACTTAGCAGAGTTGCCCCACTAGTCCCACAGTGCCAGTGCCCTGTCTGCTGCTGATGTGCAGTCTGCTCTTGTTCATATTGGATATGATCACATGTGAACCTCAAAGACCTTTTTGAAGCTCAGCCTTCTTTGACTCCTGAATCATTAACTTTCACCCAGTCATCACATTTTACCTTCTGCCCACACAGGTTTTGTTTAATAGGAAAGTAATTGACATGTGGCAGGTAAGACATGCTGTATGGATAGAAAGAACCTTCAAGTTAAGTGCATATTTTTACAAGGTCATAGAACTTTGACAGAACTGGCCACCTTTTCATTCCTTAGCATGCTTGTATAATTTATCTATATTTATTTTTAAAAGTTGGATGTGAGCTTGCTTCAATTTTTGATCGCTTTTTTTCTTAGTAATGAAAAAGAAGAAATGCTTCTCTCGTGAGAAGTGTCATCAGTGGGAAGAGGCAGTAATGGAAGCCTTGTTAGAGCTGACCTCAAGAGAAGGCAGAGCAGGATCTGATCTGTTTCAGGAGTGGGTGGAGTAGCAAGTGGAAATCATTGTACTAATGTAAGTCCCAACAGCTTATATTTTCACTGTTATAGATTCACTCCTTTGGTGTGGAAAGGTTTTAGTTTTCAAAAGTGCAGCTATTAAATTGCAGGTTGTTTTTGAAAATATTAGGCAATATCTGTAAATCCCACAATTGAAATCCAGTTAGGCATCCAATCTTGTAAGAATAGGGCGTGGAATGAGTGTTAGAATGCTGTTAGAAGACAAAGTTGTTCTGAAAGTTGATGGTACAGAAGGAAAAATCATCTACTTCCTGGTTTGTTAAAATTAGACTCTACTCTTAACTGTGCTACTTCAGTCAGAGAGGGTGATGAGATGCACAGAACTGACCGACAACTGTTTTTGCATTTAAATTACTGAAAAATGCTTGAAGGGAATCTGACTGAGGCTGCTATTATTGGGTTTTAAATAAGTTAAAAAATGAACAAAGTCCTCCCAGAGCCCTCTACAGTGTACACAGCCCTTTCGCAATCACAATTTTGTTTAATTTTTATCATTAGCCTGTAGACATGGCGAACACGTTACTTACATTACCGTCTACAGAGGAATCATTGATTTTGCACAGAGCAAGTGTATGTGAGCATATGGTACTTTATAAGTACTTTGGAGAAGAAAACTGCATTTCAGGAACTGAACTACAAATTGATAAAGCAATTTATCCACAGTTCCATCAGAGCTGTCCATGCAGAATGTGCATTTGTATCTTTATTAGCTTGAATTTACATTGTTTAAAATGTATGAATCATTTAGGCAACTTCATCACTGTGACTGTATTTAAGCATGCAATTAAACAATTCTAATAATATTTAAAGTCATTTGCTGGGATGGCTTTTCTATTATAAGTCAATAAGGGAGAAGGAAGCATGACAACATATTATTATTCAAATAAGGAAATAACACATATAGTATTTCTTTATGGCAGAGAATTCTTCATGCTTCCTTTATAATGTTGCTTCCAAATATATATCCCTGGACAGAAGAATAATCTTAATCTTACTTAAGCCTTAGGAGTATAAGGTACATCTATTTTTCTAAATCTGTTTTTGTTGGAACATGAGGAGAGAATGATGTAGTCATAATTGCAACATTTTCTGAATCAAAAATGTCATTATGTGACCTGACCTACACGATTTTTAATTATTTAAAAAAATGACATTTATTGCAAAGATAGAAAACCTATATCACATTTAGCTTTATATTAATGAATCTCATTTATGAAAAAAATAAAATCACATGGAAAAAGAATATGAAGGACAAGTGACTGCTGTTGATTGGAATAAAATTTTTAATTGTGACAGAATGAAGAAAGTTCATTTAGAAAAAATAATAAAGACAATCTAATATTACTCTCTTCCATATTGTTTTCTTGGAAATTAAAATATTTTAGAATATAATCATGTAGCACAGGATCCAAACTCCCACCAATAGCACTCCATGAAATTTAATTATTCCTTTCAGATTTTCATGGTCATATAGTGAATCTTCAAGTTTCACTAATGTTATTTATCTGATGGTGCCTAATTAATTAGCACTGAGTCCTCACCAGGTTTTGACTATTCCAAGCCAACAACTCTTGAAAGGCCAGAACACAAAATTCTTCTCAAAGCTTTAGTTAAAATTCTATGCAGAAGATTAAAATGTTTTTCTGTGGCCTTTCACGGATACTTGAAGGGTTCTGATATTTGTGAACAAGGGGTAAAATATGATTTAGACAAGGGCAGTAATAATTAGTAAGTCTTAACTTTTCATGAACTGACACTAAGTAGGTTTGCATGTTTTTTTTTTTAATAAACTGGGGACTTGGGAGAATGTAAAGGTGAAAAATATTGTCTAAATCTCTTATGTTAAGAGTGATTGTCAATGGGAAAAGCATCCTTCTGTTTTTCATCAAAAAGCATTCACTTTAGCTCTTGGAGGAGAGTTGAGAGATTAGTGGTGTCAGCTGCAGTACTGGGCACTCCTGGAGGGGCTGTGTCTGGGAAACGTCTCAGGTGAAATTCAATGGCCTAGACATAAACTGGGTAGAGATCAATCATGGCTACCAGACTGTGTTTTTCTGTTGTTTTTAAGAACAGAGTGCTAGAGATGTTGTGTTGGTACAGGGAGGTCAGTGGTTTTAAGAGTCTATGGGAAAAGGGGTGTGAAGGGAAAAATTGGGTAACTACTATATATAAAATAAAAAATAAGTTTTTTTCTGTATAGCACAGGAACCACATTCAATATCTTGTAGTAACTTATAATGAAAAAGAATATGAAAATGAATATATGTATGTTTATGTATGAATGAAACATTATGCTATACACCAGAAATTGACACAAACTGTAAACTGACTATACTTCAACTAAAACAAACAAAACAAAAAACAAAAACAGATCTAAAAAAAGAATCTATGGCACTTAAAATTTAAAAGACTAGAGTAGAAGTCTAGGCTTTGTATCTCACAAATATGATCTAGAACAGTTCACTGAATCTCTCTGAACTTCAGTTTCATCTTTTCTAAAATTCATATCTTGCTATTTCAGGCAACTTATATATGAGTTATGCTGGAATCCAGACACTCCAGGACTGGGAATACATGTCACTTATTTATTTTGGCATAACAAATCACCCCAAAATGTGTTGCTCTACAACAATACAATTTATTTCTCATGATTATGTGGGTTGACTGAGTGAATTTTCTGCTGATCTGACCTACATCATTCATGTTGCCTGTAGCTCTGGGATTGACGAGGGCAGAGCTCAGTTGGGCTGTTAGCCAGGGAGACTCAGTGTTCTTCCGCAGAGCCTTTCTGTGGAGCTAGACTGGGCTTTCTCACTGCCTCCTGGTCTCCAGAAGTGTTCCAATTGGGAGGATTTCAAGAATTAGAGAATGAATGCTACAAAGCTCCTAAAGGGTGCTGTTGGAAGTCCTACAGGATCCCTTTCGCCACATTTTATACACAAAGCAAGTCACAAGGCCAGCCCACCGTCAAGAGGAGAGAAAAGTCAGACCCACTACTGGATGAGAGGGGTGGTGAGGTGTCATTATAGAAAGAATACAATATGGAAGATACTATTATGATTATGTTTGGAAATAATCTACCAAAGGAGGCGAGTGCTAAAGTTGGGCCGTGGGCGTGGGATGGTGCTGAGGTTCTGACTGGTGATAGTAACCTCCCCTGCACAGGAAACCCAGTGATGCAACTTGCAACATTCAAAGTCCATGCCCATGCAGAACTGAACGGATCTCGGTTGAGTGTGGATTCTAGGAGGAAAACAACTTTGGGGTTAAAATCTAGCTCACGATTTCCTGACTATTTGCTTAAGTTCATCTGTGCCTCAATTTCCTTATCTATAAAATGAAGAGAATAACATTTTCTATTTCATAGAGTTATTTGGAAGATTGAATAAGCACCATATGTTAATGGCTTAGAATAGTGCCTAACACAAAAACTTCAAAAGAAATGTTTATTATTATTATTATTATTATTAATCATCATCATCATCATCATCATCATCATCATCATCATCACCACCATTATTATTATTGAAGTAGTCTAGATGCATTTGGGGTGGCTGGTGTGAAGTTAGCAAGACATTTCAATCATAGCTACCATTGGGAATTCAGGACAAGTCCATTAGTTTCAAGAAATCAATTTATGTTTTTCAGGGATCTAATCTGGGAGCACATGAGGGGACACATAGTGAAAAGAAGCTGGCCTCTTGGGAGGAGATCTGACAGGAGGTAGGTGCTCTGTCGATGTCTAGGGTGTAAGGCAGGACCCTGATTCTGGGGTCATAAAGGAGAGAGAGCCAAGCAAACAGGAAGAAGTAATAGAGGGGAATTCAATCATGTGCACACACTTGTGAATAGGGCCAACTCTTGGCTGCAGCTTTGTAAGGAAGAGGGTTTTTCCCAAACTAAAATCTCCATCAGTGTATAAATGAGTCTTGGGACACTGGGAAACCTAGATACCTTGGCCAAATCACTGAGTCTAAGATACATAACTAAATTCCAACCTCCAATAAAATATACTTCCCACCACTGTTGATTGACTCAGGAACTGAAGTCAGTCTTCGTCTATAAGTGGAGATGGTGAGTGGATTAAGCCCTGGAAGCTAGGAAGATAGAGATAAATGCAGGGGCTGTGGCACAAGGCTGACGCAATCTCACTGGATGGTTATGATGATCAAATGAAACTGGATATAAAAGAACTTAGTGAATTACTATCATCAAGCATATCTCCTGGGACAAATAATTAAAAAAATAAATGTAAATTTTCGAACTAAACACCCGAGGATAGAATCCATGATGTTATGTGTGAAGGCTGAGGTCCGTGTCAGGCAGTCAGGCAGTAAGGCAGGCAGGAGAGCTGAAGTGCAACAGTGGGTCAGGGCAGAGCTCAGGACTTAAGCAATTTTGAAGGAAAAGGTGGCGAATGTATTGGGACTAGAAGATCAGAACCTGAATGCGTGGGTGGATCCCTCACTCCTGCGTGCAGTGGAAATGACAGCAAATCCCATGATGAGGTTGATAATCCCTCTGCCCTGGTTGTAAGCAGTCTTTCTGATGTGGATGGATGAAGGCTCACAGGTGTGTGCTGAGCCCCAGAGTAAATTCTGCAGGTGCTGGTGATTGCAGTAAAGGTCCTAGTCCCTTTAGAGAGTCCTCACTGTCTGAACAAATGAAATGATTTTGAATGCTTCTGCTTGCTACAGGGAAATTTAGAAAAAGATGACATGATTTCATGCTCCTTTGGATAGCTTTCTGAAGAGACCTGGGCCAAGAAAATTATTCTCCAAAAGCCTGCTAAATTTTTATAATGGAAACAAATTTCTTTCTTAATATAAGTAACATTAATTCTATTTTAAATTTATGATGTGAGAGTTGAAGTTTTTCATCACCCTGTCTGTGATTTAACATTGGGGGCTCTTTGTGTAACCAGTAGCTGACAAAGATGTCACTGTTGTATTATTTTAAAATAGGAAGGTTTTAGAAACTGACATTTTGTTCATCGTGTCTCTTGTTTTATATTGCATTGCGAATTAGTCAAGAGTGTGGTGCCAAATTACTTATTCCGTAAGAAAACATGAAGTTATTTAAGAAAATGAATTTTGTGCAAAGGTGAAACTACAAAACGGTTGAGACTGTATCCAAAAGACTAATTTTCCTCCTTATTTGCTGTTCTCTGCTTCTTCTTAACTCAAGTACCAGGTGGATGATTCCTCTAACTTAAGCACTCCTAGCTAAACTCAAATAATACTTTAGAAATGAGGTGAAAAGTTAACTAGTTACATGACTCTTTCTCCTTAAAGTGTCATTCAGATAAAAATCAGTTCTAATTTTGTAATTCTGCAGTATGTTCAGACTCATCTTTATACTTGCAGTATTTACATTAAAGTTGTTCCAAAAGTAAACTTTTAAAATAATTTTCCAACTTTCCACAATATCTTTAGGGGAGTCAGATATTTAACTCCTGAAGGTGTTGGGAGGCAGAAAGGTGAAATGCAAAACCACAGGTTGATGGACAAGAAGCAGAAGTTAGTTAACGAGGTGGCGAGAGTGAACAGGGTGGGAGTTCAGAGGGATTCTGAAGGGAATCATTGAACTAATACGATGATGAAAAGACATCCTGACAGAGAAAAAAAAGTTCATGAACAATTCTCCTGGGTTATACAATAGAGTAAGTCTGTAAAAACTCTGGTGCATTTCCACTGAATTAAAAATTATATTCTTTCCATCAGAATATTACTGGCCTAAAACAAGGGTATTTTTTCCCTCTGCCTCATGTTAGATTAGACCAAGTTTAAATTATGGAAAAATTATTTTTCAGATTTAATAACCTCCTACAAAAAACAGTAAGCTATTTAAATGCTAAATTTCAAATCAGAACAGCCTTAACAAGATTTGTGTCTCCTGTAAACCACACTGCAATCAATAGAAAAACAAATTAATAAAGGTTAAGCCCTGTACCTTATTTCTTTAGAGGCACATAATTCAAGTGCTTTATCAAGTTATAAGAAAATATTAAAAAACAAAAACAAACCCCTTCCTGCCTTTATGGTATACAATCAAGATAAAATGTAGTTGTGGTATGTCTCTATACCAAGTCAAAATATTGTACTGAAATGAATGGTTTCTCTTGGCTTTATTTATCTTATTTTAGCAAGCACACTGTCCTCACTATTTGTCAGGCTCTGGTTTTAGTGAGTGCTAATGTAACTCATTAAATTCTCATAATATCTGTATAAAAGTGAACCATTATTAGCTCCATTTTACAGATTAAGAAACTGAGGCATAGAAAGCTTAAGTAATTGCTGAAGTTCATGCAGCCCCAAAGTAGCAGAGCAAGTAGAGGAATTCTGGTATTTTGGCTTCAGAGTCTATGCTCTTAACCCATGATACTCTGATGCAGCTGCTCATAGAAAATATGCTTTCATAGATAATATAACCAGAAAATGTCATTGATTAGATAGGAGTCCCAAATGCTAGAGGGAATCCCAACTACTCTTTGAATATTTTCATTTCCACGTTTATTTGCTACAGTCATTTTAAACCCAGAATTTCTTACCTTAAACTCATTATCTTCCCACCCAAATGTGTTCCTTCTAAATCCCTATATTGGATGATGACTCACAAGTTATTCAGTACCTTACAGAAAATCTAGGAGTTATTCTGGAACTCTGCCCAAGCTCACTGTCTACATCTAGTTACTCATCAGATTGTGCTCCTCCTAAATAGTCTCAAAACGAGCCTCTTCTCTCTATGCCTTTGCCACTTTTATTGCCACTTTTCAGGCTTTTTTCATCTTATAATGAGACAATTAAGTTGTAATCTAAATGGTCTCCTTGTTTTTAAATTTCCTCCATTCTAGGTATCCTTTACTTTATTGCTTATGTGATCTTTAAAATATGTTTATTTAATCTTTCTCTTCCAGTTAAGGAACTTCACCCTCTTCCTCTTGCCTTAGTATAAAATATAAGGCTCTTTCTTATCTTCTGCTACTCCCCTAATATCAGACTTTATGATGTGCCAAATATCAAGCATCATGCAGCTTTTAGCCTCCTGTCTTTGCGCCTGCTATTCCCCTCTGTTTGGGACATCCAACTCACCACTTGTCCTCTTGGCAAACTCATATAAATGTCCAATAAATGTCCATCTGATGTGTCCAGCAAGCCTGCTGTAGCCTGGAAGAATTAGTTATGCATTGATGCTACATCTGTGCCTTGTACAGCCTTCTGCTGCATTTACCACAACTTACTGTAATTTTTTTTTTTTTTTTTTTAACATTCTGAGTTAGTCTCTCGGCTTCTTCAGGGGACAGCAATTAATGGGAGGTCAATTAAATGTCAGGGCAGGAAATTTATTATGAATCTCCATTTTAGCTCACTGTGAAAGGTTTTATGCTATCAGAAGATGTAGAAATTTGAGAAATGGTGCATTCTAACACACGATGACTAAAGAAGAAAGATGGTAAGATAAAATGGGTTGGAAAAATAGGGAAGAATGTGGTTTTATTTAAGGTAGAGGAGGAATCAATATTTGAACTAAAGCCATTTTGTCTTCTAAATTGTCAAGATGTTACTTTTAATATGTTAATATCTCATTCACTAGTGTTCTACGTGGGGCCATCTGGACGTTCTGCTATGGAATGTCTCTTGTTTAGATGTGTTCACACTGGTATGGCCCCAATAGTTAGGCGTTAAGTCAGTTGTGTCTCTTGTCTCAGAACATCGATTGTCACTCAACGTTTGTCTGTGTTCCTCTGCATGGTGCTATTTACCACCCAGAAAAATTCCTATCATTTGGCAAATAGAATTAATTTTCTATATGCACAATGTAAGAATGTAAGACTAAAGATATACAGAGACTCTCTAACAGGTTTTTGGTTTCCTTAAAAGCCATTTATTTTCTTGGTCAATGACTATCGTGTTTTCATAACCAAATCCTGACAGTTGGGTCCAGCAAAGAAATGGTTTTAACTTCGTTGGGCAAAATAAAATTATTACAAAAATATAGGCAATTTTCAGATTATGCCACAGTTTATAATAAAAATGCTTAACTGTATTTCGTAGACTTCAAGGCTAGATGTGGCGTGTTGTTTAAGAGTGTTTGTATTGTGAGTCATAATGTATTTATCAGAATTCTGGAATATCATGGTTGATCTCCCTTTGAATGTAAGAAAGCTTGATTCCATTACTGTTAAATTTAAGCAATTTTTTTTTAAATCTTGTGATCCCCATTAACAGATGTTTCAAGGAATTTTAGAACAAGAAAGGTGGGGAAAAATTCCTCAAATGGGAGGAATCGTTTTCTTGATAATTCTGTTTGATATCATTTTCTTTGCTTCTGAGGTATTAACATTTGTCCTAATAGCTAACACACATTTAATGCTGATAATTTTTGTTTTTTATTTTCTCTTCCATTGATCTACATAAAAGCTCATGCCAACACTTCATGGCTTAAAACAACAATCATTTATTTTTCTCATAAATCTTCAATTTGTTCAGGGTACAGCAAGCCAAATGGTCTCTGATCTACAATTTCTAGGATGACTGAAACACCTACAATAGTGCTGGGCAGGCAGCTCTCCCTCCTTTCCTGGTTAGAATTTCTAAGGGATATTTCCCGTTGTTTTTTGTCCATAATGATACTTTCAAGGTGGTCAGACTTCTTACATTGAAGTTCAGGGCTCTATGAATGAGTTTTCCTAGAAAGCAAGATCTTTTATGACTTGGCCTTGAAAATCTTGCAACTAAGTAATATCTTTTACCATATTTCATTGATTATAGTAAGCCTCAATTCTTTGAAGGAGTGGTCTGCCCAGAGTGTGAATACCAGGGGCAGAGATGACTTGGAAATAATCTTGGAGCCAGGCTCACACATCTCTATGCCCCTCATCCCTCCTTCTGTTTTTCTCCTCCTCCCCCCTTTTCTCCTTTTCCTCTTCATCCTCCTCTTGCCTTTCCCCTTTGGTGTTGTCATACACAGTAGAATTTTGAAAAACGTATATAGTGAAATAATCACCACAATCTAGACAATCAAGACACTGAATGGTTTCCTCACTCAGAGCATTCCTATCTGTCTCTTTGTGGTCAAATTCATCTCCCGACTTCAGGGACCTGACAATTAGGAATCTGTTCTCTGTCCTTTTAGTTTTCCCTTCTCCCGAATGTCATAGAAAAGGAATCATACTGTATCTAGCTATTTGAGATTGGCTTATTTCATTTAGCATAACTTGGGATTCATCTCCATTGTTGCATGTTTTAGTAGTTTGTTCTTATTTATTGCTGAGTAATAGTCAATCATATGGATATAATTTTTATTGAAGTATAATTGACTTACAACAGTGTATCATTTTCAAGGGTATAACATAATGATTCTATATTTTTATATATTATGAAATGATCATCACTATGTCTAGTTACCATCTGTCACCATACAAAGTTACAACAATATTATTGACTATATTCCTATGCTGTATTTTATATCCCTGTGACTTATTGATTTTATAACTGAAAGTTTATACCTCTTGATCCCCTTCACCTATTTCACCAATTCCCCCAACTTCAACCCCTGTGACAACCACTAATTCACTTTCTCTATGAGTCTGCTTCTGTTTTATGTTTGTTAATTTTTATTTTAGGTTCTGTGCATAGTTAAAATCATACTGTGTTTGTATTCTTTTGTCTGACTTATTTCACTTAGCATAATAACTTCTAGGTCCACTCATGTTGCCCCAAATGACAAGATTTGAATTTTTTATGGCTAAGTAATATTCCTGTGTGTCTGTATGCATCACAAATATATGTATGTGTATATGTGTGTGTGTGTATATATATATAGAGAGAGAGAGTGAGAGAGAGAGAGTGCCCATCTTCTCTATCCTTTCATCTATTGATGGACACTTAATGTTGCTTCTGTTTCTTGGCTATTGTTAATAATGCTGCAATGAACATTGGGGTGCAAATATATTTTTCAAACATATATTTAGTCTTTTCTTTTTCTTTGGATAAATACCTAGGAGTGGAATTGTGGGATCATATGATAGTTTTAATTTTAATTTTTGAGGGATCTCTAGTCTGTTTTCTATAGTGGCTGTACCAATTTGCATTCCCACCAACAGTACACAAGGATTCACTTTTCTCCACATCCTCGCCAACACTTGTCATCTTTTGTCTTTTTCATGATAGTCATTTTGACAGATACAAGGAGATATCTCATTGTATGCTGGGGTGGCCTTGGAAGGCTGGCTAGAACACCAGGTACTTTTCAAACTGCTTCATCTATGCTGGTACTTGGAGCCTTTGTGTTTGTGCATCAACCCTTTACAGGTGGAGTCTTAGTTTCCTACAACCCTCCAGTTCTTCCAGGTGTAATCCATGCTGATTTTCAAAGCCAAATGGTATAGGGACTCATCTTCCTGGGGCTGGTCTCTAGGGTGCCAAACGTGGGCTTCAGACCTCTCACTTCTTAGGAAACACCTCATGTTTTTGACAGCCTGTCCTGCTTGTGGGTCACTGTGGTGGGGGTGTGGGTCCTGACTAGATTGCATCTCTATCCCTCCTACCTGTCTCAATGAATTTTTTTCTTTATATTTTTAATTGTGGAAGAGCTGTTCTGCTAGTCTTTGGGTCTTTTTCAGAGAGAGTTGTTTTATATGTAGTTGTATTTTTTGTTTGTCTATAGGAGGAGGTGAGCTTAGGATCTTCCCACTTCACCATCTTGATTCCATCTTTGGATACAATTTTTTCATTCATTCACCAGTTGAAGAACATTTGGATGTGTTCCATATCTTGTTGATTGTGAAAAAAGTTGCTGAAAGTGTGTTGTGTTAACAAATATCTAAAAATATGAAAGTCTCTTTGGAACTGGGTGACAGGTAGAGGCTGGAAGAGTTTTAAAGTGCATGATAGAAAAAACCAAGATTTCCTTGGAGGGAGTGCCAGTAGAAATGTGGATGTTAAAGGTGATTCTGGTGACAGCTTAGAAAGGAAACAGGTGAACTACAGAGAAAACCTCTGTTGTCTTAGAGAATACCTATATTATCAGCAATAGAATTTTGGTAGAAATGTTAAAATTTTTTTGGTAAGGTCTCAGAGAGAAATGAGAAACATTATTGAAAACTGGGAAACTGGAGGAAAGGCAATCTTTTTAGTAAAGTGGCAAGGAAACTTGGCTGAATTGTGTTTCAGTGTTTTTTGGAAAGTAGAAATTACATACAGCGAAATTGAATATTTACCTAAGGAAATTTCTAAGCAACATTTTGAAGGAGTGGGTTTGTTTCTCCTTACCATTTTTGTAAAATATGAGCAGAGAGAGATAAGTTGAAAACATTGTTAAATAGAAAGAAACCAGAACTTGAAAATTTGGAGTATTCTCAACCTATCCACGTTACAAAAAATGAGATAGTGTGTTCTGAAGAGAAGAGCTAAGAGTGTGGTTAAACAGCAGTTTGATTGGGAGGAAATCATTACTGTGACTCATGGATTTAATCAGCCATGTCAACCAAAGCCAGGAATGGAGACGGGATTATACCAGCAGAGACACTTTCAGCTTTAACTACAGAGAATAGAGAAAGGAAATTAAGTAAAGGGAGTCTGTCCACTGTCAGACTTCTTGGATTCTTCAGGACAAAGTCAATGGAAGTATTCAGCTGCAAATATACTTTATCCTTCAAGAAAAGTGAATAATGACCTGAAAGTTAATTCACAGATCATCAAGGTTGCCACTCTCACCACAGATACAGGAAGCAAGGTTGATTCCTCTTCGGTTTCAGAGGGTAGAGCCCCCATCTCTGTTTCAGCTGGACAGGAAGCCATCACGGAGGGCTGATGCGTGTGTTTACACAGAGGACCAAGGGGTTGGGGATGCCCTAGTGAACCAAAGGAGTGATGGGAGTGATGCTGCTACTCCAGTGCCTTGGGAGGTACAGCATCAAACCAAAGATGATTATTCTCAAGCCTTAAGATTTAATGAAATTTGACTTGCTAGGTTTGAACTTGCATAGAACCCGCCACCCCTTCTTCTGATTCCTTTCTTTTGGAATTAAAATGTCTGTCTTACGCCTGTATTTCGGAAGCATAAGAGCTTGTCTGGTTTTACAGGTCTACAACTGCAGTGTAATTTTGCCTCGGGGTGAGTTGTACCTCTCTTCTCACCCATATCTGATTTGGATGAGACTGTTAGTTAAATTACTGTTGCTTGTTGCTAGGTACTGGGATTACCTTTGGGTCAGGGTTTTCCTGTCTTTTTTTCCTGATTCAGCCTCATGCTTACAGGGGCACTGTATATCTTGGCTTTGGGAACATGATTTTCTCAGCATTCCAAGTCCTCATTTCAATGACTTTCAAACACTGTCTTATATTTGTGTTTCATTTTGATGAAAGTTTCCTTCTCTTCAGCTGGCAACAAGAGATTACTATTTGATATCAATATCGGATTCTGGGTCTGTGATGGTTTCTCGCCATCTTGTTTTCCTGCTATCTTCTAGAGTAATGAGTTTGTTTTTTATCTTTCCCCCAGCTGCAAGGTCTTTGCCTGTGTTCTGTGTGTAACAGACTTTGCTGCTCTTCCATCAGTAGACTGAAATCTGCTGCTTCTTGGGAGAGAAAGGTCTAGAGAAATATGCGGTGTTTAATTACAGCTTCCTCCCAGCCCCAGTTAATCTCTTCATGCTTGCATCACTTACTCTCGGCTCATGTCCTGCCCCAAATCTTTCTTGTCCCACTTGGTAGAGACCTATGAGAAAGTTATGCAGATCTGTGGAGACTTCTCTTTCATGCAGGACTGAGCTACTTCAAACTGACAAACTTGCCTACTCTTGGACTGCAGCAGTTAAATAAAATTTTGGCCACTTTTTCTCACCTGTTTAAATGGTTGTTTGTGTCTTTATTCTGTGCTCTGCCACAGATAGGGCAGTTTTTGTAGCTTGTTTCTCCTTAGAGAGTCTTGTCTCTCTTTGGAATTTACCTGTTTAACAGGGGCCTTATGACTTTTGTGCCCTGATTGGTTCAAGAAATTGTGATTCTGTGTTTTTTCAGTTTTTATATTTGTTGTGGAGGTGGAAGTGACATTCTTTGCACCTTTTTACATCTAAGCCAAGAGCTAGTTTTATTTCTCTTATTTCTTAACTTATTATTGGGTGCAGATTCATTTGCCAGAAGCTAAACCGCATAGGGAAATTGTGGAAATAATAAAGGTAAAGAATTTATTTCTTCAAGTATTTACTAATGTGATATAATAAAAACTTTTATTTAAGGAAGTCTACTATATACAGATATAAAATCGTATTAGTAATTATGACCACACAATTAGATAAGTGATAATAGCTCTACATTATAGATAATTGCATTTATAGGCAGGTTAAATTATTTTCTTATAGCTGGTTGATGTTGGATCTTAAATCTGAATCCAGCGACAGAGTAAAATTTCAGCTTACATCTTTGTAACTTGGAAGTGTGTGCTTTTTTCCTGCCATAAGACCACTGTGTTTCCAGAAATGGAAATGTGTGAACATGCTTCTGTTTATGCCAAAACATATACATGTACAAAGTGAGTGCTGGAGCCAAGAAGAAGTGGGGATTTCAGGGCGGCAGGATGTAGTGTGTACAGTATAATTTGGTAGGTATAAGACTGAAGATGAAGAGTGGTACCAGATTGTGAAAAGCTTTGATGGCAAACTAAGGTTATAATAGGAAAACATTGGAAAATTTCAAGACAAAGGATGATGAAATCAATTTAATAGTCAGCCGTATGTTGGTGGGATTGGTCGAAATGATGAATAAGTCATGTTCATTGACTGGAGAACTGGGGAATTAATTACTAACAGTCCTTGGAATACTCCAGGTAAGTCCTAAGCTAAAGGAAATGCAGAGGCACTGAAGAGAGAGCTAAAGTTACATAGGCTTTTCTCAGGTAAAAATGTAGACAACTTTTTGGATAATTCACTGAGACAAGAAGAAAGAGGGAGTTATTAAAACTTGGGGATCATTTACAACGTAAGGGCTAGGGTAACAGCATTAACTGAGATAGCATATTTAGTATTCAGTGGTACCAAAATGAAGATAACTTGTAGATGGCATTGTGGGCTCAATAAAAGGCAGTAGAGATCTCTGAATATATTCATAGAATAGAATCAGCATATATTTATTGCTTGCCTATTAAGTGCAGAGAAACATTTCAAGGTAGTTTGAAAGATGAAAATCTGTTCCCCCTCCACAACTGTACCCACCAAGTATACAACTGAGTTGGGGAGTTGACAGGAACGTGTGATTAAAAGCAATACTGGGAAACAATAGAGATGATTTTCCAAGGCGGTGAATGATTAATTGCTTAACGATTTACAAGATTTAAAAGGAGAGAGGTTAATTAGCGGTGACCAGGAAGAAAAGTAATAGAAGGTAGAGGAATTATATAGGATGTCAGCTCTCCTCAGGGGAAAAGCAAAGACAGGCACTAACTCTTGGGTGTTTTGGACTTTTTTTCTGTGTGGTTGTGTAATGAAGATTGAATTTTAAAATGCTGGAAGTTTAAAACTGCCACTTTTAGGTTTGCTGACAGTTCCAGTGATTGGGGATAGAAATTGGACCCTGTATTTTTTTTTCATTGACTAGGGAACTTGCTTCTCTCATTTGCTCTTTTACTCATGCATATATAAAGCAAATATCTACCCTCTCCTTATAGTGTAACCTTGAAGAAGAGAAGTAATCAAAATGCAGCTGCTTCCAACCAAATGTGTTCTGTTTAATGATAGAAGTTAGGTTTATCTTATGCAAAACTGTGTCCCTGCTGAGATAGAGAAATGAATTTTTTTCTTGAATCTGGATGTATGCTATCCCATGGCTGAAAACTATTATTTGTCCTTGGGAGATAGTGTTCTTTTATATCCAAACATTTACTTGCATTTATTGGAAGAACAGATCACTCCAGGAAGGAAGTATGTATCTGATAGTGGCTTCATCCCATAATAGAAGAAAAGCTGTTAGCGGGACTGAGGCTGTCGCAGTCCAACTTGTGCTGCCTTATTATGTGCTCCCATATGCAGTGCTATTTAATATTTTAAAAGCCAGATACATATGATTGTCTTGATTCCCAGATCCTATCTTGTAGGTGGGAATGGGAATTTCCCTGTAAAAGAATTAGAAACTCCCTCTCTTGAGAACTGCTAAATTCTGGGGTAAGAAATACTGAAGTCTTGGATTGGAGCAAAATTCCTTTTTGTCTCCAGGATGGAAGCAGAGTTGCACTGTGACACTAAAGTAGGGAGATAACTTCGGTAAAGTCTGAACTGGTTTTTCCTGTGTCAGTTTACTGAGAGCTAGACTGGGACATAAACTATCCTCTCAGCTCACTTTTCTTCATCCTTTAGTGAAATTATTTTGAAAATATTATGGCTTGATCCAGGGTATGCTTTGAGGAATGAGAAAACCCAGCTCATTAACAATGCTTACATTGTGTGAGTGAAGGAGCTTCAGGAAGGCACTTACTAGTAGCAGATTTGGGGAGCATCTGTGGTCCAAAATGAAAGTGATGAGCAGGAGGAATTTGAGGCCCATATGTGCATGCTTTCTTGGCTCAGAAATTTAAAGGTTCTCAGAAATAGAGGGCAGAACTTAGTAAAAGAATGGGCTTCCTGAAGACTGTGTGATGTGGCCTCTATGACTGAGCACTGACAGAAAATCAGAAGTCAGTGACGTCTAGAATATGGTTACAGCAAAATGTAAAGCTTTATTACAATTGGCCAAAGGTTCAGGAAACTCTTTTGCCACCTAAGGGGCATTTTACATGAAACCGTATTGCAATCAGTTTTTCTTACTCACAAGCATCTCTTAAAATGGAGTGTGCTCAATAAACCGTATGAGATTTTTTGTAATTATTAAGGTTCATGCAACCGAGCAATTAATTTCAGCTCACTTCCATTTTTAAAAATGAGAAGGCAGCACATAAAAACAGATTATGGAAATGAAACAAAATACTTGAATAAATTGAAATGTTGGAACCCAGTATTTTTCAGAACCTGAAGTACGTATTCTTCAGGTACTCAGGGGCTTTTGTAGATGAACCTGATACTAATATTGGTCTCAATGGGACCACTGCAGGTGTTTGCTTTAGTGCTTCAAGAGACCAGGTCTGTGTAGAATTGATTTAATTAATATTCTACATCAGAGTAAATAGCATTGGAAATGAAAGATTGGTGGAGGGTGGGGTGAATCACTGAATTGCTCTAACCCTCTGAATGGATCAAGTGTACAAGGATTATTATGGTGCTTGAAAGAGGTTCATCTCAGCCTTCCTTGTTTAGTGATAATTCAGGCTGCAGTGTTTTGATATGTATTATTCAGACGCTTTTTTATCTCTCCTGACTTACAGCCTGCTATCTGCCAGTGTCTAACCTACAGCTCTTGTTTGTCAAGCAACCTCTTTGTAACTCAGTTTTCCTTGATTCAAAATGATGTAAATATGGCTTTACCGTGGCATTAAGAAATAATGAAACGGTATTCTTTCTATGCCACAAACTTGTTTCAACAGCAGGGAAATTCTTGACTATAAAGTTACCAATAGTCTTTTTCCCTCTTACATCAATTAATCAGACTATATGAAAACAAACATAAAATAAAAAAACATTAAACTCATATTTTTATTATCCATTAACATTAGCAGATGTGTAGAAATGTATCTAAATTAAATGAATGTTTAAAAACCAAACACAGTATTAATTAATTAATTAACTAGTCAGTAAGTAATTAAGTAACTAAATAAGTAAGTAACATTGAGTTGACTATTCTCCACGCGCTGTGTTGAGCCTTGGGGATATAATGGTAAACAAATGGCGATTGATCTTACAGTTTAATGGAAAAGACAAACATTGAACTAGAAATTAGAAGTGTAATGTGCTTGAAAAGTTGAAGTACACGATAAAATGGAAACTTAACACAATAGGGTAAACCTAGTATGAGAGCTCATTTAAGGATCCTCTGGTGAAAATGTAGAGTATTTGCAGGCAGAGAAGACATCATGGATAAAAGCCCTAATATGAGAGGGGTGGGGATAGGAGTAATTTCAAGAACCTAAAGTAAAAACAAACTTGTTGTATTTTTAGAAATAGTGGCATATAATATTTGCTACTATAATATTTGTTGCTATAAATATATATATTGAATTTTAATAAAATATTTATATATAATGTATGTAGAGGGAGAGGATGTTGGAGAAAGAATTTATAAATGCAGAGGCTTCTATATGAGGGTAGGATGATTTTGGTCTTCATCTTATTTATTCATTTATCATTTATTCAGGAAGACATTGAAAAATTTTTTAAAGATGAGTTACATGATCCAGTTTACATTTCAAAGTATCTTTCTGGATACAATGTGAAAAAAATATTAGAAAGGAGTAAGAGACTCATCAGGAGAAATGACAGTGGCTCAGACTAACACGGGGGAAAGGGAAAGGAGAGAAAGAATTAGCAGGTGGACTTGAAAGTCCTTGGTGATTGATTAGATGGCACGTGTGGGTGAAGCGAGATTCTATGAGGACTCCTAGATTTATTGTTTGTATAAGTTGGCAGATAGTGGTGTTAATTACTAATATAGAAAACACTGAGATGAGATTTTGTAGTTGTTGGAATTTTTTAAAAATTATTTTTACTTTTTGAGAGGGTAATACATTTAGGGCCTTTAGTTATGCGTGTGGAGATAATGATTTTGAGTTTGTATAGATATTGCTCTGGAGTTGAGTGGGGAGGAATTAGCTTCAGGTACAGTTTTATGGGTTATTTGCTTAATAAATCGATTTGTTATGGGAAAATGTATAGAGTGATAAGATAAAAATGTCTAGGAGTGAACCTAAATGACACTAATATTTGGGTCCCCTGGGAAAGAAAATCTAGCACAGGAGACTGGGAATGAGAAGCTTGGAAGAACACCTCAAGAATAGCTCTGTTGAGAGAAGAAAGCTCTTTGAGAAGGTCAGGTAGTCGGTACATTGGAGCACTGACAAAATAATGCCATGTATAAATGCACACATTCCTAGTAAAACCACACTAATTAGAACTATTAGTGGACATCAAGGTTGAGTGAATTGCTAACGACTATCCTTTTCCATATTTACCCAGACTTTTTATATCTACATTTTTGGACACCCTGGACCCCTAGCATCCAATCGATAGCCATATCTACTTCCCCAATATCTATTGCATTTCTGCCCTCACTGTTACTTCACCATCTCCATACTAATCCAGAACTTTACTATGATTTTCTAAGACCTTCTCACCTAGTTCACTTATGTCTCATCACCCTTTGCTTTAATGCATCCTGTGTACTAAAGGATTAGTTTTTCTAATTTGTAATTCTAATTTTACCACTGTCCTCATAAATCTTCAATGGCTCATTTTCTGCTCAATTTATGATAAATTTCTATATGACAGGGTATAAGGATACATAATAAATTATAAAGTTTTTTTATTGAGGTGTAGTTGGTTTACAATGCTGTGTCAACTTCTGGTGTACAGCATAATGATTCAGATATTCTTTCCCTATTATTTAAAATTATAAGCTATAAGATCTGTATTATAAGGTATTGAATATACTAACCCTGTGCTATACAGTTTAATTATAAAGTTTTCATCCCTCTCTTCTACCACACTCTAAGAAAAGTGAGTTTTGCTTGCTGAATGTCATTTGGAAGCTATTTTTTCTTCAGTTTATACAATGATGATTATAAGTAACAAAAAATATAAAGACGCAAGAAATGTTAATCCCTCTATATGTACACTGAATAAGAGAAGGCAGGATAAAGAGCTGATGTGTATGTTTGCTTTAGAAAGAGTGATTTGGAAAGTTGAAAAAAAAGAAGAAAGATATTTGAGGGATACTGTAGTGTATGTATAAATGGAAAATGAAAGAAAGAGGGAGAAGGGAAAGGAATTTTAGTTCCGTTTTTTTTCAGTCAGATTCATTTTGATATTCTTCAAGCAAATTCAGTAAATATTTGAATTAATTTTTAATTAGGCAACTGTGAATATGTTAATCTGTAAATATGGCTGATGCTTTCTCTTCTAGCTTAAACCCCACCTTTTCCCCAGAAACCATAAATGGCAGCCACCTAGGAATTTCTACTCACCTGATATGCCCAATGATTTCTCATACCCATATATTTGCTCTTGGTTTTCATCTCTGGAACATCTTCTCCCAACAGTTCTGTAGAATTCCTACTAGATTTTCAATGATATCAAAATGACATTGTCTCCATAAAAGATTTCTTTAAGTGCACAGTTGCGTCTTATCTCCATTTTTCAGGATAGCTCATGGAATTTGATTTTTTTTTTTCTTGTGGACTTGACCTTACCCTGAACTGTATTACATAGTTGTTTTGTGTATGTGTGCTCTTAATCCTCCCTAAGACATTAAGAACATTAAGAAAAGAGACTATTTCTTAGTCTCATTTGTATTTTCTGTCGTGATTAGTACAATGACCTAAAAAATTCACTGTCATAAACAAATAAAAATATAAAATATGCCATATTATAAGCAATTTAATACAAGATACTAACATTCATTAAAATTTTGCTAAAACTACTTTAGTAGTATTTTATAGGCTATCTTTAATTAACAGATAAAACAGATTTGACTGTATAGAAATCACATGCATAAATGAAAGTATACTGCCTATTAAGTTTATATCTATGTTCATATTCTGATAGAATACACAAAGTCTCTGATCAGAGAGCAGATAGTTTACTACTTAATGCTTAAACAGAAGACAGAGTTGCATCTTTAAAAAAATTAAAAAAGAGTGTTTTTGGGGTTTTTTTTGGGGGGTGGGTAATTAAGTTTATTTATTTTTAATGGAGGTACTGGGGATTGAACCCAGGATCTCATGCATACTAAGCACACACTCTTCCACTGAGCTGTGCCTTCTTCCCCAACAGTTGCATCTTATATTGGTTCCCTGAGCCATAATACCCACAGATGACATGGCAAGATCTTTTCTATTACATTTTTTTAAATGGCATTACTGGTGCAAGAGAATGCTGTTTTTAAAGTTAATCTTATATCTAGCAGTACTGATGAATTCTGTTGTTAGAAAATCTGAAGTTTGGTTTTCTATGTAGATGACTGCAGATTATAACAAGCTTGTGTACTTCTTTTCAAATATCATGCCACTTACTATTTTTTCTTATTTTTACTGTTTCTTTCACTTAGTTCTTTCAGTTTGATTTGAGCTTTCATAGTGGGCATCCTTGACCAGTTTATGAATTTCAATTAATAGAAATGCTTCCAAAAATTGTAAGCGTTAACGACTGAGCCTGAGAATGTTTTCTGTGCTTGGCTGTACTGGGAACAACATATAGAGAATTTCTGTTCTTGGGAAGCTTATCTTCTAGTAAAGGAGCCAAATAATAAGTGGTAAACCTAACAAATTACTACATTATGGGGTATGCTAGGGAATTATACATAAATTTTAAAAAGACAAATGTGGTACAGAAAGAAAAACTGGGAGTGGGGGCTGGGAGCAAGTGGCAGTATTAAATAAAGTGGCAGGGTAGGCCTTATTAAGAATCTGAGATTTGAGCAAATACTTGAAGCAGACGAGGCGGCTGCTGCAGTAGAGGGCCAGGGGATGCATATTCATGAGCCACTTGAGCACAGATGCTCAAGGGGTGTGCCTGGAACATGGGAGGATGGGTAAGATGGCCCTTTTGCCTGGTAGGAGAAGAGTGGTAGGATTTCAGACCATTAAGGTAAGAAGTGGGGTAGATCATGAGTGGGTGGGCCATTGTAAGAACTTACCTTTGCTCTAAGTGAGATGGGAAACCATGGGGAAAAATTGTGGTGAGAAATAAGATGATTTGCCATAAGCTTTAAAAGAGTCTCTCTTGCTGCTGTGTTGAGAGTAGACTGTAAGAGGTGAAGGCAGGAGTAGTTGGGAAGCTACAGAGTAGCCCAACAAAGGGATTCCTGCTAGGTTGGTAGCAGTGAATGTGGCTGGAAGTAGTAAGATTCCAGATGTAGTTTGAAGGAATAGCCGACAGAATTTGCTGATTGATTTTATGTGTTATGTCAGAGAAGAATGAACCAAAGTTCTTTCTCTCTCTCTCTCTCTCTTTTTTTTTTTTTGTATGAGTAACTGAAAAGTTGGGATTGACATCAACTGTGATGGTAAAGGCTGCTCATAGAGTAAGCCTCTGGCGTGAAGCTGGGGAGACCATGAGTTCAATTTTCTACCTGCTGAGTTTGGGGTCTTTTAGATTTTAAAGTGGAGATGCCTAGTAGGCAAATGGATTTTGGAATTAGAATTGGGAGTGAGATCTATCTATAATGCATAAATCAGGGAGTTTTCAGCATATAGACAGCATTTAAATCCACAGGCTTGATGAGATTACCAAAGGAGTGAGCATGAGAGAGAAGAAAAGAGGACCTAGAAGTGAGCCCTACATTACTACAACATTAAGTAATTGGGGAGACAAGGAAGAACCTAAAAAGGATTAAAAAAAAAAAAAAACCCAATAAAGTAAGAAGGGAAAAGTGAAAGAGGTTAGAGTCTTGGAAACCAGGGGGCAAAGATAATTTACCAAGGACTAGGAATATCTGCTGTACGAAATGTCGCAGATTGGGCAGATAAGACTGGGACTGAGAACTGACCTTAGAATATAGCTATGCAGAAGTCATTAGTAACCTTAACAATGCAGTTTCATTGAGGTAATGGAGGTGAACAATTCCCCGAAGTGGATTTAAAAGCTAATAATAGAAGATGAATTGGAGCCATTAATATGGCAACGCTTATAAGAGTTTTGCTGCAAAGAGGAGCAAGAAATGGGAGAGTAGCTAGCAGGAATAGTGAAGTCAACAATTTGTATGGTGTTAGGAATTACCCAGCAGAAAGCACAAACTTGATGTAAAGTGGGTGGAGCCATGCTGGAGCTGTATCACTAAATGGGTGAGAAGGGGTGGGTTCTAGTACGCTTACTAGATATCCAGGTACTCTCTGAGTGCCCTGCCTGTGTCGGCTCAATTTATCCTCATATATTCCTATGAGGTAGTTATTAATGTCCCCTTTTCCCCAAGGTCACAATTAGTTAGTGGTGGAGCTGGGGTGTGAACCCAAGCAGATTTCCTTCAGCTCCTGAACAGTTTAACTCTGACATCTGACTTCCTGTCCTGTAGGCAGGACTTCAGCCCCTGTTACCCTGTAGGAGCTGGTTTCCTGTCTGCCACTGCCTATTTCTGAACTGGAGCCCAGCGTGCCTGTGCATGGTTCACTTTGACTCAGTGTAATTTTGTTATATTTATTCTTGACAGAGATAGTTGTGATAGTTTTAAGCTGTGTTTTTCTTTTAGGATTTTCTTTTGATATTTATTCATCATTGCTTTTTGCTTGGCATAGAAGGATATAACAATGAATTGACTTACTGTGCCCCAAAGCTATTTATTTAAGAAGAATCATAATGTCATTTACTAAACAATTTAGGAGATACTATTAATTCAATTCTAAATTTTTATTCCATGTATTTGAATTTGTTGGCAAACTCCCTTATATTCTCATCTTAGCTTGGAACATCTTCTATCATTTTTTTTATGCTTCCATATTTCCTTTTTTGTTTTTCACTTTTAATGTTTTGCTCCATTCTAACAAAATTTGCCTAACTTTTCTTATGGTTAATGTCAGCTTTTTAATCTTTAGAGAATGCCCTTTGTTTTCTGAGCTGACAATCTATGCTCCAACACCTTATTCAACATTTTGTTCAAGAAATAAATGTCTAGGAATTCTCCCTGGATTCACTCCCTATACCACTCACATCACGTCTTTCATTTTTTATAGTAGACTGTTCTCTATTGACTGACAAATTGAATTGTAGCTATTCTCGAGATATGTTCGGTTTTTTATATCCCATCAGTAAGTTTTAGTTTCTTAGAAGGCTGTAATCTGGACTTGTGAATTTTTTAAAAAGCATATTCTTTCTTGGCAATGATAATTGTGTTTTAGGTAATAATTTCTACTCAAAAATGTATGTTAATAACTTAATCTCAATCTGTAATGGGGAGGAAAATTATAACAGAAATCAAAATGAGAGGTGAAGTCTTTTCCTTATAAGGAAGTGGCAGATTCAAGGGGAAATTAAATACCTATTACTGCATAATTTCAGTTATTCATTCAACACATATTTTCCCCTGAGATCTAGGTTCTAGGCACTGTCCCAGGCACTGTTCTAACAACTTGAACATCACTGTTGAACAAAACAAATGTCAGCAGTGCCAGGTTGAAAAAGTGTGCTCTAGTCTTTACAATACAGATCTTGAATTCATAAGAGTCTACTTTCAAATATTAGCACAATGAACATTATAAGTAAAGTGTAATGATGAGACTTTCTCAGCATTCCTGCCCCCCAGCCCCAGTAGAGGTAGAGGCAAACAACCAGTTCTCCCTCCTTAACAATGTTCCCTGAACCCTTCTCTCATCCCCCACTGCAGTGCATTCTGCCTGTATCAGTACAGGCCCTTGAGCATGTCTAAGTGTGTGGCCTCTCCCCTGGCTGATGGCCTTTGCCTGTTAGTACAGGCCTAGCCCAGCAATAGTTGAGTTGGCCAGGTATCACGGCAAGTCCTGGTGAATGGGAGGTCTTCTGCACCTTCCCTAACAGCAGACTTGTCTTCTATGAGAGAAGGTTCCACAATGTGGGCAGATTTTGTACCTGTCCTGCAGGAGCTGCTGATCACTGACATGTGCTCGTGTGAGTCCGGAAGCATGACTGGTGCCTCCAGATGCTGCTGCTCCACTCCTACACCTATGCCAGCCCTCGATGGCAACGCCACCCAGGTGGCATTCATAGGTCTTCTGCTTCACCCCCAGTTTTGTGTAAGGACCCCATGAGGGCCTGTGAAAAAGACCTGGGGGGGTGGATGAAAAATCCTCTTGTATCTGGGGCTCCCAAATATTCTACCTTTACACCAGCTCACATGGAGTACTTATTAATTTGTTGAATTCCAGTTGTTTCCTTCTTGCTTTTTTGGAGACCTCCTTCTTCCTTTCTTCATGTCTTGCTCTACACAAAATGAAACCGTGTGCTCTACTCAGAAGGGCTTGTTTCCTTCTGAAATATAGTCCATCAAGTTTCCTTGTGGTTTCAATTCTATAAAGGGCTTCAAAAATTATGATTTGATAAGTTATTAAGCTTTTCCTTGTTGTTAGCGTATTAGGCTCTAACTTAGCACCAAGTAATATAGCGCTGATGTACAGAAAGCAAACAGGACACAGGGGGTACAGTCTCTTCAGCCAGTAATCACAATCTATGGCAAAGTGGCTGCCTGCTCGTGGCTGGCTGATGGTTCATTATTTAAAGGGAAAACCTTAGATATGAATATTCATCATAATTCATGCATGTGCACAAACAGGCACGTATACATCAACACAGTGCTCATCATTTCTACATCTCATGAACTTGGTGTTTTTTCTTTGTTTCTATTCTATTCTAACGTATTTATATAAAATGTTGATTTCTTTTCAGTAAATTGATTTCCCACCCACTAATTAATAAAATTATAGTTTGCAAAACACCGCCTTAAACTATATTTCTAGAAGTAAAATAACTGTTTCAAAAGTACACGTTTGTATTCTCTCTTTTAATAGATAGTTAAGAAATGTAATAAAATGTGTTAAATTTTATTTAAAAAGAGATATTATGGGAAACCGTTGCCTACCCAGCTGAAATGGTGACAAGAAGTACTTGAGGAAAAGAAGTAAATACACCAGAAGATGCTGAGATCGATGCATAAACATAGAATGCCTATCTCTATCTGTCTAGCCTTCTATCTGTAAAATAAAATAATTCATGCATATAACAATTAAAAACAAATAGAAGTGTTTAATATAAATAGTAAACTTCTCTCTTCTCTCTCCTCTTTCCCCATTTCACTCATCATGTTAATTACTGTAATGGCTTTCACGTTGTCTTGTGTGCCCTTCTTTAAATTTTGTGTGCAAGTTCAAGAAAAGGCATATACATTTTTTATACAGATAGTATCAACAACTTACTCTATTGTAAACTATTTTATAACATACCTTTTCCCCTCAGTTATTCCCTCTTAAAGACATTAAGCACTTATTTAACTTATGTTTTAAACTTCTGCCTAGAAAGAATTTTTAAAAATAAATCATATAATCATTTTATTATTTACAGGTATTTAGATTTTATTTTTCAGTTTCTAACTATTACACACAATGCCACAATCAATAATCTATCATATATATTAGGCCATATTTTAATTTCAATCTTTCCATCAGATAAATACTTAGTAATGGAATTACTAGATTAAAAAAGCATACGTGTGTTAAATTTTGATATTGTTATATTCCCTTCCCAAAAGTCATTCCCATTTATGTCCCCTCTGAATATATGTGAGAATGCCTCATTACGCAGATCTCCATCATATTCCTAGCAGTGCACGATCCTTGCTGAATCACTTGTTTATATTTATTATTCTTTTAATGTTTGAGTCAGTTCTATTTAATAATATAGTGTGTGTATGAGAATGAGTGTATGTGTGGGCATATGTGTGCGTGTGAGAGATTTTTCTATCAGTGTTTCATGGGAGACTGAGCTGGAATAGTCATATTTGCGATCACATTTTATTAACGTGGAAAACTTAAAATTTGAACAAATTTCAAAAATTTTAATTTTTTTCTATGATAAGTTTTTAGATATATGTTGCAACAGAAAAATCACCTTTAAAACTTAATAACTTGAAATAAAAACTTATTATTTCCAATAATTCTGGGCCAACTAGTATCAACAGGGTAGTTCTTCTCCTAGTCTTTTTAGATGGCTATCTGTATTGTTGGGGGCAATTTAAACTTGTTGAAAGGAAATAATTAGGTACTTTTAAGGTATTAACATAGAAGACTAAAATAGGATAAAAATTGATGAGGAGAAAGGAAATTAATGGATATGAGTACTTTGGATACAAAACTTGATGACCAAATAAATATTTCAAAATGATTATTTCCCCAAGTGATTGATTTTTGCTTATGTTAATACCAGTGAGTAACTGAATCTGCTCTTATTGACAACATGTTTTGTATAAGGTTCCCTTAGAACAGCCTGATGGCAATATTGATAAATGGTCATATTTCTTCTGTTTCCCACCCTAAGTGCCCCAATATAATTCTGCCTATTTAGTTATTATATATCACCTACCATCTTTGCTCCAAAGCACTTCGTGGACAGAACACATTCAATCAAATGTAGACTAGGAAATGCAGCTCTGTCAACTAAGCTGATTCTTGAATTTCTCTCTAGGGCACAACCTTAGAACACAACCTGAAGCAACATTTTGCTATTTAATTCATCAGCAGAAAAGGAGTTGTGCTGAGATGAAATAAAGTTAGAACTGCCTAGGTTAACATGGACATTCAGGTTTGATAGTAATCAGAGTTTGGGTTTCTCAAATGCTCTTTTAAGTAAGGAAACATAGGACCAATGTTGCCAAATTCATGAATTATAATTGTAAACGTACATTCTGATACTATGGATGGAACTTACGCCTGTGGCTGCCGGGTAGAAAGAAGAGAGTCAACATTGGTACAGTAAGTTTTGATATCTCTTTGAGGGAACTCAAAGTCAGGGTATTTGGTATTTGAATCGATGCCCAGTCAGTGCTATTAACATTGCTTTTTTGGAATTGGATTATTCTAGCTGGAGACTCTTCATGTCAGCTTCATCCTGAGCCCATTGCCCTGACTTCTGCTGTCATGACTTTCAAGTACTTTCATAACTCTGAAAGTATTTACGTAGCTTTGCAGTTCCCTCACTTTGGGAGGGTGGAGCTGATTTTTTTTTTAATTAGTTTTTCCTGTGTCCAAATGTTCAGCACTGAATTTTAGTTGTTCAGAGGGGGTGGTTTTAGTTCTTGGTATTGACTACAGTCAGCATTGTTCTGCAATCTCTTCCTGTTTATTTGCCTCTCCCCTGCTAATAATAGACTTCAAACCTGGCAATCAAATTATTAATTTAGTCACCACCTTAGCAGCATGCAGCAAAGAAAGAGCCAGCTGGTGTTCTACATTTCAAGAAAGAGATCTTGAAATAAAAGTCCTACTGTCTGATTGATACCTTGCTTCTACCCCCATTTTGTACTTAGTTATAGACAAGGGGCTCTCCTGTATATGATTCTTCATCATAGACTGTTCATGCCTGCCTGAAGTAGAAGCCCACAAAAATACAGTGTAATGGCAACTTCAAAGAGAGGATTATATCCTGTTCCCACTGGAACATAATATAAAAGAAAAAAATATATATATATGTTTGGAAAGAGAGAGAAGGAGAGAAGGAGCAGCAGAGAGAGAGAGCACATGCTGCTAAGATGGTAAGATTTTACACTCTGCTCTTTGAGAGTCTACTGGGTGAAACAGGAGCCATTTAAAACCTAATGCAAGTCCATTGTTTTCTTTTTTTTTTTTTTTTTTTTTTTTGAATATGAGACTGCATGTTTGTAATCATACTGTCTGGCTCTGATTCCTTTCAGTTGTAGTTTTCCAGTTCAAGAGCTAGGATAAATTACAGAGTGCCAAAATAGGCCCTCTTTATTCTTAAAGGTTCAAGAGAGAAATCTGGATATGAACTAAAAACATTTATGATGGACAACTTTTATGTCTACCTTACCCTTTGTTTATTGCTCAACCATTTAAATATCTTAATTTTTTTTTAATCTGTCTCCAATATATTCTTCTATGTAGGGTAATTAAATTACACTATTATGACCGATGACAAAATACTTCATTCTAGATACCTTATTCACTAGACCTTCTATTTTGATTCTGTCCAATATTAGTTCTACTTTTTAATTAAATTTCATGTTAAATGACTCTATCAGTTAGTTGAGATTAACAAAAACATGATGCATCATAGAATTTTGAAATTTAATTATTAAAACATCTGGAAATATATATACATATATATATTTTTTAGATTCAAGAGAATCTAAAATCCCATTAGGAAACTTTCTTTTGTCTGACTAATGATGTATAAGAACAGTTAGTCATGGGTGATGGTTCCTTTTGGAAGAAATCAATTACTGTCTCATCCACTCTTTCCCTGTGGGGATAGAATGAATGTCAATACAATTCCAGTTGGCACAAAACCTTGCAAAATGTTTCCCTTTCCTGGCTAACATTTGGAAACCTTTCAAGTGAAAGAAGGCACTAACTAATGTTTATGTAATTTCTTTCTCTCTTTTCCTCTTTCTTTCATGGGATCACAGAAGCAATGCAAATGACACTGGGTTAATATGATTCAGTTATTGTACTCTGCAATGTTTAATTTACCCTTATTGCAAGAATTTCAGAAATAGTTAAATTTTTTTCTTTTCTAAGCTGATTTAAAATCCAATAAGATAACTACAAAGTAAATTAAAAATTTTTAACTCATGTTGAAAAATTTGTCTCTAGGTCAAGGGGTTGGTGAAGAAAGGGAAACGACACGTTAATGTCTCTTAGTCTTTAATTACGGTATCAGCCAACAACCTGTCTTCCTCAAGCTTGGCCATAGGCTAAAGCTATAACCCTCTTGAATGTGAAAATCATAGATAACCTAGGGATCATGTTTTTGGCACAGGGCAACCTAAATCAATAGCGGGGAAGGGCATTAACGATTCTCTTACTTTGCACAGTGATTTGGGGTAGGGCCAATTCAAGCAAGCTATCACCTACTTATCCCCGGCCAAAAATATCTGTTCATTCTGAAGAAATTATGCTCCTCAAAAGCCATGAAGTTTCCCACTAAACTTTATGTGGTATTTAAAACCGATCCAAGTGTTGGTAAGAGACCAAAAGAACTTTACATGTTTGTTAGATAATGAGTGAGTAGAGGAGACTGCTGCGGCAAACAGAGGTACTGTTATCTGGTTAACTGGAGACTAACTACATTGCTGAATAAAATCATGCAAACTCAGTTAAAATAAATCAGACTGCTCTGGGTCATCCATCAGCAACCTCTGGAGAATAAATCAATATTTTTAAGGTACATTCTAAGAAATACTCATAAAAGATTCCTGGGGAGGAGAGGGAAGCTTCCATTGTTACATATGTTGGAGAGACTCTGTACATAATATATCTCCCTCTGCAGATTTGTAACGTATATCAAATGCATTTTAAAAAGTGTTCTTCCAATGGGATACATCTATGTCAGAGGGTGCACGAGATAACTCAGTGGGAGGTAGGAAGGAAAGTTGAGAACATTTTTAAATATTTATTTTTATAACATTTTAACTTCTTTTTATTTTGTTGTGTACTTTAAAATGTATATAACATTAACACAACAGTAAATTATTCAATTTACATGGGAATACATACACTTCTATTAGGAATATGTGCTCAAAGTTGTTATTGATGAAGTGTATAAAGAAAAAATTTCCATAATTCGTCATTAAAGGATCTTAGTACCCTTTTAGTAAAGCAATATTACTTTGAACTTATATTACCATAAGCGACTTTATGTATATGTATGTACTACTGATTATGATCCAATGAGACACACTTTGTGAGTCACGGTTTTAGAAGCCATATGCTTGCTTTTTTTTTTTTTTTTCTTTTCCCCAAACAGTATACTTCCACTTACTATATCTGCTAATGGGGCACAATGACCTGGATTTTAGAGTGTTTTGCAAAGTCAATTATTTCTGGAAAGTCTTGATCAGAGAAGGTAATATATATGTATAATTGAATTGCTTTGCTGTACACCTTAAACTAACACTGTAAATCAACTACAGTTCAATAAAAAAAAAATAAGAATTAAAAAAAATGTTATCTCTGTCTTTCAACGCTGTTCACAATCCAAACAATCTTAAAAAAAATGATCTTTAAATAAAGACAATCGATGACCCTGTGTGGAAGATAAGCAAAAACATGAAAGATTCATGGAGAAATGTCTCCCGTTTAAGCTGTGCTAGTGGGTTTGGTTTTACAATGAGTAAGTCAACGTACCTGCCCCTGGCCCAGTGATCTCTTTCAGCTCCTAAGGGGGATCATTTTCACGACACACTAGTGCAAACACACGAAGCCCTATGCTCAGGACCTACACTCCTCGCTGTGGGTTAATGGTCTGTGATTGCTTAATAATGTTACCTTAGACCTCATATTTTGTAAGTGAAAGCCTATGAGATAACAGAACAGCAGCCAGGCCCTTGAAGTCTTGGTTTGTGCATAAACCTGTCTCTTACCCCCTCCCTGCCTCGTGGGAATGGGTTGTAGGTCTTCTACTGTCTTTGACACCCCATAACCTGCCCAGTCTCCCCACTGGCGCAAGGCTGTTGCTCTCTCTTGGGGGCAGTGCCTGGGGCACGTGGCATCCAGAGGGTGAGCAGGCTGAAACCATGTATGGGCAGGAGGAAGCCCCGAACCCTTGATATGGTGCATCCCGAGGACTGAGGCTGCATTCACGTATGCATAGGACTTTAGAAACCCTCGTATTGCCTGCTGTGGGCAGAGGAGATACCTGGCTTGACTTTTTCAGAGGTGCCTCCCCCACCTCCAGTCAGGGTGCAGCACGTCATTCCAGCAGCTGGCAGGAAAAGTTGCCCAGCCTTCTCTGAGTCACAAGCAGGGGCCCCCAGGTACAAGTACGTGTTTGCAGTGGCCCCATGATTATCCCAGTTCCCAACAGAGCACTCCCCCTGCTGACTCCATGCCTGGCAGGGCCTTCTTTTCTGCCTTCCAACCTTCCTGAGTCTAGTTTTCATTGCTTTTTCTAGTCATTTTGAGGCACACTCTGGGGATTAGTTGTGGAATACAAACGGTATACTTTTGATAATTCTCAAAATGAGTTAGTGCTTTTATATTTATGATTCAAACTGGTATTGTATAATATAAAAATAAATGGTTAAATGCATGCTAATAATTTAATATTTTAATTTTTCTTTACTTAGAGCAACATTATATGACAAAGAAAAATATATACCAGCAAGTTGAAAGAGAGAGACAGCAGAAGAAAAGGAGAGTTTATATTTAGCACTTTTGGTACTTTTCTTTCCTGCCTTGGCAATCAGGGTCCTTGCATTTTCGTTTTGCACTTGGCCACTGCAGTTTATGAGTCAAGCCCTGCCGACCCAAGATATCCCCGCTTCACCTCACCCCGTGCCCTTCAGCTCACTGGACTTGAAAGTTGTGAGGACAGTCCTGCCACCTACCCCCTTGCATCCTGCACCCTTTAATTTTTTTTAATTAAGATTAAATTAAATTATTTTATTTTATTGAAGTATAGTCAGTTATAAGGTGTCAACTTCTGGTGTACAGCATAGTGTCCCAGTCATGCATATAAATACCTATATTCATTTTCACCTTTACTTTTGTCCTTTTCAGGGACCTTGCCCTTGCATTAATCCTTTCTCTCGCCTGAACCATGAAGTCTTCACATTTTCCACCTCTCCTGTATGATTCATACAAATATGCTTTAGTACCATGCCCAGTTAATTTTAGCATATGCAAATAACAACAATCACATTCAAAACAAGAAAATCTCTTAACCTTACAACCCTGCCTTAGCTGCCTGTTCGTTTCTCTGCTCTCTTTTGCAGCAAAAACTCTGGAGTTGTACACAATCACTACCTCCCTGTCTTCACTTCACATTCACTCATCTTCCCACTTCATTCCAGGTACTGTCTGTACACCACCACTGGATCGGCTTATTAAATTAGCAGATGACCCCTTAATGCCAAATTCAGTGCTCGCTTATCTAATCTCCATCATACTTGACCTTTCAGCAGCATTCAACATAGTTGACGGCTCCTTTCTTCTTGAAATTCTTAGTTTCTGTGAATTCTCACTCGCCTCAAGATTCATCCACCTTGTTGGCTACTTGTGTCTTAATCTGCTGACTCCCTCTCCTCTGCCAAAACTTTAAATGTTGGAATGCATCTAAAACCATGTCTCTCTAATCTCTGTTCATTCTCTCCCCTCCCACCCCTATAAATAGATAGATAGATAGATAGATAGATAGATAGATAGATAGATAGATAGATAGATAGATAGATAGATTCTCCAGTTAGCATCTCCAGATTATATATCCAACTGCCTCATCTCAGATGTTTAACAGGTATTTCAGAATTAAAATGGGTAAAAATGGAATTCTTGACCTTTCCAAATATGCTGTGCTCTGTCTTTCTGAGCTCAGTAAATCATACCATCATCTAATCAGTTACTCAGCCGCTTGGTTTGTCTTCTCTTTATCTTTCACATGCTGTTCATCAGTTAGTACCGCTTTCAAACCTATAAACCTAGTTCGAATCTGTTCTCTTTTCTTCTTCCTCTGATGTCACCATAGTCTAAGCTACCAATACCACCTACTGGCAAGACCCATGACTCGTCGTCTTCTTTACATTCTTGCCAGCTGCAAACCTGACAATGAGCTGAGTGTTTTTTTTAAAAACATAAATTACACTTTGTTAGTGTTCAACCATTAAAATGAGAACCTTGGCTTTATAAGATGACACATAATTTGGTACCTATGTTTCCAAGCTCATCCTGTATTATTTTCTCCAGCATATTCCGGGCACACTGGCCCCCTTCATACTTCTCACAGGCCACAGAGCTCATTTTCCTGGGGGCAGACACTTTAGAGGATTGGCTGATATGTGAAACAGTACTTGAAATATGGTATTCAACAGATGTTAAATAAATAAACAAATAAATAAATACATTATTAATCTTTCCATTTACCCATCTTTTTATTTGTTAAGTTTATTAAGCAGCTGCTATGTTATTATTTGAGGATAAATTTAATATTTTCATATTTAGGCAATATCACCAAATCTCTATGAAACCCTTACTTTCGTATATAGTAGTTTCTGTTTTTAAAGTTGCTCATTTCATTCCCTTAAGCAGAAACACTTACTTGTTCCTTTAATGTTGTGGTTTGATTGTTTCCTTTAGACTATTAGTGTAATTGATTGGTAGAATCATGGTTGTGGGAAACCATATAGCTTAATGGAATTCTCGAGGACCAGGAATTAAAATCCATCCTGACTTTATGCTTCTATTATTCTTGACCCTGTGCACATCCTTATCTAGAGAATGATATTGGTATAATATCTCTATCAGGGATGAGCAACTTTATGAAGCAGGGCATTATGTAGCTCTCGCCTACTTCTGGTAAAATGAGGGTGAAGAGCAAATATGAATAGGCTCGAAGCCCCGGAGCACTCACATTTTCACCTGCTCTTTTACATTTTGGAGATTCCGATATTAAAACATTTCCTCTGTGTAAATTTGGATGCTCTCTGGAGGACCATTCAGTTGCATTAATAAGATTACCAAATTGTCTATTGATTGTCTATTGATTAGGACCACCAAATGAGTAGGTAAAGGGCAGCAGAGTTTTTCGATACTTTAAAAGTTGATTGAGCTAAGTTATGCCTGACTGCTGAGCCTGGAGTGGGCAGTACTCTTTCTCTTTTTTTCTGCCAAGCATACATGACTAAATCCACTCATCTTCAAGTCTGGTTCCTCTGGGGAGTCTCTCCCGTTGCTCAAATCTCAAGTTCTCTTACCACAGGGCTTATTGTGCTGTACCAGCATTCACTCCTCTGTATCCTCCATTAAGCTGTAAACTCCATGAGGACAAGAACCTCAAATGCACTGACTATGGCTATTTCCCTACTGAATTGAATTAATGAATGAATGGATAGATGAAATTTTTTTAAAAAACAACTTTATTGTGGTATAATTTCTGTACAGGAAACTACACATATTTCAGATGTACAATTTGATGAATTTTGAGAGCTGTATTTTGAATGAATGAATGAGTTAAGTCTTAATGCCATAGTTCATTATCATCTGGAAGAACAGCATGAAGGTGTACAGGAACCTATGGGAGATCTTTCATACTTGACCTCTTATTTGAATCAGATAAGGAGAATCTAAAAAAACACTGGAATGATATTTGTTCCATTATTTGCATCCTGTATGAGGCGGTTTGCTCGGCTTTTACAAAGAGAAGAAAAAAGAAAATGCAAAAAAGAAATCTCATGATGAAATTGACTTTATGTCTTACTGTAGGTTTATTGGTTATAGTTTATAAAATTAAGCAAATAATACCTGTCTTGAAAATAAGACTTGCCTTGAAACATACCTAGGTATGAAGTTAGTAAAATTAATAAAACATTAGCCACTCAGTTAGTGGTAGATATTATCATTATTTGCTTGTACTCCTTGGATAGCAATTTGCAAAAATTTCATAACAATACTAAATATTGAGACTTTTTTAATCCTTTTTTCAAGACTTAACCCATGCTTAAGATAAAGCAACAACCTTTGGAACAATATGTGGAATAAAACAATAATCTTTAAAACAGTTCCAAAAATTATTAATTACCAAGTATTTGCATATACAAATATCTTTTTGTAGGAGAGTTATTTCTTTTTTTTAATACCAGACTTCTAAGTTTAAGTTTCAAGGACTTGAAGTTAGAATTTTTAGTTTCAACGGTAGCCAAAACCTCACTTTTTAAAATAGAATTAAGATGGTATTGCTCCTTCTAAAAATCACAAAGGTGTTTAAGTAACTTACTATACTAGATAATGGTTCGTTTTAACACCTGCCTGCCCTCTTGATTTTATCCTTGTAGTAAATATTATTTGCCATACTGATTACATGTCTTTTTCTAATCCCATCTCATTGCTTCCATCTCCTCAATTTGCAGACAGAGATTATGCTACATGAGGTAATATGTTTTGGAAAAAAACAAAAAGCAATTGCAGTCAACCCATATGTGGACCATTTTCCCCCCTTGGATTAGATCTTTCATACTTACTTGAAATAATCATTATATTGGTGTAAACAGCAGATTTAAAAAGAGATTAGGCTTTTGTTTTGTGAATGGTTAAATGGTTATTGTGATTTTTAAAAATGGCTTTTCAGAGGTGAATCACTGGTTCAAACATAGGTAGGGTAGAAATGCATGGAAGTTATTACCCTCTGAAAGTTCAGTGGTGAGTTTGGTCCAGTTTCTGGTTTTCCCATGGACTGGTGCCCAGCCTCACAGTACTGCTGATGGGAGCATCCCCTGAGAGGGAATGTGTGATTGGTCCCTGGGGTCCCGTACCAGAGAACCATCCTAATTCAAAGATGAAGTGAAGTGCTGCTGAAAACCTTTCTTGTAACCTTTTGGTATTTTCATAATACATAACCTTGGGTCTTCAGTCCAGGTAGATGAAATAAATACTTCTGTACCAATAACATGCAAAGTACACAGAGGTTAGTAAATGTTAAAAGTACTATTCAGAAGATATTGACACAGGTTCCCCTTGGTTTTTTCTGCTTTGTTTTTAGGATGCTGTAGTCTTCAACTGATTGTGGTTGTTTATAGGTATATAAAACCACCTTTACCCCGATATCTCTACACATAGGATAGGTTGAGCTGCAGTTGAATTTAATCAGGCAGAATTGATTTTTACTTGGACACTGATGTGCTAATGAAGGTTCTTAAAAATCTGTCAGGGTCAAGTATTTCTTTGGCAAACCATACCAATTTGTATTTATCAAATTTGAACAGAGATATTTGTGAATAACTCAATAAGATGCATGGTCCAGGGGAAATTAGAAGGCAAACAATTTAAAGAATTAATATCTTTATATAAGGATGAGCATCATTATTACTAAACATTCTCTGTGTGAGTTTAATTTACCAGGAATACCTGACACCACCCCCACCTTCCCAACCCATTGCCCCTTTAAATAGTTGGTAATCATTTGTCAGATCTGTGTTCTAGCTCATCCATGCTTTAAGGGCTGGACTCATGATTCACAGCCCTGTGTGTATGTATGTGTTTATGCATATGCGCATGTGTTTACATGTGTATGTGCTTCTGTTTTGGTTGATCTGATTGGCTGAGCTGATAATACTTGCAATGTCTTTGTTCAGATTGTGTGCGTATTGGAGTCCCTCGGGTGCCTTCTACAATATCTCAAAGTCAAACCATCATTCCTGAGCTTGCTGACCTAATTACAAATCTTTACAAATATCTTTGCTTGTCTATTTGGTCATTTGGTTTGTTCTGCTGTGTTTTTTACTTCCTCATACTCCCCTAATTTTTCTCCAGTGTGCTCATCCATATTTGGTTGAAAACTCTTTATGCTTGAGGTTTGTTTTTCCCACTCTCTGAATGAGGTGGGGAGATTTGTCTCAAATTTGGAGAAAACCCATCTTGAGGTAGGAAAGGTTTAGCTTTATAGAGTATTACTAGGAACAATTATTGTTATAAAACAAAAGAGAAATTGTTTTCTGATAACTTTTTTTTTGCCTTCTGTCTTCTTGCTCCTTCATTTAAAAAGTAGTATATATTAATTTTAGAAAAAATTAAACATAAAAAGTATAAAAAAGAAAGTAAAAATCGCCCGTATGCTTAATTCCCAGTAAGAACTCCTATTAACTATCTGCTGTGCTGCCTTCTGATCTTTTCCCAGGAAATATGAGTGTCGGTCTGTATACATTTTAAAACATTTAAGTAAAATGCATTTGTATATACAGGTACTTTTACATACATACTCATATACTTGTATCCTGGGATCATAGTGTATATATAGTATTTTTTAGCCTATTTTTTCTCTATTATATTGTGAATAATTCCCAGGTCATTAAGCCTTTTTTAAAACTTTTATTTTTAAAAAACATCTTTACTACAAAATGAAACATATAGAAGCATGGTAACTATGGACAAACTTAAAGAAACTCAGCAGTCACACCACCCAGAGGTATCTTTCACGCCTAACATTTTCTATTTCCTTCTAGACTTTCACATACTTATACAGACTATTTTAAAAATAAACACTAGTATTATACTTTACAATCCATTTTGTATCCATCTTTTAAGTTCATATTGGATATTTTTGTCATTATAATTTTTTAATGTAAACATCATTTAAAATAATTGCATAATAATCCAGTCCTTCACTTTTAAACTATTTTGTCAGCCAAGTCAAAGCAATAGTGATTAAATCTTCTATTTACTCACTGGCAAGAATATCATCTGGCAAATCATAACTATTTGCTGCCCATTGTAAATTTAGTAAGATCCAGAAGAAAAAGTAGAAAAAACTTTAGAATAGACCTTTGCACTTTTCACCCTTCTCTCTTTGGACTCGAGTGTTATATTATAAAATCTTATTGTCATTATTTGTATTGTAGTATTTATTCAGCCATAAAAGGATTAAATAGTTATGGATTAGCTGGTGATATCTATTATGTGTTGTGAGTTTTTTCTATAAAAAGAAGTCTTTCTTACAGAGATTTAGAGACAATAATATAAACAACCTCAGAGGTGATTGACAAATTGTTAACAACGTATAATCTCGATTGTTTTTGGAGGAAAAAGAGCTGATAATGAAACCATAAGTTCTTATTTGAATTATAGGTTCAAGTGTTTCAAATGGGCTTGACTTATGAAGGCAGGTGGGAAGTGGTGAAGAGTAGCTGGTAGGGGTGAGGCTGAGGGTGGGAACAACATAACAAGGTGGTGCAGTATCCTAGGAAGGTAAGAATGGGACATTGTTAACATCTATAAGATTTGACTCCTGAGAGCAGTTGAAGGAGGACTGGAGCCAGGTTTCATGGAAACTGAATCTCGTATTATTTTGCTGTCCTCCTTGAGAAAAAAGATTATGAAATTATGACAATAAATTTGGATGGGAGAGTGAAGGGAGTATTTAGAATGAGAAATCATAACAAGTTACAAATTATAAAATGCTAAGATATACCACAATCATAACAAAATCCAGAATAACATTCTAATATATTCATGAATGAAATTCCTGACAGACATCTATAATTATTTTTCCTACATTTCTGGCAGCATATTCTTTGATTGCTTTTTCATATGATAAATATTTTGTAATATCATCTTCTACAAAGAATAGAAAGATAATTAAGTCTTTCCTCTAGCAAGGTTGATATGAAATTCTTCTTTGTTATTGATAGTTTAGAAAAGTGTCTTTCTGCTTTATAATTCATTTCTGATAATGTTATGCAATATTTCAAGATTGTTGTCAAATTTGAGAAAGCCTCTTTGAACGTCTCAAGTGTGAAGAGAGAATTTAAAGTTTCTTTTGTGCAATGGCTAATCTTAAGTACTCTCTGAATTCATAGCATTCATAAACCACTCTGTCATCACTGTCATTGATGCCCTTGACAGCGCATATGATGTTACCTTCATTAATATGTTTTCATGTCAAGTCAGCAAGAAATTCAAATTATTTTCCAATGATTCATTTTTTCATTGCTTAGATCATTTGTAGCAATTCTGAAATCTATTTATTATTTCTATTTGAAATGCCTCTCTTTCATTTAATGACTGCTTTGGTATAATCTGAAATTTTTCTGTTGTTATAATTCACTTCCCAGAGTTAGAATAATTTTTATTTATTTATTTTTCCATTTCATCGAGAAAGAATATCTACACACGGTAAAATGCAAAGATCTTAAATGGATAATTCAGAGCTTTGATGAACATATATCCATGTAACCAACATCTTAATTGAGACATAGATTATTTCCAGGAGTCCAAGTATTTTTCTTTTGTGCCTTTCCAGTCAGTCCTCACCTCCGTGCCCTTCTAGGCAATTATTTTCATTTCTAGCATGATGGATTTGTTTTGCCTGTTTTTGTATTTCATATAAATAATGCCAAACAATATCTTGTCTTTTGTTCATAGTTTCTTTTACTTAAAATAATGATCTCAAGAATCCTTCATGCTCTTACATGTAACAACAATTCTTTTTTTTTAATTGATAAGTAGTGTTCCACTGTATATGACAGTTTATTTATCTGTCTTCTTTATGTAGGAATTTGAATTCTTTTCAGGTATAAGCTATTATGAATATATTTATCAAGTTGTTTCAACACTATTGAAAAGTCTTTCCCCAGTGAATAACCTTGTCTTTTAGATAATCAGTTGACTAGTCATTGAATTATTTGTCTATGCTTACACTAATTCCACTGTCTTGATTACTGTAGATCATACATAAAACTGCTATAAACATTCTTATATATGTATTTTATGGATATATTTTTAGTTTCTGTTTGATAGAGAGTGAAATTCCTGTGTCATAAGTTAGGTTTATGTTTAACTCCATAAGAAAATATTAAATAATATTTCGAAGGGGTTGTATAATTTTTCACTGTTTATCTTCATCATTTGCTGTTGTCAGTCTTATTTTTTCCATTCTATTCAATAAATCTCCCTGGTTTTAATTTACATTTCTCTGATCCCTAATGATTTTTATTTCCCTTTGATTAATGATGTTGAGTATTTTTATATACGTTTTTAAAATTATTTTCATTATTTTCTTTTATGAAGTTTCTGTTTAAATGTCTTATAAGTTATTCTTGCTTCTTTATATTTTTGATACTGATTTGTAAGAGTTCTTTATATATTCTAGTACAAGTCCTTGGACATGTATTTTCCCCAGTTCCTTGATTACTTATTTTCTTAATGATGATTTTTGAAGGAGGCTTTTAATTTTGATGAAATCCAGTTTATCATTATTATCTCTTTGTGCTCTAAGAAATGTTTACTTATCACATCTCTTGCCTGCATTAGACACCTAATATATTATCTTGTGTTCTTTTGTACTTAATAGTTTTTGCTTTTAAGTTTAGGTCTATGATTCCTATTAATTTAATTTTGGTGTATGGAATAAAGTAAAAGTTCAACTTAATTTTATTCCAAAAGTTTTTAAAGGTATTAAAAGTATTGTATTGAGAAATACTTTTATTTTTCCACAGAATAATTTGGTGCCTATGTGAACCTGTTTCTGTAATCTCTGCTTTGTCCCACTGATCTGTTTGTTTGTCTTGCGCCAGTTATAACAGTTGCATACTGTCTTGATTGCTCATAGATTATTAGCAAGACTTTAAAGTAGAATGAATCCTTCAATTTTATAACTATGACTATCACTTTTTCTAAAACAAACAAACAAACAAAAAAGTGATGGCCTATTTTTAGGATTGCAAATATCATTTGGAAGAGAATAGGAGAATTCACAGTTTAATAATACTGAATCTTTTGCTTCATACCCTGATTAATATCTACATTTATTTAGGTCTTCTTTTAACTGTATTAGATGTGTTAGTTTTCATTTGGTATAAAATTGTTACACATTATTATTAAATTTATTCCTAAGTATTTCTGTCTTTATTGTAAATTATACTGTTTTAAATTTAATTTTACTTTTTGATATTTTGCTGGTATTATATAGACATACAAATGAATTTTCTGTATTGACTTTACATCTGTCATCCTTGCCATATTAAATCATTAGTTCTACTAATATTTTGTTGATTTCTTATGATTTTCTGCTGAATGATGAAGTTACCTGTTAGTAAAGGGTGTTTTAGTAAAGGCTGTTTTACCTCTTCCTATTAAATGATAAAAATAAATAGTAAATATAATAAGTATAAAAATAATAAGTGAAGTTAATATTTTTACCTTGTTTCCTATTTTAGGGAAAAGCATGCAATATATTGTCATTAATTATGATGTTAACTGTAAGTTTTACACAGATGGCATTTATCAGGTCAAAGAAGTTCGCTTCTATTTCTAGTCAACTGTGACCTTTTTTTTTTAAGCTTTTCGTTAATGAATGTTGAATTTGTCAATAATTTTTCTGCATTGATTGAGATTATCATGTAGTTTTCTCCTTTATTCTATTGTAGTATACTGGGTTGACTAGTGTCCCTGCAAATTCAAACCCATTTGGAACTTCAGAATGTGAGCTCATTTGGAAATGGGGCCTTCACAGATAAAATGGAATTAAAATGTGGTTATACTGGATTAGGGTAGGCCTTAATCTAAAGACTAGTATCCTTATAAGAGGAAAATTTAGACATAAAAACACAGGAAGGAGAACTTCATGTGAGAATGAAGCCAAATATTAATGTATGTACAAGCAAAGGCATGTCAACAATTGCCAATAATCACCAGAAGCTAGGAGTCAAGTGTGGGACAGATTGTCCCTTAGAATCTTCAGTATAACCAAGACAACTGACATCTTAATATTGGATTTATAACCTCTAGAAGAACTGAAAGGATTCGATTTCTGTTGTTTTAAGTCACTCAGCTTGCAGTACATTGTTACAACAACTCTAGGAAACAAATACAGATTTTGGTATTAGCTTCCCATAATATCATTTCCCATTCCCTAGAAAGCAGACTCTGAGTTGGATATTTGTGTACAGGAGGTTTTGTTTTTTTGTTTTTTTGTTTTTTTTTTTTGTTTCTGAATCAACACTTGAGGGAGACTAAAGGAAGCAGGACTGAACAGAGGAAGAAGTTGGGCTTTGATATAATCACAACAAAAAGCCTTATCTGAACCCAGATGTAGTTCTGGAGTACAGTGACCTTTGGAATTGTCTCAAATTAGGGAAAGGAGGCTAAGCTTTTACAGTCCTGCATCAATTACTCACTTCCAGCAGTTCAGGGGAACGAATGCTTCAACCCAGAGGAGGCTGGGGAATCTGAGCAGTACCACAGCACCCACTATAGTCCATCCCTTCCACTGTTTAGATACACCTTTTTTCTGGGAGCAGCTCCTTCAGAATTCTGGTCTACCTCTTTTCTTGGAAAGTGAACTGTTAGTGGCATAAATTAAAGCCTCTGAAGCTGCAGCTAGTATGAGACTAATAATGATACTCATATTTCATGATTCATCTACTTCACTCTCCAGCCTAGATTTCTCTCATTCATGCTTAGATTATTCAGACCATAGCCCAGGAGAGATTTTAGCCCCTGGTCACTGTTTCCTTCTCAGATTATGGCTATTGTGTTTGTTCATATGCCATTAAGTGGGGCAAATAGAAAAGACACCCAGTTGGATCACTTAGCAATAAAATATGCTATTTCCATCACCCATTGCGTAGCACCCCTACCCTGCTCCTGATGGACAGGGTCAGTTACACTTGCCACATAGTGACTTCTTTTCTTTCCTGCTAGTATCTCAGCATAGAGCCTAAAATGCTCAGCTGACAGCCATAGCTTAAAATTTGATAAAACTATTATTGTGTTTTCCTGAGGGAACCATTCTTCTTTTGGCTAGCAAGACCTCTAAACTCACAAAACCTAGAGTTGCAAAGTAGAAGTACAAATGAGTTGCTGAGCCCAAAAATGAGTCACTAAGTGTTTGTAAGTGGGGCTACTTCTGATTCCAAACTCTGTCTTCCATCCCCTACGTACTGGCAGTACCATCCCATGAAAGAATCACTGACTTAGGGTAGACTCTATAACCTGGAGGATAGTATCTATCTTTGCAATATATTATCTTCAAGGTGTGCGTTTAAATTCTGGAGGATAGTACCCATCCTTGCAATATATCATCTTCAGCTGTGCCTTTAAATTTTATATCCTAGCTTAATAGACCAACAGCTTTGGGTGTTACAGCATGTGGTAGGATGAAGGGACACCATAGTCATATACCGACTTCTGAACCTCCTTTGCTGTACAGTGTGTCTCCATTACTGATGCAATATTGTGTTGTATGGGATCCAATGCTGTTGGATCCAGTACTCTGAAAGTTCTCATGCAGTGGTTCTGTGGGTAGGATAGGCAAATCCATATGCAGAATATATATTGATTCTAGTAAAAATAAATCTCTGACCTTCCAGGATTGAAGGGATCCAGGAAAGACAACTTATTGTCAATTGGCCTACTTACTATTAATTAGTTGGGTTATTTCAAGGGATAATGGTATGTCAGTGACTCAGCAATGGTCTTTGTTGCTGGCAGGTTAAACATCAAGCTGCAATGGTACGTAGCTCAGACTTGGTGAGTGTGAGCTCACAATGTTGGGCCCACATATATATAGCTTCCGTACTTGTACCCATGTGCTCATTGTGCTAGCACTAGCCAAAGACAAAGGCTAACTGAGGATAACTGACCGTGTGAAACCATTTAGTTGTTTTTGACTCCTCAGGAAAGGATATTCTTTGTGTGGCAATTAAAATGGCATAGGAAGTTCTTCACACTCTGTGCCTATTCCTATGGGTTTTATGTTAGTCGGTGGTAAGAGGATTATTTATTTAATGGTAAATAGCCTGTACCCTAAAATCTCTTATACTGCACTAATGCAGATTTTATATTAAAGGAACATATGATTGAAAAGAGCATCTGTGGGTTAGGTGTTCAGGCATATTCGAGAAATACTGGGTGAGGCTGTGGTACCAACATTCCTAGTGAGATAACCACCACCCCGTCATCTACTTTGTCTTTTGGAGTCCCCAGAGTTTATATTTAAGATGAATCTCACTCTGTGCCTGAGACTCAAACAGGAAGAACCTAACATATAGTGTTATTTTGTTTTCCAATTATATAAAAAAGAATAATTATATATGGAGGGGATTAAAATGTTTCAAAGACTTCATTTGTTTTTACGCTTTTTGCTTTTAAGTTTGCTGTCAGACTGATCTTTCGTAGCACTAGCTAGTAGAAAGAGTATTCCCTGAGCTTGTGAATTGGGGAACAATTACCACTAAATGTAGCCAATATAAATATTATAAATTTTTATTTATAAAATTACTTATAAATTATACAAAGCTACTTCCAACAAGACGAATAGTGAATGTCCTCATTATGTCTTCATGTGTGTGTTTTCAGAGAACTAAGAACAGAAAATTTCATTTGTATAAATTGGAAAGGGTATTAGCTATAACTTTGAATTTATGTAACACCTTGCTACTGAATTCACACCCTGAGTATTCCAGAGATTAAGGGACTGAATAATGTTCAGAAAGTAGGCAAAGGAGGCCTATTTGCATAAACACTATTTCATCAAAGGTAGACTTTCCAAGTTTTCACTTCAGTCACAAGCTTAGCTCTTCGGAAAACCTCATTTGGTTTTTGTCTGACCAAACCTAGAGTCACTCTTCTAAGGCTGAGCCTCAGGTATGACATGCTGTACTATATCCAGACCCCCTTTATAATGTTATTATCTCCCCTACTGGTTTAATTTATGTATTTAATTTTAGTTTCCAGGGTGCAATATGGCTAATTACTTGAGAACTGCAGAATCTTACAAGTGAAATTTTTGCTTCTATAATTTGTGGCATATTAAGGATAATAATGTACATTTAATTTCCTCAGAAAAGATAATTATGCTAATAGAATTATTTAAATAAAAATTTGTACTTTGTGCTGGACTATGTTCTCTACCTACTAATTTATATTAATACAAGTCAGTAAGGAATTTTTAATAAGCCACTTCAATCCTGGGCAGGCAAGTCTGGGAATATCATACGTGCACCACCTCCCTCCCTTAACATCCTGGGGAGAAAGGGATGTCGCACGGTACTGGAGGGCCAGAATTCCTATTGGATAAAAGTTCATGGGAAATATTAATGTGTAGAATCAGACAATTTGGGTGTGTGGACTTCAATGGAGGAAATCAACCCATTTGTAGACATCTGAAAGCAAAGCCAGCTTCCTGGATAACAATTTTGTATTCATTACAAAAACCAATTTAGTGTTGTGTGAACATTTTGTGGAAAAAGGTCTTATCTCTGTTTCAATTGTTTAAGGAAGAGTGGCTTTTAAGGTCAAAATCAGATTCCTAATAGGTTCTACAGTACTATAGTAGAGAATGGAGTTTGAGGGAGGGTAGAGATTAACATTAAGAACCAGATACTTTGGGTGTATTACTACCATTTTTATTCACTTATTCTACATGAGAATTATTATTTTTTAAAGTTCCATTACCTTTATTTAAAAAATAAAACTATTCATTTAGGGAAATAGACTTCTTAGTCATCATTAGATGTGGAATGTAGCATTAATGTGCTTGATTGGAAGGCCAGTACTTGTCACTAGTCATTGGAGCGCTCATCCGCCAGAGGCAAGTTTGGTTGGATTTTATTGCTGTGTTATTAAGCAAATTTGGTTTGTGCTTATAAAACTATGCCAGTTTGTGCACTTACGTGAATACCATAGCTAGAGAATAAGTAAATTTTCTGGTACTTCTCTTTTTTGTTGTTGTGAATGCATTAAAATCCAGTGATTTGGTAAATGTGCATATTATGTGCACATTATGGGTTTACTGTGTGCCAGGTGCCTGTTACTTGTGATGAATGCTATGGTAGTAAAAACCAGCCTGAATGCCTGCCTTCATGGAGTTATTAGACATGGATTATCACAAATTTAAATGGCTTTAAGTTGGAATTATTCATTCTTTTTTTCTGTCCACAAATGTAATAAGCTATTAGAGCAACATCCAAACAATACAAAGCTATAAATAATGAAAGCTTGCTATTAGGGCTATACTGGAAGGTCATGACTAGGAGCAGGGATTTGAGGTGTAGAGTCAAAAAGACTTGGGTCAAATCCTACCTTGGACATGTATTAGTTCTGTGTCCCTGGGCAAGTTGTGTCCATTCTCTAAGTCTTGCTTTCATCGTCTTATAACGGAGACAGTTAAAATAGCTACCTAATGAAATTGCTGTGGGAAAAAATATTATGTGTATATATATGGAATTAGCAATATCTAGCACATAGTACACATTCAGTAATTAATAGCTTTTAAAATACAACAACTGATGAATCACCTTAGCAACTCATCTAGCAAATGTAACATACAAATGCATCTTTGCATTTTTAAACAATTATGTACCTCAACGCAATAGAAATATATTACCCAATTTGTGAAAAAAAAGCTCAAATCATTGCAAGAATTAACAAAGAAAATCCTCCACCATGGTTTACTTAATCTATAATGTAGAAGATGCCTCTGTGGTTCTTCAAAAGCAGACAATCTAACTGGTGACAGTTAAAGCCTCAGTTTTCTATAAATAGAAATAAACTGTAGAATCAGAATATTGCTCAAAAAGCCTTACTTTCCTGCTGAGAAAACAGGGAGATGGGAAATGAAGGATAACAAGACTTGATCTTTTTTTCCCAATTATCCTTCTATAATTTAAAATTTGGAAGAAAAATATAATTTTCCTCAATAGCCTTTAGGCATTTGTTTAATTTCTTTCAATGTTTTTAAAGTTTTAAAGTTTTAATTCCACAAAAGATAAACCCAGGAAGAGTTGAAGTTCATCTATGTAAACACGCTATGAATTCTCGTGACAGTCTCGTATCACTTGCTTGTGCTATTAAAATGTTTGAAATTTGTTCTCCTGTTCATAGGAAAACTCCTCCCTTTTTCTCTTTGATGATGTTTACTTTTCTGTAATACAAGATTTCCGATAAAAATCAATGAGGACACGAAGTCAAAGTTGAGACATTTTATGGAAAAAAAAGACTCTTGGGATCCATTCTCAAAGAATGGAGTCAAAGTCATTGTTTCCTGATGTAGGGTTTGGTGCTTTTATGTCAGCAATGTTGGCCTTTCATCCTGCAGGTTAAGAAATCTTTTTCATGAGTTTTGGCTTGTATACCTCAGGACTGTGTGCCTAAAAATTATATTATAAATTAATACTATATTAATACTGACAAAAGTTGTTCTCATGCTTGGCCTCTGTGCTATAGTGAAAGCTAGTTATATTCTAGCTTACGGGAAATTCTGGGCTTTTGATATTTTCTTTCTCTAATGAGCTCACAAGAGATGTTTCTGTACTTTGGAAAATTACCTGTGTTTTATTAATTGTTCCTTTAAATTAGCCTACCTGAGGTTACTCTGTCCTTGGACAGTTAATTGTTCTTTCTCCGTGTTCCCATAACACTTTGTTCATGCCATTTTTGTAGCAGAACACATTGTCTTACAAGATCTATTTACATTCTTTATCTTCCCCACTAGACTTGGAACCAGTTGAGAGCAGAGGCCTAGTATCCTTTATTGTTAATAGAGTAGCATCTAACTTGGTGAGGATCCTGACTAGACTTGGTACGTGGTAATGCCATGCACTAAAACATATTCCTGCAAGTTTGCTATACTAGACATTCCTCATGAATCTGATTAAGGTTTTCATGATGATAGGATATGTTGGGATAGGTGGCAAGTGGAGAATTAGTATTTATTGAATGCCTACTGTTTGCACTGTTTGTGGACTATCTTATTTAATCTCCACACTAACACCTATGAAGTGGTAGCATCTACACCTACATTTTAACATCAGGAAGTTTTTACTCAATAGAGTTTAGAAATCTTCCCAGTTTCAGAAAGGTCCTAAGGAATTAGGGCTTGAAATTGTAACTTTAGCCCTCCAAAGCCGTTATTATGCAATCTTCTGGCCAGACATAAAGGATCAGGCCAAGGTTAAGGAGAGGTTTAAAAACAGAACCAGGAGATTTTCTAAAAAGACAGGGCACATCATAATCACAAGGAAGTAGTTTTACCCATAGTATAGTGGAAGGAAAAAATAATTTTCTACTTCAGGTCATCCATGGCCATGTGTTCATTGATTGTTTATTGCTTACATCAAATATTATACTGGGATATGGAGATTAATAAGAAATTGTCCCTGATTTCAAAAGGCGTTTACTACCTTAGTGGAAGGAGATGGAAATTTAGTCAAATACATTTCCTGCTCTAGGCATCATAAGTATCTATGACAACACAAGAGACAACATAAGAAGGTATTTAAAAGCATGAACATCGGCAATCAGATGGACTTGAATTCAAGTTCTGACCCTGTTATTCAAGTAACTAAGATCTTGGGCAAATTAAAAACACATCAAATTCTTCAGTCATAAAATCAGGAAAATAACATGAATTCACTCATGACTGTTTTGAAGATTAATTTAAATGTTGCATGTCTTTTCACATCAAAAGTGCTTATTATTATTAATTATTGTGTACAAGCTATACTAGGTAAACAAAGTTAAGTAGGTGCTTACTAGGTAGACAAAACAAGAAAGAACTTTCAGAAGCTGCAGCTTATGAGAAAATAAGAGGTGGTTTAGGTTTTCTTTAGTTTCTTTTTTTTTTTTAATAAACATTAGGAGCTTTTTAATAAATAGCATAGATTGGAATTATATAAGTTCTCTGAAGGCCAGAAGGCCAAGTCCCCTGCCAAGGAAATAAGAATGGATATGAAAACTTTCTCATATAACCAAGCCTCGTATGCATACATTTAGTTTGAAGTTGATGAAAAAAGTGAAAGATACTTCCACATCACCCGTTTCTAGTTAAAATATTTGTAATCTCCCATGAATATAGTATTTGAATAAAATTGCCAGTAACTGTGTTGACAAGCAGTATTCAGAAGAGTTTTTTCATTTGCCCGGGAGAAATACAGAATAAACTAAATATTGCAAAAAGGAGTAGAGAGTGAGTAGGTGGGAATGTATTTGTCCAGTTATATCATGGCATCAATGTGGCTGATTAGAATGTGTTCAAAAGAGCTGTGATAAATCAAATACATGCTTACTGAACCTATAGTCAGTCTTCACTAAACAAAAACTATTTTGTAGAATCCTTTAGATACATATTTAAAACCCAGTGCAAGGTCATATATTATTCACACTGATTTAAAGTTGAACTTGCATTGTGACCTAGTGCTCTTCAAAAGGCACCAAAGGAGTTACAATGTTTGATCAAGCAAAGTAAATATTTGGAATTCTTTTTTAAAAGTCATAGAATCTTTGTCATTTGAAACAAGGTAATCTCAATCACTCCTACCTCTGTGATAGCAACTTAGTGCTTAGATCTGACTAATGTCTTCTCTAACCTTTTGTGAAGTGTCTGTAGGAAGATCAATCCATGGACTTCCCTTAGGAGTTAAGCCTATTGTCCAGTTGTTCAAAGTATTAAAAAATCTTTTTTTTCCCCCAAATGTAAGTTCAAAGGGACTTTTCTTTAGCTCTAGGGCACTGATCTCTTCCCTACTACATTTGGAGATTGTGAATAACTCCCTTACTTCATTTATATTTTTAACTTGAAGTTAGAGACTATGATCAAGTGTCTACTAGTCATTTTTTTGTGTGACTTCCTAGAGAGATATGGTGCCCTCTCAGTATTTCTCTACTTTTTATCAATCAACCCTTTTTGTCAGTTCGGCTACCTCTCCCCTCCAGGTTTTTCTTTCCCTTTCATTAACCTGCGGGGGTTTGATCTGTACCACAATATCCCTTCTGATTGTCACGCTAGGACTACTTGGCTCTTGCTATTCATCTGTCACGCAGCCCCTTTGTCACGTGGTCCTTGTATTGTACCTCCACCAGCTGCATGGTTTTCTTTCTCTGTAATGCTAGTGATACTCCAGAGCTGGTTAAGTGCCCACAGTCACATTCCAGAGCTACTCAGAATTATATCTCTTCCTCAGGCGGAAATTCCATTTGACCTAAGAAGGAGAGTAGAGGTGATTTCATGCTTCTAAACTTGTTCCTAAGGTTTTACTGGGGCTACGTTTGGAGGGCTAGCAGTCTTCATTAAACATTACTTAAAGGGGAAGATTTTTTTAAAGAGCAATAAATGATTCTTTCTGAATTCTGTCTTTCTTAGATTGTCATACACTCTGAATTTAATAAATATTTATGCAACAATTTGTGAGCATATAGTATGTGCAGATCAGTGGGCCAAAGGCTGCAAGAATTAAAAATATTAGTAGAAAAGCTGTTTTTTCATTTATTTTTTAGTTGTTTTCCTGAGGATGGAAATGTATTTGGGCTGATGGAGCCACATTCCTTCCCCTCATCAACTATGTAACCAATGCTGCAGATGTTTGAAAGGTATTATATACAATGGATAATAGGCAATTTAAGGAGCTATGCCTGTTCAAGTCCTGAATTCATCACTTATTTGACTTGCTTAAATCTTTTGTTTCTCCTCTGTAAAACTGAATATGATAATAATACCTGTCATCTCATGATATGGTTGAAAGGTTGAATGAGATCATCTATGTCAAACACTTAGTGCTTCCACAAAGGAAGTGCTCAGTAGTGGTCGCCATATTTATTTCATGCTCACAGGGGACACTTGCTATTTGGCTGCACAGAAATCATATATGCATCTTACATGGAGGAGATCTCAAAATAAAAAACAGCACAGGGGCCAAAAAGTCTGGCCTGGAGTGGAAAGAAAGGGGAAATAATGGCTCTGCCCACCTCCAGAAGTTACAACATTGTCTCCTAAGATTGACACAAAAACACACAACGGGTTAAAGATGAGTCTTTGTACTCACAGTGGAGATTATGAAGCGGGAAAGTAGAATACTCTGCCTTAGTTGGGGGTTCTGTGCGGTTATGGCTTTGTAGGGAGATGATTTCTTGGCTTCCCCAGACTCTCATCTGCCTCTTCAATTCCGGGAGACATCCTAGTTCTGTCTGAGTTTCTGATCACTGCATGGAAGCTCTCAAAAGGCAGTTAGCTGGTGCAGTGATTGGGTTCATCTCACTGTTTTGTCTTTAAGGGATTGCTGACCTTTATTGCCTGATGTCTAGTGTCTTGAGTGCCCTTTATTCTCGTATTTTGTCTGTGTATTTTAGATGTTTAAGGTGGGAGGGTAAATCTATTGCCTGTTATTTTCTCTTATACTGGAAGTGAAGATCTGTAATCCAATTTTAGTCAAGCACACAGATCCAAATACAGGAACTTTGATGGGACCAGGCTAGGTACTGATGCCCTTTGTTCCTGTCTATACCCTACAATATACTCACAAAAAAATGACATTTTTTGCATAAGAAAAGTTGGTTTCTGTTCTGTAACTCAGGAAACGAGGTTTTAAAACATTTGAGTATGGCTTCAGTTGTGATTGCGGGGCTGTATTCCCCATTTAATTATTGGGGATCTAGAGTCAAATTTGATTTAACAAATATTTCTTTCCAAGTATTTATCTGGCATTCTGCTCTCCTTTCTTTGCTGAAGAGAGTCGCTAGATGATAATTATAACTGATACATGTATTACTAAACATCCTATTTATACCTTTTTCATAGTGATATGTTGCCTCTATAAAATTATGACATTATTTTGAACTATTGATGTTGGACATGAGAGGAGAACTTATATCATGGGTGCCATTGGGATTCTCAATGAATGAAGTGATAAGATGACAAGGAGGAAAAAGAAGAGGGCTTCTCAGAACAAACATTTTTCAATACAATAGTGTTTGTTTCATTGAAAAACTATGGAAGGGACTTTCTTTTCTATACTTTCCAAGTATATCCACTTGGGAGGTTAAAATGTTCATATCTTATTTCAGGAGAGGATTCTTGAAAGGTACTTTGATGCTACCATAATAGTTACCTAGGATCATAATGAGGCACAACTACTGATAAGAGAATCCTGGAACTTGCTCAAAAATCTGCAATGGCATCTTGTTTCTTAAAGAATTAAGTCCAAACTACTTGACCTGCAATACAGAGTCATCAAGATGCTGATCTTGGTGTTATACCTGGTGTGGAATTCTGACTCTTCCATTCTCAGACTATGAGGATTTTCTTTATATATATATATACCTTTTTTAAATTGAAGTATAATCAGTTTACAATGTTGTGTCAATTTCTGGTGTACAGCACAATACTTCAGTCATATAGGAACATGCATATATTCGTTTTGACATTCTTTTTCACCATAAGTTACTACAAGATATTGAATATGGTTCCCTGTGCTATGCAATAAAAACTTGTTTATCTACTTTATATCTATTAGTTAGTATCTGCAAATCTTGAACTCCCAATTCATCCCTTCCCATCGCCTTTCCCCACTGGTAACCATAAGTTTGTTTTCTATGTCTGTGAGCCTGTTTCTATTTTAAGAAACAGGCTCATAGACATACAAGGGTTTTCTTAATCACTCTGCCTGTCATGTACCTTTTCTGTTAAATGGAGATCATAAGATTATGGTCAAGATAACATAAGATAAATCTCAATAAATGACATCTATTATTACTTTCATTCTTATTTCAGAAAAATTATAAATTTTGCCAAAATGTCACTCCGTGATATGTCAAAGAATGCTTGCAAGTTCCTTACAAGGATACCTGAGGTATTCCTTGTAGTGTCAGGATTACAGTGCAAAACACGACTGTGATCTTTGTACTCCTCACTTATTTCCTTTTCTTTTTTATTTCTCATATAGAAGTTCTACCACAGTCAAGAATATTTGCTCTGCTTTGCCTTTATTTATTCATCTCCTGCCCATTTCAGAGGTTCTTGGAACTTCGTTTCTCTAGAAGGCACTCTTTCCTCACAGCTCACCAAAACATATCTATTTATTTCATCCAACTACTGCCTAAAATTGTATATTTTAAAGAATTCTTCACTTACTACTCAAGTTTAAGTTTACCAACTCCTGCTATTTGAAACCGATTAAATAATAAAATTATCTCATCATTCATCACTTTTAATAAATGGACTTTACTGACTTTTATTTGATGACTATTTAGTCTCCATATTTTAGCATTTTGATCAATTATTTGGTTTATTTTAATAACAAATATTTTTATAACTAAAATAAGAAATTACTAGAGAAGAATATCTGTATACAGTGCTATTTTAAAATAGGGTTGCAGCCCTTGGTGATTTTATTTTATTTAAGAAAAGCATTCTATTTTAAAAATTCCATTATGATTTCTTTCTATGTCTACCTCTGTATCAGAAGATGAGTAACATTGGGAAAAAGGCTATGATGGAGCATATCCCCCTTATTTATTTAGCTATCTCTTTGTTCTTTATTTAAAGATGTATAGTTTGAAGGGAAACTGCATTTTGACTGAAAAGTAATGTAGAATGTCCATTGCTATTTCCCATTTTTTTGTTTTCACTCAACCTCTATAGGGTAATATAGCATTTATATATTCATAAGAATAAAATACATATGTTTTTATGAGTCTAATCCAGTTCCTCCAAATAAACAAAGCAGCAACTAGCACAAGAACAAGAGAGCTGTCTGTCTAAAGGCTAGCAGAAAGAAATGTAAAGAGTCAATTACTGTATACTCATGTCAAAACTAATACATATTTGAAAATCTGAAACCCTGCAGACTTGAAAGTGCGTGAAGTTGAATGTTTGACTGGCTTACATTTGTTTTACTTTCATCTTATGTGAATTAGGACTTTTCAAAACACAGTGTTTCCATACTCTATTTTGTATCATTTGATGAGGTGCCTTGGCTAAATCTATTAACCAGTATTCCTGACTAGCTCTCATCATGCATCTACAGAGACATGTGTTTATGGGCCACCAGCTATTTTACTGAATAATGATCATTTTTGAAAGGTTGTATTTAAATAGACATTTTTGGTGTCAGAAGGTACTATGACATTGCTCTTCAGAGTTCTCTGTCAAAAACTAAATATTACTGAACATCTGTAATGGTATTTAAGACGTTGGCCCAGATGCCAGGGCGGTATAAAACATGACTGTTGCCTTTAGGAAATTGAAAATCTAGTTGCAGAGATAATGGACACACATGTAAACAAGTGAAAAATGATTATTGTTATTGAATATCTACTATGTGCCAGCCACTATTCCAAGTATATAAGATATAATAATAAATAAAATAGGCAAAGTTCATAGAATTATATTGAGTAGAAGATAATAATATTTTCAGGAAGAGTTTCACCAGTTATTTAGAAGTGAATTATGTGAATATCAACAAAAATGCATGATTAAGAAATGCAGTATATGAACATACAAATATGTTAAATGAAACAGAATAAAATGCAGTGCTAGGGCAGGTGCATTTAAAATCTGAGATTTTAATTATCTGTAACTATTCTATGTGTGATTTATCAACTTAAATAGACCTTAAATTTAGATAAGAGGAAACTACGTCGATATAAAACAAACAGTATTTTCTTTAAATAAAGGAACTGGCTTTTGAATGTTTAATTTGATCATAAAAAATCCATTCAGAGATTCTCTAAGTCCAGCAGCCTTACCTAGGAAGTATAGTGTATCAGATTTGGGACTCAAACTGATATTGGCAGATCGTTTAATCTTACAAAAGTTGCGTTTCCTTATTTGTAAAATAGAGATAATAAGGGTACCTACCATATAAAGTCATTGGGGATATTTAATGAGATAATGGAATTTGTCAGTTTTATATATTACATATAATGAGTTCTAATCTATGCATAAAATACCTATTAATATTATTAAGGTCTTCCATGTCTGTCTTGTAATTTGAAGATCTGAAGATCATTTTTATAATGTTCATTAAAGCCACTCTAGGCCACATGGATCTGAAACATTGCTTCCAAGAGATGAGTGTTAGGAAGAAATTGTTATTTATTATATATGAAGTAAGAAAAACAGAATCTCATCAGTTAAAAGAATAATCATTAGGTCACATCCCTAATGGGTACTATTAATTAACCATCTTTTATGAACTAAGCATTTGTACTTAACTAATTCTGTGAGGTAATCACTACTGACCTTGGTTTAAAGATGAATAAACTGAGATTCAGAGTGCCTAGATAAATCGTCCAAAGTCACAGTGCTGAAAATGAGAAAACTGATATTTCAATCTAGTTTTAACTAACTTCAAAGATCATACATAAAATTCTGAATTGGAAAGTGTGATGAATATGGAGATGCATTACCTTAGTCCTTCTGATGAACAGGGTGTTGTACCAGCTGCTCCTTAAAGGACCCTTCAGTGGTGGAACAAAGGAGTTTCCAGGGTGGCCCACATTCATTGACTGATGAAACAAAGATAATTCCACTCCAGACAACTCAGATGGGCTATTTCAGTCCTAAAACTTCTTGTGTGCTTGGTTGAAGTTCTCGGCCTGCCCATATTGTAGGCTGACTTTCTTCTCAGCCTGACCTTGATTCCTCCTCTACCCTTCCACAAGAGTTGATTCCAGGAGTACTCCCTAAAATATCCTAACCACTCAGGTCAATCTCATGTTTGTTTCCTGGAGAACCCAGTTAGCAGCACAGGTGGTCAATTAGAGAATGGTCTCTTGTACCCCTTGGATTACCTCTTAGTATCCCAGCTAACTTTAATTTTTATTATTTTGGAAGAGATGTAATGCTAAACTGTCAAATCGCATGTATAAAACCCTTCAGACTACTTTCTTTTGATAGATTTTGATCTGATAAAATGAGTGACAAACTGGCAATTCTGTACTTACAGTTAAAAATGAAATAAATTTTCTACTCTGGAATAGATAGCTTATAAAAAACTCTCTTGATAACATATTTGCAAAGTGAACAGTACTTGTCTGGTTTTAGTGTAATGGATGGACTTTTGGACTGTGGGTTGAAAAGGCTGAGTTTTTGCTTTGCCCATTTAGGCAACTAGCTGGATGACATAGGGCAACACGACCTTCTCTTAGCCCCTTATCTCCAAAAATAAAATGTTTTGGCCTGATTCTTTAGCTCCCTTCCAATTCCAAGAATATTTTGCTTTTTTATTTCTGGTTGATCTTCAGAATTTTTTAGCAGTAAGCCTCTCTGCTTCCTCTAGTCTTTTTATGAAGTAGTTAATGAACTGTAAACAATTACTTAAAATCACTAGTAGAGATTTAAAGGAACCCTGCAGTGAATCATTTATGGTGTAAATAATTACTTCCTAATTTATGTGTTGGGTAAACTTAGATTTATCTATTGGAATATGTTATTAATTCTAAGAAAATTTGACCTTTGCTAGTAGGGTAGAGGTAGCTTTTAAAAACTGTCACTCCTTGGAATGCAATTTCAAAGGTGAAAAATGGCATCATAGTGAGGTTACATTTTTATCATTTTAACATTCCTCACCAATAAAAATTCTCCAGGTTTTCTGGCTGAGAATATTATTTCTTAGTAGACTAAGATCTTTAGCGTTTCTGAACTGTATTCAACAACAGTTAGTTATACATGTCCTTAAAAATAGCCTTGACATCCTTAATACTCTCTGAGAACAAGGAGGTACACAGAGATTTGATTTTCACTGCTTTGGGAATAATGTACACTGTGCTTCATTTCTCCAAATAAGACTATGTAAAACTTATGTATTTTGCCAAGTTACATTGGAGGAAATATTTATTCTATCTACTAATCTGGGCTCAAGCTAAAATATCAAAACTGATGATGCATCATGAAACATAAAAGTTTAACCAAACAAAGAATGAACAGATAATGCAGAAGAGACACCTCTGAAGGAACCGTGCTATGTGTTATGGATTATATATAAATTCAAAATTTTTAAAATTACAGTTTCCAAGATGTCTCTTGAGCACAGTGGTAGAATATAAAAATTATTGTTTGTCAAGTTATAGGTCATCTATCTAGCCTCCAAAATCAACTCAAATAGTCTCTGGACGTGACCACCTCATCTTCTTCAAGTTCCTAGATTATCCTCATCAATATTAATTGTTTCTCTTCTCCTGTCTCATGGAACTTTGTTCTGATGTCTGTTGCATGCAACTCCTTCTCTTTCTGTTACATGTAGTTGTTTATATATTCTCTTCCCTTACTAGATTATAAACTTTTGAGAGTAGAATTTTATTCATCTCCGAATTCATGAAAATCTTATTGTACAATGATGAGAGTAAGCACAAAATAGTATTAGTTGAAAAGTGGGTTAAATCTAGTCAGAAAAATATTTCCATATTTTGCATTAACTTTTTGTTTTTAACTGTGACCTTATATAAACAAATCAAAAAGAACATAACACAACTTTGGTGATGGAACATTTATAGCAATGAAACTTGTTCTAAAGAATGGAGAATGTCTTAAAAGTTAGAACCCAAACTAAATACGAGCATGATGTTGGAGAAGGAGTAGGAAGCATTAACTATTTTATGATAGTTGTTATTATCATGTTGTAGATGCTTTAATTCTTTATGTGTACATTTTAGAAACAAAAATCTCTAAAAGTGAAAAAAAAATTGAAAGCACAATGAAACTTTTTGGAATTTGGCATATTGATTCTATGATTCATCTGGAAGGGTGATGAGGCAGAAATAAAAACATACTATTCTTTTACCTGTTCATTGAACAAGCTAAATTAGGATAAAATTAAGAGTATCTCTTTACCCAATGATTTCAATAGCTTCTTTATTTTCCTTTTCCATCCATTATCTTGCAGATCTCTTTCATCACCAGTTGCAGAGCCAAAAATTGTCTCATTTATACATAATAAAGAATCTAGTCTCGTGCAAGTCAAAACTTTTACTCCTCTCCCAAGTCCACCTAGTCTTACCCCACCTTTGCTCAGAATGGTGAGAGGGATAGTATCTGTTCTACTTTTGTCCACTTTTGCTAGCCTGCTTCTGACTCCTCCAGGACTGGGCAGGATTAAGGAGTATTAGCAGAAAAAGGCAATATTGGTGGTATTGGAATCTTGCAGTGGGCACCCTTTTTGTGGTAGGTGTCCATACAATGTATGTCTTGGGAGGTATTTTTATTGACTCTTCTGAGAGCCCCCTTACTAGGGAGCCCATAGTGTGTCCTTTACAAGAAGGTGATAGACTTCTTTATTAAATTTCTGTTATGCCCCTCAGCCCCTACTCTCAAATAGTGTTCACTAAAGAAATTTTATCTCCTGGGGTCCTCTTGCTTCAGCAGTCAGCCCTCTTAAGTAGGGTTATTGCAAGACTGCTTATATTCTGTTAAAATTTATAGTATCTAATTATGACCTAAGAAAACTACACATTCGTGTTACAAAATGGAACGATATTTAATATAATATAAATTATTATGTGAAAAATATGCCCAAGATGATTTCAAACTTGTAATTAATGCATACAGATGTTTGCACACACTAGTGAAATCATTTACTTAATATATTAAAAATCTTTAACTCTGAGATTACAAGTGGTTTTTATTTTCTCCTTTGTGATTTTCCACATTTTCCAAATTTTCTGTGATGAACATTTATTGCCTTGGTAAAGAGAACAAGAGCAAATGCCTTTTTAAAAATAGCATTTTAGAGGATTTTGAAGTGAAAAACAAAGGCTATTTTAAAAGTTTACAGTGTTGTCTGATCGAGGCAGCAACAACACCAGGAATGAAAAAGAACAGGTGATGCTAAATCATAGCTTAAAAGCAGTTTCTCTGGTGGGTGTAGTAGATTAAATGCAGTCTCCCCCATATTCCCATCTACCCAGAACCTTGGAATGTGGCATTTGAAATAAAGATCTTTGTACATATAATTAAGGTAAGGAATTATGAGATGAGATCATCCTGGATTCAAATGGGCCCTAAATTCAGTGGCTGAGGCCCCTCCAGAATAAAAGAGAGGTAGACATGGAGACACTGACAGAAGTCCTGTGAAGATGGAGGCTGACACTGGAGGTATCCAACCCCATGCCAAGAAACACCAAGGGTCACCCTCAACCTCCAGCAGCCAGGATATAGACAGTGAACAGACTCTCCCCCAGAGCCTCCAGAGGAAATGAACCTCACTGTGACACCTTGATTTTGGCCAGAACTGTGACAGAATAAATTTCTGCTGCTCTAAACCTTTAAATTTACAGAGATTTGTTACAGCAGGCCTAGGAAACTAATGTAGTGAATAAGAGCCAAGAGCATCTCCTTTGGACGATCAGTTTCTACTTTGGATTGACTTCACAACGTTTAAGGTAATAATCAAGAATTTGATTTATAAACACTACAACATATGGTGATCGAAAAATTAGGACTAAAAGAATTATAAAAAGGTTTGCTTTATGTTCTTTGTGCTGGCTATGCAGACATGAATAAGGGAGAAATTTAACATGTGAAAGAGGCTGTTCTCTGCTCTCTTACTATACCCTTGCATACTGTGTAGCACATGTTATGGATGCAGTGGGTGGCCTTTTTTGTTTTGTTTTGTTTTGCTCACTGAATTTTTTTTTTTCTTTTCTTAAATCCAGAATGGCAAGTTATATCTTTTCAAGTGTTTTCTAAAAATGTGGATTGGACTCCATATGAAATATTTAAATCAGGGAGGTGCTTAAAAAAAAAAAATCACTGCTTGTCACACTTCCAGTTCACAAGCAGAGGGAGGTAATAAACACCTGTTACTTTTAGGGCATTTCAGTGTATTGGGTAGAATAACCAAGCACATTATGAGCCACGATGATTACTTCAAAGAGATTGTTCTCCAACAATCAAGAAATCCAGGGTCCACTGGGTAGCACAACCAGAGTTCTGCAGCTTGAAATACAGTTTGCATTGAGTGAGGGATGTGAAGAGATGTAAGGCTGGTATTCAGGATGCAGTATATGAAACCCTGGGTCTCTGTTTATTTCTTTGCCCTATCATTGCCCACTCTTAACTGAAAAAGAAGAAAAGAAAAGACAGTGTAAATGGAACTTGAATTTATTGCTGTGGTTTGAGATTAATGAGACTTTAGTAAGTTATTGATATTTATTTTATTATTGATATTCTTATTATGTTAATATTCCCTTTATTTTATTAATATTGGAATTATTTTAATGTGTAATTTTTGCCTTGGTGTTGCTAAAGAAGTTCTAAGTAACTTTACAAGATTAAAAAACAGTACTGTGAAGTTAAAAAGAAATCAGAAATCCTTTAAAAGAGAGTTCTTAACCCTGGGTTCATAGTTTTGATCTTTGAAATCCCTGAGAGTTTATGTTTCATTTTATGTGTATGTGCTCATTAATCTGGGGAGTGGCTTCATAACTTTGATCATGTTCTCAAAGTATTAGTAGGCCCAGAAATGTTAGGGATTGCTATTTTGGAAAGTGAAGGAAGAGCAGCGTACCAATAACCCAGAATGGTTAGTTAACATTCATTGAGTATTGGATCTGGCTTTCAGAATTCTTATAGTCAAAGTAAAACACACACACAAAAACACAAAAGCCATATATAATTTTTTTTTTGTATAATAAAGAGGTACAATTTTGTTTGCAGGGATAGAATATTTTCTAATACTGAGTTTCAGGGGAAATCAATCATATAGCTGGTTCTACAATAAACGTAGCATAATTTAATGTCCAAATATCTTTGACACAGGATTGCAAAAGATATGAACATTTTAAATGGATGTTTCTAATGAAATAGAAGGAAAGAAAAGCTGAAGACATAGTTTACACCTTAACTGTGAAGGCATGACTGTGTGTTGGGGCAGGGGGAGTAAGTAATACAGACCAGATGTGAGAATATAGGAATATAGCTTCGGCCCAGAGAAATGGGAGTTCAACGTATCTTTCAGATGCACTTTCTCAAATATCAGAGAGCATGTGGTGAATGTCAGTCATTGCGTCGTTGAATTCTTTGGCACTAGCCTAAAGAGAAATTGGTTAAGGAGGGATCATTTATTCTAAGAACTTGATATTAAAATGACAACATTTTTGGTTTGTGAAGAAGACCATATCATGATGAAGAGACCATTTAAATATGCATTGGTGTGAGTAATAGATGTGCTCCAAAACAAGACCAGAAATTTCTCAGAAGTGAATGTTTTATCTCAAATGCTTGGACAATTACTCAGTGCAGATGTTAGAATTTAAATTCAGGCCTTACTAAGCTGCCTTAAACCATTTAAATCATCATCATGGGTCTATATGTTGTTTACTTTTCACAGAAGAAAATATTGGTGGGTCCACCAGTACATTTGTAATGATTTTATTTATATTATCTATTTAGACAATGGCAAATATTTAACAAATTAATATAGTTTTAGCATAGTTGTAGCAAGCTTTTCTTTTTCTGATGGTGTTTTATTAAGGCTGCCTTTAGTTTTTAATAGTAAATATTTAAATAAAATTTTTTGGTAATGTAATGTATAGTATGGTGACTATAGTTAAGAATACTGTATTATACATTTGAAATTTGTTTAGAGTAAATCTTAAATGTTTTCACCACACCAAAAAAAACAAAAAGGTAACTATGTCAGGTGGTGGATGTAATTAGCCTGATTGTGGCAATCATTTCACAATGTATCTGCATATCAAAACATCACTTGTATACTTTAAATATATACAATTTTTATTTGTCAATTATACCTCAACAAAGCTGGAAAAAAGATATTGCACAAAATTACATATATGTAGTGTTCTGTCCAAATAACAGTTTAAATGAATATTCATATATAAACATACATATATGCATCTATGCAAATGGATAGATATTGAGTATTTACAGGATCATATTGAACATATCATGTTTTATAATCCAGATCAAAGTTGTGCCTCACTATAAATGTCAAAGATAGAATTGTGAGGAAAAAGATAATTTAAAAAATCACTACATTGAGAATGCCAGTATTAGTTATAATTTTGCCCCTATGTGGTTGGATAAGTTTTAGTCTATGTTTTACTCTGTCAATTTCAAAAGCAGTTGATTCAAATGTCCATAGGATAGTTAAATGATCTAGAACTGAAGAAAACTATATGAACCTGTAAAAATATTTCCAAATACATAGACAGTTTATTATTGCTATATGAACACACAGAGAACAAATTGGAATGTATTTATCCCATAAGATGAAAACCTAAATATCATTACATGAGAACATCTATGTGTTGTGCAGAGCACGTGTAACAAAAATCAGAACACGTGCAAAGTATTACTACTCAAAAATTCATAAAACTGCAAATGGAAAGGTCTTTCCCATCTCCATCTAAAATCCTACACCCTGATGACTCCTAATAGCTGCAGGTAGTGTTTGGAAAACAATATTTGCCTCTCTCAGCTGGCAGCCATGAAAATGTGCAGAAGTTCCAACTACTATTAAGTGTTCTTAATGACTTTGTCATCCACTGGTTACCATGGCTTCAGAACCTTGAAGTGCATATGTACCTATTCTCACAGATTACTGTGATGGGATGAACGGATCCCGCGCGGACCCTGGCAGGATGAGGGTTAAGCTGCCATCCCAAGCAGCCATATGCCCTGCTGATCCACTAACAAGAGCGAGGGGATCATCAGGGACCGCGGTAGAGTGCTGATGAGCCTAACTGGCAACAGATGCTAGATGCCTGGATGCTAAAGATAGAAGCCAGTGAAAGAGAAGGAAATGAAGACTTGAAAGTACACGTTGTTCCAATTACACCTTTGTGCTGCTGAAAACCCGCAAATAACCCTCAAACAGTTGCTATAGAGGGACTGGTTGACAGTCAAAAGGTGATAACTTATCCTTCATATATTTTGATTCAGTCACAAAAAAGAAATATATGGATTAGATAATGTTCAAGATTCCATTGGATTTCACATTCTGTGTGTTCACTCCTAATTTCATTGGTTCTTCTTAAAATTGGCCAGAATCTTGAAATTTAGATCTTGAACAATTTTTTGTTTGTTTGTTGGGAAGAAAGAATGATGTAATAGAAAAAGCCTGCTTGTTGGGATCAGAAAGACTAGCATTTTACTCCTCATTCTGTCTATTGCTATGTATTTTGAGCAAGTTTCTTCATTTATGAAGCTGAGAGAATAGTATCTAACTTGCAAGACAGTGGTGAAATCACCTAATGCTCATTGTACTCAGTACGACCAAAATTTCCATGAGCTTATCTGCAAATGTAAGGGAAATTTAAATATAAGTCAGAAAATCTATTCACATATTATATAAAGAAGATTCTTTACTGAGATGACTAAAAACATTATAATTTCTTTAATTATACCTCACCTCTTAGGATCTTTGATGATATATCCAATCTTTCATACCTATGCTTTAATTTTGTTCCTTTAATTTACATTTAAATCCACCTTTGACAAGCTTAAGTCTTTATGGTGGTCTGAAGCTTTTTCACACCTAATGATTTTCACATCTGGCATATCTGATGATTGCAATCATTATCTCAATTATATTAAGTTTAAGAGACATACCTTTTATCACTAGCACAGCACATCTTTACTGTTGTTTTATATTTGCTTAAAATATAATCCAACAAAATGCAAAGATGGCTGCTGGCACAAAGTTTTCTGCTAGCACAAAATTCTGAATTTTGTGTGCAGAAGACATAGGGATGAGAGTTATAACATAGGAAAGTTTGGACGGTATGTAAACCAAACTTACAATCTTACGAATATCAAGTACCTATAAATATGGCATAGCCCTTAAATTGAGTCACTTTTTTGATAAGATTATTTTCCGGTTTTTTAAGTTGGAATTTTCAAGTAACTTTGAAGCATTTTACAATTCTTCATTTACCATATTGTTGAAATGTTATGAGCTAGTGGAAAATCTGATGAGATTTACTACGTATTTACATGTTTCCTTTCTTCTAAAATATATACCAAATCTTTAGTTTCTCTTAGGCTATCTTAATGCAGGGGTGAACAGAAGAATTTTAAATTTTTATTTTTTATTGGTAAGTTTTCAATTCAGAAACAGATAAGAAATAATAGAGAAAGTAAAAACAAGTAATCTAGAAACAATTCCTGTTAACATTTTGGTGTATAACTTTCCAAATTTTTTTCTTTGTAACGATGCAGTAATTTACTGTGAAAGTACATGATTAAACAATATGGTCACATTTGCGAATTACGTGACACAGTTTGTCCATTGACAACATATTGTTTTTGAATCCTTTCAAAGAAGATACTGGTAATAGAGGACCATTGACTCAAGGTTAGGAACTCATCTTTTACCTCTATTGATTCTATTCAATAATCTGTATACTCTTTGGACAAACAATAGTAATTTCTATAACTTCATAATAATGTTTCTAAAGCTTCAGAGTTAACAAATTCTTTTGCTAGTAATTGATCCGAATTTAAAAGTTTTTAAGCACTAAAGATAACATCAACTGTCTTCCATAGCTATCAGTATGGAATTAAAATTAGCTTCATACAGGCAAAAGTACATAGTCATGATTGCAAGAAATAAACAGCAGAAGATTTCCCGAACCACAAATGTGTCCCATAATTTAGCATTTAGATGAGTTAATATTAAATGAATCAATCACAGATGGGGTCTTTCTCCTATTTGAAAATATGTTTTGGTTAAAACCTTAAGAGTTGAAATATTTGGCAAGAAATTGGTTGTTACTTTATCAATCCAAACCATACAATCAGTTTGTGATGCTTGACAAAGACATAATTCTATCATCTCTAATGAGGTAGAATTTATAAAAGTGGAGCTTTTGAGGTTGAAAAGGCAGCTGCTATGTATCTCTTAGGAATCTTTACTATGAATTTATTATAATGGATTATGATGAAATGACTGGATGAAAGCGGCAATCTAACAGGGATGAAAGCAGCAATCTGGCTTGCTGAGAAGCTCCCTCCTCCTGTAACCATCCCATGGAATTTAAACTACAGAGGACGGCTAATGTCACATTCAAGTGCAAATGTAAATACTCCTGAGTGATTGCATTTGGTGACATCTAATGTTGGCTGTACCCCAGTATTTAGATTTTTAAAGGGGTGTGAACTGTGGCACTCATTTGCTTTGGCAATGTCCCCTTCTCTTCCCATTATCGACATGGTGAATATTTTGTAGGAATGGCAACAGCTGAGGATAGGATTTTAGGTGATACTTGGAATTGAACTAAGTATATGCCAGGATTTAAAATATGGTTATTTTCAATTATATGAAATCAACAGGATCATTATTTTAGCCTCTTCACAGACTGTTTAAGACATAATAATTTAGTTACTTAGGAAAAATTATGTATATGTATTTGCACACAAATACATATACAAGTGCAATTATGTTTATGCACTCAAATATCTTAAATACTTTATGATCTTTCCACTTAAAATTCTTTTTTCATGGAAGAATTAAAAGCAAAATGAATCAAAAAAAGGAAATAAGAGTTTTCATGCTTTTCTGGTTAAATTGACATCTCCCTATTAAAATGTATTACAGAGTCCATGAATGTGTATGTTGTCTAATCACTTAGAAACACTTCTTTTGTAAAAGTGTAGTAGCGTAGGACAAAACATCAATTCTTCATTATTCATTTCAATGGGGAAAAAAGAATATAGAATGCAAAACATTAAAGTATATTCTGTGATCTTTTAAAAATGCCATAGTCACACTATTTTTTCTTTTTTAGGTTGTATTCTTTCTTGTTGTAACCCCTATACACACCAGTAGCCCAGTGTCTTAAGGAAATCACATCGAAGAGGCAATTCATAACAGTAAAGAAAAAGTATCTTCACATTTTATTTGCATTTCTAGAAAAATTTTGTAAAATCTATTTTTTCCTCTTCCTGTAGGTGAGTCAGTCTCTCATCCACTCCCTCAAAATCTGTCTCTGACCTCAGCCTACCCAGGTGTAGTTTTTTCTCTCCTCCATTTTTTTTTTCTTTACAGGTTTTTAAAATTTTGTTTTTCATTGAAGTATAATTGATTAGTTGATTTACAATGGTAGTTTCAGGTGTACAATGAAGCGATTCATTTATACATATACATACATATATATATATATATATATATATATATATATATATATATATATATATATATTTTCAGATTCCTTTTCATCATGTGTTATTACAAGAATCTGAATATAGTCACCTGCCTCACTTTCCATCTTGCAATCAGTCTTAGGTCTTTCTAATGCAATTTCCCCAAATCCAAATCCATGTCTAGTGCTTGCTTCCCTCAGGCCAGTCTTCCTGATATTGAGTGTGTATGTGAGTGTGCACATACACACACACACACACACATAGAGAGGAAGTGTTGGTCACAGGCAATGATAAAACTTTCCTTAGCAGAGATTAAAGGGAATGAGGCTCTGAATATTCTTATCTGAATCATCTCCATTTCAAAAAAATAAACTGGTAGGCATTTTCCAAAGAAATATAGGTAGGTAGATACCTAATATTTTGATCTAGTCTGTTTTCTCACAATTGTTTTTCTCCCTTTTTAAAAGTCTGGCTTATTTAAGTTGAATTGAAAATCAAACTGCAAACTTCAGGTTTAATAAAAAGCAATGCCAAATAAACTGTGTAGCAGATGCCTCTGCTTGACAATGATAGACATTCAAAAATATTTGTTGAATAAATGAAAAAGTGAATGAAGTCACAGTCCCTCTCCATTTTTGAGATTAACTGCAATCCCTAATCTATTTCCTAATATCTTCCCATACATAGCCTATTATTCTTTTTACTTTTAGAGATGAGATCAAGGTGATCAAGAATGCCTGTTTGCATACATTTTCAGTGATTAAAGCAAGCATGTTCATATTTTGATGCTACTGTGTCAAATAGCTGTACAAAGATGTCTAACTATATGAGTGTCAGTGCTAGCTTTGCCTCTGGCCTTTTAAATCATGCCAGTTCACCCATCCACCATGTCCAAAATTACCTTTGAGTAAAAGCTGCAGGTTAGATGAGATTCTAACCTTTTGTGTAATGACTTCTAGTCTTTACCATTTTCTCCCAATCTCTTAGTTAAAATATTTCACTGATTATGGGTGTTCTATCCTGAATGTGAATCCTGGATTCTCTTTTCTCAGATTTGGTGACTACATGAATTTCCTTGTGAGATTTTAGACTCTAGATTTTTGGAATAACTTTTGGATTTACCTAAACATTTGAACTTGAGGTCTTCTGTTGTCTACACTTGAGTTCCATTCCACATTCCATTCCATGCCACATAACTTCAAGTTAATTCCTGCCCTAGTATTCCAGAATTTATACAGATAGTAGTAGAGTAGGGAGAAATAAGGAAATAAACTCTGTATCCCTGGCAATAATAAAGGTTGGTTAAATGGCTAAAATTCACTCCAGATTATGTTCCAGGTAGAGGATACATATGAAGGCAAATGTGGGTTGAGTATACTTAGCTTTTTATTGGCAAATTTGCTAATAGTGGTGATGTGCTTTTCAGCATGGAGATAAATCTGTATTGAGAAGAGAGGTAATAATATTATTTTCCATTCTTTCATGCCAGCATAACAAACATAGGATTAAATGATTAACCAGAAAACAAATTGAGGACTGTCACACATAGCAGGGTTGTTTAATATTGTGTGACTTAGAAGCTATCACAATAGTAATTTCTGATCAATGAGGAAGACTAAGTAATGTTACTTGCCTAGAAGCTTTAGTTTTCCAACCAAAAACTCCAGAGAATTCTAAAGCTTCCCTACCACCAAGCCCTTATGCCACAGCAGGCAATGTTCTGTAGCCATTCTTAAGAAAATGGACAGGTACAACATACATTTTCCAGTATTAAATTGAAGGGGATATTACTCTAGGATAGAATCTAAGACATTGCCGGTCTGTGTGCCATAGAATATTAGCCTTGATAGCAGCTAGAAAATAGGAATTCAGTTAATAAAACTCTTAAGTTTAAAATATAATCTAAAAACATATAAAGAATAGATCCCTGGGCATTTACTGTGATTTACTGTGGGCTTCAAGTGTCTGTATTCACCTGTTGGTGGCTACATTTTGGGTCTCCAAATATAAAAAGTTCTTTGTCACTTTCTTCATGATTGAAGGAATACTGAGTTTTTAGAATAGAGGTTTTCCTTCCACCCCAAGTAATTTCAGGAACCCTAAGTGCAATACTGCCTCACCTGCACATCTGGGTGTGACTTGAAATAAATCATGCCCAGTGCCAGGGAAACCAGAAGCAAGTTCCTGTGCTTCAGTCACATACGTTTGTGACCGGCACTGCCGAGAAGTTGAAAGAACTTGCCTTCTTTGTTACTCTTCCTTGAGGGCTTGCACAGGAGATGACTGGAGGCTCAGTGCGGCGGGTGGTCAGTGATGGATTTTTTCAGGCACCTTCACAGTCAGGTGTGTATTCTGCAGTCTCAGTTTCCCAGAAGTGCAGCTCCCAACCACAACATTGCTGTCTTTATGAGCCCATACCCAAGTGTTAGAGGGGTATAAACCTGCTGCATCCTTTGAGAGCTGGTGCTGGTAGAACTTAAATTCAGCCACCTTATCATTGTCATGATATGTCATCTGTGGACATGAAGGCCTGGCTTGTTCATAATTACTTTAATGAAGTGAGGGCAAGGCGTCAACTCTCAAAGTTTCTTAAGTGCTCCAAGTGTCACAGATCCGAGTATGACGTGGCTCTTTCAACAACTCTTTCCAACATCTTTTATAACAAAATAGTACTACCACTTTGCCCAAAGGTAGGTGGATTTTATGCTGGACTTGGGCCACCATTCATGGTTAATCTCAGTCTTTGGCTTTGTTCTTAGGTTTTGTCACTGTATCCCTCCTTAGAATGATTTTTCTCTCAGCACACTGCAATTTATCCTCTGTCAGGGTATCCCAGTCTAGTAAACATATTGTGTATATGTCTGGACGTCATTGTGGAAAGCCTTCAGGCCCCATATCCTCTGCCTGCCCCTTCAGAAATCATCTGAGTTTTGATTTGATTTCAGTAAGTCAGTTCATCCCCTCAACATATTCATTGTTCACTATGTGCCCAGCAATGATGTAAGCATAGAGAATACAAGAAAGGGAAAAAAAAAAAAAAAGAGAGAAATTTGTGAACTCACATAGCTTTTTTTCTACAGTGATTTAAAGTAAGCAAGTAAAAAATAACATCTCAGTTGGCAGTAAGTACTAAAGAGATAAATAAAACAAAGAAGTAGGACTATAGGTACGTCCGGGAGTAAGGATAATTTTCCATTTGACATGGAGGGATCAGGGATTGCCTGCATATGAAGGGCACATTTGAGCCGAGATGTGAAGGAAATGAAGAAGTGAGCCATGATATCTGGGAGGAGACCAGGCAGTGTGCAAAAAGTGTACAGTCCCTCAGAAGGAAGCATCCTGGTTGGCTGGGAGAAGACCAGACTTAGGGCTGAGGTCTGAACTCCAGAGAGCAGCAACTTTTGTGTTCCTTCTCCAGCCCAGTCAAGACAACCATTTATAATGAAAGGAAAAGAATTGTTGACATGATCGATCTACTGCAAGTTAACATGGGGCATAGATGGGAATCAGCAGACCACAAAGAACCAAAATAAAGATAGAAAAGATGCTGAGACAAGAAGATAAAATATGTATTTTGCCATATCTGGCTAAGGCTATAATTCCTTTGTGAGAAGTGATTAAATCATGCAGGAGCAACATGTATTTACATTTCAAAACACTGACCCAAGTTCTCTGCTCCATAAGCTGTGTATATAGTGCAGAGTGTAGCCATCTTAGAAGAATTAAATGGTTCTCAATTGATTTAGTGTTTTACTTATAAGTTTTATCAAAGATAGGAACTTTTAACAATGAAAAATCCAATTACAATTATATTCAAACTTTGCTGCTTTTAATAAATAACTAGAACAAAATAAAACCTGGCAACACTTTCAGATGCTGCTTTGAAAATTGTGCTATGTTTTGATGTGCCCAATTTAGAACACCTCTCTTGATGTAGAGCCATATTTATTCATTTAATGTATATTTCATAGGCATCTATTGTGTGCAAGGCTCTGTAGCAGGTGCTAGGGATATAGCAGTGAACCAAACCACACGCCCCCACCCCATATGTGCTAGAGGGCAAGGCAGACACATGTCAGGTACTAAATTCCATAAAGAAAAGGCTAGGTAAATAGAGGATCTCCCTGGGAAAGTTCTTTGGGGAGGCATATTAATCAGAATATGCTGTTATAACAAATAAGCCTCCCAAATTTAGTGACTTTAAAAACATGGGTTTTCTGCTCATGTTATACGTACATTGTGGGTTGGTGCTGGGCTCTGCTTCTTGAAATTATTCAGTGACCCAGACTAAAGAATCAGGTGTCATCTTGCAAGTTGTTGGTCATTGTGCTAAAGGGAAAAGAGAGCTCTGGAGGGACTTGATCTAGAAAGAAGTATGACACATCTCTCTTCTGCCTAGAAGCAATGTCGTGGCCCACCCAACCACAGGGTAGACAGAAAGTGGGCAGACCTAGGTATATGTTTTCAACAGTACTAATAACCACCAAGAAGGAATGTCAGACAAAGAACTTTTTGAGAAAGCAACATTTGAATTGAGTCCTGAAGGAAATGAGGGACAAAAGGAAGAGTGAGGAAGTTAGAGAATATTTGGTTTGCTCAAAAAATTATTTTTATTTTATCAAAATAAAAAATATAATTAATCAAATGTAAAAAAGATGAAAAAGGCTACAGATGGGGAGAAAGTAATCACAAATTATGTATCTAGTAAAGGACATACATCCTCAATATACAAAGAGCACTTACTTAAAAGTTAATAATAAGAAGACAACCCAGTTTTTTTAAAAATAGGGAAAAGATTTGAGACACTTCACCAAAGCAGATGTACGAATCATAACTAAACACATAAAAATATTTTAAACATAACTAGTCATTAGAGAAATGTAAATTAAACTATAATGAGAGCACATATACACTAGAATGGCTAAAAAAAATGACTGACAATACCAAGTGCTGATAGGCTGTGAAGAAACAAGATCCTCATAATGTTGCTGGTGGGAATGTAAAATGGTAAGTTGCTTTGGAAAACGGGTTGACAGTTTCTTAGACAGTTATACTTACTTGTGACCCAGTAATTTCATTCCGAATTATTTTCCAAAGAAGTATAAAAAACTGTCAACAAAGACTTGCACATTAATAATCACATCAGTATTATTCATAACAGTGAAAAATTAGAGAAAATTCAAGTATCCATGACATGATGAATGGAAACACAAAATGTAAAGTATAGCTATAAAATGGATTCTAGTGAGCAATTAAAAGGAATGAACTACTGTTACCTGCTACATTATAGGTAGGCATTAAAAATGTTAGGCTAAATGAAAGAAGTCAGATGCAAAAGGTGATACATTGTATGTTTATATTTGTATTCAATTACCAGAAGCTACAGATGCAGAAAGTAAATCAGTGGTTTCTTGGAACTGTGGGTGGGAGTAGGAATTGACTGGAAGTGGGCAGAAGATAACTTTTTTTGGAATAAAGAAAATATTCTAAGTCTAGGCTGAGTTGGTAGTTGCACAATAGTATACATTTACTAAAATTGTGAAAATGGGTACTTAAAATGGGCAGATTTTGTGGTATGTGATGTATGCTTCAATAAAGCAGGTCAAAAAAAAAAAAAAGAAAAGAAAAATGAAACACTGAGGAGGCCAATGCAGCTTTTATAGTATGAAAATGGAAAAGAGCCATAGGGGATACAGTCAGAGGTGTAAGCCAGTGGCCTTATCATGTAATCATTGAAGTCCTGGGCATCAGAGTCAGGATTTCTTTTTAAGTTTATGGGAAGTCAGTGGATGCTCTGAGTATTAGAGCGACTGAAATAAATTTATGTTTTTAAAAGATGCTCTAATGTTGACTTTGTGTAGGAGGAAAGATTGAAGTAAGAAAATCATAATGCTTTTACAGTAGTTTAGGCAAGAAATTATGGAAACTAGATCAGGAATGGTGCAGTGGAGGTGATGAAAGGTAACCTGGGTTATGTTTAAAAAGTAGAACTTCCTAGCTCATAGGTGTATTTGAGCCACTAGATTTTGGCATTTTTATTACCAAGTAATATGAGGAAATAACTTTATCCCATTCCTGACCCTCAGTCCAGTGTTGAACACAACTCTAAATCCACCCTCATGCTTTAGGATTAAAGGGAGGGGCCGCTGGTAGGAGGCAGATCAGGGAAGTTTGATGCACACACATTTTAATTATTAAAAACAAAGAGAAAAAATTCTTTGTTTTTTATGTAACTATTTTTAAAATGTCAATAAAACTGCGTTGAAATTGCCCTGTCAAATTTCTTTTATTCACCCTTTAATGTAAATGCAGTCTTACTTAGGACTGCACACTGTTACCGCGTACCTTCATGATAGCCGTCCAAAACAGCTGAGCAGAATTAGGCATATGGACTTTAATTTCATAATATATGATGTGTAATTTGGGTTTAACAGTATAGTACTCAAATAAATCAAATATACACTTTACAAATCTCTGAGTAAAATTTCCCTTCTCAAATTTGAAATATGAGTTTCTATTACAATGAGGCATTTTATTTTGGAGGAATAATTTCAGAGTAATTTTAAGTAATTAAACTACTGAATGGTAATTTTGAAAATTGTATGAAGGGAATAGAGCAATTTATCTTTGCTTTTTATAGTTTGAACTTATGAAACTAAATATAAAATGTTTAAATTTTGAGGGAACAAATAATTTAGGAAGAAATAAGTTATAAAACTGGCTTCAAGTATTTTCACATTAGAGTTTTTTACGGTCTCTCCTATTCATGAAATTAAGATGATAGAAAAGTTTGTATTATTACCAATTATTGCAAGGAAGAAATTTTATTTAAAAGTTTTTTTCCAAAAACTTTAAACTGTAAACTCCACATCTAAATGTTCAGCTATTTGTTTTGTCCTTGTAGTAAATGCTAGGTGATAATTTTATGACTATTCAGAGAGTCAGTTTTATTCTTTCTGGAATACAGACTCGGATACCTGAAGCAAAAAAAATTGTCCCCATGTGATGATTCTGATTATTTTGATTTTCTCATAATCGGCTTGCTAATTTTCGGAATTTATCTAGCAAGACTAGTTTTGTAATTAAAAAAAAAAACTCTCTGGAGTATCAGATAAACCACAACATCTTAGAGGCAAAAGATAATAAAAGTTTGTTTCTTACTTATTTAAATACCAAGATAGCTGTTAGTGATTGTCTGAGAAGCTCTCTTCTAGTAACTGTTTTATTGAGCCAGGCTTTCATTGTGTCTACGCCATCTTTCACATGTGGCTTTCTTCTTGCTTATCTAAGCTGATGAATTGTAAAGACTGTAGATGATGTTGCGTGAGAGGCCTATCTGGGCCAGACTGAGAAAATGCGCGTGTCAATACTTCCCTTTCCATAACTGATCAGGACTCACTCATTTGGTCACAAATAATGATAATTTGGTTGTTTGTCCAAAAGTAAAAGGAAACGAGTCTGCTGAACAGCCAGTAGTCATAAAGGAGGTATGCATCACCTTCAGATATCTACAGAAAGAATCCACATTTTAAAATTACTCTGTTCAATTCTTATGTAGTGTCTAGATCAGGATGGGATTCTTTCAACCTATCATTTTTTTCCCTTCTCTCCTTTAAAAAAAAATAGCTTTATTGAGGTATAGTTCACATACTATAAAATTTACCCTTTTAAAGTACACAGCTTAGTAGTTTTTAGTATATTCACACTGTTGTGCATCCAAAACCACTATCTAATTCCACAACAAATTTGTAAGTTCAGAAAGAGGCCCTGTACCCATTTGCAATCACTCTCCTCTTCCCTGTTCCCAGCTCCTGGAAACTACTGATTCACTTTTTGTCTGTATGGAATTGCATATTCAGAATATTTCATCTAAATGGACTCATATTATATGTGGCCTTTTGTGTAAGGCTTCTTTCACTTACCATGTTTTCAAGTTTGATCCATGTTGTAAGCATGTATCAGTACTAGGTTTCTTTTTGTAGCTGAATGAAATTCCGCTGTATCAACATATCTCATGTGTGTATGTATCCACCACTTTATGAACAGCTTCCATTTTTGACTATTTTGAATAATGCTACTATGAACATCTGTGTACAAATTTTTGGGTAGATATATGTTTTCAGTTCTCTTGAGTGCATATCTAAGAGTGAAACCACTAGGTCGTATGATAACTCCATATTAAACTTGTAGAGTTTTATGGAAAACTATAAACTGTTTTCCGTAACTGTTGCAACATTTTGCATTCTCACCACCAATGTATGAGAGTTCCAGTTTCTCATATTCTTCTCAACTACTTGTTATCATTCATCTTGTTATCATTCACCCTTTATCAGAGGGTGTAAAGGGACATCTCATTATGGTGTTTTATTTCCATTTCCCTAATAACTAGTGATGTGCATATTTTGATATCCTTGGTAGACATTTGTATATCTCCTTTGAAGAAATGTCTAAATCCTCTGTATATTTTAACATTGGATTGCCTATTTTTTCACTGTTGAGTTTTAAGAGCTTTTTTCCAATATAGTCTAGATATATCTCTTATAAGATATGATTTGTAAATATCTTCATCTGTTCTGTGGGCTGTCTTTTTTTTTTCTTTTTTATACAATTTAAAAAGTTATACTCCATTTACAGTTATTACAAAATATTGGCTATATTCTCTGTGTTGTACAATATATCCTTGTAGCCTAGTTTACATCCAACAGTTTGCATCTCCCACTCCCCCACCCCTATACTGCCCCTCCCCCTACTGGTAATTACTGGTTTGTTCTCCATTTCTGTGAGTCTGCTTCTTTTTGTAATATTCACTAGTTTGATGTATTTTTTTAGATTCCACATATAAGTGATATCATACAATATTTGTCTTTCTCTGTCTGACTTATTTCCTTTTGATTTTCTTGATGGAGTCCTTTGGAGCACAAACATTTTTAATTTTGGTAAAGTCCAATTTATCTAGGTTTTCTTTTTGTCACTTGTGATTTTTATGTCATATCCAAGAAGCCATTTCCTAATCCAAGGTTGGTAACATTTAATGCAGTGTCTTCTAAGAGTTACATATTTTTAGCTCTTACATTTAGATATTGAATCTATTTTAAGTTAATTTTATGTATCATCTGAGGTCAGGTCAGCTTCATTCTTTTGCATGTGAATATCCATTTGTTGAAAAAATTATGCTTCCCCGTTGGAAGGCTTGGCACCCTTGTTGAAAATCAACTTTATACAGTATTTTATAGTTTTTAATATAGCTTTATATTTCTTTATAAAATTTATTTCTAAGAATTTTATTTTTGATGCTATTATAAACGAAATTTTTCTGTTAATTTTATTTTCAGAACATTCCTTGCTAGAATATGGAAATATAATTGATATTTCTGTTTATTCCACATTCTTCAACTTTGTCAATCTCATTAGTTCTAATTATGTGTGTGTGTGTGTATTCCTTAGGATTTTCTATATGCAAGATTATGTAATTTACAAGTAGAGGCTGACTTCTACTTTTGCAACCTGATTGTCTTTTATTTCTTTTTGTTGCATAATTTCCTTGACTGGAACCACCAGAGCAATGCTGAATAGATGCGGTGAGAGCAAGCATCCTTGTCTTGAATCCAATGTTAGGGGAATGTGCATAGTTATTCACTATTAAATATGTTAACTGTGGTTTTTCTGTAGATGACGTTTATTGGGTTGGGGAAGTTGCCTTCTATTCCTAGTTTGATGAGGTATTTTTCCCTATTTTTTGTTTTACGTGGTTTGATTGAAGACATAAGAAAAGTTCTGTGAAAACCACAGTTTGCTGAGCTCTGAAAGGAAGTTAAATTTTTGGTTCACCTTTTTAAAGAATATACATTTTAACACACAGTACTTTGCCTGCTGTGTGGCTGAGTCAACATTCCTATGGCAACACTGACTTTCTCAGTTACTCTGCCAACTTCTTTGCTTAATTCACAATGTCACAACATGCTAAGTACTGAGCTTTTTAAAAAATTTATCATGACACATAAAATAATTAACTAGAGAGTGGTGTTTCAAGATGGTGGCATAAGAAGACCCTGAACTCACCTATTCCCCCCACCCCCATGTGCAGGCCCCCTTGTGCAGATGTGCTGACCTTGGGGCACAGCAAAAAACAAAAGAAAACAACAACAACAACAACAACAACAACAACAAAAACAGTGGTTTTAAAGACACCTAGAATATATGTGAAAGAAATCCATTTACTATCCTTAGAGCATCTGCCAAATGGATGAAAAACTACTGGCACTCTCTCTGGGCTTGAAGGTGCTTAAGAGCACCATTTTTTGTGTTCCTCCTCCATTTTATTAGCAATAGTGGGAACATGGTCTGGGTGCTCTAGCTGGCCTGAAAAAGTCTGCCCAAGTTCACCCAGGCCCCTGGTCCACAGCAGCCACAGCCATCCCTCCAAGGTGGCCCTGGTGCAGCATGCCCCAGGCTTCAGCCTGTACCCACTCCAGCTCCAGCGGGCCAGCCAAATCTGCCTGGCACATGCAGTCTACAAAAGAGATGTTCTGGCACAAAGCCATGCCTTCAATACCAAGAGAGGTAGCTGTTTCACCTAATTAATAGAAACAAACACAAAGTATCAGACAAAATGAGGAGACAGAGGAATATGTTCTGAACAAATGAAAAAGCTAGGATCCTGGAAAAAAAAAAAACTAATGAAGTGGAGATAAGTAATTTACCTGATAAAAAGTTCAAGTAATAGTCATGAGAATACTCACTAGACTCAGGAGAAGAATGGAGGAACACAATGAGAACTTCAACAGAGAGTTAGAAAATATAAGAAAACCAATTAGAGCTGAAGCATATGATAACTGAGAAACTGGAGGAAATCAACAGCAGATTAAATGATACAGAAGAACAGATCAGAGATCTGAAAGACAGAATAGTAGAAATTCTCATCAGGACAGCAAAAAAAAAAAAAAAAATTTAATGAACTACTGGGATATAGCAAGTATACTACCATTTATATTATAAGAGTCCCAGAAGGAGACAAGAGAGAAAAAGGAGAAGAAAAATTATTTGAAGAAATAATGGCTAAAAATATCCCTAACCTGGGCAAGGAAACAAATATTGAGGTCCAGGAAGCATAGAGATTCCCAAACAAGTTGAACCTAAGAGCTCCACACAAAGACATATCAAAATTGAAATGGTAACATTTAAAGATGAAGGGAGAATTTTAAAGATAGAAAGAGAAAAGCAAGTAGTCACACACAAGGAAATCCCATAAGACTATCAGGTGATTTTTCATTAGAAACTTTGTAGGGCAGAAGGGAGTGGCTTGCTATATTGAAATTGCTGAAAAGGAAAACTTACAACCAAGAATACTATACCCAGCAAGGTTATCATTCAGAGTTGAAGGAGAGATAGTTTCCCAGAAAAGTGAAAACCAAAGCACTTCATCATCACTAAACCAGCTTGTGAGAAATGTTAAAGGGTCTTCTTTAAGCAAAAATGAAAAGGTGATAACCAGAAATAAGAAAATATATGAAGTAAAAAATCTCACTGGTAAAGGCAAATAAGAATAAAGGCAATGAAACAGCAACTTAAAAAGCTAGTATGAAGGTTCAAAGATAAAAATAGTAAAGTCAACTATAACTATAGTAAGTATTTAAGAAATACAAAAGAGTTTTTGAATGCAAAATATCAAAAGCATAAAACTTGTGGGGGAGTAATAATGTAGTACTTTTAGAACATGTTTAAAGGTAAGTGATTATTAGCTTAAAATAAGCTGAGATACACACACACACACATATATATATGTTGATATGTATGAACCTCAGTTTGGACTATTTGCCAGCCTCTTAAACAATAGATATAGTCAGGTGATTGGATAAAGTTGATTAAACAGTGTTTGCCACACAATCTCCGTAGATTCTGGAAAATAAGTTCAGTTTTGACCTAAAGAAGTCTGAAAATATAACAAAGAAATGTTTTATGGATGGAAAAAAAGAGAAAATATCATATAACCATTGTTTTGTGGTAGGAAAGCAATAATTACAGTGCTTTTTGTTTCTTACAGTTTTTAGCTAATGAAAATGGAAAACCATGTAATTTATATAGCTATTCTTGCTGAGGTCACCTAGGGAACTGGACCAAATAATGAAAAATGGTTAAGTCCTGCTTTCGGAAATGACAGACTAAATCGTTTCAGAAGAACTTCCTCTGCAGAAAACTAACAACCTAGACATAGTACAAAAAGCAACTACCTGGAAGTACCAGAGGTGGAGAGAAGCAGTTGGACTCTGGAGAGGAGTTCACACTGGCAGGAAGAATAGAAACAGGGAACTTGCAAGTGAGGAACAAAATCTGTTGCCAGCAGTGCTGCCCAATAAGGAATTCTAAAGGAAGTTCTTCAGGATGAAGGGAAATTATACTAGATTAAAAATTACTTTCTCAAAAAAGAATGAAGAGCATCAAAAATGGAAAATATCTGGGTCAGGGCTAGATTCATGGGCATAAGACCAATGCAGGTGCATAGATCCTCCTGTGCTCAAGTGGAGGCCCTATGGTTGGGATTTAATACTCCGTAGTCACTGTCTTGAAATCTTTGAATTTTTCTTTTGTATATGAATGTCATGGGACGGTGAAGCATGTCCTGGGTACTTGGAGCCTCAGCTCCCACCTGGTTGCAACCCCAACACCACTTCAGGATGGGTTTTTGGCTGCTTGCTCCCCTAGCAACACCCAGGAACCACTGCTATTATCTGCCCCCAGGTAAAGCCTGGCTGCTTGTGCAAGAAGATGTGTGTGCCCTGCAGTCTGAGTTAGGTCGGGGGCTGGGCATCTATGAAGGTTTCCGCACTCACCCTGTGAATATCGCCAAACCAGAGAAAACATAACATTAAATAGTAAATAAAATTCACTATGACAGGTTAGGAGAAAGAGATTGTGGTAAAAAGGAAAAAATTGTTTTTCTTTCTGAAAAAACGTACTTTCTGAAAAAACGTACTTTCTGAAAATCATTTTTCCTTGGTTTTACAATTAAGTTGCTGGCCCAGATCTGGGTAAATGCAAAAGTTTATTTACATTTGCTTTGTTTCTCTTATCTTTTTTTTATAAAACACGTAAGTATTAATAAACTAAAATTATAGCATCGCCTTGTATAGTTTATGACGTGCAAAATAAAGCTTGTAAAACAAAGAGAAAAATCTGAAATGAGACCAGAGCTGTTGACCTGGACAATGGGCACGTGAACAAAGGCAGGCAGGCTCTGATAGGGAGTGCACACTCACTCTGAGGGACTGAAACGTGGACTGTCCAGTAAATTCTCCTCCCTGTAAGTTCTAGACGGGATAATTGCAGTCTTCACAATATGCACAAGAATGGTGGTGGGGGTGGACTTCGAGGGGCATTTCCTGGAAAACCTTACCATATTTCCAGCTGCAGAATTAGAACAATGAAGCCAGAAAACCATGAATATCGGAAGGAGAATTGCAGAAGAGAAAGAGCTAGAGAAAAGAATTCCCGAATCTATCTATCCACATCTCTGACTGACACCCAGAACATGCATGTGCAGAACAGACTCCAAGAAGCCCAATTAAGAAAAAACTGTCAGAACAAAACCCAGAACTGTTACACACTAAACAAATTATTTCAGTTCAAGTTCAGCCAAGAAAATTATCTCCTAAAACGAAACAAACAAAAATACTCAATGGAGCAAAACAAACTCCCGAATCATCACAATTTATCAATGATAATGTCCAGTATAAAGTTCGAAATTATCTGAGATAGGAAAAACCAAGAAAATGAAACACAATTTCAGGAGAAAAGGAAATCAATCTTTTTCTGGCCTTGAGGTGAACCAAATGTTTGAACTAGGAGACATAAGTTTTAAAGATGTTTTTATAACTATCATCAATGAAATAAAACAAAACATGTTTCCAATACATGAAATATATCCAATGCATGAATAGATATTCAGTAGAGAAATAGAAACAATAAAAATAAATGAAATGGAAACTTTAGAACTAAAAAAATTCAATGTCCAAATAAAAAATTCAGTGGATGGACTTAAATAAGTAGACATGAGAGAGAAAGAAATAAATAGAAATAGAGTCACTACACATTTTCAAGGTGGAGAATAGATAGAAAAAATATGTTAAGAAAATGAACAGGGCTTCATGAACCTGTTAGGTGACACCAAATGATTAAATGAATGTTATAATTCAAATACTAGAGAGAAAAGGGAGAATGGGCAGAAAAAATTATTTAAAGAAATAATGGTTAAAATATTTCAAATTTGGTAAAAGTCAGATGCTTGTAGTATCTAAACTAAATGAAAGTTCTAAACTAAATGAAAAATAAGCAGAATGAACTCATAATTCCTATGCCCTAGGTACATCACAAACTCTAGAAAGCCAAAGATAAAGAGCAAATCTTAAAAGTAGCAGGGGAAAAAAAAGATAAAAAGCATTCTGTGCAGGGGAACTGTGATTCGATTTGTGGCCAACTTAACAACAGGACCTTCTCTCTTCTCAAAAAAAAAAAAAGAAAGAAAAAATATCTTTAGAGTTCTGAATGAAAAAGATCTGTTAACCTAGAATTCTATACCTGATTAAAATTTCTCTCAAGAATGAAAGTAAATTAAATAACTTTTCAGATAAAATAAAGTAAAATTTTGTAGCTAGCAGATCTGTAAGAACTGCTAAAGGAAGTTCTCTCAAGATGAGGGGAAATGATTACAGATGGAAACTTAAATATTTAGAGAGAATGAAGAAATGGTAAATGAATGACTGTTTTTCTTTTACTTCTAACTTTGCTATAAAACATAATTGCTAAAAATAAAATCATAGCATTGCCTTATGAGATTTATAACATGTAGTTGTATTACATAAAAACTGTAACAAATGAAGGAGTAGATACAGATATGTAAGTTGAAACATTTTTATATTTTGCAATTTTATATGTAGTAATTATACTGTGTTCAAGATTATATATGTATAATATATAGTATATACATGGCAACCACTATGAAAATAATGCACAAAATAATAGGCAAAAGGGCAACAGGAAAATTAGAATTAAAATAGATTTCTGAAAATATTTCAGTAATCTTGTAAAAAGTTAGGAAAGGAGAAATAGGAGGAAAAAATATGAAACAAGTAGAAAACAAAAAGTAAAATGGTGGGCCTATATTATATTTAATTTTATTGGAGTAAACACTTCAATTGAAAGATAGAGACAATCTGGGGAAAAAAAATAAGATGTAACTGTATGTTATCTCCAGGAGGTATATTTTAAATATAAAAACACAGGTTGAAAATAAATGAAGGAGAAAAATATATCATGTAAATAGTAATCTTACGAAGGCTGGAGAGACTATATTAATATCAGAAAAATTAGATTTTAAGTATAATTTATTGGCAGGCATAGGAGGGAGAGCTTTTAATGACAATAACTCAATACAATAAGAAAATATAAAAATAATGAATGTGTACATTGCAATAATAAAGTTTCAAGATACACGGATTCAAATTTCGACAGAATTAAGAGGAGGAAGAAACAATTCCAAAATCATAGTTGCTTTCTCAGCAATTGAAAGAACTAGTCAAAAAAAAAAAATCAGAAAACACTACGGTCTCAACAGGTAATCACCCCTAGTGATCTAATTGATATTTATATTTGAAAAATGTACTATACAACAACAGAATACACATTCTCTTCAAGTGTGCATTCTATGTTACCCAAGATACAAATGTTCATCAACTCATTGGAATACTTTTCTGAAGTTTGAAATTATACAGAAAATGTTTACTGACTGTAACAGTGGAATTTAACTAGAAACAATAATAAGAAGACAATAAAAATGTCAAATATATGGAAACTAGCCATATATGTTTAAATAAAGGGTCAACAAAGAAATTAGAATTTAGATTTGGAAAGATCAGAAGTAGACAGTTATAAATTAGAATATTTTGAAATGAATAATAATGAAAATACAGTGTCAACCTTTGTGGGATAGAGATAAAGCAGTGCTTGGAAAGAAGTTAGTGCTTTTAAATGCCGTTGATAGAAAGAACAAACTCAAATCAGTGATTTAATCTTCTGCCTTTAGAAACCAGAAACAAAATATCAAGTGAAAACCAAAATGAACAGATGAAAGTAAAAACAAAAAAAGCAGAAATCAGTGAAATAGAAAACAGAAAACAACGGGGGGAAAGTCAATGAAACCAAATTCTGATTCTTTAAAATATCAGTATAATTCATAAACCTCTAGCCAAGTTGATTAAAAAGAGAGAGAGAGAGAAGACACAAATTACTAATATTAGAAAGGAAAGATGGAATATCACTATAGATTCTTCAAACTTTAAAATGATAAAAAAAATTATGAACAACTTTTTGCTAATAAATTTGAAAACCCATATGAAACATACATTTCTGGAAAGATAGAAATTAAGAATGGCCCAAGAATAAATATTAACTCAGAATGGAATCTTAAAGGTAAGAGTTAAACTTCAAGAAGAAAAAACAGGGAAAATATTTATAATATTAAATTAGGCAAAGATTTCTTTAACAGGAAACAGAAATCACCCAGGAATGCAAGGAAGGAAGGAAAGAGAAATAAAGAAAAGATAGGACAAATGGAAAGGAAACTATAGCACAGTATATTTAAATCCAAATATATTAGTAATTATATATCAGGGCATATCAGTGAGGTTAAAATTATAGGTATTAAAAAGGTAAAAATTCTGTGAATACTTAGACAATGCGTTTGTGTGTGTAGAAAATACAGAAGAATAAAAGGATACATTATTAGAATTAATAGTTTTACAAAGCTCCTGGATATTGAGTCAATATACAAAAATTAACTAGTATATTTCTATGAGCCGCAGCAAACAGAAAATAAAATGTAAATATGTCATTTAAAAGCATAAACTATGACATACCTATAAATTATCCCAACCAAAGATATTCAGGGTCTTTATACAGAAAATTAATTATTTTAATATGTTACTATAACATTATAGAGAATAATGAAACAAAAACCTAACCAAATGAAGAGATATGCCATATTCATAAATTTGAGAAATCAATCCTATAGAGAGATCAGTTATTCTAAACTTGATCTATAATTTCAAAGCAAACCTAATTGCTTTGTGTATGTGAATGTGCATGTGAGTTTGTGTACATTTCTGTAGAACTGTATAAGCTAATGTTAACATTCACATAAAAATTCCAAAAGTAAGCAAGACATTCTTAAAGGAAAATAAGCAGGAGGTAGAGCTTGTTGAATTCAAGACAGATTTCGAGACTTGTTTTAAAGTTACAATAATATAGACTGGTTCCAGATTACACAAATACAGGAACACAAGACAGTATTGATTTTAGATGTAGACCTGTAAAGTTTAGACACTTGCTGTATAATCAACAGGGGAAAGGGTAGTCTTTTCAACAAATGTGGAAAAATTATAAAATTCATTTTTTAAAAAGTGATATGTAGCTTCTGCATCATCTCATATACAAAAATCAATTTCAGGTACACTGACGATTGAATAACTTCTATCAGGTCATACTGGAAAACATGTTTATGTCCTCAGGATAAGGTTATTTCCTCATCAGGTGACAAAAACAAACTAACCATAAGGAAATGATAGGCAAAGTTAGTTTATTCAAACTTCTTTTTGTAAACTGCAGTAGTGTGGGAAATGATATTTGAAACATGTATGTATAAATAACAAAAAGTTCATATAAAGAGGATATAAAGAACTCCCACAAATTACAGGGAAAAATACATAGAAAACCTAATAAAGAAATGTGCAAGAGACTTGAACAAGCACTTCAGAAAAGATAATTTCTGAATGGAATATGTGAAAAAGTTTTCAACACAATAACTAATCAGGAAAATGGAAATTAAAAGTACCACGAAGTACTACTAGGCACCCTCTACAAGGGCCAATATTAAGACTGACCATACCAGAAATTGGAAAAATTCACGACTCAATGAGTCTCACACAGTGCTGGTGGGAGTGTAAATTTTTATAACCACTTTTATCATCTACCAGAAGTGAAGCTTATTTATACCTATAAGCCAACAATTTATTGCTCAGGATAGCACAACAGTAATATGCACACTTGGGTGGCTAGAGACATACAAGGATATTAATTGCAGAACTTTTTCTGTCAGCCACAAATTGGAAGCAATCTAAAAGTTCATTATCGTTGAAATGATTACATAAATTTTGTTCTATGTGATAATGACTGAAACACTATACTTAGCATCGTGACAAATATCACAAACAAAATTGAGCAAAAGATGGCATATACACAAAAAATACATAATGTTTGATATGATTTATAAAAACTCAAAAGACACATGAAATGGAGCAGCAGTGCTTGGAAATTTATAGGCATGTACACTTGGTGGTTAAAGACGTGAATAAAACACAGAAATGATTATCATTAAAATCAGGATAGTGATTTACTTTGGGAGAAAGGGAGTAATGTTTGTGAGGAGGCATGAGATAGGTTTATTGATGATGTTCTGTTTCTTGGCCAGGGTGACAGTGGCACAAGTAAAATAATCCTTTGAACTGTGTATCTAAATTTTATTCACTTTCCATATGCGTTATAATTCACAATCACATAGACTAACATATATATGATTAAACCAAAATTTCAAAAATAGAGGTTTGATTGAAATAAGGAGGCATTTATTTGGGTTTTGTTAGGACTGCAGACTTGGAGACAAAAATTCAAGAAGTACTTGAATTGTGTCCTGCCAAACTACAAAATGGGGGAGACTTACAAAGGCAAAAAAATGGGCAAGGTTACATAAATTGTCAAAAATTAGGACTGGAGATGGCAAGAAGTAAAGGTGCTTGTTAAGCAATAACTAGCTGAGGTCTGGAATGATTACACAGTTTCAAAGGGTGTGGGGGGAGGTCTTTAAAACTACAAGGTTGAGGCTAGCAGCTGCTAGCATCTGTTGTTTGAAAAACGACCGACTGGTAGTGATCCTTGAGTTTGATACAGTTCAGAGAATATTCAGTTTACTCAACTTACTGATGCAGGAATGTGTCTGAAGTCACATCCACATGGTCCCCCGGCTCCATTTTGTATGCCTGAACCGTAGTTACTCCATTTTGATTTTTAAATGATTTTAAATATTGTCATCAGTTTCAACAGTTCAGAAGTCTATATTCTATTAGAGTTGGGAAATAAATGGTAATTCTTTAAATCTGCTAAGGTATGTGGCAGTGTGACAAGAGGATGTTTGAAGCCAAGTGATAAATGTGAAACCACTTTTACCTGAAGTCTGGAGATGGAAAGGGAGAATTTTCATCACTAAAGATAAGCTATGATTTTATATTAAAATAATCACACATATAGTATCAAATGCAAGGTTGCATAACTTTGAAAGCTAACTTTGGGTCTTAAATGTTTTTCACTTTTAAGACAATTCTTATTTACCTTGTGCCACTTCAAGCTATATTCCTCCAAAATCCACCCAAAATATCCCAGCCATATTCCTCCACTGAACATACATACACATACACACATACACACACACACACACACACACACACACACACACACACACGCCCCTGGTTTGCCTGGAAATTTCTGGGGTTTACTGCTAAAAGTCACTGCTGAAAAATCCTCTGATCCCAGACAAACTGGGAAGGTTGGTGAGAGGTACTTCAGAAGCAAAGTTTTAAAAGCTCCTTCTTACACCACTGTTTAATGCTTTGAACATGAATGATTTTAAAGCAAGGAATGCAAACTAATTTCAGAATCTAGGATTGCACTACGCCCCCAAAATAATTTGAACTTAAATTACGTTATTTGAGGAATCAAACATGAACATTGTCTATTTTGCCCAAATGAAGTTTCTGCTCATGCTCAGGGGTGATGGTAAACCTTACCCAAAAGCCTTCATTTACCTGATCTGAGGTGAGACGAGGCTGAGCTAATTTTAGCCAGAGGCAGGCCTAAGGCAAGGTTAAGAACTGACTGAATTTTGAAGGATTTTGAAGGATATATAACTGTGAAATAAAAGAGAAGAACAAGACATCTGAGAAAGGATGATAGAATAAGTTATTGGAAGAATATTATGTGATTTATGGCCAAAAATAAGGACTAGAATGAAGGATTGTGGCATTAAAACTTTTAATATATAACATTTTTATATGAGATAAGATGAGAAAATTAAGTGTTAATGCATTACATTTTGAATCACTGACTCGTGTAAAGATATTTTATTCTGCTTTATTTCTAGCTACTTTAAAATTCATTTTAATCCTACTCATGTCTCTATATTATGTCTTTTCTACATTTTGACATATACCAGCATGGCCACTAAGAAAGTCATTCTGATTCGGAAATCTTAACTCTATTTCCTGCTTCTCTAAATTTGAACAGTCATAATTTAGTGTGTCTTTTTTATTGTAATGCAGAATAAAGACATTAATTCCCCAAAGACTGAAATGACTATGATATTGGTAAGGCCCAGAATTTAGCCAAAAAAAAAAAAAGTTTTATTTTATATTAAATTGCTATATAAGGAACCTGTATCTCCTGAAAATATTGATGAATTCCTGTGAACTATATGTCCTTGTAGTTTACTTACATGTGTAAAAGTCAATTTGCCTTTTGGTGAAACAAAACCAAACAAATGGAATTCTGTTTGAGAGATAGAGTCTGTTGAATCCACCGTTAGGGCTGGTGAACAAGTTCAGTTTGGAAACCAGCAGTGTGCAGGAGAGGTGGCCGGAGTGCCTGAGGTCTGCTGCGGAGTATGCTTAAAATCTGTGAAGACCTGTTTTATCCCCTTACTTTTCCAAGAAAGAATATTTCCATGAAATTTTTGGAGTTCTATGCTATTAAATCTCACCTCTTTCTATAGTGTTGCTTTCAGTCCAATAGCTAAGAATGTCATTTTAGATAGCAAGGATTTTACGAGGCTTCCTGTATCTTTTTGTGACTTACTCTGGGAGCTGCCAAGACAGACAATCCACCCTGTTTTCAACCCAAAGGGACAGAAAGGTGGAAACATGATTTATAACACTCTGCTCTTTTTAACTTAGAGGCATGCTTTCTGGCCTTGTGTCCGTGGAAAGAGACAAATGAGACGAAGCCTGCTCTTACTCCTGTTCCCAATGCCCTCTCATCTAAGATGACGGAAGAGTAAACTCTTGTTAGGTAGAGTCCCTACTTCCTTCACCAGGTCAGAAGTTTAAAGGAAAATCATTTTACGCAGTTTTTTAAACTGAGCATCTGCTTAAGAACAACCTGGCTGCTATTTTTGGTATTTATAATGAGGACATTTTAAAAAATCTGTGGAGTTTGAAAAATTGAAGTAAAGAAAGAAGCTTTTGAAAGAAAAGTCCTATTGTTTACTTTCCAATATCATCATTATATTACAGTACAAAGAATAAAACAAAGAGTAAACATTTCCACTCTCTATTTGTTTGGAATATTTAGCATGGACTTCCTTGATTTCTGCGGCTTCCAGGAAATAGTTATTGTTCAGTTTCAAAAGTTATAGGAAATATGTGGCAAAGGGGATGCTGTGAAGTGTAAAGAAGTATAAAGAACATTTGTGAGAAATTTTTCTACTTCAGTTGTCTCAAGAGTAATGATTTTAGGTTTCAAAGTTGTCACGATAGGAAAAAAAAGTAGTCAGGTAGAAACACTTAACTTATTGGTGTCACTTCAATAGAACCTACTTACTTCTGATGACCTTTCCAGAATTAATTGAATCTTACACATTGGAGTGAACACAAAAACTGTCTTACATTGTTTATTTCCATTTGGAAGACTTCTGAGTAGATTAAGTCTTTTTTTTTTTTTTTTACCTTTAATAATATTGTGACTTTATTTTTTTAAAAGCACTTTAACATTCATAGCAAAGTGGAGGGAAAGGTACAGAGACTTCCCTTAGGGTTCACTTTCAGTGTTGTACATTCTGTGGATTTGGACAGATGTATAATGACCTGTTTCCATTATTATCGTAACATTCAGAGTATTTTCATTGTCCTAAAGATCCTCTGTGTTCTACCTATTCATCCTTCCCCACCTCCAACCCCAACTGGATCTTCTTTAAGAGTTAATTTTGATTGTGTTGGAAGAGGTAAAAGAAAAAATCTTTACTGGGACACTAACTCTATAAGACGACAGGCACAGCAGTGTGGATCCCCATAAAATTCAACCCACATAAGAGTCTTTCTGCAAACTCATAAGTAGAAAGACCTTTCATTCATTCAATCTCCACTATCCCTATGATTCCCAATGATCTATCTCCCATCTCTTCTGGATTTTTTTCATCTATTTATCAAATATAATAATATGCCCAAACCTATTTCTTTTTTTCCCCAGCCTTCTAAAATAACCTCTTTCTACAACCACATTCTACAAAGAAGATATTAGGAACTAGAGTGTCAGTTAACTTTTTTTTATCAGGTGTTATAACCAAATATTTTGCTAAGAGTCTGTCAAGTTGTTAGAAAAAGGAAGTAATGATCTACAATAATAAATAATTTTTTGAATCCTATAAAGATATTATTTCACTCAGGGGAACAGATGTCACATTTTCAGAAATTTTGATCATGAAAATACATTTTTAAATGGTAATTTATGAAAAGGTGAAATGCATATTCTTAATATCACCTTTCGGTGATGTTATTATGATTTTATCAGTTTGGTATTTACAAATGCAGCATATATATCCTGAATATTTACATAATAGTACTGATTAATATCACTGCAATTAATTTTTGAATAGGTCAAAGTGAAAGGAAATAGAAAAATAAGTTATTGGAAAATTTCCGTCACTCACTGTCTTTGTTGAGACAAAATCAAAATCGTTTACAAAAGAAAGATTATCTTTGTCTCGCTATACCAAGTAGATGGAATACGATGGAGGAGGGAGGTTTGTCATTTTTGCTTTACAAATGTATTTACTTGCTAAAATAATTATTCTAGATACGTAGACGTAATTAGTTGTTCACTGGTTTTTCTTGTAATAACAATTGCCCATTGAGCCTATGGTGTAATCCTGACTGTATGCCCCAAAGCAAAATTTAAAATGACATCATAATTCTGCAGGTGACAGCAAGGATTCATTTAGCCAAATACAATTACTTTATGTTGGCGCTAACATTATTACAAATGGACACTTTTTGAGCTTGAAATCACAAGAAAAGAATGATAATATAATAGGCATTTTGAAATGTTTTCAGCTCAAACACAACTTCGTATGTTCCGTGTAACAGGAATGGTCTTTGTTACGATTTTTAAATAACTTCTGTATTTTATATTTTTAAAAGTAAGTATTTATACTGAAGAATGCATTCTTACGTATTTTCCCATATAGTTGTTACCTATTTTAACATGGAAAAATAACCCGCTTTGACAAAATGATTGTATTTTATTACAACATCAGTAAGGGTCTAGGTGAATTGAAGCAGTGTGACATAAGAGTTAAGAGATGCCTTGTTGTAGTATAATTGATAGATCTTAAAAGCTGGAAAAGATTAGATAAGAACACAAATCTGGACCCAGAGTAGTTGGACGGGAATCCTGGCTTCATCACTTCTGTCTGTACATGTTGGGATGAATTACCTGAGCTCTGAGACCCAGTTTGCTTAAATGTAAAAAATGGCTAATAATCTCTACTTCACAGAGCTATATATAGTGCTGAGAGACAGGAGCCAGATCTGACTCATCAGAATTACTACATCAATGTTTAATTAATACAATCTAAAAAATTGGACTTTTCCAAACTAAAATCGATAAAGAAAGAGAAAATTGGCATTCATAGCAATTTATAATAATTTTGCCATAATATAGATGACTCAATTTCATTTTTAATAATAGGCAGCTATAATTGCATTGCTAGTGGTTTTTTAAGGAATTTCAATTTTTCATTTGCATCATGGCTTTTTCAATGTACTCTTCTGTTTTGTTTATCTGTGTTAGTAGACAAATATAAAGTAATAAGTAACTTTGTTCTTAATATTTAGATAGATTAAATAATGAAAAGTGAAGAATAATCATCTCATCCTCTAATCAACCACCAATGGCCAGATCTGTCAAGTTGGCTCTCAGCATATCAGGAAACTGAAGCAAAAATTTTAAATACCTTCTAATTTAACCAAGAACGTTTTTGGTATGAAAAATATGATAATAAACACCTTTTCACATAATTTTTAAGACAGTGACATTATCCTTGCATACCTCTGATTACGAAATACACTTAGAGTTTATCAATTAAAAAGGCACCAAGTATCAAAGATAATCTATTACCCTGGCTCGTCTTTGCATTTGCCAATTTTACCAAATCTGAGTTCTTTCTTTTAATAGTAAAAATAAATGGGGTCATAAATGCATGAGAGATATTATTTGAAAAATAATTTCTGAATTCTGAGTTTAAATTTGAGAAATAGATCTCTTGAGATAGTGTTTTAATATTACAGCTCTGTTTCTGCTTCTCTCTCTCTCTTCCTCTCTCTCTCTTTCCTGCTCTCTCTCTCTCACACACACACATACATACAGTGTGTGTGTGTGTGTGTGTGTGTGTGTGTGTGTGTAGTAATTTGGTCTTAAAAATCCTTAGCTAATGACAGATTTGTAGGATGCCTCTTGTATTATTGAGCAATTAATTGAATTATTTAATTTTTCTGGGTCACTTGAATAGAATTTAGATATATTAAACTATTGTGAGTTTCATTTGCTCTACTGTAATGGAGGCTCAGCACCAAATTAAATGGTGCCACAATTTGATAGATAATATTTTAGCCTAGTTTTTAGAAAATTTGAGCCAGAGCTTAATTTTATACAACCTCAGTTGTGTTTCTTCCTTAGTAGTGACATACTGAATTTACTAGCCTCTCAAAGCTACAATCGATAGTTTTGCAACTCACATTAGCTGAGCTTCAATACAAACACATGGTCTCGACCTGCTTACTCTGTCCATTGCACTGAGTTCTTCTGAAGTGAACACATTAGATAATAACAGACAAGTCTCAAAGAATTAAGCTTCTGCAGAAACTGGAGGCTTAGGCTATGCTCATTATCCACTAGCTGGATTGTTGGCCTAAACTTTTTGGTTGAAGACACCAAAGATATGGTGTCTTTAATGTTTTTTCTAGTAACCTTTCTTCCATGCATTAAGATGATATAGTTATGTGTAAATAGTCATCTTCTAAGGGGATGGACAGATTTGGAAAGAATAGTGTAGTAAATATTCAAATGTACTTCTGTGAAGGGTGAGACTATCAGGACATTTATTTCTGAATGCTGTACATATTTTTAAAAATCATACAGAGTCTCAATCACTTAAAAAGACTCGTAAAAATACAATATATGGAAAAAATGAAAACAACTTTGATCATTTTGAGTCTTTTAGTTAGGATTCAAACATTTGGAATTGCAGTGGTTTAGAGGTGATCTTTTTCATGGCATAAGATGTTAGATAAACACAGTGCTCTTCTTGGTTGTGTTTTCTTTGAAGTTATCTAAGTATGGAGTTACTGAAGGTAAACAGACAGTTCCAGTGCCACAGTGTGTCAGTTTCAGGGTATTATGTGAGTCACTAGTGTGTGTATGCTCTTTGTGTTTGTGTGTATTTGTGCATGTGTAAGAGAGACAAAGACAGAGAAGATAGAGAACTCTAGAAAAAGAGAATGAGAAAGTTCAAGGTTAACAAGAAAAGATTCTTCTGAGTATTTTTTTTTCAATATTGATACATTATTATGAGCTAAATACCACACTCCCTTGTTGTAACCCTTTGTCTTTTCTCTGTTCCAGGATCCCTTCCTGGGTACCATATTACATTTAATTATCTTGTCTCCTTAGGTCTCTTTCAGCTATGCCATTTTATCAGACTTCTCTTGTTTTTGATAATCTTGTTTGTGAGCAGTGCTCAAGAATTGTTTTGCAAAATGTCCCTCAATTGGGATTTGTCTTATTTTTTCCCCTTATGATTATAGTGGGGTTCTGTGTTTTGGGGAGAAAAATCACAAACTTAAAATGCCATTCTCATCACATCCTATACAATCTACATGACTTCTTTCTATTAATTTTAACTTTGGTCAACTGGATATAGTTACTTTCCCTCGTTTTTCACTCTTAGGAAGGAAGTCTCCACGTGTAGCCCACATTTAGGGTAGGAAGAGTTCTCTACCTCCTTTTGGGTGAAATACGTGTATATAATTTTTTGGAACTTTTTCTGCTTATGAACTTTGTTTATTTTCTCCCTTTATTTGTTTATTTAATCACTTACATTGGTATGGATTCTTGGAAATTTATTTTATACTTTAGATTATAATCTAATACACCATGTTGTTGCTTAAATTGCTCTAGTGTTAGACATTGGGAGCTCTTTGAGGTGGCTCCCTTTAACATGCATTGTAGTTTTCTTTACTTTTCCTCTCTTTTCTTATTTTCTTTCTTCTTTCCTTCCTTCCTTCCTTTATTCTTTCTTCCTTTTTTTTTCTTTTAGTGCTTTCTTATCTTCTGGCAATACAAGATGTTCCTGCCTCAACTTATATATTTCCTGCCCCAATCCTAAAATCAGTTATTTCTCCAAGGAGCAATAGTTTATTTCATTGGAGAACACTATTAGAAACCAAGGCCTAAGCACAAGGTATGCTCACTGTTACTGGAGTGTCGTTCATTCTAGGCCCCCTCAGCTGACAGAGCAATGACATATGTGTGTATATACCAACCCACATATTTATACATATATCTTTAAATATTTCTCAGTGTAACTACCTTTATCATATTAAATGGTAAACACGAGTTCATGCTGATGCTTCTGAGTCTCTTTCATTGCCACATGGATCATTCTAGGTTTCTCTTCCTTATTTGTAACCTCCTACTCTAACAGTGAGAAGCCTGGCCTCCATCATTGACTATTCATTTACTTAATTGTTCATTTACAGTAGATATGTATACTTGTTTAAAATTAACCTGTACTCCCATGGGAAACAACTCTCTCTACCAGAGTGTAGTAGTACTTGTGTGCAGTTCCCTTGTCTTTAGTCTTACAGATTCCGCTGATTTCCATAGTTACTTAAGTCAACATCTTTTTTCTACCCCTTCCAGTGAGGTTGTCTCATACATATGTAGTATAGTTTGATTCTTCTGTCACATTCTGCATGCCGATCCTGAAAAGTCTCCAGACCTCCCAAAAGATTTTTTTTTAACTTTGTGTATATTAAGATTTACATTTTTTGCTGTAAAGTTTTTTGGGTTTTAACAAGACACAGTGTCATATATCTACCATTATAGTACCATTCACAATAGTTACAGGTCATTAAAAAATTCTGTTAAGTACTCCTCCAGTTTCCTGAAAATCACTGCTCTATTTATTACCGCTAAAATCTTGCCTTTTCTAGGAGGTCATATAAGTGCAATCATGTAGTATGTAGCCTTTTCAGACTGGCTTCTTTATTTTAGCAATATGCTTTTAAAATTTATTCATCAGGGTGTGACTTGATATCTCATTGCTTTTTTTTAATATAAACATTTTTTATTGAGTTATAGTCATTTTACGATTTGTGTCAAATTCTAGTGTAGAGCACAGTTTTTCAGTTACATATGAACATGCATACATTCATTGTCATATTGCTTTTTAAATTTTTATTTTTTGGGGGGGAGACAATTAGATTTATTTTTATTTATTTATTTATTTATTTACCAGTACTTGAGATCGGACCTAGGACCTCTTGCATGCTAAGCATGCACTCTACCACTGAGCTATACTCTCCCCCTCATTGCTTTTTATCACTGAATCTATCCCATGTTATAAATGTACCACAATTTATCTATTCACTTATTGAAAGACATCTTCATTGTTTACAGTTTTATAGAACTATGAATAAAGCTGTTGTAAACATATAGGTGCAGGTTTTTTTGTGGACATAAGTTTTCACATCTGTTTATTTTCATCTGATAAAAAGAACATACCTATTTGGTATATCGGACAAAGTGAGACAAGTATGCACTGTTGAATTAACTACAGCACCAATATTTCTAATGCATGATCATTTCATAAGTGGTTTATTAATGACTTCCAAAACACTTCAGTGTCTCCATAATATCTAATTTAAAAACTAAGTGATATATACAGTAATTTTTCCTAAGGAATAAAATTTGCTATGATCACCAATAGAAAAATGTGTACATTTGAATAATTTGGGGCTTGACAATTATGTCAGAAACATGAGTTGATATTAAGAAATACTCTTGGCAGTATAATTGTTTTAATCAGAATAAAACTTTAAGACGGGTTCCTTTACCAATGAGCTTTTGAATATAAAATAATATATTTAGAAAAGTTCTTACTGAGAAACTTGAACTGTGAGAGAAGTATACAACTGTATATTCTTCAATCATTTTTATCACTTAGAAATGTCAAAAATTGGTTTTTCAGTATGATGTATAATATTACAAATACTAAAGTGAACACAATATGATCCCTACCTGACACAGATTAGGTAATATCACAGACATGTCAACAGTCTCTTGACAATGTGGCAAGGACTGTAATAAAGGTATGTAGGATATGTTGGAAGAGAAATATTAAAAGGAACTTGTGTTGGAAGGAGCATTTAAGTACAGTTCATACTGTTTATGGGAAATAAAAAAGGTGTGAGGAGGTGAGTGACAAAGAATTCTAGACAAAAGGAACAATATTTTGAAATGAATGATTTATTTTGAGATTAATCATTTGATATGACTGTAACAGTGTGGTGGGATTAGAAAATATAGAATGAGCGGAGATAACTGAAAAGCCTTATACAGTATTATCAAGGGATATATTTTGATTTTTATCTTGTAGGCTATGGTGGAAAAATAAATGATATTTATTTCTAAAATAGTGAATGTTTCACCAATTAGTTGAAATTCTGTGATATACCGTAAATAACTCATTTAATGCGTTGGATCATGTATTTTTGCCATTCTCTTTATTATTTTTGTTTGTACATGTGTTCTATGCTTTATTTTCCTTTGCCTCACTTCCTCTCATCTAACAAAATCCCTGGCCTCTCTTGGTCTCTGTTCAAGCTATGTCCAAGTTAAATTTTATATGGGAAGGACACTCTTTACGTATAAAGAAACACTGTCTCTCGTTAGACAGACACCACATGTGTCACTCTTTCAGGCACCAACATCTTGATAAAGGAAGTACTTTGTGTCCAGAGTCCAAGGGTTCCATGAATACGTGGACCTCACTCACAGAGCCACCACAGTCTTACATTAACTGACAACTCACTTGACTCTTCTGTTACTCTTGGACCAGTTACATCTGGTCACAATGCATATCTTTGTCACTGCAGATTAGGATCTGTGAAACCACAGTGACTTTCTTACTTTATAGGGAACACAGAGTGAGAGGTGAAAGAGAACCAGTCACTAAGTAAATAGTCACTGGTGTTTGTTGTCTCAAGAGATGGAAGTGCCTTCCGTTTATTCATGTCTTTAGCTTGGAGCTTCCCAGGGGAGGGAGTGGCTGCCTCCTTGCTGAGGAAACACTCCCTGGGCTTGGCCTGAGGTGAAGAGTGGTCTGAGGAGCTGTTCCAGGAACTCTGTTTGCTTTGTTAGTTAAAAAGTTCACAGCAGACAGAGAACATCAGCTGTAAGCTGTGCACTTCTTTCTTTCTTTTTTTTTTCTTTGAAAGGGCAAATCATAAAAGAGGGGGAAGGAAGAGATGAACAGAATAGTCACTGACATGAAGCCAATGTGGTTTTGATAAGGATTACTGGATTATGAGCACATTCATATCTGATGAAATACGCTTTGGGAAGAAGACTGCTTTGTTTTGTGGAGAGATAAATGTTTTTCATCTTTGAATTATGAGTGTTAAATATGACATCTAAAACTGCTGAGCTCTACATTTTGGACAATTTAAGCTCAACAACTTTTTTTCCTGAGGAAAAAAAAAAATAAAACATGCCCCCAAACCCAAAAATGTGTGGGTAGCAACTGAGAACATAAATAATCTAACTTCAAAAAGTAAATTCCTTCTCACTCAGGACATTATTATTAATAATTGAAACTATGCAGCTCCCCTATGGGTATTATTATAACTTACTTAGAAAGTACAAGTGAAATAGATGCTTGCACCCTACGAGTAAGGAAGAATAACTAAGGGTAAAGATTAAATTGATGCCTGAAGGGGCCAATGAGCAAAGTGTCCACTTCTGAGAGTCAGTGAACAAGAAACAATGGTACAAATGAGAAAAAAGTATTTATTTCTGACCCATAAAGGGATTACAAAAGCTATTCTGAAAAGACAGATGGTTTAACTTTTAACAGCCTGCACCTCTAAGACAGAGTGTTTGAGGATTCACTGACTGAGGTAGAATTACAGGGATAATATTTTCTCAGTAACAAATTGCAGTTGAACAAAGGAACTGGCAAGAGTAGACGCTTCAGGAGGGTATAGCTTTGTTCCAGAGCAGAAATGTTTGTATGTAGCCAGTTTGTGGAAACACACTCTGCTGGTATTCAGGTTTTTTTCTATTTGTCAGAAATGTCCAAGGATACACAGTGAGGACAAGATCTTCTTTCTTTCCTGCTGGGCTTATTTGGTACATAGTGAAATACTTTCAACACTCCAGTGTGGGTGGCAGTCAGGAGTGACCTCCTTCATAGTTTTCTTTCACAATCAGAAAGGAAGGTGATGTTAAGCTCGGTTGTCCAAAAGCATATGTTTTATGATAATACTTTAGAGAAAAAAAGAGCAGGACATACATATGCTACAGCAAGGAATGAAAATCACTCTGTTTCTTGAATGCTAAACAAAAATCATATTTACTGAGTAAAAATCAATCACAATGGTAATCTTCAACCAACCACTTACCGGCTACTTGAATTTCCTGAAGTTGTCTGAGCTGCTATTACATCTACCGTCTAAATTAACACTTAGGTCTTAAGTTTGGAGCTACTTGTAATGGGTTAAAACATATCATTTTTTTAAATTTGTTTTTCTTTAACATTTGCATAAACGCTATTATTATAATAAAGAAAAGCTTAGGAAAAAGAAAAATAGACAAGTCACCTATGATTTCACTACCCCATCCCAACAATCTTCATAGACATTTATCTTTTACATCTTAAAAACTTAAGCCACTGATTTATTTTCCTTTGTACTTTGCCTCTCAGGCTCTTATATTGACCATAAAAATACACTGATATGTAACACTTGAGCATTCTTAATCATACAAAGTTGACACATTGTACATATGCATTGTTTTAAATGCAGATTTTTAATAGAAATTTTAATAGCTAAATTGGCTCTTCATTTGCTAAAGTAAGTCTATCATTTTGGTTATAAAACTGCACTTAACTAACTAAATAAAATAAATTATCATGCCAGATGAAACCTTTTCCAAAACTAAGAATGAAAATAAAATTCTAATTCTCTGTATACAGAATAATGACTCTACAATTAATGAATGCACACTACAGCATAATTACATCTAATTCGTTCAAATGGCAGTGTTACCCTATGAAAGCTAAAAACATCAAGTTAATTTTCCTTTTTTAAATTTATTAAAATTCTAAATATGTTTCCATCAATTTTGTAGCTTTTAAAAATCGCATGAGAGAATTTACTGTCTAGGATATCTGAGACTTTTTTTTTAAATTGCACAACATTTAAAGTGTCATGTTTACCCAGAGCAAAGTGCGCAGAATGAGGAAAGCAGAACATCTTTTGGATTTTTTAAGTGTTCAGAATGATATGCAAAATATTCATGAAGCATGGCTGTTTTATGTTCTCTAAGCACACAATCTAAAGCATCTTTAGCAACTATAATGCAATCATAATCCAATTTTGAAAGTACATTTAATGAGGCCAATAGACAAATCTCAAAACTAAAGTGCTTCATTTGTGGTGTTTCTCCAAAGATATTCACATAGAGAGAGATTGGTGTCTATTATTTTACACGATTTTATTTATTTTTTACCTTTGTCTTCCTCTTTATTTTCCTCATGTTCTTCCTTTACTTCATGAGTTGCTTTTAGTTGCTCTCTTGGGACATTTGAAACTTTCTTTAAACTTCAATTGCAACACCTTTCATACAATTCTTAATTGCCTATCATACTATTTAAAGAGTGTGTCTAAACATTATTTAAATTGTTCCTGCACTTGAGCACATGTTCCCTTCTCCTGATAGGTCTGTCTGGGTGTGTAGCATTGTCATGAGGCAGAGATTCTGAACTAACTAGAAAGAACTTTCGCTCTCTTTTAGCTGGACCGTGATGTGTCATATTCTGTCACGTCATAGCTTATCAGCCTCAGCCATTTTACCAAAACTGAGTTTCTTGCCCCTCTTTTTTGTTGTTGTTGTTGTTGATGTTGTTGAAGTCTATCTTATTTCTGACGACCTCATAGAAATTTTTGCTAAGCTAAAAGGAACTTTTATATTCCTTTTTGTTTTCCTCCTGGACTATCTCTAGAAAAAAAGCATTTCCAAACATCTGCTAGGTCTTTTTTAGATCCCCTTTTGACGTGAGTTCCTAATACTGTTCCCTAGTTTCTATTTGGCGTGTATATTCTTTTAACAACTGCGTAACAGCTTGGGTGGGATTAGCTTTCTCTATTTGTATTTATGTGTCTCTGTTTGTCTCCCTCTCTGTCTCTCTCTGTCTCTGTCTCTCACACACAGAGGTATGAACACACAGCCCACCTCCCATTAATAGCCAGTTATTTTACAGGTGTGGGGAAATACAACACTTGAGGAAAATAATATGTCTACTTTAAGGAAAATGATACTGGGTTTGGTAGCAGGACATTAAAAGAACAGAGCATGTAATTGCCACCATTCCGTTTTGCATAACTGTTGTCTGTGTCATTGTTTAATGGTAAAACTAATTGTTTTACCCACCTCTTACATTCCTGTCTTGTGATGGAATATAGGCCAAATCATTAACATCTAAACATTTCCATCTATTTTTTCACACATATCTTTTTGTTGCTTGCTAATTGATGCTATTTGATCATTGAATAATCAATAATCATGAAAAGATTTACATAAGATTTTTCTTTTAAAAAATTGCCAATGGTTTCTATTATATTTTTAACTTTATTGCATTAAAGAAAAATAGCTTAACCCTATTGTCTGACTCAAACTGGATAGCTTCATATTTTAAACTTTTGACTAAAACTGTTCATAAGAATTGAATAAAATGTCTGTATATGTTGATTAAGTTAACCAATATATTAGAATCAGTACTAAAACATCTGAGAGTGTAACAAAGACCATGAGAATATTCCCATTCCAGGTTACAGTAAGCCATGTATATTTCTCACAGTGCTAATTGACAGATACACACTAAACACTGTGATCAACTCTGAACTCTCTTTTTCTCAATTAAAAATTACTCTATCATTTTAGGTCCTTTGTGATTTACGTGATGGCCTTCCCTTCTCCTTCCTCTGTCAGCAAACCCAAACCTCATTATTAGATTTTCTGATATAGTGATAAAACAAATCATATGTTTCACATACTTTTTGTCTACAGATTTACTCAGTATCAGCTCATTAAGTTAATAGATGTTAACTAGCATTCCATAAAAAGGAAATTCTTCTTATTTTATACTTTAATTATAGTAATAAATGATTAAATATGCTTTAATAAATATGTCTAATACTTAAAATGTAATTTCTGTTAATATTTCCACTGATTTAATTATTGTAACCTTTTATGTGCTATAAAATTATATTGATATCATATATAAAATATAGATATATAAAAATATCAATGGTGCTATCTAGTGCTAATCCTATTATAACTGCAGATTTGTAATAGAGTCCTTGGGATTTTCCTTCTGCTCTGAGATACTTGGTAATTCACTTAGCACAGATATATCACTTACATCCATAAAAAAGGCATAACTCATAACTCTCCTTCAGTGAGCCTGATTTTGAACCTGAATCTTGTCATTTAAAGGCAATGATAGCATTTTATATGTAACTCAAGAATAACAATTTCAAAATTTGTTGGTCAATCAGATATTACTTCTGTAAACTCTATGATAAAGTTTACAATGTATTTTAATTTTGCAATAAAATCTTGCAAATATTATTAATCTTAGATCATTAAATAGAAGATTTGGTGTGACTCTGACGTCTCTTGCTAATGCATCATTTTTTCTTGCTAATTATTCTTTGTTCCCCTCTGCTAATCTTCATCACATTTCTCTCTGGTAGTCTGTATGTTTGTTACAGTTAATTTTTGATGTCAGCCCTGTAGTTTTTAACAAGGGCTGTACATACATATACATATATATACTCTGAAGAATGGGTTTGAGCACATATCACCATCTTTTCTCATTTATTTCCATGAAAATGTTCCATGCGGTTAGGGTCCGAGGATAGAGCTCTTTGCAGGCCTGCCTCCGTCTGCCTCCTCCACTTGTCTTTTGAGAGCCTCCACTTTGAGAACTTTTGAAATTGTGGTCTTGATGTCTCTCAGTAAACAGAATTGCTAGAGATATTTTTTGAGTCTAAAAATCTCAGTATTATTGAGTCAAATCTATTTATACTCTGCTTCTACCAAGAGGGATTTGAAGCCTGAGCCCTCAAAGTGACCTTTTTCTGAAGAGCTATTCCCAGAACTGGAGGAACAAACATCTCTGTGGTAAGAGTTGAAGCCATGGCGGGGACCACTCGGGCTACTCAGAGGGAGCAATTTTGATAAGAAACACGATTTAGGGAGAAATCTGGAGAAGATGAAATGCATATTCTTGTTTCATAAAAGTGGGGCTGAATGGGTTAATGGAGAATTTTTTAAAACACCCTAATAAAGTGGAATAGAAAAATGACTAAAACTAGCTTTTGTAATCCCAATCAAGCCACCATTATATGTTTACATTCCTCTGGAATATAGTATAATTGTGCTGGATTTTTATGGATTAACTATTGGGAAAAAAATCAATGAATTGAAATATGGAATACATGTGACTTGAATTAATGTGAGCAAGTAACTTAATCATGGGGCATGTTACTTTATTTTTGTGGCATAAGTTGATTTTTCCATAAATGTCAAAAGTTGGAATGTAAGGATCCTAATATTCTTTTAAAATTTTAAATATAAATTTGGATGTTGTGAAATTTTTTCTTTTCTTCCAAGTGTAAGCTATCTTCCTTTCGTCTATGGTTTATAGCACAGTGATGTTTGATTTCTTTTTCAATACTTCTAAGGGTGGTGCTGGTAAAATATGCATAATTATGTCAATAAAGAAGTTTTTTAACTCACCATATAGGAAAATTTAGTTTGCGTATGGTTAGGTTTTTTCATGCGCCAAGTTATACTCCATTTTTTTTTAATGGGAAAGCGATATATATGTGGGAAATGGGACTGGCCTTAAGCATAGGAAGATTTAACCTTAGCCTGCAGTTTCATCATTAGTTGTTCATTCCCCAGTGTTAAGACATTACATATCCATTAAGACTCTGGTTAAACTATAGATACCTATGGGAGCTATTGAACATGAAATGATTAAGTCTATAATAAACTAATTTACTAGAGTAACAAGCAGGTTCCTAAAGACCTGACTGCGGAATACATAGATTTTAATATGGGGTGATTCCTTGGGATATATCTGGTAGCAAGACTCGGCTACAGACCACCAGACACTGTAGGGGATATATATCAACAGAGAGGAGACTTGCATCAAGGGGAATTTAGTCACCACTTCCTGGTATTTGTACTTCCTTCTATTTCTGTATCTGCTTCTCAATCACAACTGTCACAACTCCCATGATCTCACATTTGTATGAGAATATCTTAACTTGTCCTCTCCCTACTCTTGCTTCCCTTTGATACCCTTTCCCTTTCTCGGCAATTCCCAGAATGCTTTTTCCCAAAGTCAGACTTTATCATATTATTGCAGAGAATAAGTGAATTTCTTTTGTATGAATCCTTTTTTCTTTATTTAATTTTTTATTTTAGTACAATTTTAAAGGTTACTTTCCATTTACAGGTATTACAAAATATTGGCTATCTTCTCCGTGTTGTACAACACATCCTTGAGTCTATCTTACACCCAGTAGTTGGTACCTCACACCCCCCTACCCCTGGTAACCACTCTTTTGATCTGTATATCTGTGAGAAAAGACAGTGAACCTTCAAGAGCAGATCTTTTGTTTGTGTTATTTCATGTCTTTTTTTCCTTTATAACCAGTTTCTCATCTTGAACAAGGGGACTGGGAATTTCAGAGAATGAAAGATCTAAGCATCTCTGTCAATAACTGAAGAGAGTGCAGGATGCACCTCGGGAGCCAGAGCCTCAGTCATTGTGGCAATGGGGTTGAAACAGAGTGGGACCATGTGGGGTCCTCCAGTGTACAAACCGTTTCTAGTTTGTAGGACATAAGCTTCATTCGGCCTCCTTGACCTTCCCTGAGTTCCCATGAATCTCTTAGTTTGGCAGAGAATCTTCATAGTCCAGCCGACCTCATTCTCTCTCTTGCCACACCTTCCCTCCATGCCAGCCATCTTGAATTACTTGAGTTTCCTCAAACAATGTCCTTCTTGCTGCCTCTGTGCTTTTTTTACATCTTATAGTTGCCTGAATTACTTTTCTTACCTTTCCTTTTCTGCCCCATGAACTCTTTACTAATTTTTGCAGTCACACCTCAAATACCTTCTCCTATATGAGGATTCCATGGATTAACCAAAATTCTTCCTTTGCCTCATTTCTCTATCTGTAGTATCTCTATTGCTTCATTGCCGCACTTTACTGCAAATAATTGATTAAATATCTGTTCCTCGATGCCAGGGCTGGGTCGTATTTGTCTTAACATTCTTAGTTCCTTGCATTATGTGGGCATATGGTGGAGACTTAATACTTCTTTGTCTGATACAAGTGATTTGGTTCTGAAACTAGTCTTTGACTTTCAACTTTCAACGATAAGAAAACTTACAATTCTTAGTTTAATGCTAAGGAATAATTGATTAGGAATTCAAGTTCCTCACTTTATTATTTTCTTTAACACCCTGATCTTCAAAATATGATTAAAAATTCAGACACTTTAGAATATTTATAATTTTCTGAAATTGGCAACTAAACAAGTGTTAAATTGGTCCAGCTATGGGCCATAGACTGGTTCCCTGGGAAACAAACTCTGAGGTGAGAATTTGCATGCAGAATATTTATTGGAGAACGCTGCTGGGAGCAGCTCCTGGGAGGAATGAGAAAAGCAGGATTCTGCGGAGAGACAACTTGAATTGTGCAATTGCACCAAAGGCCTTAGCCAATCTCAGGCTGAGTTCTAGAGTTTGTGAATGCTCAGAGATGTCTCAAACTGAGGCAAGGGTGCCAAGCCTCTGCGTAGACCAGTCCTTTGATGTGGGATGTTCCTGAGAAGAAGGTAACCCCTGGCTGGGACAGCCCCCTTCCTCTAAGGGCAATTCCTAAAGATGTCTCAGATGTGATCTCTGAGCAGCCAACACTCCCAGCAGCTAAAGGAGTGAGGGCCTTGGTTGTGGAAGGCAAATCTGGGTGGTAAACCACAGCATCCCCTACTCTGTAGTTCTTGGAGGTTTTCTAATTAATGAATGTTTTGGTTAGTCTTTTACCTGGGCTGCAGTCTCAGATGAGATTGATGATTTGGTAGGAAGGACTAACTGGTATTTAAAGCTCTTTCCATCCCTCCCTCTCCAACAACGCAATTCTATGCGCTTCTTAATGCACCCTTCCCTTCTTCGTGCCTGTAGCCACTGGCTTTTATCTTCTTTTTATGAGCAGCAGCTTCACAAAAATAATTAGAAAAGGTAATCATTTAGAACCACACTAAAACAGAGAGCTCACAAATAAGTACAATTAAGCTATTGTGTTTATTTACAGGGCTGCTATTAAGATAATTAAAGAGAGAAAGTAATATTGTGTTTAGACAGAAACAGTGGGAGGAAGAGGTTGGGCTTGTAGAACAAATTAAGCCACGAGAAAATGCTTTACTGAAAAATATGACTCTTATCAACATATGTTTTCACTTAACTGCACTGACTAAAGCCATTTTCAATGATGGTGACTCCTTCTGCCTCTTTATATCCATCACTATCTTGTTCTCACTGCAACATTTTTAATAAGCAGGCTCTGCTGGGTGGTGACTTAAGGAAAACATCGTGTGGAAGCCAAGGAGAACAACAAACTGAGGTGAAAGAAATCATCCGAAAGTGACTAAAATTATGAGCTGTGGATTATAATTTAGTGCTAATGGTCCATTTGGGGCCTCAGGATTTTTTCACATGAAGGGCCAGGGAGACATAAAAGGGAAAATTTCCCATGTGAACACTCCCCTCTTTCAAAAGAAGGAGAAATAAGATTAAAGGCGAGTTTTATGATATTGTCATAGAAGCTGGGCTTTTTTTTATGATTTGGTTTATTTATTTTGCTCTAGGCATTATTTGTTCCATTTAACCCTTCTTTTTTATTAGAAACACCACAATAGCTGCCCTAGCCTGTCAGCGCTGAACTCTGATTGGAGATCCCAGCAGATCTCGGTGGAATTTAGATATACGGTGCCTCCAAAGTTGTTGTTTCAAAAAGAAGTCTGCTTTTCTTTTCCCAAAATCATAACTTTCCATGACTGCCGAACTTTGTGTGTGTATGTGTATATTTAGTAATATAATTTAAGTGTCTCTGTATAGATAACTCTACGTTCACCCACCTTCACTGTCTCATGACCTTTCTCAGCAGAGAGTCATCTATAAAAGAAAATGCAGGTCAAACATTAAAAATGAAAGGCTTGAAAGGAAAAGTATGTCTCACACAAAAGAGCAAAAATAGAGAAATGCTTTGCATGACACATAGCAAAATGTCCTAATTTCTCCTTTCTCATCTGAGTCCCGAAAACCTCATTTGTCACTGGAACTGCTCCTCTCAAGTAACTGTCGGTACCCTTTTTCCAATGTCTTCTCCATCCTAGCCTCTGCTGGGAGAAGTCTCCTCCCACTTCTCCATCGTAATTGTGGGCTCTGTTCCATTCTGATATACACATACCAAGGAATTCAACTTAGCCTCTCTCTTTTTGTTGCAACTCTGTCCATCAAACACTACACTAGAAGACAAAGAAGCCTACTAATGAAATCCACATTCCACCACAAATAGAGTGCTCCAAACAGGGTTTTGAATACCCAAATTTCATATCAGTATCTGTTACATATAATTCTGACTCTCATTAGCATTCTGTAGTTTTACACTGGTTAGACACCCAGTATAAAGGCCAGTACTTTAAGAATATATGCTAAAAAAAGATGGTATGTTAAGACATCTTATTGCTCGGCTACAGTAGGATAATGTAATATTATATTTCCAGAAGGCACCCATATGAAAGAGAATTGCTGAGGATTCTGGATGATTTAGTTAATGTAGAAGAGACAGCCACAGTACTTTTCCATCTAAAACGATGGTCCCCGTAATCAATTCTACTTCCACTAGAACTGACTTTCCTGAGCTTATTAGTTTAGATGTATGTAAAATTCACAAAGCACTCATATCTTATATAATTCTTTTGACAATATTGGAGTAAACTTCGGCTATCTTTTTGTCTTAGCTAACTCCATTTTTCATTCTGTTTGAATAGATCTCATTTGTTTCTTCTCTTTGTCATAAAATTCATTTAACCTGTTTCTATCTCAGTGGCCCTTGCATAGTTATCCTCTCTCATAGATGGGAACAATGAAGCTCAAAAAGTTAACAGGCACACAGATGAATACATATTAAAAAGCTAAGCAAAATTACCCAATCCATTCTTTTATCTCCAAATCTAGTACTGTGTTCATTACACCTCAGAATCCCATTCAAAAGGGCGTAACTGGGACTTAAGAAGAGGCTGTGGACAAGTGTTCCACATAAAGAAAGTATAAATGTTGACAAAATCGGTATGGGCGGTGGGGATTCTGAATAAAGAGCCTCATCAAACCAACAAACCACATTTCCTGCATTTTTCCCTGTAGCAAGGATGGTCTTTGAGGTGTGGACTGCATTTAGAAGAAGGTTTAGGTAACAGATTTATTTCTAACGCATCAAACACTTTGTATAAGGACAATTGGGTGGAGGGAAAGGGCTCATTTAATTCAATACTGCTGGTCTAGTTATGACTAGGAAATACATATGTTCTTATATTTCCTGCTTTGAGAACTGTGTCTAGTTACATGGCAGGAACTTTGGAGCCATATACGTATACTATCAAATGCTTTTTGTATCTCAGAATTTTTGTATACCCAACGTCCTTTAAAATTTTACATCTGCTTGTAGCCAGGAAATGTATTTCAAGAAATATTTGTCTCCATTGCATCCCATTCCCTCAGTTCTCTGACGTTAGTTCTCCCTTCTTTCCGTGGTGCTTTCCCACGGATGGGATCAAAAGCCTTTTCCTTTATTGCTCTTGGCATCTGGAAGAAGCTTCTTGCATTTCTCTGCATCGTTGACACTATCTCTTCTCTTTTTTTTTTCATATAGTTCTTGAAAGTCTCCTCTGTCTTGCCTAGAGCTCTCTTAATTTTCTTCTCCCTTTGTGGTCGTTTAACTGTGTAATTGTATTATTTAACTTTATGCATTATTTTGAGATTCTGTATATGTAAGTCACAGTGTGAATAAAGTGCTCCTTGAATTAGGTTTGTGGGTTCAATGGAAAGTTTTGCTTAAACAGTAGTTGCAGTAAGTTGGATTCTTTCCTGATACTTACTTTTGGCAATTTAAACCAATATGATACTGGAAAGGAAAAACTGCTTCTACACGGTCAACATAAGCTTTTTTACTTTTCATATAGAAATGATTCAGCATTAAACATGCTAACCATCCCCTCCCTATTTTAGTGAGTCCCCTAAATACTGCAATATGTATTATGTTATTTGGAAACTGGTTGTTATTAAATTACATAAATAGGCACTATAACACTGACAAGTTTCAAACTTACTAAGCCATATAAAAACACTGATAAATATTCTTGTTTATTTTGGCTTTGCTTTTAGGGTAATCTTCTGTCGTAGATACTTATGAGTTGCCTACCCATTATCTATTTCCTCTGGTCTCCCAACTAACAGAACCTCAATTTGAGACAGCAAGGTGACAGCAGTTAGGTATGCCAAAGGAACTTGTTCTGGTCAATGAGATAGAACCAGAAATATCTGGGGAGAGGTGGTTGGAAAACATTTTAAAGGGGGTATAAAGTCATTTGACCTCTGCCTGTTGCAATTTGCCCTTTGACTTTTTCTATTTCATCATTCTCATTCTTCCTATGAGGAAAGGAAAACAATGCCTATAAATTCAGCAACTATGCTGTGAGCCCGAGGAAAACAGTCCCACACAAGGAATGGAAGAGCTCAGTCAGAGAAAAGTCCGAGTTGCTGGTGACGTTATGGATCTGTCATGCCAACTTTGGACTACCTACTACCTATGTGAAAATTTCTTGATAGATGAGAAAAATAACTCCTTATTCTTTTAAGTGAACATAGCTCGGTTTCAGTTACAGAGTTACATTCAGTTACATCTGCATGTAAAACTTAATGATTATATTATCAGCATTGCAGTGGCTTAGGGGCTCCATTCTAGCTGCGCAACATGAAAGACAGATATCTTACTGCGGAGGTTGTCCTGACCCCTCCCCTTTGCATCTCTATAACCAGTCAGGTCTGGGTTGAGTGCTCCTACTACGCTTCAGTGGTGCTACTGCTTACTTCTGTCAAACCTTTTATTGTACAGATTTATAGTTGCTTGTTTGACTTTCATCACTTCTTAGATCAGGTTGCCTGGGAAACAAACAATAAGACAGAGATTTGCTTGGAGGAAGTATATTGCAGTGTATCCTCCAGATCAACACTTAGTGGTGGACTAAGGAAGAGGGAATGAAAAAAGGGAAGATTAAATCTGTGATTTAATCACAACAAGGGCTTCAGACAAAAAGAGGGGGAGGGGGCTGTGCTGCTGGGATAATTGGACAATTTTGAGGTAAGAGGACTGGAATATTGTATTAACCCCTTTCCCTCATACAACCAGTCTTTGGATATGGGCTTTTCTCAGGGAGGAAACAAGAATGTTAGCAAGGAGACTTTCTTTGGCTGAGGGCAATACTCAAAGGAACTTTCAGCTCACGGCCATCAGCTACTAACTCTTTAGCAGCTGGAGGAATGAGCACCACAGTCCTGGAAAGAGGATGTGCACTGTGGTAGACATGGAGAGGCTCTGCCCAAACTCCCTTTGAGGAAGCACTTTCTGTCCAACTGCTGGAATGTAGTCACCAGACAGTCATCACTGATCAGTCCCTTCAGGGACTGGCTCAGCTGCAAAGAGCTGCCTTCACCAAATTCTAGGGTGCTCCTTCCAGTGACATATCAATGGGGTGTAAAGCCCTATCCATTTTGGCCCTAAGCACGAAAACTCCAGTGGGACGTTTTAGCTCCAGAGTCCCCCTGGGAGTTGACTGAGGCTGTGCAGGTCAACATCACAGCTTGACTTCTGCATTTGCTCAGTCCTGCTTCCTCCTTCTACCTCCCACCAGTGTTGGTCCTATGGGCAATCCCTAATAAATGTCCTGCACACTAAACTCTGTTTCAGAATGTGCTTTCTGGAGAGTGTACCTGCAAACTCACTTGGCTTTCAGGCTGAGAATCATTTTTGTACATCTCTTCCCAACTTTATGTTCAATTACCTTGTTAGCTTTAAATCAGCCATAATGAGAGTACTTACATTATAGCATCCACCGTAGGCCAGTGCTTGTGCTGGTTGGATCCACTTGCTTCACTTAATAATTTATGGAAATAACTCCTTCAGAATCCTGGTGATCTCTTTTATTGGAGAAATTTACAGAAAAAAAGTTAGTGGGGGGATTAGCAGCCCCATTGCTGCAAATGATTTTGAGTTTGCAGTTGATTCTTTTTTTTTAATAGAAGTATAATTGACTTACAAGTTTATATTAATTTCAGGTGTACAACAGTGTGGTTTAATTTTTATGCATTACCAAAGTAATCACCATAAGTTTAGTTACTATCTGTCGCCATACAAATTTGTTACAGTATTCCCAATGCTGTACATTACATCCCTATGACTTTTTTATTTTGTAACTGGAAATTTGTACCACTTAATCACTCCTACCTGTTTCACTCATCCCACCATCCCCTCCCATCTGGCAACCACCAGCTCTCTGCATCTATGAGTCTGCTTCTGTTTTGTGTGTGTGTGTGTGTGTGTGTTTGTGTGTTTGTTTGTTTTTTAGATACCACATATAAGTGAAATCATATGGTATTTGTCTTTCTCTGACTTATTTTACTTAGTGTAGTACTCTCTATTCCATCCACATTATTGCAAATGACAAGATTTAATTCTTTTTCTATGGCTAATTATATACCACATCTTCTTTATTTATTCATCTATCAGTGGACACTTAGGTTGCTTCCATATCTTGACTATTGCAAATAATGCTTCAGTGAACATGGGGGTGCATATCTTTTGGAATTAGTGTTCTTGTTTTACTTATATAAATAGCCAGGAGTAGAATTGATGGATAATATGACAGTTCTATTTTTAATTTTTTGAGGAAACTCCATACAATTTTTCATAGCAGCTGTACCAATTTATGTTCCCAAAAACAGTGCATGAGGGTTTCTATTTTTCCACATCCTCTCCAACACTTGTTATTTGTTGTCTTTTTGATAATAGCCATTCTGACAAGAGTGAGATGACATCTCATTGTGCTTTTGATTTTCATTATCCTCATGATTAATGATGTTGAGCGTCTTTTCATGTCTGTTGGCTATCTCTATGTCTTCTTTGGAAAAATTGTCTATTCAAGTCCTCTGCCCTCTCATCAGTGTCTTACAGTTTTCCAAGTACAATTCTTTACCTCTTTGGTTAGATTTATTCCTAGGTATTTTATTCTTTTTGATGAAGTTGTAAATAGGCTTTTTTGCTTAATTTGTCTTTCTGATTATTTTATTGTTAGTGTATAGAAATGCAACAGATTTCTGCAAATTAATTTTGTATCCTACAACTTTACTGAATTCACTTATTAGTACTAATAGTTTTTTGATGGCATCTTTAGGATTTTCTACATAATAGTATTATGTCATCTGCAAACAAGGACAGTTTTGCTTCTTTCTTTCCAGTGTAGATTCCCTTTATTTGATTTATTCTTTTTTGTCTGATTGGTGTGTCTAGGGCTTAGAATGTAAATTGAAAAACAGTGGAGACAGTGGTCATCTTTGACTTGTTCTTAATCTTAGAGGATGTGATTTCAGCTTTTCACTCTGAGTATGTGTGGGCTGTAGGTTTGTCACGTGTGGCCTTTATTATATTGAAATATGTTCCCTCTATACTCATTTTGTTGAGAGCTTTTATCACACATGGATGTTGAATTTTGTGAAAAGCTTTTTCTGCATCTATTGAGATGATCATATGATTTTTATTCTTCAATTTGTTAACATAGTGAATCACACTGACTAATGAGCAAATATTGAACCATCCTTGCATCCCTGGGATAAATCCCACTTGATCATGGTGTATGGTCTTTATGATGTATTATTGAATTAAGTTTGTTAATATTTTTTGAGGATTTTTGCATCTAGACTCATCAGTGATATTGACCTGTAATTTTCCTTTTTTTGTGGTGTTTTTGGCATAAGGTTGATGCTAGCCTCATAGAGTGAATTCAGAAGCATTCCTTCCTCTTCAATTTTTTGGAATAGTTTGAGGAGGATATGTATTAATTCTTTTTTAAATGTTTGGTAGAATTCTGCTATGAAGTCATCTTGTCCTAGATTTTTGTTGGGAGTATTTTGATTACTGACTCAGTTTAATTACTGGTAATTGATCTGTTCATATTTTCTATTTCTCTCTGACTTAATCTTGAGAGACTTTATATTTCTAGAAATTTATTTATTTCTTCTAGGTTATCCATTTTATTGGTGTGTATTATTCATAGCAGTCTCTCATTTTTCTTTGTATTTCTGTGGTATCAGTAGTAACTTCTCTTTCATTTCTGTCCTTTGGGAGGAGTTCCCTCATTCAGACTCTTGGTGAGACTATGGTATAGCAGTAGTATATTATACTTTTGGGTCATACTCACAGAGTAAGTTAATCCACTTAAGAACCAAGTTTGGCTACGTGTGTTCTCCATCTGCAAGTGATAAAAATCTCCTCTTCCCACATATGACTATGGCTGGGAGTTAAGGAAGAGGTTTCAATAAAACAGAGATGGATGATATAGGGGTTTAGGTCATGTGCTTGTGCAGTTTACTTGGGACCTCTCATGTACCACTTCTGTGATACAGTGAATTGCTGTCAAACTTCTTATGACTTCAGATGTCTGACAGAACCTGACTATGGACAGGCAGTGCCGGACACATAGTTAATTGTTATCTCACAGTCAGGTGTTTTATATCAGGACCCAGTAGCAGACCATCCGCTCCATATGGAATGGCTTTGATACAGAACCTTAGGAGTCTAGGTTGTGTTTTCTACTACAGTTTGCCATCAACTCTGCACAGCAATTTTCGCATCACTGGTACTCCTGTACCATAGGATCTGCAGCAGCAGCACTGCTCACATTGTACCCTGATCCTGCTGCAGAACTTTTTTTCTCTGGTTTCCACTCAAAAGTGGCAGCCTTCTGTGTCACTTAGAAATTGGGCTGGAGTAGTTTATTTCCAAGTTAGAATACACTGCCTGTAGAACCCAAATAGACATAATAGGCATTGTGCTTTTTCCTTAGCAACAGAGGGTACAAGTGGCAATAATTTGTCCTTTCCTTTTTTCCTGTGATACAGTAATGCTGGACTCCTAAAAATTGTACTTTTCTCCTTCAATCAGTGGATCCTGGGTCCAAAAATTGGCTCAATATCAGAAACTTGTCAAGGGATTATGGCTTTTGGGGGAGGTGGTGGCCTTTACCCTCCTCCTCATCTATTACTGGTTTCTTTTATTTTATACATTGAGCATTATCCATTTTGATTACCTGTCTATCATGACCAGGGAGAACAATGGTCTTTTACTTATCTCCACAGCTTTATTGGATCTGAATTCCCATGGGTACAAGCCAAAAGAGTTCATGATATTCCAGAGCTCCAGTGCTTTGAATGCACCATCCTCAATTCCAAATTTCAGAGTTCCACTCTTTTCCCACCAGGGCCATGAACTAAACATAGCATACCTGCTGGGGCAGAGACTTCAACTTTCCCTAGAGCTGTGCAACTCTTGTAAGTCCTCAGCTTTTTAGCCTTTGGTTGCAGGAGATAAGAGTTTTATTATGCTGTCAAAGAGGTACTTTGATTTTCACACTTTTCCTTCATTGGTTGATTCAATAATCTAAGGTTTTCAGTCTTTCTCAAGATATCCAGATTACTCAACAGAGCCACCAGGTTCTTATTAACTTCATAATTAATATTTTGTGTTTCCTCTTAAGAGCCTGAGATATTGTACTTGCCAGTAAATTTCCTTCTATCAGTATCCCATCCTGGTTAATCACTTGTGAAAATTCTGACAACTGTACTCCTACAGCAATCGAAGGGCATTTATTGCTTCACTTACCCTAGTGATGACATCTTCATTGCCCTACAGCTGGCTCCAAAATCCCATTTTCTCAGTCCCAACAGCCTCCTAGCATCAATGCTCTTAGTTTGTTTTCCACAAAACAGACTCTGAGATGGAAAATTTTGTGCAGGAATTATATCACAGGAACCCTAGGGAGAAATATTCACTGGGAATAAGAGGTATGGGTCTTGCAGGTAAAGGGAGGAGTCACAGTGCAAATCAGTTGCAATACAGGCTTCAACCAAATCCCCAGGAAGCTCTGGAATTCCTGGGATGTTGCTTCACAGTTATTTTCCTTGAGGCAGGGGAGCCAGGATTTTATTCACTCATAGAAACTAGTCATTGGATATAGATTGCTTCTGGGGAAGAAGTATGATATATCAAACAGATCTCTTCACTTATGGGAAATTCTCAGAGGGACCCAGCTGGGTGTCATCAACCCTCCCAGTGGCTGGGCGAATGAGCACCTTGTGCATGAAGGAAGGATCTGAGCATGGTGCTTATTGCACCATGTCTGGACTCTGAACTTCTTTCAGAGAATATGACTTGTTAATCTTCACATACTTGGAGCCAAAGATGATGCCTGGCATTTAGTAGAAGATTGAGAACTCTGAATAAATCTAATACTAGCAATAATGAACAGACTGGTACAGTTCTTTGTTAGTCAAAGATTTGAAATAATTATTTATCATTTTTATTTAAACAGAAGAAAATATGAAGAGTTATTCTTTTAAGTTTGAGATCATTAATAGCAAAACCTATTCACTTATTTTTCATCATCTCAACACTTGTTGAGTGTTTTAATATGTGCTAGGCATTATGTAACACATTAAGGCAAATGATTTCTCTTAATGGAACATATATTTCAGCCCTCTCATTTTGTTAAAGAAAACAGCTAGCTTCCCTTTTCCTTTTTCTTAGCTTTGTTTGTACAGGCAGCATGGAAATTGATGCTATCTCATGCTCTTTGAGTCTCCACTTGAATTATAATCTTCTCTGCTGTTTTATGGCTAACATTTGTTGTATAGGGGAAAATAATGATAATTGTTGTAGCAGACACTCCCATTACACTTGTGTGCTTAGAGACTTCATTCTATTTGGAACCAGACTAGAGATGGGAACAATGGCAATCTAAAATAGACAATCATCTAAATTAAAACTTTTAAATTGTAATTCCCCAATGGTGGCATGTGCTGATATAAGGATATATGCAAAGTGTTTCTTCCTCAAAATGAAATTCCTCTTCATAAACCTTTTTCTACAAGTCACAATGAAACTACTGCAATGCTGGATATTTCTTCACTTGTGTTTGCTGCAAAGATCAGTGGCACATCGTTGTCTTAATTGACAATTGGCTAGAAATTATATGACGACTTTCATTAATCACCTTAGTGTTTCTCACTGGTTTATCACACAGATTACCTAGATTAAAAGATATGCCATGCAACTATTCAAATATAGAAATTGTTTGAAAATATACTCTTTTTTTCACAATAGACTATTGAATCAGTAAACAGATAACATGCTAACTTCCTAAAGTAGATGTTTCTTAGAGCAAAGCTGTGACCATCTCAACACATGTTTTACTAAACTTCTGTATCCTTCTCAAAGATGCTAAAAGAATTACCAATTTGACCCTTTACAAATACCCAATCAAATCAAAAACATACATATTTTAGGTGACATCAATACAGTAGGAAGCAAAATGGCTATTTTCTTTGACCAACATGTCCTATGTTGTGTTGACAAAACCACTAGAGGAAGCATGTGCTCCAGGAGTGGGGAGTATTCAGGTCTGCAGTATACTCAATATGAATTTATTGTCTCATAAATCATTAATTTTCAAAAGTATTTCTATTACACATTAGTCTTCTGCATTATTTCTTCCCAATTCTCACCTATAATCTTATCCTGGAGTTGCCATTTTTCATTCTTTTAGTAATTTAAATAATTTGTGTGTAATTTGAATAACACTGTTTCTAGAAATGTATATAACATTTGGGTATTAAAGTATAAGAACTCTATATTATTATCAGAGATAATTCTGCTTTAGAGAAGACTAGGGTTTTGTTTTGCCTAAATTAATAACAGAAGTACTTACATTAATTTGGTAAGAGTCTAATCCATTTGTATCTGATATCGCAAGTTTAGCCAACCTTTTAAATTTATTGTTATTATTATTTTTTACCAAAAATTAGCAACAAAAGAGAGTCTTACAGTGGGTATTTAAAGTAGTTTTCTGTTGATTTCTATATAAATTATTGATCTAGTTCAGTGATTTTCTGGCATTGATGTGCATGGGAGTTACCGAGGGATGTTGTTAAAATGCAGATTCTGTTAGGAGGTCAGACAGGGCCTGAGAACCCTGCATTTCTAACAAGTTTTCAGAAGATGTCAATGCTGCTGATCTATGGAACACACTTTGGTAGCAAAGGTCTAGTTGATGTGTTCTCCCACTGACAAATTATAATTGTACAAATATAAACAACTTGCCTATGAGAAAGTAAGCCATTATAAAACATCATTCATGCCTAGTAAAGGAAAAAGAAACTAGGAAAATTGTCTCAGAAGATTGGATACAAAATATGTTTGAAAAAAACATATAAATTGAAAATAATATATGAGGAAAAATAACTCTAAGAGAAAATGATAGTTCAAAATTGGCAAAAGTTCTAGCCAACCTCTGTTATGTGAGCTCTGTCTTGAAATTGTTTTTATTTCTTGGAAATGGTGAGCACAGACTTCTTTACAGGTATCATTTTGACATTCTTTCTGAGATGCTTAGTAACAGCTAGTAGTATATCATGGAAACAGTGGGATGTGAAATAGGAGTTGGACTAAAGCTTTCTGCTTTGAGTATAAAAGAGAGACTGTTAATATTTGGAAAAAGTTAGGTGAAATTGCTGTTCAAACTCTACTACAAGTATACTTATCCCTGGGGAAATCACTACATTTCCATGTCTATCATTTTTAGTATTAAATATGGAAGTGTATTAAACATTCTCAAAAATTCCTTCCAACTTTAATAGCCTATGATGTTATGATTCTGGTATACATTCAAGGAACGATTTTATAGCCTACTTCCTGAACTCTCACAAAATTTTTTTCTTAGCCTGTTGAGACTGATGCCAGCCAACAGCAGCATATGGCAAAACATCTCAGATTCCTCTTTCCAATCTCTTTTCAAACTCTAAAGCTACATTTTAGTTCTCCAATAAATAACCAATTCTCTTTATCCATCTTTTTTTCTTCCAACATCACCCAGCCTAATGAATCCCAAATTGCTTGTTCTGACATGCTCAGCTAGATGTTACTATTTAAGGTCAATCTTAATTCCAACTTCTCAAGTTTACTCCTGAACTTCTAGAGATAATCATGAAACACAGACCATCTATTAGGGCTTCTTAGAATTAAACAATCAGGACAATGAATATTTTAGGCTTGAAACAAATGTAACAAAGATAGTAATAATAATAACCTAATGTAAATTAAAAGCACTGATATAATTGAAAATTCCTGAACTTCATTACAAACCAGTAAATTAAGAAACCTTATAAAATGATGATTCAATTCACACACACAGGTACTTCCAGTTAATGCTTTAAAAATACAAAATTTATGTAATATAAGTGAATCTTAAAAGGCTGGTTCATACCTGAAGTTTCAGAAACCCATCATTATATAAAGTAAAGCAGCACTTGTGTAATTGAAAAAGAACCTGTCTTCCTGAGAGATATAGATACATTATAGAAACTCTGAATTAATGGAGGATACAAACAAAGGAATATATTCAAGCTTCACATTTAGGGATTAAATGAGCAAGCATGATGCTGTTGCTAATATAGTATACTAACAATTGGCTCTCAAATAAGCTAATCAATGAATTAAATTTCTACAGTAATTTTAATTTTGAGAATAACTTAAAATAAAAATAACACTGAACGCTTTGTAACAGGATGATTATAATAGGCTATAAATTCTACCCAAGATATCAATTAAGTTTATTTGATAAAGCTAATGCTGATACACTGACAATTATTGCTATGCTTTTAGTAAGTTTTCTTATTTATAAGTTATAAACTTTCACAATCCATAAGGCATTTGTGTTGTCTTTCAATAAAATTTAGGCATTTTAAAATAAAGGTGAAAACTATAAATGTAAGCCATGTGAAGAAAGGGGTGGTATATAGAAATAACCTAAATGTTTCTTAATGGTTCAATGGATAAAGAAATGTAATATATATACATATATAAAGATATGCATAAAAAGGAGGAGATCATGTCAATTGTGACAACATAGATGAACCAGGACCTGGGAGGGCATTATGCTAAGTGAAATAAGCCAAACAGAGAAAGACAAATACTGCCTAGCATCACTTATATTTGGAGTAAAAAAAAAAAAGTTGAAGTTATAGAAAAAGAGATTAGAAAAGTGGGGTTGCCAGGGGCTGGGATGTGAGATTAATAGGGAGAGGTTGGTAAAGGGTGATAACTTTCAGTTATGAGAAGAATAAGGTCTGAGGATATAATGTATAATATAGTGACTATAGTTGATAATACCATATAGTATAATTGAAATTTGTTAAGAGAATAGAACTTAAGTGTTCTCTCATACATTCCCCCCAAAAAGTAGATATGTGAGGTGGTAGATGTGCTAATTAACTCAATGAGGGTAAATTCTTTCAAGTGTATATGTATATCAAATTATCTTGTTGTACTCTTTGAATAGCTCACAACTTTATATGTCTATTATACCACAATGAAGCTGAAAAAAATCTGGAAAACTGTATCCAAGATAAATACACAAGTAAGAGGTTATTTTTAAAATTGGCAATGATTGAAGGATAATAGAGAAGAAGGATTAAAGGCATTAATTACACAACAGATAAAGAATAAACAGAACTTGCTTAAAATGTAGTATAAAACTGTCTAGTTAGTCAGAGAATAAAGATATTTTTATTTCATTAAAAAATAAAAGATAGGGATTATGTTAAACAGTGATTTAAATATGAAATGATTACATAATCATTTCAGCTCTAAGCTTTCTAACACTAAAGCACCAATAAAACCAAATAGGTTGTAAGATCTCCTCTGATCACAGGGAGCATACTGATGCTTCAAGAGAAATAAATATTTTCCTGACAATAAAATAATGAACATTTATCATATAGTTTCCCTATAATGGTTATTGAGGAACATAATGGAAAGTTCTGAAGAAGCTAGAACTTATAGCTTATAGCTATTTTTTATACCTATCCTTAATAGATGCAAAAGCAATGGTTAAAAAATGAACTTATTTCTGGGAAGGTGGCAGAATAGGAAGCACTAGAAATCTTTCTCCCCACTTATACGACAGCCATACTGGCAGAATCTATCTCATGTAAATATTTTGAAACTCCAGAATCTATTAAAGGCTTGCAATTCCCAGGAAAGGGCGTGAATGATAAATTGTGGTTAATTTCAGTCAGTCTCAAGTTCTGGCACAGTAGCAACTACCTATTTACTGCATATCAGCCCCATGGCAGGCAGCTGTCAAGAGTTCCTAGAGTAGGTTACACACAGCTTGTGGGAGCCAGGATGGACAGAAAAGACCCTGTTCTCCAAATACCAGGTATCTCTTCTCTGATCACAGAGGTTTAGACAAAGAAGCAGCAACCATTGTTATTCTGCTTCTCCAGTTGATGCAAGTCCATCTCCCTTAGGCTGAGGACTTATATTTAAGGGAATTTAAAGGGCTAGTGCCCTTTTATTCCCTTTCATCTTTCTCTTTTCCCTTTTTGAGAGCCAGGCATTGAAGACTCTAACATTCAAAAGCAACTGCAAATACCAGTAAATTAGAAAGACACTGCACATATGCAAGGAAAAGTGCAGGTTTATGAAAAAATTAAGAAGATTCTTAAGTTTACACTTCAGGAACAGAGACAGTACACAAAAATAAAAAAAAGCAAAGCTTGGGGAAGGGGAGACTCTAATTTCCATAATTACCACATTATTAGGTTCAAATATCCAATCCGCAACAACAACAACAAAAACACATGAATACAAGAAAACAGGAAAGCATGACACATTCAAAGGAAGAAAAATAAACCAACAGGAATTATCTCAGAAAAATACCCAATTGTGGATCTACTAGACAAAGACATTAGCAAAAGATTTTAATAGACAATTAAAGAACTAAAGGAAGACATAAAGAAAGTGAAGGAAATGTTGTATGAAAAAAATTCAAGTGTATGTTAAGAGATAGAAAGTCTAACAAGAAATCAGAAAGAAATTCTGGAGCTGAAAAATACAGTAACAGGGAGAGAAGGTACATCTCAGTGGTAGAGTGAAGTGCTTAGCATGCAAAAGGTCCTAGGTTCAACCCCTGGTACCGCCATTAAAAAATAATGACACTAATAAATAAATGAACATAATTACCTCCCTCCCCTCTAAAAAAGAGAAAACTATAGTACTAAAGGAAATTTCCCTACAGTGATTCAAAGGCAAATTTGAGCAGGCAAGTAAAAGAAACCATTTACGAATTTGAAGATAGGACAATGGAACTGATCAAGTCTGAGGAACAGAAAGAATAAAAGATGGAAGAAAAGTGAACAGAGCCTAAAGTACCTATAGGATACAATCAAGTGGACCAGTATACACGTTGTGGGGATTCCAGAAAGAGAAGACAGAATATTTGAAGAGATAATGGCCAAAAACTTCCTGAATTTAATGAAAGACATGTGTTGTTCTAGTCCTCTAATTTCTTATCTTCTGTCTGGTTTCTCTATCCATTGTTCAAAGCAGAGTATTGAAGTCTCCAACTATTACTATTATTGTAGACCTCTTCACTTCTATCAATTTTTGATCCATATATTTTGATGATCTGCTATTAGGTGTATAAGTGTTTCCAATTATTATATATTCTTGCTGTATTGAATATTTTATTAATATATAATGTTCTTCTTTGTTACTTGTAAACTTTTGATTTATAATCTATTTTGTCTGATATTAGTATAGCCCCTGTGCTCTCTTTTGGCTACTATTTGCATGGAATTTCTTTTTCCATTCTTTAACTTTCAACCTATTTGTTTCTTTAGGTCTAAAGTGAGTTTTTTTGTAGACAGTATATATTTGGATTTTTTTTTGTAATTGTTGTTTTTTATTTGTTTAATTTTGTTCTTAATCCATTCTGCCAATCTCAGTCTCAGTCCTTTTTATTGGAGATTTTAATCCATTTACATTTAAAGTAATTACTGATAAGAAGGAACTTACTTCTGTCTTTTTGCTATTTTTTTACATGACTTTTGCTTTTTTATTCCTCATTTCCTCACTACTATCTTCTTTTGTGTTAGTTTCTTTTTTATAGTGAAAAATTTAAATTCCTTTCTCATTTACTTATGTGTTTATTCTTTAGCTACTTTTTTTGTGGTTACCATAGTAATCACATTAAAAGATATAATACTAATTTGAATTTATGTCAGCTTAACTTCAATGATAAATAAAAACCTTTGTTCCTTTTACAGCTCTATTCCCTTTCCTTTCAGTCTTTGATGTCATAGAATTACATCTTTAAACATTGTGTGTCCTAAAACAAATTAATTATTTTAATTCATTAGTCTCTTTAGTATTATAGAAAACAAAATGCAGAGTTGCAAACCAAAATGACAATGATATTAGCTTTTAAACTAAGAATTTTTAATATATTAACCTCTTAAATCATGTAGAAAACAACAACAACAAAAGGATTTACACACCATTATTATAGTAATATTAGCCTTAATTGTCTATGTATTTACCTTTAATGAGGTCTTTATCTTTTCAAACTGCTTTCAGTTACTGTCTAGTATCCTTTCATTTCAACCTGTAGGACTCCTTTTAGCATTTCTTGTAAGGCAGCTTTAGTGGTAATGAACTCCACTAATGATTGTTTATCTGGGAAAATCTTGATTCCTCCCTAACCTTTGAAGGACAGTTTATCTGAATATAGGATTTTTGGCTGACAGTTTTTTTTTTTTTTCCCTTTTATCACTTTGAATATATCAGCCCACTGCCTTCTGGCCTCCAAAACTTTTGGTGAAAAATATGCTAAATATATTATTGAGGATCCCTTGTATGAGTCACTTCTCTCTTGCTGCTTTCAAAATTCTCTTTGTCTTTGGCCTGGTATGTTGCATACCACATGCAAATAAGCTTAAGAATTTGCCTCAAGAGAGAGCAATAAGTATGGAGGAGGTGTATCCATAGAAGGTATGAGAAAGCCTCAGAGTCTCTAGCAATGTTACAGAGGACTTTGTCTCCCAAAGTCACTTATAACTGGAACAGGTGACTTACTTCAAAGGTGAAGACAGAAACTTGGCAAGACATCAAAAAACATAAAAACTCAAGGGAAAATGACACCACAGACAAATCACAGTAATAGTCCAGTAACCAACCACAAAGACATGGGATTCTATGATTTATCCAATAAAGAATTCAAAACTTCTGTTTTAAGAAAGCACAGTAGGTTACAATAATACAAGAGACACAGTTCAACAAAATCAGGGAAACAATACATGAAAAACTAAGAATTTTAAAAAAGAGATGGAAATCATAAAAAAGAAGCAAACAGAAATTATGGAGCTGAAGAATACAATGCATAAAATGTAAAATGCAATAGACAGCATCAACAACAGAATGAATCACGTAGAATAAAGGGTCTGTGAATTAAGAGACAGGATCTTTGAAATTATCTAGACAGAAGAGAACAGAGGAAAAGTAACTAAAACAGTGAACAAAACCAATGTGATCTAAGGGATACCATCAAAAGAAACAATCTACGAATTATTGGAATCCCAGAAAGAAAAGAATGGGAGAGATGGACAGAAAGCTTATATAAAGAAACAATGTCAGAAAACTCCCCAAATCTGAGGAGATAATTGGATACTTAAGTTCATGAATCTTACAGATCACCAAACAAACTCACCTTAAAAGATATCTTCCAAGACTCGTTAGAATGAAACTGTCAAAAATCACAGACGAAGTGAGAATCTTAAAAGCAGCAAGAAAAAAGAAGCTTGTAGCTTACAGGGGAATCTTCATAAGGCTATCACTGGATTTCTTAGTACCTTTGCAGATCACGAGAGATGATACGTTGAAATAAAAAGAAAATAAACTTAATATCACCAACCAAGTATACCATATTTTGCAAAGTTGTCCTTCAGAATTGAAGGAGAGATTATCACTTTCCCAGACCAAGAAGAGCTGCAAAAGTTTATCACCACTAGAACTACCTTATAAGAAATGCTGAAAATTATTCAAGCTGAAATAAAAGGATGGCACTTATTAACATGGAAACATGGAAATATAAAACACACCAGTAAAAATAAATATATAGTCAAATACAGAATATTCTAATACTATAATATGGTAGTGTATTAACCACAAAGCTCTAGCATAAGGTATAAAGGAAAAAGTGTTAAAAATACCTAGCTACAATAATTTGCTAATGAATATATAATATAAAAAGGGAAACTGTGATCAAAAAATGTAAAATGGGGAGGAGTGGTAAAAAGAGTTTTTCTATGCAATTAAATTAAGTTGTTATCAGTATAAAATAGACTATTATATCTATTAATTTGTAAGCCTTAGGGAAAACAAAACAAACAAACAAAAAACAAACAAAACATATAGAAGAGACACACAAATTGAAGATAAGGGAATCAAATTATACTACTAAGGAAAATCATCAGTTCATAAAGTAAGACAGCACCATTGGTGGGAATGTAAATTAGTATAGCCACTATACAGACAGTCATCAAAACATTAATAATAGAACTACAATATGATCCAGCAATCCCACTTCTGTATATATATCCAAGAAAATAAAATCAGGATCTTGAAGAGATATCTCTACTGTCATATTCATGATGTTATTCACCATAGCCAAGCTATGGAAACAATCTAAGTGTCTGTCTATGAATTAATGCATAAAGAAAATGTGATATATATATACCATGAATTATTTTTTAGTAGATAAAAGGAAATCCTGTCATTTGCAACAATATAAACAGACCTTGAAGGAATGCTATTAAGTGATATTAGTCAGAGAATGATAAATACTGTGTGATATTACTTACATATGGAATCTAAAAAAGCTGAGCTCATTAGAACAGAGAGCAGAATGGTGATTGTCAGGGGCTAGAGTTGGGGGAAATGAGATGGTGGTCAAAGGGTACAATTCTAGTTTTAAGGTAAATAAGTTATGGAGACCTGATGACAGCATGTTGACCACAGTTAACAATACTGTTTTATATACTTGAAAGCTGCCAAGAGAATACACCCTAAATGTTCTCACCACAAAAAAAGAATGGCAATTATGTTAAGCAATGGAGTTGTTAACTAACCCTACTGTGGTAATCATTTCAAAACATACGTGTATCAAATCATCATGATGTATACCTTAAACTTATACAATGTTATATGTGAATGATAGCTCAATAAAACAAAAAAAGAAAAAGATCTCCAATCAGCAACTTAACTTTACAACTTAAAGAACTAGAAAAGATGAGCAAACTAAAACCAAAGTTAGTAGAAGAAAAGAAACAATAAAAATTAGAGAAGAGAGATATAAAATAGAGAACAGAAAAAGAGTAAACATTTTTTAAAGAGTTGATTCTTTGTAAAGATCAACAAAATTGATAAACCTTTAGCTTGATAAACTAAGGAAAAAGGAAAGAAGGCTAAATTTCTATAATCAGAAGTTAAAGTGGGTACATTACTACTGATTCTACAGAAATAAAAACGAATTATAAGAGTTTTATGAATAATTACTTTATCAGCAAATTTTACCAAATATTTAAAAAGAAACTAAAAGCTATTCTTCTGAAATCTTTTCAAACAACTGAGCAGGAGGAAACTCCCTAATTTATTTCATGAGGCTCGTATTATCCTCATAGTAAAGACAGAGACACTACCAAGACTACACTAAAAAGACTACATAGCAATATCCCTAATGAGCATCCATGGAAAACGTCTTAAAAAACACTAACCTGATTCAGCAGCATATTTGAAGGATTATACACCATGACTGAGTAGCACTTACTCCTGGAATGCAAGGCTATTTCAACATATCAAAGTCAATCAATACAATATACCACACCAACAGAATATAGGGGGAAAAACCACATGGTCATATCAACTGATGCAGAAAAAGCATTTGATAAAGTTCAACACACAGCATGATGAAAACATTTAGCAAACTAGAAATAGAAGAAAACTATCTCAACTTAATAAAAGCCATGTATGAAAAACCCACATCATACAACATGCTCAATGGTAAAAGACTGAAAGTTTTTCCTCAAGGATGCCTGCTGTCTCTACTTCTAGCCAACATAGTACCGGAAGTCCTAGTCAGAGTAATTAGATAAGTAAAAGAAAGATCTCAAAATTGGAAAGAAAGAAGTAAAATGAACTGTATTCACAGACTATATAATCTTATATGTGGAAAACATTAAGCATCCAGAAGAAGGCCCTTAGAACTAATAAATGAATTCAGTAAACTTGCAGGATACAAAGCTAACACACAAAAATCAATTGCATTATATTCCATAATGATGAACAATTTAAAAAGGAAGTTAAGAAAACAATCCTATTTATATTAGCAAGAGTAGAATATTTAAGAATTAACTTAACCAAGGAGGTGAAAGATTTGTACCAAAAAATTGCAGAACATTTTCAAAGAAATTAAAGAAGACATAAATAAATGGAAAGACATCTCATGTTCATACATTGAAAGATTTAATATTGCTAAGATATGACTACCCAAAATGATCTCCAGATTTAATTCAATTACTGTCAAAAATCCCAGTAAGATTTTTTGTGTGTGTGGAAATAAGAAAAACCTATCCTGAAATTCATGTGGAATCTCAAGTGACCCTGAATAGCCAAAATAATCCTGAAAAATAAGAATGAAATTGGAGGACTAACACTTCTTGATTTATTATACAAAGCTACAGTAATCAAAATTTTGTGTTTGATATAAAGACAGACATATAAACCAATGGACTAGAATAGAGTCCAGTAACAAACTTTCATACATATGGTCAAATGATTTTTTGACTAGAGTCCCAAGACCATTCAATGGGGAAAGGACAGTCTTGGGTATCCACATGCAAAAGAATGGGTTGGATCCTGACCTAACACCATATACAAAAGTTAGCTCAAAATGGATGCATGACCTAAATCTATAAAACTGTTAGAACAAAACATAGGTGAAAAACTTCATGACATTGTATTTGGCAATAATTTATTAGGTATGACACTAAAGACACAGGCAACAACAATAAAACAGACAAATTATACTTCGTGACAATTAAAAAATTTTTGTGCATCAAAAGACACTATCAAAAGAGTAAAAAGGCAATCCACAGAATAGGGAAAAGTATTTGAAAATCATATCTGACAAGAGGTTAATATCCAAAATAGATACAAAACTCCTAAAACTCAACAACAAAAACAACAAAAAACCACCAGATCAAAAAATGGGCAAAGGATTTCAATAGACATTTCTCCAAAGAAGATATGCAAGTGGCTAATAAGCACATGAAGAGTTGCCAAACATTACTAATCGTTAGGGAAATACAAATCAAAACTGCAATGAGGTACCACTTCATACCTATTAGGATGGCTAATACCAAAAACCAACCAACCAACCAACCAACAAACAAAACCCCAGAAAATAACAATCGCTGACAAGAATGTGCAGAAATTAAAACTCTTTTGCACTGTTGGTGGGAATGTAAAATGGCACAGCTGCTGTAGAAAACAGTATGGTGAGTCCTGAAAAAATTAAAAATAGAATTACCATATAATCCAGCAATTCTACTTCTGACTGTATACTCAAAAGAATTGAAAAGTCCTCAAATATTGTGCACACATGTTCATAACAGCATTTTTCATCTTTACTGGATTCTTGGACAACATCCACAGGCAATGATAAGCCTTACAAAGAGTCCCTGAGGCTTCTCTAAGCAGGAAAGTCCTCCCCAAACCCTCTGACAGCCCCTCTACTTTATTCCTATGTGGAAACCAGCTCTTGAAAAGAGAGGGTGACATACCAGAAAATGACTGAGTTCAAACCTGAGTGAGATAACTGATAATCATGAACATGACAGAGTTTTCTATAAGCAACTAGATTAAGTTTTCTGTATCAGGCAAAATAGAGGCTCAATGTAGACATTTTAGTTCAGTTGTGTAAAATAAGTACAAGTGACCCTGAACAACATGGGTTTGAACAGCATGGGTCCACTTATAAGTCGGTATTTTTCAATAGTAAATACTACAGTATTACACAACCCTGGGTTAGCAGACCCTGAGGACGTGGAGGAATGATTATAAATTATACTCAGATTAACCCTTGAGTTGTTCAAGGCTCAACTGTTAAGTGAAGTTTTAGCACATTCGAGTCTGTGGTTTAGCAACTGTGTGCACACCACAAGGACATAAAATGAAAGGAGAAATCACAAAGTAAAAATGGCTTGCTTGTTACTGGATTTGTTTGACCTCCTTTGGCATTAGTTCAAAAAGCAGACCTAACAGAAACGTGCCCTATCATCAGGAGATTTCTAAGCTAAAGATAAATTATCCTGGTCTTGTCCAGTTGGACCTGCGTTGCTGTGTTAATACCAGCAAGGGGACAACACTACATCTGATTCTATGGCACATTTCCTTCTACTTCATCACAGAAGAAGATAGATATTTGTTTTACCCAATGTTGTAATTGGAGACATTGAAACACAGAGCTGCAAGGACCTTCCCTTGTAATTTATAAATACAACATTAGCTCCCCTACAACTAACAAATGATTTATCCTGTTAAGCTCTGCTTCCCATTTGATCTTTTTCTAGTTTTAAAAAAAAGATTCTGGTTACTGTCAGGCTAATAATGGATTTCTACTGGGAATTATCCACAGACTTATAGAAAACATGCTAGTCATTTAGTCCAGGGCCAGTCCTAGGTAGATATTGGGACCAAAAAACACATCCTCTGTAATTTTCCACATTCATCTCAGCTTACCAAGGAAGAAATAGTCTTATTTAGAATGACTTTTAAAATAGCTGGGATACGTTGCTAGCCTGGGTTTCTCTAGATTAGAGAAAATGTGTCAGTTGAATTTTCAGCCACATAACTCTCTTCAATATGTCTGAAAGGTTGTGTAATATAGTTCTTTTCCATAACAAAAACAAACTGTTTTGAGAATATTTTAACTTACACTACTGAATGATAACTACGTAGAATTTACTGAACAATGAACTGAGTTTGGCTACAAACAGCATTCTATAAATAGCACTAAGAATTGGGCTGCTCTCAGTTTTTAATTCCTCTACTCCAGTGAATTGAAACTTAGTCTGATGAGCCTGATGGGAATACCTCTGTTGTTACAATAGCCATGTTCTCTTCTTTGCCTGATCATCTTTAGTTTCTCAGGTTAATGACTTCCTATTATCCATGTTCACACCTATTATAGAAATTGTGAGACTTTTGTTCTACAGCTGCTCAAAATCCACATTTCAGTGCATTCGTATTTGTGTGATTCTAACTCTTATCGTTACTACTCATTAGGTACTAATTTTTCGTTATTGGAGATTTGCTGTTTTTCAGTGCTTTCTCACAGAAATGCTTGCTATAACTGCTCATGGTCTTAAGAAAGAAAGCATGTGTCAGTCGTGTTTTTTCATGGCTTGGCGGGGTCTGCGTCTTTACCTTCTGCATTGAATCTGTGGTCCTTGTTTCTGTGAGGGGCAACACTACCTATCAGATGTTCAGGCTGAAACTTAGAAGTCATTCTAGGATCTTTCCTTCTCTCTCTCCTCCACCAAATTAATTTTTGAGTTTTGTTGGTTCTACTTCTTGTATCTGCCTATTGCTTTCTACTTCTTGCCCTAATTCAGGTTTTCATCAATGCTTAGTTGAAATTTTGTTGTATTATTTTAACTTAATTCAGAGTGTCGCCAGAGTGAACCTTCCAATGAGCAAATCTAACATCAGTACTCTCCTGCTCTGAGTAATTTGTAGTGCCCCATTGCCTCTTTGTTTGTATTATGTCTTTTTGCAATTTAGACTCCAGCCACATTAAATTCCTTGATGGCTCCATGCTTGCTCACATCTTCTTGCCTTTGCATAATGTTTTCATTGCCTGATCACAGCTCAAGTTTATATGCTTAGCAAATTCCTACAGGTGATTGAGATTTTAGCTCAATTTACCTCTTTTGAGAAGCCTTCTCCAACTCCCCCAGGCAAACTAAGCTGCTGCTTTTTCTGTGCTGCCACTTCTACTCCCATCAAAGAGTCATTATGTTTATTATGGGTTTGTTTCCTTTCTGACTCCCTCACAACATCCCAAGTTTACACTGATAATTGGAGCAATTAAGTAATTTGCCTAAGGCCACTTAGCTTGGTAGTGATAGAGCAAAAATTGGAATATAGATGGTCTGACTTTAAAAATCAGGGGTTTAACCCACTAGTCTGCCAACTACTGTCATTCATTATGGAAATTATTGGTTACAGAATGCCATTGATCTACTGTGTCAGGGTAGGTAAGCTAACATTTTTTCTGGCTTTGTCAGTATGACATGAGATTTTGAGTTGAAAAGGGCTTTCCACCAGGCTGAAATCATATAACTATTGTAAGGACATTTCTTGAGTTATCTCTATTAACTGATCTTTCTGACCGAAACATTTTGGTGTTTTCTGTTTGACTATTGGTGGTCCTCTATGTTCAGGCTACATTAATGACCTCAAAACTCTTTCTTTGCCAAAGATCTCCTCTCACTCTTCCCCTAACCCAAAAAGTATTCTAAGCTTCATTTCCATCAGTCTTACTCAAACCACACTGCCAACTAATTGTGAAAAGAATTTAGTGAACCTACAGTGTCAGTTATCTATAATTTGCACTGTAATAGGAAATTCTCAGACATAAAAACTTTTAAGGTTCAGATGTTTGGGTCTCTTGTGAGACCCAATGACAGGTTGTGGGTTTGAAAGGACATACTGTCTAGAACTTGTCTCAAATCACAATGATTAGATAAACTTCTCCCTGAATGAAGCTGGTCCTGCTTAGAAATTACCTTTTAACCTTGAAAAACTTGCTACCAACATATAGCAATGAAAACATGAGATTTTCTTCCAGTAGTTTACTCCTCCTAAATATAGCTCATAGGTGTATGAGCGGCTCCCAATCTTAAATTTTCAAGTCAGTTGCTTCTACTCCACAGGCAAGAGGAAATAAATTACACTGCTGATGCAGACTACCCTATAGGAGTTCCTGAATTCACTTTACTTCTCTACAATTCACATCACTTCATTTAATTCCATTGTTTTAAAATTATCTGCTATGAACTCATCCTCCATTAAACACACAGAACTAATGAAAAATTAATCATTTGATGTCTTTTTGCATTTCTTGTAAAGCCTAACACCATATTTTATAATCTAGTGGTTATTTGTAAACCTCATATTTAACACAATGTTTTATCAATCTTTTGATTAATAGAGAATATTTGCTTCACTTGCCCATTAAGCAGGTTTAAGATAGTAAAACCAAAGAGAAGAAATATTCTCTTCTTGCAATACTCAGAAATCTAGTACTGTAAAGGGGGACATAACACAACTTCTCAAACCCCGAAGCATGGATAAGAACTTAGAACAAAACTTACTTAAGCATTCTGGACCTATGAAACGTTTTCATGTTCATTGTGGTTTATGACAATACCATTCAAAGAAAACACTAATGACATTCCAATACTTTTTAATAGTTAACCTGAGAAAATGTAAAATATGGGTAACCTGTTTTTAAAATGTAAATTAGAAAAACTAAGTGTAAGTTATTGTTGGCATGGAGGTATTGTTGGCATTGCTTTGATTTTGGGTCATATGGAGCTGACAGTATGTAGATGAGTGGGACAAGACAGAGAGAGAGCAAAAGTACAATTATTAAAGCAAGCCTCTTCCCCATGGGCTGCTTGAAATTGGTTGAAATTTTCTTTGTAATCTTTGCTATACCCATTAAGTTGAAACATTAACCTCTCTCTGGGAGATCAGAGAATGGAGCCAAATGGCCATATTTCATGATGCATATATCGATCTGAGAGAGGAGATGTTGTGAGAGAAAAGAATGACATTTCCCTTCAAGTGGTAGTTCAGATTGAGAAATCAGACCACTGCTGAAAGACTAGTTTTGACGCCATCAGGAGACTGCATACAACTGTTCTTTTGGTATACAACTACTCCTTTTTACTCAAGTACACACTGTAATTTTATGTCTTTGCAACTGTACTTTTTCCTTTCTCTAAAATGAGATAGCTGTGCTATCTTCTTTAATTAATCCTCATATTCATTTTTTAAAACTCTGATTAAAAGCTGAATATGCAAAGATTTTTACTAATATATTTCTCATTACATTGTGCATGTTGATTTCCTTTATATAATAAAGCATAGGTTATTTGAGGGTTATGATTTTTTTTCCATCTTTGTATCTGAAGAATGTGTTCTATAAATATTTATCTAATGAGTACATTCTAAGAGCTTGGACATATATTTGGTTCACTGAAAATTAGTTTCTCCACTTCTAACAAAATGTTCAAATTACCTTTGTATGACTTTGACCTAACTAATCTGAACAAGTTCTCTTAAAGTAAATATTCTATATTTATATTAAATGTTGCTTAATTTAATATAGCATTTCCTATTTCTTTCCTGTTTTCTTTATTTTGTTTTCTTATTTTTTTTCTTTGTTTCTATTTTCTTTGCTTTGTTTAAATATATTAGCAAAGGACCTGCTCAATTCAAACAGGTTATCAAAACCACTTTATGTAATGTTACTAGAAGCTGATTTTCTGCTCAACTTTGCATCATTCCAGGAGTTAAAATCTTAAAGAACTAGTTTTGATTGTGCAGGGAGGAAGGGGTGTGTGTGTGTGTGTGTGTGTGTGTGTGGTTTTTGTTTTTATTTTATTTTTTTTGCATTAGTCACAGCAAACACAGTTTCTGACCTTCTAAAAGCTATACTTATTTTTTATTTTGCAATTCACAACCTATACTGAAGTTTAACCATGACTCATATGTGCGTAGCAAAACAATCTATTCTGTTCAGTAAAATCTCTCCTAAAATTTGCTCTGTTTCTCGGAGTGTTGTAAAATGCTGTTACTGAAGTTTCTAAAGAGACAGACAGACAGAGAGACAGAGACCTTGAGGGCAACAGGGATACATGCCCTAAACTTCTTTCTCAGCCTGCCATGTTTCTTCTTGAATGCTGGTGACTGCAGGGTAAGAAACTAAAATCTTAAATTTGGTAGTTAGAACCTGCAAGAGAATGTGGTTACTTATTTATGAACCTAATGTTCTGAAATGGTTTGACATCCACAAAGTAGCAACAAATATAGACCAATAAAAATGGGGCACATTATCTTCATTAGCCAATATTTAGAGCATTTAATATAAGCCTAGCCTGGTAATTTTAGCGTAGTTGTCTATTACTGCCAAGGCATCAGTGCAATATTTTCACTCGCCTGAAAGTCTACTCACCTAGAGCCCATCTGAAGCATTGATCTCTATGATAATGACAGCATCCACGTCCAAAGAGTGAGATATTCTCCATGATTATGCATTTTCTGATTTGATAAATTGCTTTATGTTCTTTGGTTGCTCAGCTGGTTGAATGAAAGCACTTGGTGGTTCCACACTGGAGGCTCTGATGCAGCTGTGTGACTTGGCCTTTAAGGTCTAACTCCTGAAGGACACAGTTTCTGTAGGTTTGAGATCATATCTTTATTAGTCAACATATTATTTTTAGCATTTAGTGCAGTATGTTAAAAGGTGGAAAAATGAAGATGGGGAAAAGTAATGTATTTCTTTTGTTTTATGGAACAATTACCTTAAGTGAGGAAAAGTTTTAAATATTCTTTTGTCTAACTTAATGCTTGGAACGATTCCATAAATTCAGTTTTATTATTCTTACAGATGAATATAATAGGTTTACCAAGACTAAGCAATTATCTAATGTTACATTGAAAGTAATTGCCAGATAGAGGTTTTGAATCCAGATTTGTTTGACTTCCAAGGCCAGGCAATTAAGCCAATTTACTGTAGCATCTCCAGTGTTTTTCCACTGACTCTGGAAGTTGTATCTCCAAAAGTAATGAATTTTTCTTTTTCTCTTTCTGTTCTACTACCTCTTTCCTTTTTTCATTCAACTTTATACATATATTTTTTAAAAATTGAGATCTATGTAATTGACATGCAACATTATATAAGTTTCAGGCATATGATGTAACAATTGGATATTTGTATATACTGTGACATGACCATCACAATACATCTAGTTAACATCTATCACCACACATAGTTACATATTTTTTTCTTGTAATGAGAACTGTTAAGATCTACTTTCTTAGCAAGTTTCAAATATACCATACACATATTGATGCATATAGCTTTGTTTGTTTATTTTACTAGCTGTACAGGATTCCATTATAGAATATACCACAGTTTACTTATAAAGTGTCATGTTGGTGAATATTTAGGTTGTTTACATGTTATTTTGCTAATAAAAATTAATGCTTCAGTGAATAATCTTGCATATATTTTCTTGTGTACTTGAGAGTTTCACAAGAACATATATCCATACGTGAAATTTCTGGTCTTATATATGTACACCTACTAGATATTATCACGTTACCCTCTAAAGGAGTTGGAACAGTTTGTATCCAGTGAATGGTACTTAAAAGTTCACATTTTTCTATTCTTTGTCAATATCTGAAATTATCAGATGTTACTTATCTTGCCAAACTGGTTAGCGCTATATTTTCTGGTTGCTTTAACTTACATTTTGTTAGGGAATGTTGAACATACTTTCATTTGTTTATTGGTCATTAGAGTTTTCTTTTCTGTGAATTGTAAATTTGCCCACTTTTTTCTATTCATTTTCAAAAATTTAAATTGTATTTTTCATATAGTATGAGTACTAATTCTTTCCCTGTTATTTATTGTTAAAGTATTCTTTTCTAGCCTGTGTCTTGAGTTTTTAGTTATTTGACAGTAACTTTGGTTGCATATATATATATGAGTAATATTTACATTTTATTTATTTTATAATCTGTGACATTTGTGTTTGACTTAAGAAATCTCTTTTTACCCTGAAACCCTAAACATGTGAAATATTTTGTTCTAAATTTTTAAAAATTTGTCATTTCACTTTTGGGTCTTTTATACAAAAGTAGTTTATTTTTCTGTTTGCAATGAGGTAGATATTTGATTTTTTATATCTGAATACCCCATCGTCTCACAGAACTTTCTAAACTAAATGAGCACTTTGGCCCTGAGATAACTAGGCTTCTTTCAAGTGGCCTGTCTCCTTCTTCTTCCCTCTGCCCCATCAACCTCTCCTCCAAACTCATGCAAGAAACATGGCCCTCAGACCCACACTTCAAGATAAGGGTTCTCTAGACTCATAACGGCATTTCTAAAATTGATAGTTTTCTTATTTTAGCCATGAGCAAAGGGCTATCAGCCCTGAAGAAAAGATATCAGACCTCCCATCTGAGATGCAGTTCCTCATAGGTAATAGGAAAAGTCACTATCTCTCTAAGGATCGGCTTCTTAACCCTTAAATGTGTCAGCTGAGCTGGTTGAGCTTTGCTTTCTATTTGCTCTTCTTGGTCAATGAAGTTCAAGTATCTGAGGAGACCAGAGTCTTTGCTATGGAATATCCTCATCTAATCAAAACTTTCCAAAACCACACACACATGAATTCTGAAACCCTGTGAAGGTGTAAGTTTATGTGGTGTCCCAAATCTCTTTTCCCCATTTTCCCTCTCGTTCTTTTAGGGCATTTTTTCCCCTTTATGGAAGTAGTAGTTTTTAGGAATGACTGGAACAAAATCACCTGGGGAGCTTTTTAAAATTTCTATTGCCTGGTCTCCATCCACCAAAATTAAACTTGAACTGTAAGGTGAGAGGAGGAGGGGTATAAAAAAAAAATTAGCCAGCTAATTCTGATGCACAGAGAACCTTGAAAAGCATTGATTTATAAGGTTCTCCTTTTTTTATGTGCTCTGTGTTGGTCTTCTGAAAAATTAGAAAACATAAAGATGCTGAGCTAATTTGCAGCATGAATCCCTCCTCCCCCCAGCCAAGTGATTTACTGTTTATGAATCATCACATTTGGTTCAAAAACTACTCTTTTCTCTGCGTTTACACTAAGTAGTCCAAATTCTGTGTTTCTGTCTCTTCTGCTTCTCCTTGCTATTATCTTTCATGTCTCCTGTTAAATCAAGACAGCAGTTTCTTTTGATTTCCTTTAAAAAAAAAAGACTTTGTGATTTATATACTGTTTTGTCACTGCACAAATGTTTGAATGTTTGCATGCTATAAAGGAGGAAAAATTAATTTTCGCTCTACTCTTCTGAGTCTTAGTTGAGACCCCTGTGACAAAAGACAGATGAATAAAAGGAAAACAAAAGTTTACTAACATGTGATTCCTCATGTTTACATGGGAGACACCAGGGATAAATGATTAACTCCTTGGGGTGGCTTGGAATTCAGGATTAAATACCATCTTAATAGGAAGAGGTGAGGGGGGATGTCGGTCTCTTGAGGAAGAGTAAGTAAGTTTTAGGAAAGATGAATGGGAGCTTAGAAGAACTGATGTGAGATATAATGGTTTGTGACCCAGTTTGTCCTGGAGTGGTGTCGACTCCCAGTCTCCTCTCCTATGATAAGAGTCAATCTTCCGTGGCTGGTGAAGCCCCCTGGGGAGAGGATTCATGACAACTGAGTTCATTTAGAGCATCTGTCTTAAGCAAATAAGGGGCGTCCAGAGAAAGCCTTTCCCCGCGTTGCTGCTTTTCAGGAGTCCATAGCTCAAAATAATCAATGTAACCAAGCAGCATATTTTGGGGGTAGCATGTTCTGCTAGTCTTCAGCACTAACGACATACATGCTTGTAATTCTCACTTTTGAAACACCGCTTTTTAACACACTAAGCTTCCATACTCATACTCTTCCATTTTATAAAATACTCTGCAGAAATACGATGTTCGTGCACTATTAGCAACTGTCAAGTGATTTTCAGTTTTCTTTTATTTGAGGAATAATAAGAGGAAACAATTATTTTCAAAAATCAAATCTGGCATAGATTGGAGAGGAGGCCCCTTGTTTTTCTCTTCATCAGTTTTCTGCTTTAGCCTTTCAGTGATTGTTTAAGAGATGGTCCTCCCAAGAGAGGAAGAGTTTACTTTGTAGAGTAATCAGGCATCAGAAGAATCTGAGCTGAATGTTAAGGTCTGAGTGCTTCTAGGGTCACAGGAAGTGCCAAATATGCCTAGGGACAGAGCTGAGCCAGGAGCAGAAGCCGCAGTAGAATGAGGAAACAATGAGAGGTAAATTGTTTCCCATATCTGATGTGAGAATGAATGCCTTATTTTTTTAATACGACCTCTTTAGATCAGAGGGAAACCTCATCGTTGGTTGCAGTGGTACGTGGACTGCCAGTGTTTGTTCATCCGGCTCTCTCTGGTAAGGGTAATGATGCACAAAATGATTTCACAGCTCCTGATCTTTAATTCTAATTCCTGACTCACCAATGGCTCTTTTTCATTGCCTTTTGTTTGAAACTGGCCAAAAGTAATATGCAGGGAAAAATCCAACTGGAAAAGGACACAGGGTTTACGGGTTGGATGAGGCACCTTCTCTGTGGGTTTGACTGCCCTCCTTCCCTCCATGGCTCCTCCACCAGAAACTTGGCAGGTGGGTGGGGGTTCCTCCTCTTGTGATCTGCCTCAAGCAGACTGTCTGCATGGCTCTTCCTGCTGCGCAGTCAGACGTATCAGCAAAGACAATGGCCTAACAGATGCCGGTATTCAGCCTGGACCAGCCTGTGTTGATTCTATGCTTATTAGTCTGAGCTAGTCACAGCCAGCTGGCTGCTGTTTGCCTTGACTAAGCTGTGGAAACACACACGACTGCAGTGGCCCCTGGTGTACATAGACACCCAGGTGCTGGCTGTCGTCACAATCCCTCCCGTAGCAAGAGGAGTATTTTTAGATGACTTAATGTTTTACTTTGCTTTTGTTTTTTTGTCTTGGAAAAAGCGCAGAGAGGGGATATTAAGGACTCAGTTTATAAGACAGATATATTCAAAAGAATCCCTGGCATTTGACTTTGTGGAAGTCAAATAGAGGAAGAGCCTAAAGTTTAACTTTGCCTATTAGTTTCCTCTTAATAGCGGTGAGAAGCCAGTACAGATTTTAAAAGCCCCATAAGCAAGCTTCCTTTAAGGCACAGCAGATGAAATGTTTCCTGGGCAGCCAGGTGTCGTGCTGGCTAGTGCTTCAATATTTGCAATCTACTCCTTTATTGGTCCCGGGAGCGAAATGTTTTGAACTGGCCAGAAGCACTGCGGGCTTGCTGTGACCTGCTCCCCTTCAGAACTAGAAGCTGCCTGAATGCTTTAGGCATGGTCCTAACGTGAGTGAAGGAAGATGGGGAATACTTTACCGGGCTGCAGTTTAGCTCTTCTGGTCTAGCTGATGTTCTTGCCTTAACTTAGAAAAAATACTTACACTATTTTTTTTTAATTTAAGCTTTTAAATAGTCTACCTGGCCTGTAATATAATCTCCTCCTTCACCCCACTGTCTGCCATTAGCAATTTTTTAAATATCTTCCTTCCCCTAAACTGCTTACCCATCCTTCCTTTTACCCCTTTATATTGAATAAATAATAGTATTTTCTAAGGGAAGTGTATGTAACTAATTATTCTTTTCATACTCATGCTCCTGTGAAATCATATTAAAGAGGAGATTGGAGTGGCTGAACATTTGACTTGTTTGTTAGACTTGCTCATAGATTGCTGTTAGATATACCCTAGCAGATGGAATAATATTTGTTTTCAGTTTCAATTTAGGAAAAATGTGAGGTAGACATTATTAAAGTATTGCAAATGTCCTTGCTCCACATTTTAATGAATGATTCAGATAAAGATATAGTTGTGCTTATCAAATTTGTGTGCATCCTATAAATATAAAAAAGAGCAAATGTATTATACTTGATGTCAGAATTCAGATTTGAGAATAGGTCAACAGACTAGATTATAATAGGCTCAAAATAATAATTAATAACCTGGTAAATGTGAAATTAGGAAGAATCAATTTTTTAAATTTCAGTATTGAAACAGTCTGGATTGAGAGAACTTTAGAATAAAGACAATAAATACATGGTAAGAGTGTCCCACTTACCATTCCTTTGACCAAGGAGACATTATTAATTGTCAGCACACTTTCCCCTGGAGCCAGGATTAAATTTTAGATCTAGCTCAACAAAATGACTAAATTGATTATAATTGGCATCAGAGTTACAACATACAGGTTTTGGATTTGGGGCCCAGTCCTAGTTCCACCCGTACAGGGAACCTGAGCCACGTGACCTTAGTGAACTGGTTTCCCCTCTCTAGTCTTCAGTTATTACTTCTTCAATTGTAAAAATGGCATTTGGACCATTTGATTTCTAAAGTCTTTTCTAACTCTGATAGTCTGTTATTCTATCATTTTATAAGTGAATCAAAATGCAGAAACATGATGTTCTAGATTTAAGATAACCAATAAATTGAATTAGATCAAAGGAAACAAGATTTCTAATATGAAGTGATAACAAGCATACATAATTGAGTTCTCATATAATTTCCTAAATGTTATTTTTGAAGAATGATATTAATAAGCTGGAGTTATGAAGCTAGATGGTGAAGTATTTGGAAAAGCTTTATGTGGAGAATCTAGATATGCTTCATCCCACACCAAAAAAAAAAAAAAGAAAAAGAAAAAGAAAAAAACTTGGACACGAGCAGTGCTTTCTCATTGTGAATAACTATTAAGTAAAAGAGACACTAAATTTCTTCCTTTGAAAATATAAATGGTACCAGAGTTCTAGGCAGGAAGGTTTGATTCAATACCCAGACTAATTTTCTGTATTAAAAACTGTCTAACAAAGAACTGGGTGAACTTTTAAGCTCCAAAGCTACACTGCTCATAATGGCTAAAGATTTTGGAGACTCAAGTATGAGTCAGTCTGTCTGACTTCAGGCTCTGTCTGAAGTGCTTTACTCATTTTAATGCCCTTCTTGACCCAATGAGGTGGGGTACGGTTGTGATCTCTGTTTTTAAAATGAGGAAATGGTGGGGCAGAGAAATTGAGTAATTTGTCCAATATTGCAAAAGCAGTTTTAGTAACGTTTCCAAGGTTGTCCAGGGAGGCAAAGGCAGAACTTACCACAAAGCCTCTGTCCAGAGCTTAGGTTGTTAACCACTCTTCCATACCCTCCCCACTAAAAGTGGGTATCAGCTTGATTCTCGTATTCCAGAGATATTGAAGAAGAAGGTGGGAAACGGAAATGTACAATGTGTAAGGCCCCTTCCCAGCCTGCAATTAATACTGACTTGAAAGTGCTCGTATTTTACCTTTTCGGTTCATGCAAATGTAAAGATTTGAAAGACTATTTTAAACTATATGTTTGGTGTTACTTTCCTGATGTTATACTTTAGTTTTACTGGTAGAGTTGCTGGAAATAGTTCAAAAATATAAATAGTGGCAATGTTACTGTCTGGGTAAAATTATGTAATTTTTTAATGTATTTTCTCCAGTTTTATAACTTTCGGTAATCTTAACTAGGAAGTTCAAGCTTAGGAAGGTGTTAAATATAGACATAAATGTGGAATAAAGATTCTTTAAGAAGTCACTGCCTTCTCTAAGTCTAACATAAAATACCCTTTCCATAAAAATATGCACCTGTGTTATTCAGTGGCACTTCTGTCAGTCCCAGTAAGTGTTACTAAAATGCATGCTTACTTTTTCATTGCTTATACTCAGAAACTGAAGTACCTATGAGTGACCCATAAAGCTCATGGGAAAGCAAACTAATGAAGACATGAAGAATCTGGAGAAAATAAAATAGAAAATAAAAAGCCTCGGCCTGCTGTTTTCCCATGTGAAAGTATAGCCCATCACTCTCTTTAAATACATCGTCCTTCACAAGGTCCTCTGAACTGTCTGGGACATTTGTGATCAAGAAACGCAAGGCTTAGAAAAGCTTCCTGGGAGCGTCTGGCTTTCACACAGTCTCTGTATGAGGAAAGGAATCATATTTACTGATTCCCCACTCTAGGTCTTTCAGAACTATACGCATTTTATTTTCTTTTGCTGTTTTTTCTTTTATATAAAGTCACATTAATGACTCAATGGTTTTACGGTCATTATAGCTACAGTTCAGTGAGTGATGACAGAGACTTACATCCTGTAACCAGATTGAGTCTGTCACTCCTGGTGCTCTCATTCTGTCTTCAACCTTTGGGTACCTCCAGGGTCATCAGTCAGTCTCAGTGACCTCTGTGGACGAAGCTAGGACTCAGAGCATCATTCATCAAACTGCTTCATCAGTTGCTACCTAGAGACACAAGAGTAGTTCTGCGGCATCTTGCCAATAGAAGTCAGGCCCGTGTTATGCTATGTTATTTATTTGTTTTTTTAAATATTGTCCTCACTTTGTGGTTGGCTTTCATTCTTTGTTTTTTATTTTCTAACTTGTCATGGGCAGGCTGTCTTAATTTTTCTATCTACCTACTTACCTACCTATTTTATAATTTTACATGTCCATCCAAGTGCCTCTTGCCACAAATTAAAATGTATTATTTATTCTTTTTTATTATGTACACTACACCAGCATTTCCTCTCCTAACAACTGATCAATAAAAGGCGAAGGATGTGTGGTTTCTCCTCAGTCAAAATATCATTAAGCTTGGTTAATGTATGAGTTTTGATGATAACATTGGCCTGCACGACTGCTGAGAGAAATGAGTGGTGGAAGCAATAAACAAGAACGCTGTCCGAGTGGAAGTAGTATCACCACTTCATAAAGAAAGAAATGTTTATTATCAGAAAAAAATTGCTAAAATGATTGAGTTTTCTCCAAGAGATTCATGACTTCTATACTATAGTTAGTTCCATACTAAAATCCTTGAAGTCAAGGATTATGTATTTGTAGCTGAGTAGCCTTGCACAGTTATAGTTACCTAGGAAGTGCTCATTAAATCAATAAAATGAATGAATAAATAAATAAATGAGTCATGATACAGTATAAAAAGTCATAGCTTGGCTATTGTTATGCCCAGTTAGTATATTCCATAAAGTACTGTATCTGAAGAATAATAGAACCAGTCAGGAAAAAGCCATGTGATTTTAATACACGCTTCTGATGCCATATTATAAATATGTTTTACCATATTTTAGAATAAAAATGAACCTGTTTACCATCTTGTTATACAAGTGTATTTACACATTAAGAAAATGGAAAAGAAGTCATTTTAACATGTACCCTTAGCTGGGTATGTTGTGTGATTTACTCATTTTTGTTCCTAAGTGTTTCATAAGTGTCATGGGACACACTAGGCTAGATGGCCTTTCATTTCATTTGAGCAGTAAATATTCAGTAATTTTAGAGTATAAGTTTTTCCAATGGACAGAATGAAAGTGATGTATATATAATGGTTGAGAATCCTAGACACATAGAATTATGGGAACTCAGATCTTTATTAAATCTTAGTATCTGTCATGTCCAAATCCTTCAATTGTTAGGTGAGTAAGGTGAGTTTCCCATGCATTCAGTACAATGCTGGAGAGCTACAGAGTGAGACGCCAGCAGAACTTTATTTTCCTGGAACTGAGATTGTTATTACTATTTTTAATTAGCTTTGTTCTTCCCACAGAAATTCCACTGTTTGTTACAAGTTCATTTCGAAAGACTGTGTTAGGTTTTGTTTTTTCAAATTTGTTTGTTTGTTTTTGATTGGTTTGTTCACGTGTTTATTTTTACATTCATCCAGGAAGAACTTGTGTTGGTCAAAAGTAGCCAGTATGTTTGAGTTTAGTTACTCCTGACTTGGGTGATAGGCAGTAGCATGTCAGTCCCATGTTGTAGTAAATCTACTAAGGTTTTGTATCTCTGTTGCTCCTTTAAAGTACATTTTATTAGCATCCAGTTTGCTGCTAACATCAAGGTTTCCCCTCCAATCCATGTTTGTATGAAGGTGCTAATTACTCCTTACATATCAAACCTGAAAACTGAATTTTCGACAGCTAATTGGGAGATGATAGAATAAAAGCTAATCTGTGGCTGGGCTGGCAGATGTCTTAACTGTCCATTAACTATTCTATTTCACCCTTTTGACTCCATTAGGCAACCAAAACCAGTCACTGATACTTGCTCTGAGCTCATTCTAGAAGTTTCAGAGCCCTAAGCAAAAGTGAAAATGATGAGTTGCTTGCAAAGAAAAGAGAACCCATGGGGACTATTTGATTTATTTCCCTAGTGTGTGGAAGAACAAATGCTTAAGTATATTAAATATTTTTACTCCCTAATATTCTTTAAAAATTTGGGGGATTATAATGCTCAGCTATTTAAAAGTAACTCTGCTTCTTTTTATGTCTTTACATATTTGTGTCTTTCAGGATTTTTGGTTTGTTTGCTTTTTTTTAACCAATCTTAACCTCATTTCTTGAACAAATTTCTTCTCTCAATTTTAGTATTATTTCTACTAAGTCATCTTTAATTTTTCTACTTTCAGTTCTTTGATGGGACAGATTAGATATGCTTCACCTTTTCTTACGTATTCATTTAAATTATAGAGAATTGGTACCTACCATCTCTTGAAACCATATCCTCTAGGATCCAAGATCTAGAATTTCAACAGCAGGATCTAATTTGGAATCTGTTGTAAGAGACCACTGGGGTTGCCAAACTTTTATACAGACCAAAATAGGTAATATTTTTGTCTGGAAAATAGTGACGTTTACTTTAGGTTAGTAGTTGTATTCTCCAACTTACATTCATTGGGAAAACTGGGAGGGAATATGAAAATTAAACTAAAATATCTATGTGGGATTTGCATTTAAGGATCAAGAATTAAACCCTAACAGAAAGTACAGACACACACACACACACACACACACACACACACACGCATGCACACACACACACATTCTGTTGGCTTCAAAAGATTTCCAGGGTTTTTTTCTTTATTACACCTACTTCACTTTATTTCCTTTTGGCGTTTCCTCAATTCTATTCTCATTCTCTGAATCTTGTCTCCACCAGACTGTAGGTATCTGGGCGTGGAATCACTTTCATAATGGTTGAAGGAGAGAGAAAATATAAAACGCATATTATTTTAACAAATATAGTCAAAGTTGCTCACAAGGACTAAATAGTACACATTCAACCTGAAAAGTTGGAGCTGCTGGAAGATTTTTTTAAAAACTGAAGTGAAAGAATACTAAAATATGAAGCATTTAGAGGAAAGAAGAAAGAAGTCTTCTTAATAGCGTCATAGAGGTCATTAGCAAGTAAGTCAGAAATCAACTCAGTTCAAACCCAGAATTTTGCTGAATGTAGGTTAGTCAGATGTTACATCAAGTCTTTCTGTTCTTCAAAGAGAACTTGTAAAAAGTGTTATTTATTGTATAGTACCTTTACATAAACGTCTCAGAGGGGAAAAAGTGAAAACCATACAATACCAATGAAGTTAGTACAGCTTCACTAATTAATACTTCGTAATAAATCTGGATGCTATCAAGATGAATCCTAGTTTTAGATCAGGAAGAGTGAGGAAATAAAATGAATACTGCTTCTCTGGCTGTGGGATTTGAGGTGTATGTGGGATTCACCAGGTGCATAGAAGCAGGTTTCACTGCGCTTGATTTTCCAATTAGCCAAGCCATTGAAACTATGGCAAGAATGTTTCCCTTGTTTATTGTTTCTTTTTTTTCCCCCTCTCTTTTGGAGTTTATTTTTTCTAGCCTCTTTGCATTTGTCCACTATACTTTAGCCTCCACTCCCACTCAAAATTTTGAAATATTTTGGATAATTTGAGGGAAGTCCTGGAACCATGGTTGAAAGCAAAACAAAAATAGTGTGTTTTTGAGCTAGGTGTTGATTTTGGCACTGACTTGTAATGAGTTACTCTGTCTTCTAGTCCTAAAAAAGTTTGGAAAGGTATTCAAACAAAACATCAGTAATAGCTGTTGTATACATACTGCATTTGAGCTGACTATAAAAATATTTGATATTTGTTAAATTTCTCTTCAGGTCATCTCATTAGAGTTCTATTCTTTTAGGTTTTGCTTACATTCTCCAGGTATTAGACTATTACTTGCCTTTGCCTGATCCTATTCAATTTGAGAAGCTATACATTTTACAAGTTTACAGTTATTTCCCTTCCCAGTCCTTTGGCCATTTTTGCTACATCATCACAAGGCCTTTATTCATTTAAATACACATTTCTATTAGAATGCATTTTATTATTGGCGGTATTCATGTATCATCATCCTGCATAAAAGAGCCCATTACTGGAATCTATGAGGCTAAAGATGCTAAAGAAGCAGGCCAAGATGCTGCCCATTTGATGTACTTTGGACAGAGCCAGAAAAATCCAGCTGCTTTTCAAAATGTCACTCAGTACCTACATGACCATAGTCAAAAAAGTTTAAAGCCACTTGTAATCTCATATACATTTGCACAAATAAATGTAAAAAATATAGAAAACAAGAAGTACATATAACATGCACCAAACATTAAAAATAGATACTGTTTTAAATACAAAGTACTTATTCAAGTTATGAAAACATCACGATACCACCAGGGAAGTGGACCTATACCAGGAGTGGATAATTGATTTTAAAAAATTCCAGGTAGAAAACAAACATCTGGTAACATGAACAGGTTCTCAACTAATTAAAGACTTGCAAATTAAAACATTGAAAAGGTACATTTAAAACCTATTACATTAACGAACATAATACCCAATGTTAATGAGATTGGGGTAAGACTGGTACATTCATACATTAACTGGTAGCATTGTAAAGTGATGCGAAGCTTTTGAAAAGCAGAATCATCATTCTGAAGACCTTGAAAACTGTTCTATCCATTGGTTCCTTAAACACAGTTTTAAATTAATCAAAAATACAAAAGCCAGGCAAAACTTCACATCTCTAAGATGCTATTTACAGCATTTTGAAAATTGTTGAAACACTGGGAAATGATTTAATAACCCCAAATCTTACATCTTAATATTAAGTAAGAAAAGAAAAACAAGCAGAGTTCAAAATTATATGAACACTATGTGTATATATGGTCAAAGATGAGAGAACAGCACAAATTACAAAAGCAACTGTTGGCTTATTGTGTTGAGATTATTATTTAGTTGGTTTTATTTTCAAATTTCTTCTTTATTATATTGTTTTAATAATAGTTTGTGTAAAAAGAGAAAAAATTTTATAACATAAAATCTTATTAAAATTGCAACTCTCCTAGGAGATATAAGTTTAGTAGGGACATGTCAACAACAAGCTAGCTGGCTTTTAGAAAGGAGAAAGGAGAATAGTTTAGGAAAAGGATAAGTTTCAGAAAGAGAAAAAAACGATTGATGAAAAGTCATAGTGAAGCAAATTCAGACCTTTTCTATTTTGAAACATGACCTACGACTGAGTAAAGTCAAGGTTCTAATGATCTTCATTACAGTCTAAAAGTGAATGAAAATCACCTTGTTAATAGTTGTTTGAGTTAGCTATATTTCACTTACTAAGTGTTGATGTTTTCATATATGTCTTCTTTTATCTGTATTGATCTGTGCGTTTTTCCTCCAAGTTATTCTCTTAGGTTATTTCAATATCAAAGAATGAATTTATGAATTTTAAATATATAAGTACTACATATAAATATTTTAAGCATGCTACTTTGTATTTTAAATATCCTTTTATGATTTTATATACATGTATTTCTTCATTTACTGATTATCCTGTGATAAATGTATTTTAGTTGCCATTTGAATATCTAGCCTTCCTTTACAATGTGAATTAGGTTTTCTTTCCATTTATTCATTCACATCACTTTAAATCAGGAATAAGTCAAGGTGACAGTTTGGATGAGTCCCAGATGTTTCAGGAAGTACATATTCATATTTTTTGTTAATATCTTTAATACTAGAAAAATTTTTGGTGTCCTTATATTATGATTGGTCTGTATAAGAATGTAAAAATTCAATAATCTCAAGTAAGGTATTATCTGAAATAAAGGTTTAAGAATGTCCTCATGGAAGGTAAAAGTCCTTCTTCCATAGTCATGACCTTTGTAATCACCATGGCAATTTTTACCAGCATACCTGTGAAATATTTCATGCATGTGAAGTCTTTTTCAGATGATTTCTTAGAACAAAATTTTTTAGGCATTAATCTTTGTTTTCTATGTATGTGTTTGCAAACCTTCTCCATAACAGCAAATATGTCTTTCAAGATCGTGAATGAAAGCACACATTTCTTACTTTCAAATACATCTTATGATAATAAATATGATTCATAAAATCCCAGTGAAGCCAGAACAGGTTATTCCTCTTGAGACAGGAGCTTAGCACTATTAGGAATTAGATTTTATCCATTATCTAAAAATGGCAGCACAGCCTATTCAAAATAATGTTTAGATAACTCCAAATATATAAAAATATCTAAATAACTCCAAATATGATAAAGGAACATACCATTTACCAATCAGAATGCTAGAACACAGACACAGTTTAGTCTTATTTTAAAGGGAGGAAAAAAGGAACTCTCTACAATGATTAGTACATACAACCTTTTAGGAAAACAGATAATTCCGTACCTTCCTTCCAGAAAAAAAAAATGTACACAGTGATTCTATCTTAAAAACCAGTCTTTCTTTGTCTCTCTCTTTCAATCTCTCTTTCTCTCTCTCCACACACACACACACACACACATACACCCACACACACACACACAAACACACTACTTTTAAAATTTAAGAGGGGAGGGTATATAGCTCAAGTGGCAGAGTGCATGTTTAGTATGCATGAGGTTCTGAGTTCAATCCCTGATATGTCCTCTTAAAAAAAAAGACATAATTACCTCCCCCCACAAAAATAATTAATTAAAAAAATTAAAAATTAATTTAATTTAATCTGTTATTACTGAAGAAATCGGATTCCATATATTCTGTCTTGTATTTTTATGTTCACCAAATTTTTACATCTTATAGATGTCAAGATCAGTTTCTGGTATCTTCAGAATCAAAGAGAATTTGTACTGGACATTTGTTAAAAACAGAAAGTCAGATTATATTTGAGCTATTGCAGTAGAAGAGAGAGACTTCAGTATAGAACTAAGCTCAACTTCTAAAATGGCAAGAATCGCTAGGATTTATGGTCAGTGCACAGAGTGAGGGAGGTAGTGGTGAAAAATTACTAAGAGGAACTTGATTAGGTAACAAGATGGAAGTTTCTGTATAAATTGGGCTCACTAGGCCAAGGCCAGTAAAGAACAGGGCTCAGAAGAGCCTGCCTCAAGTTTGGTCAGGAAGGGAGTCCTTGTCCTCAGGTAGCCATCATGACAGTCTGTGTTTTGGGTTACAATCTTAACATTAGATATTCGCTGGCTGTTAGAACTAGACAGGGTCTCAAAGATCAACTCTTACCGCACAGATGGTAACACCGAGGCCCACAGGTGCTAAGCAGTCTGCACATGCCAGTAGGTGGGAGAGCCCCACTGGATACAGGTCTCCGGAGCACAAGCCAAGAAACCCATTTTTTTTTTTAAACATTCTTTCTTACCTAAGATGGTAGTAATTATCCATTTTCCTGTTTAACCAACCAACTTTTCCTTTAACCAAGTGCTTCATGGGTAGAGTTATGTAGATGCCATCTAAAGTCAATAAACCAAATTTGTCTATGTTCATCCCCCAACTACCCACAATCAAATTGTGTAGAATAGTGAGGCGATTTCTAAGCACAAACACAAGTATTAAATGAATTAAAGGAATGCATGAGTGAGAGTGAATGGCTTTCTCCCAAACTGTTCCAAAACATTAAAAAAATACACTTATTCTTTAATTAATTATTCTTTTAGTTTATACACATCTCCTCATAATCCTGACAGAGGTTCACTTTTAACCTGACAATATTTCTAGATTGTGAACTTTACTGCCCATTATCGTTTTAAACAGAAAGACTTCTTTTCAAAGATTTTCCCTTTACCGAAGATACTGTTGCTTTACCCACGTGAAGTATGTTGAACCAACATATTTCTGGATTTTTTCTCATCTCTTAAGTCACTATGTGTATTTTTCTCACTTGAAATTTTCCACTTTTCAGAAACACTGCCCTCTCATTTCGTATCTTTCGTCTTACGGTCATACAGCTTTCATTTTTCTTGCCACCACAAGCCTGACAAGAAAAAAAGAAGGGTTCACATACACACGCACACATACACACACTCACACAAATTGACTTATTTTTGGTCAATGACTCATACTCTGTTTAAGAGCCTGGCATCTGAACTCCAATTCAATGCTTGACCAATTTGTTTGCTTTGATTAGAAAGCTTAATGTTTCTATGCCTCAACTATTCATATCTAAAATGGAGATGATAATAAATTCTACCTCGTAGAATTTGAAGGAGGATACAGTAAGTTATTTCCTGAGAAGTGCTTCGATTAGAGCCCAGCACATAGTAAATTACCCAAGAAGTGATATGTTTGTATTAAACACTCAGTGAATTATCTATTCATATTGGGAATTATTTTCTATTATACTTGCATAAATACTTTACAAAATTAGTACTAGTAAAACTGTTTCACTAAAAACTTTGAAGCAATGTTGTTACAACTTCAAATTCATACTGTTCTCATCCTTTATTCTAACTCTGAAAGCCATCCGTCCATCTCCTCTGGACTTTCTATCATACTTCTCACAATGGCTGTTTTAATACTTTCTGAGAATTCTCATGCTATCCGAACACACCAGCATCTTCTTTACTCTCAGAGAATGACCTTGTTTCCCATCTCACTGTTATTAAGTTCACCTTTCTCTTTGAATAGTTTTCTACATCAACATTTTCTTCACCTACTTACTTCCCTCTTGTTTCATGAGAAAATTTTCCCCTGCTCTTGCAAGTCCAACTACTTTGTGCACCAACCTTCTTTAACCTTTCTATTTCCAATCTCCTCCAGTCTTTGAGACATCTGTGGTCTGTGTTTACATCTTTAAACTCTTCTTGTTGACTGGGTTTTTCTTGTTTATTGATGAGTTTTCAGGTTCCCCTTGTCCTGAGCTTACTCTTTCTTCCACACCACCCTTCTTTTCCCCTTCTATTTCTCAGGGCCATCTTTTCCTGCTCCCCTACCTAACTGAAACAGCTCTCTCAGAACACATGAGGGTTGAGGAACAAATTCTCTCAAGTCCCATGCTTTTTTTTTTTTTTTTAGCATTTTTTATTGAATTATAATCATTTTACAATGTTGTGTCAAATTCCACCGTACAGCACAATTTTTCAGCTATACATGAACATATTTATGTTCATTGTCACATTTTTTTTCTCTGTGAGCTACCATAAGATCTTGTATGTATTTCCCTGTGCTGTACAGTATAATCTTGTTTGTCTATTCTACAAGTTTGAAATCCCAGTCTATCCCTCCCTACCCCCTGCCCCCTTGGCAACCACAAGTTTGTATTCTATGTCTATGAGTCTAATTCCCATGCTTCTTAATGTTAATAGCACAACATTTTCCTCTATTTTTTATTATAGTCAGTTTACAATGTTATGTCAATTTCTGGTGTGCAGCATAATGTTTCAATCATACATATACATACATATATTCATTTTCATATTCTTTTTCATTAAGGTTACTACAAGATATTCACTATAGTTCCCTGTGTTATACAGAAGAAACTTGTTTTTTTAATCTGTTTTATATATAGCAGTTAGTATCTGCCAATCTCGAACTCCCAATTTATCACTTCCCACCCTTTCCCCCCTGGTCACCATAAGTTTATTTTCTATGTCTCTGAGTCTGTTTCTGTTTGTAAATAAGTTGATGTGTGTCTTTTTATTTTAGATTCCATATATGAGTGGTATTGTATGGTATTTCTCTTTATCTTTCTGGCTTCCTTCACTAACAAAGATGATCTCTATTTCCATCCATGTTGCAAATGGCATTAGTAGCGCAATATTTTAATCTTCCTTTTTTCTTCTTTCAAAACCCATTTGTTGAAAATCAGCTAGATACCATTTTCTAATCAGGAGGGTACAGATATCTACAACAAAAGATCCCTGCTGCTCAGGAATTCCCTATCTAGTAGGTGAGATATGCAATTAATTTCACTGTAGTACAAGGAGAGAGTGATCATTTTGCTGAAAGAGACACGAGTAAGATTATTTTATTTCTGTGATGCAATGGACTTTACACCTTTCATTTCAAGATTTTTATTTGGGAGCTGTGGTAGATGACTGCCCTTTTCTTTTGGCAGCAGGTGCAGTATGATGATGGCTTATTATCTTAGAATGTGTTTATCTGCTCTGCACAATGACTGTTGATTGCATGGGGCTCTGAGGTGAAGGATACCTTTGGGAATCCACATACTTGGATATATCCAAAGCTACATGCATGTCTTAGGATTTATTATTGTGTGTGTTAATATGTGTTCACACAGGAAACATATATTTACATTTTCACCCAAACCAGGGGCAAGTTTATTGGGAGGAACACAGAATGAAGATGAAGGAGATTGCATTTCTAATCCTGGCCCTGGAGATCATTAGCTGAACTAAAGGAAATCTCTTAATTAGTCTGGGCTTCAATATGCTCATCAAAATAAATTGTCTCAGTCCTTGAAAAATTTATTTTCTTTGTTTACATTTATGTCCTAGATGATCTCATCCAGTCGTGTGGATTTAAATATCAAATTGCACTGACAACTTTCGAAGGTTTGACTCTAACACAGAACTTTTCTCCCCCTGAAATCCAGTTCTTTGTATTTAACCTACTCCTGATCGTTGCCTGCAACTGAATATCTGTTAGAATTTCAAGCTCTTAATATCCAATAGTGGACTCTCGATTACACTAAAGTCCTTCCCCATCTTGGTAAATGGCAACTCTAGACTGTCTGAAGCAATGTATGTCTGCTCCAAACCTGACTTGTTCCTTATACTAACTTGGAAAATTATTTATCTATGTCTCGTGGACTTCCTATCACAACAAATGGCAACTGCAACTTTTCAGCTTTATATTCAGAATACTTGGAATTATCCTTAACACCTTATATTCTGTCACCCCTCATATCTGATCTGAGAGCACATGTTTTTGGATCTATTTTTAAAATAAATCCAAAATTCTTCTGCTTGTTACCGTTTGCTAAAACCAAAGACTAAGCTGCCATCATCTCTCATCAGAGCTCCTGCAATAAAACTCTCCCTGGGTCCTCTAATTCTACTCTTGCACTCCTCATCAACCACTTTTTACACAAAACACCTAGAGTAATCTTTTAAAAATGTAGGTACTATCATATCATTCTGCCACATTTAGAATTCAGTTGCATTTATAATAAAACGCTAAATCCTCATCACAACCTACAAGGCTAAATAAACTGAAAGTTGACCATCTCTACAATTTATCTTCAACCATTCCTTCCCTCATTCACTTACACTGGTGCCCTTGCTATCCCGAATACATGCCACATGTATTCCCTGCCCGCTTGAGAATATTTGCCATTTTTTTCCCCATCAAGCATATTCTTCCTCAGGTTATTACTTGGCTCTTTCAAATCTCCACTTAGACTATCCTCAAATGGCACTCCCATTAAGAAAACTTACCCAACACCGCCTGGGACTATAGCACCTTATTCTACTCTATTTTTTCTTATAACATTTATATCTATCTATCTAGATATGTACATGCATATATATAATATAAACTCAAACTTTTTTCTTGAACTATTTATATCCACACTGACATTTAAGCATTATGAGAATGAGAACATTATCTGTTTAGTTTCCTGCCAAGGCAGGCACATACTAGCACTTGGCATTAGTAAATATTTTAAAAACTCACTATCCATGAAATCAGAAAAGCCTTCACAAGACAGGTAGTCTTATATATGAAAGTTGTGTTTACTAGATAGATAGGAGGGACACTATAAAAGGAAGGAATAGCAGGCAATAGTGTACCTATATTTAGTTCTGCATTTAATTTGGAATAAGAGTGAACAATGAAATATTGTGGCAAGAAATACGTAGACCAAAATGCATACATTATTACTGGATTTCCTTTAACTTCTATGGAGACCATAGCCATGGGAAGAATGCCCTGGGTTTAAGTATAACATTGCTTCAAAGACCTTCTTAATTTGTCTTCTACTCCAAATGATAACTGAGACAATCTTCTTCCAGGCGTACAACAGAGAGTCTTTTCCATCATAAAAATGTTTTAGGAGAAGTGTATATACATGTGGTGAGGTAGAGTCACACTTAGCCACCTCAACGTGTCAAAGCTCCATTAACAAGACAGTTATCAGCAATGAACAACATGATGTCTTACATTTACGGAGCACACTATAGTCTTCAAAATGTGCTCATGTTCTTTACCTAATTTTGTATTCCAACAATCTGTGACTGAGCATCACAAGTGCTACCACTCTGACTAGGCTGGTTAGGAGCAGAATCATGTGTGTGCGTGTGTGTATGTGTGTGTGTTTCAGGGGAAAGTAGTGGATAAATGAATTCATTAATAAGACATAACAAAAATGTGAAGGAAGTTATGAGATACTGTTAGAATGCAGATGGACCACAGGCATTAGGCTGACGTGATCCTAGAAAAGCTTAAAAGGAAGCTTAACCAGAATTGCCTTTGAAGATATTTGCTTAGTAGGGCTTTCTGGTTAAGCTGAGAAATGGGTGGGAAATTCATATTGTTTTCTATCATGGCTAACATTTCCTAATTAGGAATTCTGAGGGAACTTTTATCACCCAAATAAATGAGAACATATGCTTTACTGTGAGATATCTAATCAGAAATAGCAGTGATGTTGGACTCCTGTTAAAGCTTTGAGGAAAGTCTGGAGTCAACATGGTCCACTCTAGTGCTCAGGATGGACTGGTGTCAAGGGATACTTAAACACTGATTGTAAAATGGTTGAAGATATGAGAAAAAGATAATTTATTCAGTTATTGACAATAAATATTATAATAGCTGAAATTTGTTGAGCATTTGCTATACGGCAGACACTATGCCAGGAATATTATAAACACTTTCTTACCTAACTCTATCAACCTGTAAGGTAGGCATTATTACTTTCCCATTTAAAGTAAACTCAAGACTTAGAAAGATTAAGCAACCTGCCCAAGCTCACAGAAGTATTTTGTTACTGACCTGGAATTCAAACAAAGGTCAGAATACATAGAAAATCAAAACTCTTGACTATGACCTAACTTGATGACCTCTGTGGTAGGTAGAATAATGCCTTCTCTTCCCCAAAGAAATCCTGTCCTAATCCCCAGAATATTTATTTTCTCATGGTTCCAAAGGCTCAAAGTTCTATATCAAGGTGTCAGCAGGTCTGATTTCCGCACAGGCTTCTCCTTGGCTTGCAGACAGCCACCTTCTTCCTGTGCCCTAGTAACGCTCCCTCCTCTGTCTGTGCACAGCCCGAGAGAAGTGACAGTAGGACAAGCACTGTATTGGTTAATAACAAGTGGTTCCTCCACAAATAAAGCCTTGATTTGTGGCATTTGCCCTTTTCTGTGGTTTAAGTTCCCCACCCTGGCTAGTTTCTATCTATAAATACGAAGTCACTGAAACCGGAGTTGGGGAGAGAGAAGCATAATTGGGTCTCCCAAGCCTATTAGCTGGTCTCAGCACACCACCCGTGGTACTATTAAAACTAAGCGCAGAGGCATATTTACTGAGACACTAACGCCAGCATCAGGGCCCCTCATTGCCAGGAGCTTGGATTCAGCTCTAGCAACATGGTCACTTGACCACTGGTTTTCATAAATTTTGCAAATGATATTTTAACCACAATCAGCATAGCTGCTTATTTCCATTCTGACTTCCTGTTACCACACTTGCCTTCCAGTTAAGTGGCTTTTATGTGACCATGGGCACTTTAGGATCCAGCCTCGGAGAAGTTGAGTTGAGGATACTTGCATTTGGGTTTCATGGAATATATCGATGTTCTCACTCACTTCCATGCATAGTTCATGTACTGCTGGCTACCCAGGTGTAGAAAGGGCTCCCAGCAACCCCCCTGCTGCCCAGTGCGTAAACTCATCTGGCACCATTCCACAGAGGTGCAGAGCCACACATCATATTGTGCCTTCAGTGTTTTCATGCTGTGACTGGCACCAAAAATATATGGGTAGTGGAAGAAGAAGCAAAGCTTATAACATACAGACTCAGAAGTTGGTCTGTGGAAAATTCTTCCACGTCTGACAGCTCATAAAACAAATCTGATAGAAGTTTCCCCCAAATAAAATTATCTTAAAAATTTAATACAGATATGAAGCTAAAGAAACTTTCTAAAATAAAAAGTATGAGTCTTTTTTTCCTAAATCAAGATAAAAACTGATGTGTATTATTATGAGAAAATGACATCATAATATTATTGAAATGAGAAAGTAATCAAAGAGCATTTTGCCCAAAAAAGTAAGGAACAAATATTACATATGTGTTTCAGGAAAGTAATTGATACAAATATAGTAGGAGGAGGCAGAGTTGTGATGTGAGCAGTATTTAAACATTTCTAGAGATGTACAAGATCTTATGCTTTCTTTTTTCCTCCTGGATAAATATTCATTTTTAGTGTGATTGCATTTCAGTGTCCATTTCCTTAGGGAAGTCTCCCTAAACTAAGCTTTAGACCCTGTAAAACTGCATGTTCTACTGCCTGTGACAGAAGAGGAAAACCATAAAATCATGGGGCCTCCCCATGTTTAATCCAGACGCAAGAGATGATTACTTCCACTAATACATTTTAAAGGAACAGTGGGAAACAAAAAGACATTTGGTTTGATTATGTCACAAATCAAATTTGTTCGAGACTGTTATTCTCTGAGCGTCTTCTCATGGAGGATTTGAATCGGGTTCCTAGGCTTAGTGGCATGAGGTTCTACTGCAAACCTAATTCACGAAAAAATACCCCGAGTGTCTACTGAAACTGCCCCTCCTGAGTTATCTCTGCTCTCCCTTCCAGATATGTTCTATATAATTTTAACAACTTTGGAAAATGAAACAGAGAAGTGTGTTATTAAAAACACACACACACACACACACACACACACACACTAGGCTGTATGTGGAATCTGACAGATGACTCCTTTTTTCTTTTAATCACTTACTTGTTACAGTTAGATGGAGTTAACATGATCTCCAGGTAATTTCCATCATAAAGAAAAGTAAAAGGTTGTCTCATCACTCAAGCAAAAATTCATTTATTGTGATGCAAGGATTTTCAAAAACAGGCATAGTTTCCTGTTTTGTATGGAAAGGGCATACTTTGTAAACCTTTATAATACCACCTGAAAATGTCTTTTCAAATGGATACTTCTTGCTACAGGACTGGGGAGGAGAAAACACACTTAACATTTGTCTGTTTTACATACCTTTGGCAATATTAATAGTAGCAATGAAAAGGCTTTCTGTATCTCAGCAGTATGTCAGCGATACTAAGAAAGATTGAGGACTGGCTGTGGAATTTCACTTATAAGATGAAAATTAGGCCACTGGATATTTTTGGGGTTTTGACTAAAACATACCCTATTTTGACTACATGTATTTGCACAGTAAGCTTATTAATTTGTCAAGATGAGAAAAGAATGTTAAGCATTAAGTGATGTAAAAGGTTTTATTTTTCTTCCAAGACAAATTTATTGGTTTTTCTTACTATTATCAATGATGCTAGGGATCTCTCTTTGAAGAGAAAAGAACGTGTTTTGCAATAATACACCAAGTACTCTAAGTTGTGTTAGTGCTCTTATTTTGTATTACCTAACTTAAAGTTTAGGTCTACAAGAGAAACGTTTTTAAAATCTTTATTAAACATCTGTGCTCTTGAAATTTGTTTGTAAACAATATTTATTCACAAACATATTTAAAGAGTGTTTAGGACAAACAGGCTTTGGAGTGAGGGGTAACTAGATTGAATTCCTGACTCTGCTCTTTCTCCAAGTCATGTAACCTCTTCGAGCTAACATTTTAACATCTGGAAATGGTAACTTCCCTCGTCTGTTATTGTCGGGATTAAATAACATAAAATATGGAAAATGTTAGGAGTAGCTCTCATGTAGTAAGCACTAATTACATAATAGCTATTTTTACTCTTCTCACTTTATTAATCTCTTCTCAATTTTTTAAAAATAAAAATTTATACACATTTTTGGGGAACTGTTTGCATGATTTAGTATTAAATGAAAAATGTGCACTTCAAAGTACCTATTAAAATTTAAATCATTTTCTATAACTACTTTAAAAAACCTGTGAAAATACTATTTCACATTTCTCTTCAAAAACACTATTATGTTTGAATTCAAGTTCCCAAATTCTCCCCTAACAAGCTTCCTTCGGTTTTTACTTGGTGGAGACTTGTCTGAAATTGCTATTTTAAGAGAGATTATCTCAAACTTATTTACAAAACAGAAAGAGACTCACAGACATAGAAAACAAACTTATGACTACTGGGGGTGGGCGGGGGAAGGAGGGATAAATTAGGAGTTGGGGGCTGGCAGATACAAACCACTATGTACAAAAGAGATAAACAACAAGGTCCTACTGTACAGCACAGGGAACTATATTCAATGGCTTGTAGTAACCTGTAATGAAAAAGAATATGAAAAGGAATATGTATATATATTTGTATAACTGAGTCAATATGCTGTACATCAGAAACTAATACAGCATTGTATTACATCAATATAGTACATCAACTATACTTCAATTTAAAAACCGGAGGGAAAAAGAAAGATTGTCTATAGCAGAGAGTTCAGGTTAAACTCAAACTTTCATTTGGAAAAAGGAAAGGTAACATGTGAGTGAACTTAAATCACGTGACATATACATGGTGAGAAAAGATAAAATTGTGAAGTTATCTTTACATTTGGCAGTGGTAGGACAAGAATTCCTTGTTTCTGCCTCCTGCTGAAACCACTCCTATCCTGTGGCATATTGTGGAAGTTAATGGATTTTTAGATGTGAACTTAACTCTCTGGGCTAAAGGAAAAAGGAGACAGAGGAAGAGCAGAGGGACATATTAAAAATTCAGCATTTTAAGTGGACAAATGGAACTTCATTTACTGTAAGAGAGAATTAAGATTCTGTAAAGTGATCCCTAAGTATCAGATTTTCTCTATGATTTAGACAAAGGTAAATGAACGTTCTTTGTGTGTAAAGCACTATTGAAAAGGTACTAAATCATTCCAAATGTGATTGTGGAGATTGATATTGAAGTAATCTTATTTTGCTTTTGGAAAACACATGAAATGTTTAAGAGTCAGTGATATAGCCAGGTCTACAATTTTGTTAATGAATATGTGTTTTTTATATAGTTTTTTTTTTTTTAAGTGAATAAGGCTTTACTCTCTATACTCTGCTTTCTAGTTACAGTTTTAACAGTGTTTTGTGTTTTGGTTAGTTAGAATGATTTTCTATTGTTAGCTGGATAGTTCTCCCTTCCTTTTCCAGTAGAATTTGGTCATTTGATATACAAGAAAACGGATACAGAGATTATATCAAGGTCACTTCACTGATTAGAGAAGGTGAAACTCCAGGCTCTATGTGTGGTTCATTAGGCTACTCTCTTAACCAGACCACTGACAGATTGAATGTCCATGGTTTATTTTCTTTACAGTTCATAAATTATTAAGTATTGTTGCAACCACTCATCTGGATTTGCATTCCATGCTCTGAATAAGATGATTACAGAATGTTGATCTGCCAGTGAATAATTACTGCTGAAAGGCTTTTGAGATTTCAAAAGATTTAGAAAATGTGTCCTTAAAATTAAGATGAATGTTTTCAGACCTTTACAAAATGTGGACTCTTGATTCTTGCATGTTAGTAAGATAAAGTTAAATGGTATCTACGAAAAAGGGCAGATCAAATTATAGATGCTTTGACTTTGTGAGAGAAATTACATTTCAGAGGAATTTGTTTAAAACAGAATCATTTATTATATATTTCTCAAGAATCAGAAATTGCTTAAAAAGAAAAAAAAATCAACTACCAGCAAAGCCTCTCATTTTATAGTCATAACAAGATTATTATATTTTTCTGTTTCTCTCTGAATTATAATTAAGGACCACAGCTGACCACTGAAGGCGGTAAGCACCAAAAATCCTAAGTTCAGAGAGGTTGCAGCAGTGGAGTCAAATGCTGTTCTGTTTTCTTTTGGGCTCAAGAGGCACCAGAAATTGTCCTCAACCCTCAACATCACCCCAAACTCAAATCAGTAGGAAAGGAGAACCGAAGAGGTAGGAGACTGAAGCCTTGGAGGCTTGCAGAATTCAAGGTGACTGAACAAGGACGACCTCAAGAGACATTTCTGTTTGGCCAGCAGACTTCCTGACTTGCTCCATGTTAGTTAAACAGAAGAAAAGGACTAGAAAAGAGTTAGTGGAGTCAAGAGTGAAGGAAGCTACACTCCTCCTCACACTTCCATTTAAAATTGGATAGAGTCAGATAAACACTGAGAAAGACAGCTGGGCTCTGCCATCTTAATTTTTCACCCAAGAAGGATACCCACTGCCAGAAGGTACCCCAGCAACAAGAAGTGGTGGAGTGGAGCTCTTCCACATCAGGAAACTGCAGTGGGAAGGCCCTTTTCCATCCTCTCCAGAGAATCCGCACATATATTCAGCAGGAGAGTTAGGGCTTGGGTGGCTGCCACACATAGTCATTTCTCTTTGTGTGAATGTCCTGAAGTGCACTGCCGGTTCCAAAAAAATGACTTTTATGTTGTGGTCTAAATTGGCACCTTGTCAGTAGGAGCCAAAGAAGCAGAAGTGTTAGAAGAGAGATGTTTGAGTTCTCACTGTTCATCACACTAAGAGAGCCACAGTCTAGTAATGGATTACAGCTAAAAGAACTGTAAGAGGCTTTTTCAGAGGAGAAGGACTTAGGAAACCTACAGTCATCAAGAGGGGAGAAGAAAGCAAGTACACTAGAGGAATTTGAAGACTTTGGAAGGCAGCTGTCCTCATCACTACACCACCAATGAAGACTTTTGTACCTGTAGCTAGAGCAAACATTAAACACCACCCAACTCCTAGCCAGATTAACATAAATCCTCACACAAAAAGCCCTTTTATCTCAATTTTTATTACTGAAAACAAGATACTTGGTAAAATGTTTAGTTGCTCTCAATTGTACATAGATTGAATCGCATAATTCCCTTGTGTTGTAATGACTCCTTTCCCATGTCTCTCTCTCTCTCTCACACACATGTACAAACACACACACACACACTGAATTCAGCTAAATTTGAGGGTCATGTGATGAGGAAATGGACTCTAAATTTAAACCTTGGTAAAATGAGTGACAGTTAGAGACTATGTTTATTAACTAGTACTTTGGTGATCCAAAGAAAGTTCAGGTGAGAATTAGGCTACAGAACAGATTAAGAAGCCAACTAAGGCAACTGTAATGTAAGTCAGAGCAGTAGGCCCATATTAGACACTGGCAAACACCTAAAGATAAAGACAAAGAAAGTAGAGACAATCAAGATTTTCTCAGGAGATACGGCAGAGTTGTCAGGAAAAAAGCTAATGAAACAGTGCCTCCCACTTTTACTCAACCAGAAAATCTTGTTGTGGTTACCTGTAAGGTTTCTTTTGAGGAAATATGGCTTAATTGCTTTTTAAAATGCTAAAAAATAATAACTGAATTAGTGAAAGATGCAGGTTTAGGCAGTCTTCCAATTTCTGAGGAAATAAGTCTTAATAACATTTTAATTCTGTTTAATTAAATGAATACATATATGTATATGTATGAGACATTATGCTGTACACCAGAAATGACACACTGAAACTGATGCATTGTAACTGATTATACTTCAGTAAGATGATAGATAGATAGATAGATAGATAGATAGATAGATAGATAGATAAACAGATACTCTTTTTCAGAGTTAACTGGGGTTACCATAATGATAGAAGTCTTGAAATGAATTGAGAGCTCTTTTCTTCACCATCTTATCCTCATTTATTTGCTCTCTCTAATGTCTTCCCCTTACTTCTTTGTTTGTTCTGGATTTCCTCAGACACAGTTGGCAGATACTTGAATTTAAGGGGGTGGGGAAGATGAAGCAGAGCATGTTGGTCTTTCTTATCCTCATCATTAACCTAGAGATTGCAAATTCAAAGGATGATGCCCTTTGTGAATGGGCTTAGCAAAAGGCAGTAGTGAGTGGTGGTGTCAAAGTCACCAAAATTTGATTTTTTAATTAATGTCAATATGCCAACTAAGTAAGATATCTGAGTATTAAATATGTCACTGAATTCCCATTGTAGAAAATACACTCTATGGAGAGTTTATCTTCATTAGGCCAAAGACAAGATTATGATTTGAGGAAAGTACTTTATTGGAACACCTGAACAAATTCAAGCTGCCCTATAAGGAAAATGATATTAACATGTTATTATAGGAGATAGTGGTGAGAAGGAAAGGGTCAAGATGATGACTGCTTGCTAATGTCAAAGCATCACTGGCAAAATGTAAATTGCTAAAGTTTGAGACCAAAAGGCCAATGAAAGTCCAGGTAGGAGAGGCAGAAGGTTTGGTCAGTCCTGGGGAGTTTCAACAGCTTGTTGTCAAAGTGGCCTTGGGATCAAGACATAGAATATGAGTCCTGATTTATAGCATTATAGGTCAGAGGAAGGCTGTAGACAAAACTCAGGCTAGTAGAGAATGCATCATTTGAGGAAGAAATTTGTTCAGAGACGGTTTAGGCAAAAAATCAACAAGATCCTAACTAGAAAGACAGGTAAACAGTGAGATCAATATGGAGGAATTTTAAGTGATAGGACAAAATATAGCCCTGATTTTGTCTTTTGTGGTCCTTTTTCACATTGTCAGAGGCCCAAGGAGAATTTGCTATAGTGCTTCAAAATCATGGAACAAAATTATTGCTCAGAGACTATGTTAGCAACCAATTGGCTTAAGGCAGTGATACATATCATTGCGTCTTCTGGCATTAATTTGGCTAGTGTGAATTCCCACTATGACCATAAACTTGTAGCTACCTGTTGTCTTGGAGGAACAAAAAATGGCAGCAAACTATGTAGGAAAATTTCTGGAATTTTCAGTCAAAAAGGAGTTGGTGGGGATGTACTTGGAGTGGAAGGTATTGGCCAGGGACTTAAATTTGTTTTAGGGCTGTCGTTTCACAAATAATAGTTTTCTTTGATCTCGTTTGATCTTGGATTAAGTGTAAAATACTGTCCCTTAGCATAAGTTTCCATCCAAATTGGGAATTTTACTTTTCCCTACTTCCATGAAAGTATAATGCAGAGCAGAATAACATCCATAAATGGAAATTGGGCTCTGTGGACAAATAATCACTATGTGTATCTAGGTTTTAATAGCAGTAATATGATTTCTGTTTTTGGGAACTGTGTGGAATTCAGTGAGCTTATAAGAAGCGAATCTTTTACTAGTAGTAGCAATATGTACTATTACTATTCTTGCACTATTTGGTATTATTGGTCATTCTGAATTTTAGTTGTTTTCTAGAAATGGCAGAGGGAATTGATCTTGATTGACATTCCTTGAGCCAGAAATACCACTGGAACATTATTAAAAGACATCATCAAACATTATTATTATGAGATGCTGTACATCCCATTATAGTATACTGCCATATATCCTAATAGTGTCAATCAATTTCTGTAAAGACTCAGCTTGTGATCTGACGAGTGAATGCATTAAAATATACGATATCCTTTTAGCTTCTATCCTGGGCATACTGTGTGATTAAGACTGGGTGCTTCATGACTCCTCTTAGTCCAGATTTTATAATTTGCACTTTCTAGGTGGAGAGACTGAGTCTGTCTGAAGTAAGCCTATTTAGTGGTGGTTTTCCGTGTGAGTCTAGATCTAGTCATATTCTTGGGATGCTGCAGATCTGTCAGCGGGAGTGTGGCTGTTTAATTACCAACTCAGCTGTACTCTCTCACTAGATGTAGTGACAATAACTCTCTAAGTCCAGTGTCTTTCAATTTTCTTTTTCTTTATATATTCTCTTGCAATTTTCTTTTTTTTTTCAGCTTTGCTAATTAAAGCATTTCTTTTTTTTAACATTTTTTATTGATTTATAATCATTTTACAATGTTGTGTCAAATTCCAGTGTTCAGCACAATTTTTAACTTATTCATGGACTTATACACACTCATTGTCACATTTTTTTCTCTGTGAGTTATCATAACATTTTGTGTATATTTCCCTGTGTTATACAGTGTAGTCTATTCTACAATTTTGAAATCCCAGTCTATCCCTTCCCACCCTCCACCCCTCTGGTAACCACAAGTCTGTATTCTCTGTCTGTGAGTCTATTTCTGTCCTGTATTTACGCTTTGTTTTTGTTTGTTTGTTTTTGTTTTTGTTTTTTAGATTCCACATATGAGCGATCTCATATGGTATTTTTCTTTCTCTTTCTGGCTTACTTCACTTAGAATGACATTCTCCAGGAGCATCCATGTTGCTGCAAATGGCATTATGTTGTCGGTTTTTATAGCTGAGTAGTATTCCATTGTATAAATATACCACCTCTTCTTTATCCAGTCACCTGTTGATGGACATTTAGGCTGTTTCCATGTTTTGGCTATTGTAAATAGTGCTGCTATGAACATTGGGGTGCAGGTGTCATCCTGAAGTAGATTTCCTTCTGGATACAAGCCCAGGAGTGGGATTCCTGGGTCATATGGTAAGTCTATTCCTAGTCTTTTGAGGAATCTCCACACTGTTTTCCATAGTGGCTGCACCAGACTGCATTCCCACCAGCAGTGTAGGAGGGTTCCCCTTTCTCCACAGCCTCTCCAGCATTTGTCATTTGTGGATTTTTGAATGACGGCCATTCTGACTGGTGTGAGGTGATACCTCATTGTAGTTTTGATTTGCATTTCTCTGATAATTAGTGATATTGAGCATTTTTTCATGTGCTTTTTGATCATTTGTATGTCTTCCTTGGAGAATTGCTTGTTTAGGTCTTCTGCCCATTTTTGGATTGGGTTGTTTATTTTTTTCTTATTGAGTCGTATGAGCTGCTTATGTATTCTGGAGATCAAGCCTTTGTCAGTTTCACTTGCAAAAATTTTCTCCCATTCCGTAGGTTTTCTTCTTGTTTTATTTCTGGTTTCCTTTGCTGTGCAGAAGCTTGTAAGTTTCATTAGGTCCCATTTGTTTATTCTTGCTTTTATTTCTTCTAGGAGAAAATTTTTGAAATGTATGTCAGATAATGTTTTGCCTATGTTTTCCTCTAGGAGGTTTATTGTATCTTGCCTTATGTTTAAGTCTTTAATCCATTTTGAGTTGATTTTTGTATATGGTGTAAGGGAGTGTTCTAGCTTCATTGTTTTACATGCTGCTGTCCAGTTTTCCCAATACCATTTGCTGAAGAGACTGTCTTTATTCCAATGTATATCCTTGCCTCCTTTGTCAAAGATGAGTTGACCAAAAGTTTGCGGGTTCATTTCTGGGCTCACTATTCTGTTCCATTGGTCTATATGTCTGTTTTGGTACCAATACCATGCTGTCTTGATGACTGTAGCTCTATAGTATTGTCTGAAGTCTGGGAGAGTTATTCCTCCAGCCTCTTTCTTTCTCTTCAGTAATGCTTTGGCAATTCTAGGTCTTTGATGGTTCCATATGAATTTTATTGATTTTTTCTAGTTCTGTGAAATATGTCCTGGGTAATTGGATAGGGATTGCATTAAATCTGTAGATTGCCTTGAGATATACACACAAATGTATTTATGTACATGAATATATACATAAGCATATGCATGCATGTCTGTGTATAGAGGAGGCCAAGGTTGATTGACTAGAGTACTAATTAATAAAATGTAATATGATATTACCTATTCTAAGTATTACTAATTTTTGGTAATTTGGATTTAAGAACTTATCGATTTTTTAAAATAAGTAACATGATGAAGAATTGAGATTTAACTGGACTGGAGAAAATGAATTCTATAATATACAAAAGTTGCTTGTTATGCCCTTAAAAAGGGATTTGGATTTACAAGTTATGATAACCTTAGATAATTCTCTCCTGCTGATCATCAAGGAGCTCTCCTTTTCCCCCCAGCTTTTGACATACAACAGAACAATAAAGTTGTAAGATATTTAAAATGTACAACATGATGACTTGACATACTTATACACTGTGAAAGGACTGCCCCTTGTTTAGTTAACTAACTCATCCATCACCTCACTTTTACCTTTTTTAAATAAGAAAATTTAAGTTCTTTTTTCTTAGTAAATTTCAATTATACAATACAGTGTTGTCAATGATAGTCACTGGGTTATATACTAGACCCTCAGACATTATTCATCTTATAAATGAAAATTTGTACCCTTTTACTAACCTCTCCCTATTCCCAACCCCTAACTTCTAACGAACCCAATTTTCTACTTTGTTTTATGAGTTCAACTTTTTTTTTTTTTTTTTAGATTCCATATATAAATGGAGTACCATGTGTTATTTGTCTTTCTCTGTCTGGCATATTTCAATTAGCATAATGTCCTCCAGGTTCATTTATGTTGTCACAAATGACAGGATTGCCTTCTTTTTACAATACTGAATAGTGCTACTTTGTGTATATAGACCAAAGACCTTTCTAAAACACAAAACAAAACAATAAATTTACTTCAGTTCTATAGAGAAAGTCCTCAGTAATCCCTAAAATAGATGTAGCTTTTAAAAAATAGAAGAAATACATTGTAATTTATTAATGTGATCTATGCATATGTAAGTATATTTGGGATTTCTGGTCTCTCTCTTATAACTTTTAGTTTTACTTCTTTTTAAAGTACTCTCTTGGGTAATAGAATAAGTTTCTCTAATCATCTCCGTATTCTGTATTTTTATGCAAATTGTAAGAAATAATTTTTATATTTGAATGAAAGAAAATTTTCATTGAAAAATAGAAGTGTAAAATAATGCTACATTGTTCTTCCAATCTAAAACAAAGTCAAATGTCTGGAAGAAGAAATGGAGAGAAGAATATATAATATAAAAAAAATTGAATCTTAGTACACTATCACTTTTACTTCTATCATTCATTTAGTTAATTCCAATAGTTCTCCTATAACAAAAACCGTAACTTATCTTCAATTAGTATATAGTAATACATATTAGAATCTATACCATATCTACTGCTTTTCTTTTCAGCAATTCTTCACAACATAGAAAATACTTTTACTTTAAGCATTACAGTAAGATGATACATGTTATAAAAGAAACTATAATGGGGACAGGAGAAAAATATTATTACAAATGACTTAAAGGCAAGTTATCCAGTCAGCAGATGGCTACCAACAATTCCTTCAATCTCTCATCAAGACATAGAAGGTATTTTCCCTCTTTTAAATCATTGCTGGTCCTATGACTTGTTTTGACCAAGTGAATGAGGCAACAGTGATATTGTGTGAGGTCTGGTGCGTGGCTCTTCCTTAACAGGCTTAGCGGCTTCCATTTTCATTCTTTTGGAGTCCAGCCACAAAGTGAAAAAGCTGTAGGCAAGATTATTGAGTGATGAGAGAGAAAAAACCCCAGCCAGTCTGCAGGCATTCCAGATACAGAGGAGGTGCCATGAGTGTGAATGAAACCATCTTGAATGTGTGCTCCCAATCATGCTCCCAGCAGAAGGGAGCCAAAAAGTGCTTTGTTTCCTCAGCCAACACCCTGTGGCACAGAAAAAAAGCTAAGTCAGCCAACTCAAAAAATTATAAGAAATAATGAGAAATAGTAAATCATTGCTATTTTATGCCACTAGATTTTGGATTCATTTGTTACATGGGAATCCAGAACTGAAACATGATTTCTTTGAGAATATACATTACTATCAAATATAAATTTTTGAACTAAATAATTTTTGTTACAAGTAAAAAGGACCAAGCTACCCCATCTAAGCACTCATGAATTGGAAATAAAGATAGTTTAATTATAAGAGAATTTGGGGTGACCAGTAGTTGTATCTATTAGAGTACTTTCAGCTGCAAGTACAAAATTCCTTACTGATACTTGCTGAAAGCAATAAAGACATTAATCATGCCCAAGTCTAGACACAGATAACCCAATACTGATAGATGCTTAATAGTGTCTTCAAGCAGCTAGATTCTTTTCATCCTCTGTGTATTTTCCTCAGCAAGTTACTCTCTGTATCATGGGGGTAAGATGACTTATCTCAGATTCAGACATTACATTCATGTTCAAGGCAAGAAAGGTGATGCCATCTGCATGCTTCTTTTTAATAGAAAGTAAATTTTCTTAGAAGCAACTCTAATCAAGTAGTAGTCATGTACTATGTATGTTCTATTTGTCAGAATGGGCTCACATGGCCATAATGGCCACAATAGGAAGCTGGTAAATTCCGTATCTGGCAAAGGAATAAAGATTGTCGTAACAACTTAGACTAGTTTTGCTTTGTCATATGTAGAAGGACATCAATGTGATTCTGAACAACACTGGATTCTACCAATAAGAAATAAAGGATGATGGGTAAGCAACCAAAAAGATCTGGCATGTTGAATGAATTCATTCATACTAGGACCCTATTATTCTGAGTTTAGAGAAAATGTTTTGCTCTGTTTTCTTTTTAAATCTGTGACAGCAATTGCTTACAAAAACCCTGGCAACAGCGACCACAATCTTTTAAAGTCAATTAAAGGAAATTCCTTTTATTCTTAATTTGTTGAGAGGTACTCTAAAAATTATAAATGATATTGAAATGTGACTAATTCTTTTTCTTTACCTATTAAAATTATCTTGATGAATCACATTCATTGATTTTTTTTTTAAACTGAGAAAGTAATTTTGCATTCCTGGGATGAATCCAATTCTGTCATGATGCATTATCCTTTTTATTTTTTAAGTATTTCTTTTGCTAAAATTTGTTTAGGATTTTTGTATTTATTTTTACAAATAAGCCTCTAATTTTCTGATTTTTTAAATCCCCTTTTCAGATTTTGGGACTCAGGTTATTCTAACATCATAAAATAATTTGAGGAATATTCTCAATTTGTTTTTCCCCCAATTTTTGTATCTGATTAGATTTATTCATTCCTTGATGTTATTCCTGGTTTGCACTGAAGCAATAATTTTTAGTCAGATCTGTTGTGATATAATTTATGTCCTATAAAGTTGACCCATTGTACGTATAGTTTGATGATTTATACAAACACGTACTAACTGTATGTTTGTGGTAATTACAACCACAATCAAGATATAGAATAATTTTGTCAACCTCAAAGTACCACTTTTTGGCAATTACCTATTATCCCACTCTGAGCCCCCTGGCAACCAATGATCTGATTTCTATTCTTATATTTTTGCTTTCTTCAGAGTATCCAAAATTATACCTGGAATTCTAAGATTTACCCTTTCTTCTTATCCTATCCATCCCTGAGCTAAGATAAAATAAATTTTCTTCAGTGTTTCTAAGTATTTCCTCATACAATCTATGCCTATGTGGTAGGTAACTTCCAACATGGCCCCCAAAGAGCCTCACCTCCTGCTATGAATGCCCTAGTGCAACACACTCCCCTCGAACGTAAGATGGACTTACTGACTCAATTCTAACTAACAGAATATGGCATCTGTGATAGGATTTCACTTCCAATATTAAGTTAGAAAAAGACTGGCTTCCATCTTGGTGCCTTCTCTTTCTCTCTCTCAGATTGCTCACTTGGGGAAGCCAGCTACCATGAACTGATGCATCTATGTGGAAAGTACTACGTGAGTGAGCTTGGAAGCAGATCTTCTGAGACCTGCCAAAAGCTGTATGAGTGAACTTGGAGAGAGATCTTCCCCAGCTGAGCCTAGAGATGGTTACAGACACCTTGATAATGGATTTGTAAGAGTTCTTAAACCAGGACAATCCAGATGAGTCAATCCTGTAATCCTGACCCAGAGAAACAGTGAGAAAATAAATGTTTATTGTTTATAGCTGCTTAAGGTGTCTTAGTTTCCTATGGCTGCTGTAACAGGTAATTACAAACTGGGTAGCATAAAAGAGAAGAAATGTGTTCTTTAACAGATCTGGAGTCTAGAAATCCAAAAACAATTTCAGCGAGTCAAAATCAAGGTATCAGCCAAGCCACACTTCCTCTGGAGACTATAAAGGAGAATCTGGTACATGCTGCTCTGTTGACTGGCCTGTCACTACATCAGTCCAATCTCTGCCTCCTTCTTCAGATTGCTTTGCTCTCTGATTTCTCTCTGCATCTCTTTTTAAGGACACTTGTGATAGGATTTAGGGCCAACCTGGATAATCCAGATTAATCTTCTTATTCAAAATTCTTTTTTTTTTACCCTTTAGTAAATGTCTTTTTATTATCCTATATGTGGGAAATGCAAAATATGAATGAGGCACTTTGGCTGCACATTAAAGTACAAGGATTGCTTTGAGGAAAAGCACTAGTGTAATTGTTTTTTTTAAATTAAAGTATAGTTGATTTACAATTTTGTGTTAGTTTCTGTTGCACAGCATTGTGATTTAGTTATACATATACAGTTATTGAATGTAATTCCCCGTGCTATACAGTAGGACCTTGTTGTTTATCTATTTTTTATATAGTAGTTTGTATCTGCTAATCCCAAACTTCTAATTTATCCCTCCTCCCTTTCCCCTTTAGTAACCATAAATTTGTTTTCTATGTTTGTGAGTCTATTTCTGTTTCATAAATAAGTTCATTTGAAAGACAAATATCATGATATCACTTACATGTGAAATCTAAAAAATGACTCAAAATTCTTAATTTAATCACACCCATAAAAACTTTATCATATAAAGTAACATCCACAGGTTCTAGAGACAATGATCCAATGTCTTTGGGGCCTCTGAATAGGGAAATTTGTTACGTAATAATAGATAGATAATACACTACGCAGGGTAGTTTTATACAGTAATAGGTAATTAACACACTCACCTTTATTGCAGAGTTACATCTTTATGGGTTTTTGACTCTCAAAGTCTCTTTTAGTCTAATGTCTTATTGCTTGAGGTCTAGAAACATTTGCCGTTTCTGATTCTTCTGTGCCACAATTTATTAAAAACTCTTATTTCCTTTTATTTTGGCTGGCAAAATAAAAAATTCTTATTTGACGTCATATCTATCTTGTAATACATTACCAAAATCAGAATCCAGCGAATACTGTTACACTGACTCTGTCTAATCACTTTACTTAGAGCAGCAGACTCAGAAGACACATGGTTTGCCTTCCAAATTATTGTAGGTCACATGTCTCCAAGTGTTTTGCCATCTATTTCATGGTTCCTCATTTTTTTGATCTTTAATAAGAGTTCATCACCATCCAATGCTGAATTACTAAAATAATATTTTATGTTTATATATATACATGTAGATATATAAAATGATGTACTGTAGCACACTACTTCTGATATCAATTTCTGTATTAGATATAATAACACTAGTGTTTGTAACAGATAAACTCTGAAATCTCAGTGAGTTAACAAAACATACTTTCATTTCTTTTTCATGTAAAGCTTCCAACACTTATGTTCTTGATTAGGAAGAGACTCTTTTTTAAACAATGATTCAAGATTCCAGGCATTTTTTTTATATTAGGGCTATAGTATCTTTGCACAGGGCTTCCATTTCTCTGTACTTATCACCATGACAGTGATATGGGAATGAGAATGGAAAATTATTTATAAGAGGTGTTTATAACACATGCTTGGAAGAAACACACATCATTTCTGCTCACATTCCATTGAATAAAATAGCCTCCGTGGTTACATATGCTGCATGTACTTTTTTGCTTCAACTGAAATCAAGTCTGGGAAGTGGACTCCACCTCTTTTCTCAAAAAGAAGAAGACAGGAGTTTGGTGATGACTGCTAGGTCCTCTGTATGGTACCCTTTTTTGAAATTTGTTAAAACTTGTTTTATGTCTCTGAACATGGTCAATTTCCATGAAAACTTTCCTGTATGCTTGAAATATTGTATTTATGACAGTTTTTATTTGATCATTATTTTTTATTATGTTACTTTAAACTGCCATGTCTTTAATGAGTTTTTCTCTTACTTATCAATAATTTGGTGAGCAAAAGTGTGATAAAATCTCTTATGATGACAGATTTATAAATTTTTTAAATTATATTTTTCAATTTATTAGATGCTTTGAAGCTATTTTATTGAGTGTTTATAAATTTACAATTTTTAATCCTGTCCTCATGAATTAAACATTTTATTAACATAGAAAACTCTATCTATAGTAAATTTTTCCCCTAAATCCAATTTTTTCTGATATTAGCATACATACATCGATTTTCTTTTGTTTGTATTTGCCTGGTATAACTTTCTCTTACCCTCATTTTATATTCTTATACACTGAATACAACTAGCTCTTTTTAAAACACTCCTGAGTAATCTTTACCTTTTAAGTAGGAAATTTTTCTTTTTATATTTAATATTATCACAGATAGATTTATTTCTATTGCTCATCGTATTTTGTCCCTTTTATTTGTTGCATATTATATAGATTTTTTTTCTTCCTTATTGCCTTATTTTATATTGAGTTTGTTGTCTCTTTCACTCACTCTTTTTTTTATATATCTCCTAGGTTGGAAATTATATATTCTAGTTATTTCCTTTTATTAGTCTCCCTAGAATTTACTATGACTATTTAGTTTGTTAAAGATTAAGTTAATATTTACTTTACTCTCCTCCTAAACAAGAACTTTACAATGTTCTAATTATCCTCTTCCCAGATCATATTGCTGACTATGATTTCAGTTTACTCTCTCTTGATTCTCTTAAAAGCACAAATAAGATTTTTAAATTGTTTTATGTACTTTAATATTTATAAATAATTTTACTATTATCTTTGCACATCATTCATTCTTAAATTATATCCTTTAAAACTTGTCTAATGCATAGTCCACTAGCCATATGTGACTACTTAAATTTAAGTTAATTAAAATTAAAATTAAAAATTCAGTTCCTCAGCCACAGTAGCTGCATCTCTAAGTGCTTAAAGTCTCAAGTGGCTTTTGATTACCATACTGGACAGAACAGATGTAGAATATTTCCATCATTGCAGAAAATTCTATTGGATAGCACTGCTTTATGAAGTCTTTTAGTGATACTTTTTTGATAATGAACAGAACTTTTGTTATTTTGAAAACGTGTTTACTTTTACCTCTTTCTTGAAAGATGATTTAGTGGATGTACAGTTCTAGTTCAATGATTATTTTCTCTAATTACCATGAATATATTATCCACTATATTTGTATTTCTACTATGATATTGAGGGGGCAGCTATTGGGCTAATTGTCATTGAGTGTAGGTAATCCATCCTATCTCTAACTGCTTGTAAAATTTTCTCTTACTGACCGTTTCACCATATGCCATTCAAGGGACATTTTTTAACTTGTTCTGCTTGGACTTTAAGTATTTGAACCTGTGACTTTATCTTTTCTAAATTCAGGAAAACTATTAACCTATTTCTCTTTGATTATTATCTGTCTCCAATTTTCTGTTTTATATACTTCTAGTTATTTAATTTCCAAACTGTCTTTCTCTGTCTGCTTTCTTAATTTTTCTTTTATAATTTTTCTCTAGTGTTTGTGTGCCTTATATTACATAATTTCTTTATATATACATTTTCCACTTTACTAAATCTTTTATTTAAGCCTAATCTGCAGTTTGATATGACCATTTTTTAAAAATTTTAATTATTCTATTTTTGATTTCTAAAAATTATATTTAGTTGTTTCCCTAAATAAGGTTGGTTAATTTCTTCTATCTTAAATAGTCTCTTTATATTTTTAAAAATATAAAATGCCTTTATATTTTATAACTTACAACTTCAACGTATGAAATCTTCAAGGACTTAAATGTCCAGTTTGTGTGAATTTTTTTTCCTGCTGACTCTTATTTATGGTGGTAGATTTCTTCATTTGTTTGTTGGTTTTTAAAAATTGTGAGCTCCTGTTCCTATGAACAGTATTTATTGGAATCATTTGAGAATTGTATTAAAATGCACTGTTCTGGAAATCATTTCTGCTTGCTGATTGAAGCTTGCCTGAAAATTTGACCAACTCATCACCCTTTAAATTTTTGACTTGGAGTTTTTGCACCCATGCTGGTAGAAATGCTGCGTCTAAAACTACAAGGATTTCAGAGGTAAACAGTTAATTATTCTGAGAATCTTCTGGTCTCTAGTGAATTTTGCTTGTTGTTTTTGTTTTTCCTTACTCAACGATGTGTTAAAGTATGTCCGAGTTTTATGTGGGGGAGAGTTCTCCTCTTCTACTTAAACCCTTTGATTTGCTTCTATTCTCCTTGCTAAGAAGCCATGAAAGCGCCTAATGTAGTTAGGCTGCCAGGGTCGAGCAGATGTCTTCAGTGATAATGTATTTCCAGGGCTCGCTAACTCATTGGCACTCACTTTCTAACACTTACCAGAATAGGTAATTTTTTTCCTTCACCTCCAGCTTGGCTGTTTCTATAAAGAAGCTAGTGTGCTGATATCATTTGCCATTTTAAAAGTTTAATGTTTTGTGAATTAAACTGAAATATTTGAAAAGCTTAAATATTTTCATCGATGAGGTTTTTGTTTTCCAGAATTGTTCCATATTGAATTATATTTTCAAGATCAAATGTAAAATACATTTTTAAAAGTTTATGGTAATATACACTGCTTTAGGTTTATTCCTTAAGTTGTATGCAGTATAAACAGTATGTATACAACAGTAATTAGCAATAATCAATTTTTCCTATACAATACGAGTTTTTAAACTATAATCTGTAGTCCTCAGAGAGGTGAAAGACAGTGAATCATGTCACAGAGTGACATGCTAGGGACAGAAGTTTGGTTATAAGCCCTCCTATCCTATTCTTCCTCAACCCAAGTATCTCAACTTTTTCCTATTTTACATACTGGAATTCCAAGCAATATTTCATTTGAATAAAGGGCTACATCAGTTTAGAAATGGCTTGAAAATTAGTGCTGAAAATCCCCATATTTTCTTCTAGTGTTTTCAACTATGGGGGAACCCTAGTTATTTTGCTTGAGAGTACTCTGGTTTGTCTAGTTAATTAGATTCCTTCTGGAATAACATTTATTCATTCATCCATCTTGATATCAGATAATTAGGAGCTAATTCAGAGTCTACAATATAGCTATTACATGATATGTCATATAACTATAAATAAATACAAATACAAATACATATTATGGATTATAAGATTTATTGGTAAGGAGTTTTGTTCATATACTAGTTTAGATTACAAGACCTGAACAGTCCTGAATGCAGCAGTAAAGTGTAGATGGTTTGGGAAGCAGAAAATCCTCAAAATTTCTTATTACCTGAAACGTGTATGGTGATCATGAGTCCTTGTTAGCCTGTATGTATAGTGTACAGTGCTTATATAGGCTTGAGAGTTGAACTGAAAGAGACAAGAAGGGGGTCAGGAAAATAGTGAAATTTGAAAGAAGATTGACTCTTTTGGATGTTAACTAAATTGGCATAAGATAATGCTGGGACTTGAAGCAGAAATTACAGTTTGAAATACGGCTATTGAATAACTTTGGTATGATTTATGAACACATTAAATGGCTAATTCCTGACACTATATTAAACATCTTTGGGAAGGACAGTAATAATATATTTGGAAAAGAGATGGCATACTGTCAGAGATCATGGGGAGGGAACATTTCTTAAAATTACATAAAATTTCCACCAAGATGACAGAAAACATTTTTCTGCAAATGTTTCTTTTGATCACTGAAATGCACCAGAATTTAACAAACTATCTGTGTTTTTCACCTGCTGCAGATGGCAAAAAGTGTCTGGTTGCCAAAGGGGTAATCTCTTGAGAGGACTGAAAAATAAATGATCTATTCTAAGATGACAGAGACCTGTTTTCTTACCAGCTGTCCCGTTTAGATACGAAATTCTAGGAAGAATTCCCACAAGCAATTTTGTATGTTACAAGTTTATTAGAGAGGGACATTATATGTCTTAATGGCCACTTCCAAAGAGAGTGGTAACAATATTTAGTTTTGTCAGCATCTGATTGTTTAAAAATTAAGTGCTTGATTCTCTGTGCAAAGAGTTAGCCCACTGACTCCAGACTGGCAGTTATCTTAAAAAAAGAAACATTTTAGTTACAAGGTAATTTTCTATACACAGACCTAAAAGTAGGAGAGATGATTTCTATCATTCCACAGATCTGACAAATCTAGTTCTATAATTAGATCATAATTTATGTCATCAAGTTGGGAAGTCTTAGGCAATTAAAATCAGATTTTATACTTCCTTTAATACTACCTAAAAATGTGGTTCGGAATAGAATTAAAATCTATTTGCTCTCTAATGGAAAAACAGATGATAGCAGATCTCATTTGCCACCTATGAATGGGAGGATGGAAAGTAGATTACCTGTAAGAAAAGATACCAATGAAACGTTATCATTCAGAATTAGTTCTTTGATTAAATTTTGTTTTGAGGCCAAAGTGTTTCATTTTAAAAATACACATTCTGGATTATTTGCCATTGAATCAGTAAGAGTTTCCCCTTATTATTTACATTAATCTTTTTATTCTTAAAATCATTTCATTACATATTTAATTACCTATTTCTAGCTCCTGATAGTAAAGCAAAGATGTCTCCTACTCCCTCAAAGTTATTATAGAGATTATATAGAATTGGTGTTACTTAATAACTATAAAATTTTTTCAGCTATAAAAGTGTTTGAGTATAAGAAAGTTTGCCATAGAAAATTTTGAGTGATTTCAGCAATACTAACAGCAGAAAGAATGTGAATGGGGAAGAAATCAGAACAAATAATGGCTCAAGCCACTGGAGATAAGTGAGGCTCTTCTCAAGTGAATTTCTAAGTCAAGAATCAACAAAGCCAGGATGTGGAGGGTGAAGGGGAGAGGCATCAGATTAATTCATGTAGGAGCCATATTAAAATAACTTGGCTCTTAAAAAAATAACAAAAGAATTGGCTCTTAGGACAACTTTTGTTTTACTCTGTAAATAGAACACCAACTTGCCCACAGCACAGATCTTGAGAACTGTTGTTAAACGAATCAATAGATATATATTCAGAGGAAATTAGAAAGGGTGTTTGTCCTAATAGTGTTGTGAACAGAGTGAGGTGTCAACCGAACCTCTTCACTAGAAAAGGAGAAAAAAAATATGGTGGGATAAGGGAGGCAATTTGGTAGGGCAGTAAAATATACTGAATTGCTTCACCTTTCCGGAGTAAAGCCCACTTGTTCGGCAGGTGGAGTCTATTCATCTGTCTGCTTTCTCTCCTTTTTGTTCTCACTTGCCAACTCTACCTATTGAAATATCAGTTCTAGTTGTAAATGAGTGGTTCACACTCCCTTTCAAGAGAGAGGTTTGTTTGAAAAGCATTCCTGTAACCTATCTAATGTTATCCTTTGCCAGCTACCTCTTCTAAGATAACCCTCTGTTAATAAATACAACTCAACAACCAAGGACACAGCCTCTTAGTAAAACCATTAGCGTGAAGGAGAAGGCCCAAGATGAATAAAGAGACCAACTCTAGGGGAAAACATAATGTGCCTGTACACATTAAAACAATTTCTAAATAGTGTTCTCAGAATCACTGACTAGGTATCTCCTGCAGGAAACTAAAACTGTCTTATATGGAAAGGGTGTGAGGGACATGTGGAGGACTGCTGAGATGTCCTTATCTTCATAGTCACCCCCATTGTCCCAGTCAAAGGCCATCCTAGATGAGACAAAATCCAGCCTACCTCCAGACAGGCATAAACATATCAAAGGATTTAGACAAGATTAGCAAAACAACTTCCTCAACTTTTGACTGACTGCAGACAGGTGAATGAGTTTAGCCAAGACCAGAAGAATGACTCATCTACACTATATTTTATTAAATGGTCATTGTTTTAAACCTTTGAATTGGAGGTGGTTTGTTATGAAGCACTACAGGAGCAACTGATAACTTAAACTGATAATACGGTTTTTAATTACAAAAATCGACCAACATGACCTTAATTTAATGAGGTAAGTTTAAAAAGCATGATTTGATCAACTAAAATTATAATTAAATTATGATGCAGGCAATGATAGGCACTGTAGTTCTTAAACTCATGTTACATAATGAAATAATTTCTAAGAGGTATGATTAGAAAAAGGTATAGAATGTTGAGTACAACCATTTGGGTTTTGTAAAAGGTTACTCATATTTGTAAATATTTATATTCACATGTATATGAATTGTATGTGTATATAAGATTTCTAGAGGTATATTCACAAAAATGTTGCAAGATTGCATCTTGGGAAGGGGTGGAGGGACCTTGGGGGAGAGGGAGAATTATACTACACTTCATACAAATTATATTTTTAATATTTGAAACTTTTATTATTAGCCAAGCATGTGTTCTTTTTTCAATTAAAAACAACAGATCTATAACATAAATGGTATTCATAGAATTTAAAATTAATTGTAATTTAATGCATAAGCATACCATAAGTGTAATCTATAAATAAGTGTAATAAGCTCTTGAACTGTTTCTGTGTAAAGGCAACATATGTGGAACAGCTTGGGTTACAAGTAAAAAGACAGTGAAGTGAGGTACGGGCAACTCTAAAGGCTCAGTGCCTGTATTTTTTAAATGAATTTAGTAGACAAGTTGTTATAAACTTTCTTTTGCAGTGGTACACTCTCTATAAATGCAGTTTTATGGAGAACTCCAAACATCAAAAGAATAAAATCAATTCAAAACATTGGGGTGATGAAGTCTCCCCACTGAATCCACTTGGTCTCTCCTTTGACCACCTCCCACCCCAGCCCTCTCCTCTGAAGGACATGGGTGGATCGTTGGCCTCTTTTGAAACAGCTGTTATGTCAAATGTGTCTTCTTCACTCTTACGTACCCCTCAGTTCTTCGTGAAGTTTTCTTAGCAGGTTATTCAGTGTCACATTATTTACAAAGTAACCCATTTTCATATGTTTTTTTTTAAAAAATCATCCACTGTGGAAATGAGATGTAACTGTGTATAAATTGGTAAAGAAGAATTGTCTTTGAAACATGAAATGAATGGTTACTATGCCAGCTTCATCCTCACCTATACCTCACAGTGCTCTAATTCTCAGCCATAACTCTCTCCACAGGATAAAGCATTCACAAGAGCGAGTTAATCGTCTATTCCAAGTCCCAATTAATGCTCCAGGAGCACTGAGGAAAAAGAATCTGCTGGCAGTAAGTTTTGGCCAACTCCAAGACCCTCATTTAGAAACTTTCACTTTTTCCCCCTCATTAATATACAGCTTCTTTTAGAATACGTCACTTAACAGGCAGTCATAATTACAGTTTTTATATTGAAACTGATTATATAGGTAATGAATCTGCTGTAAAACAATTTAACTGCACAGAGGTACACACAGAAAAACGTACAAGATTCCTGATTTTTCACGTAGCTTCCAAAATCTGATTCAACCACCCAGATGTAGCCACAATTAACATGCAAGATATTTTCTTTGTGTACACAAATACACACATTTAATCCATCAGGATCATTGTGTGTGTACGTGTAGGTACACATATGTCTATATACCTATATCTATATGTTATATAAACATATGTTTGTTTCTGGAACCTACATTTTTCACTTATGATATAATGTGGGCATGCTGAATAATGAAATACGCACCTGAGGAGTAAATGCTTTTTCTGTTTCTATTGAAATTAATGTATGGTTTTGCTCCCTTATCTGTCGAAATGGGGAAATACATTCACTGGTTTTAGAATTTTGGACCAGCTCTACATTTCCAGAGATTAACCCCATCTGATCATGATATACTTACCTTTATCTGTGTTTTGCTGGATTTGATTTACTAATATTTTATTGAGGATTTTGACATATTCATTCCATAGGGCTTTGGGACTGTAGTTTACTTTTCTTACAGTCTTCTTATTTTTTGATTTTGATATCACAGCATTTTGCATCACTGGGGGAGTGGGGATGCGTTCTCTTTTTAATTTTGTCAAAGAGTTTCTATAAAATTGGTATTATTTCTTCTTTAAATATTTGTTAGACTTTGCCAGAGAAGTCATATAGGCCTAGAGTTTTGCTGCTGCTATTGTAAGGTTTTTAACTTTTAATTTGGTTTCTTTAAATATATAGAACTATTGATATTACACACACACATTCATTTCATCTATTTCATATAACTTTTTGGTAACAATCTTTTATTAAATTTTGTAGCATTCTTTTGTTCAAACTAAACTGTCTATAGACATATAGTTACATCCTCTCTTTCATGACTGATGTTAGTAATTTATGTCTGCTCTCTTTTTTCTTGGTTACCCTGACTGGAGTTTTATCAATTTTCCCACGCTTTTTCTCTATCTTTGGTTTCCAGGTGTTTGCATAGGAGCTTTTTAGGTGCATTTTTTGGGCAGAGTATTTATTTTCCTCAAATTCTCTGAAAGTTTTAGATCTGTGATTTGATATTTTTCATTACTTTTAGAAATTGTGTTTTTTCACTTTAAATATTTCTTTTGCCCCATTATCTCTTCTTACAGGATCCCAAATACATGTATGTGAGCTTGTGTGAATATTCTGTTCCTTATTTTAACTCATTTTTCCCTTGTGTTTCAGTTTGGGTAATTTCTGTTAACCTAATTTCACTGACTATTTCCTAGACTGTGTTGACTCTAATGATGGACTCATTTAAAGGTCTCTCTCTCTTGCATTTCCACTTGATTATTTTTTATAGTTTCCATCTTTCTGCTAAATCCTTCATTTGTTCAACTTCTCCACTTCTCCAGGATTATTAACTTAGATATTTTAAATCATAGATATTTTAAAATCCCTGATGGATAGTTCCAATAGTTGGGTTGTATCTAAGTGCCTACAGTTCCCAGGGGTTCTATACTTTCAGTGCTAGCTGACACTAAACCTTTAGAAGTTTATTAATAAAACTCATCTGCAAAGCAGAAACAAACTTGCAGACATAGTAAACGATATTATGGTTACCAGGGGAAAGAGGATGGGAAGAGATAAATTTGGGAGTTCGAGATTTGCAGATACTAACCACTGTATATAAAATTAGATAAAAAACAAATTTCTTCTGTGTAGCACAGGGAACTATATTCAATATCTTGTAATAACCTTTAATGAAAAAAATATGAAACAAATATATGTATGTGTATGCATGACTGGGACATTATGCTGTACACCAGAAATTGACACATTGTAACTGACTATATGTCAATTAATTTTTTTTTTCTTACTGTTTCGGCAGTCCTGTATTTTATATTGTCTCTTGGTCTGCCCCAGATAACCTAGTGCATGGGACCACATCTGTCCTTGACAGTTTCTACTTCTCTTTAGATTTCAGGCTAGTTGATTGCCCTGTGAACTCAGCTCTCTGATAGGTTCAGGAAAAGATATGGATTTGTAAATCACCAAGCTCTTTTCTCGTTGCTGAGATGGGAGCAGAACCATTTCCTATTTTCTACATCCTTTAAAAAAAAAAAAAACTGGAACTCTTAGTTACTGATTTTTAATTATCAACTATTTTACCTTTGTTCCTTGACTTAACAACTTTAAGCAGTAACTAGAAATATTGAGTAAATGAATCTATTTACATTATATTTTACCCCTTCTAACTGGAATAAATCTCTCTAGTTATTCTGATGATTGTCATTACCTTAAACAACCTTTAAGTTTCTATTTCTTAATTTATAAATTGTAGACAAATTCTACTTCTCAGTATGAATGTTGGAAATTGAGAGCACTTTTACTCTCCCATGAATTATAGGTTTATAATATTCTTTTTTTAGATTGAGGTATAATTGACATATAACATTGTGGTGGTTTTAGATGTACAGCATACTGATTTTTTAATGTGTAAATATTGCAAAATGATCACCATAATAATTTTAGTTAACATCCATACCCACACATAGTTATATTTTTTTCTTGTGATGAGAACTATATGATCTACTGCTAGTAATTTTCAAATATACAACAGAGTATTGTTTATTCACCATGCTTCACATTACATCCACAGGACTTTTTTTATCTTATAACTGGAAGTTTGTACCTTATGATCACTTCACCCATTTTGCCCACCCTTTACTCTCCACCTCTGGCAACCATCAGTCTGTGTTCTGTATCTGAGTCCCTCTTTTTTTTTTAGGTTCCGCATATAAATGAGGTCATATAGTATTTGCTTTTCTCTATCTGACTTCCTTCACTTAGCATAATGCCCTCAAAGTCCACCCATGTTACAGCAAATGGCAGGATTTCCTTCTTTTTATGGCTGAATAATATTCCCTTGTATATACATAGCACACTTCTTTATCTATTCATCCATTGATGGACCCTTATTTTTTTCATGTCTTGGCTATTGGAAATAATGCTGCAATGAACATGGGGAGGGAGTGCAATATCTTTTTGAGAGAGTGACTTTTTCTCCTTCAAAAAAATACCCAGAAGTAGAATTGCTGGATCATATGGTAGTTCTACTTGTAAACTTTTGAAGAATCTCCTTACTATTTTCCATATAATGGCTGCACCAATTTCCATGTACATCATTTTAATGTTCTAATTTTTGGTTTTCATGAGTAGTTATTTTTATATTTAAAAAAACTTAGCATGCATTGAATCTACAGAATTATGAAAGGTGAAAAATATTAGATTTATTCTTTATTTCTGCTTGCTCCTCCAAAATATTGATAGTTTATTTTAAATTTGCAAGCATTTCAATAGTTACACTCAATTTGTCCATATTTTTTTAAAGATAGTTCCTAAATATGTAACCCAGTGCATTGATCTTATGATACTAATTTGTTAATACCACTGAACCAAGAAATAATACTATACCCAATCTGTGCACACCTGATTTTGTGCACAACAATAAAGATGAGCGTAGAGGCCAGTTGCTTTTCAGACCACCGAGTGGAAGTTTCACCTGAGTGTCTATTTTCACACATCCGTGTCAGTCTGAATTGCAATTAAGGGGGAAAACTACCCATCTGTATATGAAACACTAAGCATTTGAAGAGTACTCAAGAAGTTGAAATGTACAACGCTTATGCCTTTTCCCTGCATAGCCAGCTAGTGCTGAAAATAGCTATTGATTGATGCAGCTCTTCTGCTCGTATTTTTTGGAAATATGTATAAATCAGACCATTCTAGTAGGAATGACACTGCATATACAACATTAGTTTCCTGTGTCACAAAGTATCTGATATTTGTACGCTAGTTTTATTTTGCTTTGGGTTGTAAGTTACTTTAATTCAGTTTTGTGATTTATATGAATCTAGCTTTAGTTCTTACAGCTATCTGAACATAATAAAGGCACACAATTCCCCAGACAGTGCCTCTACATTCACTCATTGTAGACTTGATTGGAAATCTTTTAGAAGAGATTCAATCCAAAGTGTTAAAATTCTTAAGACATAAATGGTATATTCTATACCTAAAATTCAAAGTCCAAAAGAAATTGCAATATCTAAACTGACACTGAAAATTGAGCGGCCTTGGTGAAACAGGGATTGCTACCAGCTTCATAACTAGTGAGTGGATACACATTCTGGGGGTTTAGTTCACCATCCCAAAATGATGATCCAGGAAGTCATCCTCACACATTGACATACCACTGAAGGTAGTGTGCAAGGATATAAGATACACTTGAACGGATGGTCTTGAGAATCCGATGTCCCTTTAGGTTTGCGTTGCTGCTGTGAAGAGTATTTTCTAAAATTCTAACAATGAATATAGATTGCTTTTGGAATTATGTTAAATAAGTGAATAGAAAAGTACATAAATTAGTTACATTTATAATATTGAATCTGATTTTAAATATTTTCTCCATAGGTCACTTTTAGTCCTGCTGTCCTTTTTTTTCCTTCTATTTTGAACCATCTCCCAATTCATATGTCTTATAAAGGTACACCAAAATTGCCTCTTCTAAGAAATGTTAACTTCGATTTGAGGTAAGATATAGATTGGGAAAGCAAATTAATTATAATAGTTTTGACCATGCCCTTTCTCATAGGTTCACATAAGGGGATCAATTACATTAAAGAAACAATTGTAAAATACCATATTCCCTCCGCTTATGCTTGTGTTTTCCTTTATTAACCGTTGTGAAGAATTCCATTAGTTCCTTCTTTCATAGTATTTTCTTTCCATATGATTTTTCCTTGTACTGACATTGTATTTTTTTTTTTTCTTCTTTCCTCAGAGAACTATTTTTGTGCCTTTCTGGTTATGCGGCTTGGGTTACACAATCCCACTTCAAGAACTGCTTGACCCCTCACTGTATGAGTTGGTGTGGTTTTTTCTGGCTCTTCTTTTGTACCTTCGGCTCTCCAAAGCGGCTATTTTCTGTTACTTGATTTATGAGTTAAGTTTCTCAGCCTGTATCAGAAACTCAGCTTCAATCTCTAGTTGACTTCCACTGCTTTTTCTTTCGGCTCTTCCCCCTTTGCTTATATTAATGTCTTCCTTTTCCATTCCCTTTTTTCCCCTCATAGTGAGACTTCACACAAAGACATGTGCTCAAAAATAAACACGCTTGGTCTCACTTGCTCTGTGAGAGCTGTCTTCCTCCTGCTGTTTCTCGCTGTACCTCTTGTTTATTTCCAGCTACTTTACATTGTGCCTCTCATCTCTCCTCATCACAGCAGAAAATCCATTTTCTTTATTTTTTACTTGTACTCTTAAGACCTCTCTTGTTTCCTTTGTCTTTTAGAGCCTCCAAAGATTCCCCTGCAGGTGATACGAACTGAGAAATTAATTTTGTTTTTATTTACCCCTTGAGGCAACGGAACAGGTCACACTTTGCTCAGCTTTATTAAGGAATGTTCTGGGGAAGCTTGAATAGCTATATTCTTTTCATCACAAAGGTTATACCCATTTTCAATTTTGGAAGAAGAACTGAGAGTTAGCTTAAATAAGTGTTAAGAACACTGACTTTAGGCCCAGACCTCATTTGGACTCCTAATTCTACCACTCAGAAATTTTGGTTCCTAGGGAAATTTATCTTTTCTCAGCCTGCATTTTTTTTTTTCATTTATAACAATATTAGTACATATGATAACTTGTAGTGTGTGTGTGTGTGTGTGTGTGTGTGTGTGTGTGAATTAAATGGTATTTATCAACTTTCCTGAATGCTTGGTACATTAACAATAACTAAATGTTCTAATTAGTAATTATTACTTTTGATACGTAATTGCTCTTGTATCATAGACTCTTCCAGGCTAAGCATCACATTAAGATGATGTCCTAGGCCTCATATTGAGAATTATTTGGGAAAATTTTGTAAGTGTTAGTCTCTTTCCTCATTCTGTGCAAAGTTACCCATAAAGTAGATACTTACCTTTCCCTTGCCATAGCTCTATTTTATAATTCTCTTACCTAGACCAAGTCTGCAAACTGTGTGATAATTTAACCATATCTATTCATTTATCCCAGTTTAACTAGTTCACAATCTCTCCTGTGTCCACTGTGTTATTTTTAAAAAGAAACCACAATTTCTGATTTTGACCTATTAAGTTGAATCTTATCAATACTGAGCTGGTTCTTTTCTCACTGATAAAATTTTTTATTTGACTTTTGTTGTTTTTTAATTTAAATCTTTCATTAAGCCCCTATGCAATTGAATTATTTGAATAGCAACTTCAGATTTATTTAAACTGAATATTTATGACCCAAGACATTGTTTCTTTCTGAGAGGATGTGCTAATATTTATAAAAACAACCCTGGTAACTTCTTTTACAAGAGTCTTTGGGCACCTTTTCTCCCCTCAACAGGGGTTGATATTGTTCACTTTATTCTGTTCCTATTTGCAGACCTCTGCCCCTATGGCTTTTTTTTTTTTTTTTTTTTTTTTGCTATCTTTTTAAAAAAATTTTTTTTAATTGAAATGTAGTCAGTTACAATGTGTCAGTTTCTGGTGTACAGCACAATGTTTCAGCCATGCATATACATAACATATAGTCTTTTACATATTCTTTTTCATTAAAAGTTATTACAAGATATTGAATATAGTTCCCTGTGCTATACAGAAGAAATTTGTTTTTTAATCTATTTTTTACATAGTGGCTAATATTTGCAAATCTCAAACTCCCGAATTTATTCCTTCCCACACCTTTTCCCCTGGTTACCATAAGAGTGTTTACTGTGTCTGCTAATCTGTTTCTGTTTTGTAGATGAATTCATTAGTGTTCTCTTTTTTCTTTTTTTAGATTTCACATATAAGTGATATCATACAGTAGTTTTCCTTCTCTTTCTGGCTTATTTCACTTAGAATGATGATCTCTAGGTCCATCCATGTTACTGCTAATGGTGTTATTTTATTCTTTTTTATGGCTGAGTAGTATTCCATTGTATAAATGTACCACAACTTCTTTATCCAGTCATCTGTGGATGGACATTTAGGTTGTTTCCATGTCTTGGCTATTGTAAATAATGCTGCTACGAACATTGGGATGCATATATCTTTTTGAGTTAAGGTTTGCTCTGGATTATATGCCCAGAAGTGGGATTGCTGGATCATATGATAAGTCTATTTTTAGTCTTTTGAGGAATCTCCAGACTGTTTTCCATAACAGCTGCACCAAACTACATTCCCACCTGGAGTATAGGAGGGTTCCCTTTTCACCACACCCTCTCCAGCATTTATTGTTTGTGGCCTTTTGAATGATGGCCATTCTGACTAGTGTGAGGTGACACTTCATGATAATTTTGATTTATATTTCTCTGATAACCAGGCAGAAACAACCTTTGCTTCGCAGTTCCCTGTGGCCTTTTAAGAGAAACCTGGCAAAAGGAGCATCTTTTTCTTCTCTTTTTCTTTCTTCTTACTCTGTAATTTTTTTTTCCTCTACTTCCCATTTTTTTCCCATTCTCCATTATTTTGACTTTTTTCCTTTTTCAATTATAGATAAAGAGTGATCTTTTCCCTACCCTTTATTCAGATGAGCAGGGAAATTTTGGACTCCACCTATCTTGTATACCATTGCTCTCCTCCTGATGTTCTTCTGGAAGCTTTCTTTCTATCAGGTTTTATCATGACTTACGCCTCCATCATGATTTAACTGTGATGCCTTGCACTGCTGTCCCCCACTTCCCTCCTCATCACCACTTGTCCTTCTTGGCTTTTCTCAGGATCTGCCCCCTCTGACAGAGGATGCTGCTTAGGATGCAGTTTTTTTTTTTTTTTTTTAAGATACTTTGTGTGAAAGGTTATCCCACTCCCCAAAGTGACATTCATGAAAGCTCTCTTACAGAGATTTTATAACTTGATTTTAACTTTTATATAGTTATACTTTCCAGCCTTGTGCTTTAATTAACTTTAAAAAAAATAGAGAGCATATTCCACCTGACCTGGACATTTCAGATCATTGTTTACTACTTTTCTTTAAGGTAAAGTAAAACATTGAGATCCTTTTCTGGTATGAGCAGGTTTAATGCTTCTAGAACTTGGATTATGCTTCCACCAAGGGTAGTTCAAAGACACAGTAATAATTCAAATAGTTTATTTTTATTTATATATATTATGCTATGTTTAATATTAGGAACAGAATAGCTGGCTTCTTGTCTTGACTCGAGTGTAAGAATATTTTAAAAAAGGATAGTCTTAGATTTTCATGACTTAAAAATCTTATTTAAAAACACCTTTATAAGAGTTACAGGTTTAAGCAACACCAGCAAAGCTTTTCAACTCAGTAGCCCAGGTTTCCTAGAACACTTGTGCCTATTAGTTTCACGCAGAGCCAGCATTGTACTGGAGACACTCTCCATAGTCTTTCTTCTCTTTGATTTAAAGGCTGATCATATTCTTTGGTAAGGTTTTCTCAAAACACTGTGCACAGAGTCCCTAAGGATGTGGCTTATAACAAAGTTTTCTGGTTTGACGTCCCCCCCACACACACAGGGCTGATAGTTGAGAATCCATTCACAGGACAGCATGGGAAAGCACAAGCCTTTCAAAAAGTCACAAAGTACTTTTGCAATGTGGCAAATTGCAATCCACAGGAGAGGATGGCAGCCAAAGGAGAATCTCTCCTTTGCAAGATTTAGGAGGGAAGCCAAGGGCTTTAAGATGCAGAATCATTTTTTTTTCCTTCCTTCACAGTAAAGAAACTATAATGAGTGTTTCCACAGTCATTGCTGAGACATGGTTGAAAGAACCAGATTGGCAGATTTAAAGGGTAGTTTACCTCCAAAAATCCTGGTAAGATATTTTCCCTGGGTTTTTCACCTCACTGCTTTTACTAAGTGCCAGATGTGGAGTCTCTATGGTAACAACCAGATGATACAGTCTGGCTGTGAGAGAAAGGGTGTGCATTTCTCTGCATGCAAGTGAGCATTAAACAGTTTAACGATAAGCTCCTGGAAGACCCCAAGCAAATAAGGTGAAGCCAAGCAAGTGCTTTAGTGGAACAAAGTTGGGGTTTCCTGATTACTGAAGGAGGAAGCAACTATAAAAGGAAGAGAGGATGAAAAAGATAGATGACTGTTGCAAGTAACATTTAGCATCTAAGATGATATGTTCCCAATAAATTTTTGATGATATTGAAGAATGAAGGAGATGAATAAAACCATTCCCACCACAGCTAAAGAAGGCAGTTTGCAGAGAACACTTTGGGGAATGCATCCCACTGAAAAGAGCTTCTGAAAAGACATTAACAGATTTTCTTTCCCTACGTTTCCTATTTCACAAGTATAAGAAATAGGAATTGTAATAGAGCTAGAAGAATAGAAATGATTGATGAAATCTGTTTAATCAACTGTTTCTCCTGCTTTAAAGACTGATCATTAAGCAGTTTCAGACAGAAAGAAAGATAATTTTCTTTAATTAATATTTTGGCTCTGAATAAAGAAAGTGAGCAGTCTGCTATTGTCTAGCATGAATCGATGTATATAAAAGCAGATAAAACACAATCATGACAATAAAAGGAGAATAAACATCTTGGTAGGGTAAGAATTGAGATTTTTCTCAGTCATGACTAATGGTTTTCACTGAAGCCCAAGGAAGAGTGATTTGTAGTTAATAAGAATTACACTATAGTGATGTGTATATTTTTTATATTTTTTTACATATTTAGGCTTATCTTCAATGGTTATAAAACACTGCTCATTTCTGAGTGTGTTTAATTATTTAGAACTAAACTTAAAATTATTTTTATAAAATTGTGATTTGAAAGTGAGTAATGATTACACAATAAGATGAGAGTTACCTGAACAAAAAGAATCTAACTGACAATTTTATTCAACATATTTTGGGGGAAGATAATCTCAATTCCACTTCTTGGTGTCTGAAAAAATCTAATTTCCATTTTGACAGGCCAACCAACATGCATTATATTTCCAGAGATTTTGTGTTTGAGAGTTGGGCTAATTTATTACTGGATTATGTTTACATTTGAGGAAAAATATACCACTAACCACAATTGCATGGGGTCCAGTTTGTAACCTGGACAATCTTGTGCCTTCCTGTTACTTTTTTTTCCTGCAAATCAACATTGAGTTATTTTCTGTTAAATATTTTTCAAATGTTTCTGTTTTAGATTTTGTTAGCCAGTAGTTGGGATCATAGCACATTTTTAAAGTCTTTTCCTGTCAATAAAGCATCTCCAACAATTCTTTAATTTTTATTCCTTTCCAGCTGTGCCTACAGACAGACTGTACTTGCAATGGTGCTTTGTGTAGAGGTGGGGCTCCATTAAATAGTTCTTGCCTTTAGTATGTGAGCAGAAGTCATGTGTGTCATTTCCAAGCCTGGTCCCCAGAACCTCTGGCACAATCCTCCACGGCCCTTCATTTCCCTTGTCTGCCAGCTGGAGGTAGAGATCTAGTCGAGAGCACCAAGTCTCTATATCTGTGGTCGGCATTTTGTTTTTTTGAAGAGGCTGGACAGTCAATTATTTCCATGTCATATTATTTTTTATAGTTGTTAAAAATACAGAAACCACTCTTTGCCCACATGCCATATGGACACAGGTTTGAGTCCAATACTGTTCCACAGGTCCTAGCCTCCTGACTCCTTCTCAGGAAGATGGTGGAGGAACTACATGACTCCATGGAGAAGCACCCTTCTCATTTCTTTCTTCAGCCCACAGGGGGCTAGGATGCAAGCATTAAGCTTCTGAGATTTGAACGTTGTTTGTTGTATCTGTTTCTCTGGCCTAATATATTCTCTTTGATCTAGTGCTTAATCCTGCTATGTTCTAACTGAAAACTGAGCTGTGGTATTTTTCCCAGTTACCTTTTGAATTTGCTGTTCAATAGACTTCAGATTTTTTTTTAACATTTTTATTGACTTATGGTCATTTTACAATGTCGTGTCAAATAATAGCCTTCAGATATTTATCGTGCACTTTTTTTTACATTTTTTTATTGAGTTGTAGTCATTTTACAATGTTGTGTATCATGCACTTTGAATCCCATTTCCTATTGTAGTTGATCACTCTGTTTACATTTAACACTTCTAATCTTACCTTGTATCCATCCAGATTCTTAATCATTGAATACTTCCTGGTTATCCTCCTATTTGACAGCATCTTTCAAGGACTCGGGAACCGGAACTGTCCATAGCAGTAGAGAGCTGGTAGAAGGTTGTTATCAAGTAACGTGATCCTGCCATTTGTGATCACCAAGCACTTCAGTGCTTCCCCTAAGTAGCTGTATCACTCTAACCTGCAAAACGTTTGTTGGTTTCCTCTTTCAAAATGAACAACGAAGCTCTGCCAACCCAGGACCTTGCACTGAGTAAGCTAAAAGTAAACAGGCGGCTGTCATGTTAGAGGCTGGCCTCTTCAGGTACTTTAGAGAATTCAGGTGTTTGGATTAGTAAGATAGACAAGACTTTCAGTGTATTTCATGAGTGATGGCATATGACTCACAGATATAAAAAAAACTGCACTCTGAACAATACAAAAAATTTAAGATCGAAAAAGAAGTTTGGCATGAAAATCATACGGTTTTTGTTGCTGCTGTAACGAATTACCACAAATTTTGTGACTTTTAACAAGACAAATTTATTATCTCACAGTTTCCATGGGTCAGGAGTCTGGGTGTTAATTAGTTGGTTCCTCTGGTCACATCTCACAGGCTGAAATCAAACTGCTGGCTGGGGCTGCCATCCTCCTGTGAGGCCTGGGGGCCTTTTTCAAGCCCGTTGGTTGTTGGTAGGATTCAATCCTTGTGGTTGTCGGGCTAAAGGTCCCTGTTTTCTTGCTGGCTGCCAACTCAGGATCACGGTCAGCTTCTAGAGGCCGCCCCCATCAGCAGTTCACAAAGGAGCTGCCTGGGTTTTCCTCCAGAGTTAGCAGGTGTGAGGGTTCCTGACTTCTGCTGCTGTGTCTGCTCTGCCTCTAGCTGGAGAAACTTTGCTGCTTTTAAAAAAGTGCTCGTGTCATAGAGGGGGCCCACTTGGATAATCTCAGCTAATCTCCCTATTTTAAAGTCTGTAATCTCAGTCACATCTGCAAGGTCACTCCTTTTTCTTATCAGGTAAGATAACATATTCATTGGTTCCAGGAATTAGGACGAGGAGTTTTTTTGGTGGGGAGGGGGTTGGGGGGTGGCAGGGGTGCGACACAGTATACCTACCGGAGTAGAGCTTCAGGAAAAACACGTAATTCTAAATACATTTTAAGGGCATAATTTTTGTCATTCATAAAACACTTAGGAAACTTTCTAAAACAAGATAAAAAGTACAACTGTGGCATGACATATTACAAATCAGAGATCATGATTTAGATAACAGTTCCCATCAATTGCCCTTATGTTGAAAAAATAATTTAAGACTGTTTTATTTCTTAATTTTTCATCCTGTCAGGAAAATTTTTGAAAGAGTCTGAAATGGGGAAAAAAAAAATTAATGTGTGTCCTGTCTGGTTCACCTGTATCTTTGACTCTGAGTTTGTAGATTGTGGGACACTGATCATCATGCAAATCATTCTCGTATATAGAAATGTAAATTGGTTGTGTCCAGTGAAACGCAAGTGATTATTGCCCTGTGGATAGACCCATTTTGCATCTACTTGCAATTTCATTTCAGAATTCATTATTCTGTCTTTTTAATGTGTGGTTCTTAGAATTCTCCTCTGAATTGCTTGCAACATATTACTGTTCCCACATTAATTGATGAGTTGGATAAAATCTTTGACACGTGTTTTTTCTGCATTTGTATAATGGTCAAGATTTTATTCTTAAAAAAAAAAATTAACCCTTAACAACTTTCAGAAAGGAGACAACCATTCTTCCTTCATTTCTTACCATCTACCTCAAGGCTATTCTTCAGTTGGATGTTATTCACAAAGAATCTCCCATTGGGAGATTCCCCTGTTTGGTGTCAGATAGACCCCAGCTCACACCAGAAGGCTGAAATCTCTAGGTCAATTCTCTCCAGTGGAAAGACAATGGAAGTCACAAGTGTGAGCTACTTACGCAATTTTAGGTTTTCTAGTACCAACATGTAAACAAGTAAAAAGAAACAGGTGACATTAATTTTAATAACCTGCTTTCTTTAACCCAATATATACAAAATATCTTCATTTCAACAGTTAATCAGTATAATAGTTATTAATGGGTTACTTTACATTTTTATACTAATTCTTCAAAATCAAGTGTGTATTTTACACTTACAATACATCCCAGTTCAAACTACCCACATTTAATTGTTCAATAGCCACATATGGCTATTAGCCTGCATATTGAACTGTTGAACCTCTAGAGATACCTTGAATTCTATTTATTTTCAAGACAGTTCTCCTAGACCCTAAAGAATTTTTGAGGTCTCAACATACTTCTCATAAATTCCTTTTTAAAAAACTGTGATAGCCCTAATATTTTTGTTACTTACAAAAACATCTGATTGGTATTCTATTAACATAATATGAATTATTTTTATTTACATAGTGGTTTTAACTTATAAAGTGCCTTCCTACCTATTAGTTGACTAAATCTTAACCACATTAGGAATAGATTATTTTATCCTCAATTCTTACAGAGAAATTAAAGATGTCAGAGACCTCAAAGATAGTATTAGAGCTAACACCCAGAACCTAGACATTTTTATTGTTGTATATATTTGTGAAGATAAGTTACCTCCAGTGCCTAGGTAATAACCTCATAAGCTATGCTTCAGTAATAAACAAACTCCCAAATCCCAATGAATTATCACATTCAATTTTTATTTTTCATCCATTTCACAGATTAGTGTGAGGAGGGTACCTCTCATCAGGGCTCTCCTCCAAAGTTTGTGTTAGTGATCCAAACCTCTTCCATCCTGAAACAGTGCCATCAAGATATCCTTGTTTCCCATGGGAATAAGAGAACAAGGACAGGGATCACCTGCTCTGAACTGCTTCATTCTTACTGACGTCCATTGGTTTAAGAGTTAGTCACATAGTCCAACCAGGGTTCATGCCACTGGAGAATTTAGAACAAGACAGCGTATTTGGTCTGTAATAATAGCCTCAGGCACATTGAGCAATGGCCAACACAGTGATTCAGGATAACTTATCTCATTTTTGAAAAAACAAAAGATTGTGTCTCCTTTCAAATATAAAGTGTCCAAAATAAAATTTGCCGCCTTCTATTTCCTGTTTTCCGGCTCGTCCATTTTGTCTAGTGGCATAACGATTTTCTCTGATCCTTTTTCATTCTTTGTATTTTGTTGGTTTTCATATCCATTGTATTGCCACATGCTACATAATCTGACAATGTAATTTTTCACCTAACATTCTTTTTTGTTTCACTCATACAATTAGTATCCTATTTCAAATCTCATAATTCATCTGAATCATTCAATAGACTCTGACTAATATTTTCTGAATTTAGTGTCTCCCCATTCTTTACTTGAATCCTGGCTTTGCCAATGATGAATTATATAATCTTGGGCAAGTTGCTCAACTTATTTGTGCTGCAGTTTTCTTACATGTAAAACTTCAAAAATTATAGAAATATTTTAATAGAATTAGTAGGAGGATTACATGAGTTAAATAAAGTACTTAGAAGAATGTTATGCTACATACTGAAATATTAACTCATTATTCCTAGTCCATCAGTGCTTCTTATATTGAAGTCTTCATTATAACCCAGCATTGTGTTATAATATAAATCTTATAAAACTCTTAGATTGGCATTTGAGGCCTTCCACAATAATATCACAAACCATTGTTAAAGGATTGATATACCAGTATCTCCATCCAAACTGAACCATTCATTATTTTTCAAACACTACTTCTGAATATCTTCTCTTATAATCATGATCTTCTACTTGGAGCAGGTTTCTCCTGCATTTCTCTCAAAAAAGTGCATCTGTTTATTCTACTCTAACAATGAAGGGTTTCCTGATCCTGCAAAGGGAGGAGGAAAGGGGTAGAGAGGTGGCAAAAGAAGAGAACATAAAAATAAATGAACAACCTTCGTCATTTTAGGGGGAAGTGTTTCATCTTCCTACACAATCCCTGCGGCTAACCTCTTGCATTAGTCAGGGTTTTCCAGAGAAACAGAGCCAATAGGATTAACTGATTGATTTAAAGGAATTGGCTCACATGATATGGAGGCTGATAAGTCACAAGATCTGTTGTTAGCAAGCTGGAGACCTAGGAGAGCCGATGTATATAATATAATAACCCAAGTCTGAAGACCTAAACATGGGGAGAACTGATAGTGTAAGTTCCTGTTTCAAAATCATCAGGCTCAAACCCAAGAGCTGATGTTTTAGTCTAAAGTCTTAAGGGCCAGAAAAAATCAATATCCCACATCAACTTTTCAGTCAGGAGGAGTTCTTTTACTTAGACTTTTTGTTCTATTCAGGTTTACAATTTACTGGATGAGGCCCCCCCAAATAGGGAGAGCAAGCTACTCTACTTGTTCTGCTGATTCAAAAGTTCAACACACTCAGAAATGCCCTCATGACACACCCAGAATAATATTTCACCAGATGTCTGGGTATCCTACGGTCCTTTCAAATTGACACATAAAATAAGCTCTCATACTTCTCCACTTATTATTGCTTCCAAAGTTTTTAAAGTCATATAATTATGTCTCTAAATATTAGTGCTATATTATCATCCTGTCTGCAAATTGTTGAAGAGAAAGATCACATCTCATTTTAATTTTCTTCCCTTCAAGAACTTGTACAATGATGTGTAGCCTAGAGTTTCTCAGTAAGTACCTGACCAACAGACCTTGAACTTGATCATACTACACAGAGGGAGGTAGAACCTAACACCAATTACCAAGTGACAAAGCTTCCTAGCAGCAGCTAATTTTAATCTCATAAATAGCACCCAGTGACCCAAATCAAATAGTCAATGAGACAGCACACGTTAACCAATCCTGCTGTGGCACACAGACCAAGATTCCATACAGTCAATCAAATGCTGCAAATTTAATGTCAGGAAACAAATAGATAGCCAATGTTTACATAAAACCTATATTTTCAATAAAATTTAGGAGTTGTGGAAAGCCTGCAACAAATTCTACCCCATGTGCAGATCATCAAAAAAAAAAAAAATTTTACTCCCTACTTTCTGAAATATTTTAAAAGTAGAATTTTGTTTATATTTTAATTTTCTTGCCACAAATTTGTTAATACTGCTAATCTTCTATTACTTCTTGCAAATTAAAATCAGTAGAAATGTTTAAATGATGTCCTTTTATAACTGATAAATGTGTGGGTTTTTTCCTCATTTTATGATGTTTACAGAGATGATTTACATTTGCTTTAATTATTGATTAAATAATTATTCATTTTAACTTCTTGGAATTGCTGAAGTTTTTCCAATTATGATACTTCCTTAAACACACACACATCTATATACACATATACAAAAAACTCTTCGTATTTTTAATTTTTAAAATAATATTTGGTAAGTATTTTAATTATTATTTTGTTAGTTATGGTTAATATTAAGCAAACAGAATATTCCTCAGAAATTATGTTGCTATCTATGACAAATTATGTATCAATCTGTAAATACTATAGCATATATATGTGTATATACGCACACATATGTATCTTAGAGAGTTTGATAAACAAGTGATAAATCAATTAAGAATCTCTTCATATTAGTAGATTAAGAATTATAGTCTCTTCATAACGAACAACATAGTTCTGCCGAAAGATCGGCCTCTGTCCCTGATGAGCCGAATTGAAACTCATAGATGGGGCCTTAGGACTGAAGAAAGAGAGACATCTTTATTACTTTGCCGGGCAAAGGTGACTCATAGCAGGCTGGTGCCCTCAGAACTGCACCCATCTTGGGGATTGGGTAGGGTAATTATATAGCCATAGCTTAAACATTAAGCATCGATAATAATGAACAAAATTATTACAAAATAATTCTTCTCGTAAGTCTCAGAGAGGTGTCATGGCATCTCCAGGTACCAGTTCTATAGAAGCTAATGGTTGTCACTCTTTCGATCTCTTTATCTTGTAAGCGCCCAAAGTGTGGTCTTCTTCGTAATTCAGGCTATTTTGTAAGGTTACAGTCCGTGACCTTCTCCCTGGAGAACGACTCAGAGACCAAGTCTGATTATTGCTTTCGATTACTGGAATAAAGCAGAGACAGTAAAATTAATAGCTTTATTTTAACAATGGGCCTGGAGCTGTGAACAGCAACCGGTCAGTCAGGTTAGTTGGCCAGTTTAAGAGCAAGCATAAGAATAAGCAATCTGTTAGGCTAAATGCAGCCTTTTTATTAATTCTCCTTCAATAGTATACATTGTGAAGTTGGTGTGGAGTTTTCTTTTTTTATAGGAGTCAAGCTAAATACATGCTTGACCTTAACCAGCTTTAAAAGTCTGTCCCCCTGAGAATTAAAATACAATTAGCCAGAAAAAAATGTTAAAACAAAACAAAACAAAAAAACTACGTCATGGTCAGCTAATGTTTCTCCAGGAAACTCAGCTTGTTGTAATGATTAATATGTTTAGACTATATAAAATACACATATGCAAATGTTTAAATTATCTATATGACTTTAATTTTTCCATTTTAGAATGATTAGTACATTTTCTAACATAGGCCTGAAGATGCAAAACAAAGAAAACAAAATATGGCATTAATTTCTGTTTCAAACTATGGTTTTATTTTCCACCAGGATTCTGCAATTTTTTCCTTAATATCCTACTATCCAAACCAGTTTGCCATTTAGATGCTGTTATTGGATTAGAAAATACATATTTACATATCCATATATTTTAATCATCTAGTCTGAGGCTGACAATATAACCAGGAGAAGTCTTTGTGTATAGTTGTAACTCTATTATGATATGGCTTTGATTTTATAATTTCATGCTCTGATTTAGACTATTGTCTAAAATATATTTTATTTGCATTCTCAGTTTTAACTCTACTGAAGTTTTTCATAATACCAGCAGAATTCTGCACTGAAACTTCTAATGCAATTAGTATACAGAGGCTGTGAATTATTTATACAGATGACTTTTAAGTGGAGGCCAACATTAATTTGACTAGGTCACTGGCTTTGGAGAGCTGAGAGCCATGTAAATAGCTGGGAAGCCAATGGCTTTTAATTAGCAGACTGAAGCCTACAGTTTCTGAATAATATATATTTACTTCAAAAAAATAAGTTATTTATTGCTAATGAAAATGATCTTTGTTTTATATCTTCATTAGTCAGTTTACATCATGTTTCATAACATGTATTTCATATAATTTTCTGATCAGTTATTGCTGAATGCCAAAACTCTGTATGTGCTAAATTATGCTAAATATGTACACACTGCTAGTTCATCTGCTGTCTTATAGATGAAAGTGAGCCTCGGCGAGAATTATCAATCAATTCAGCCTTCTTACCCCTCATCACCACATACAGTTAACAAATCTGAGCTAATTTCATAAACTCTGGATGGATTTTTCATTGACTTTTCAAGCTCCATATCCTCAAAGTAAGACTCCTTGTGTTTAACTGAGTTACGGATTCAAGTTTTAGACTATCTGAGGTCTCTGCACAGGAAGTACTTTCCGTTATAGACAATTTAGGTTGCTTCTCTGATTTCACTTCACCTTGCAAGATGGATTTAACTGTGGAATTAGATGTAATGCTTTTTGTTAAATAACACACTGATCTCTTTGTTAAAACAGCTCACCTGCTTTGGTTATTTAAATTCTCTTCTTTTTCCTGCATGTAAATGTACTCATTTGTAAGTCTCTTTTTATTTACTTTTTTGCGCATGCTGGCATTTTTATACTCTGAGTACTGTGCTCTCTCTAAACTACAAGGTGTTTTTTTTTTCCCCTGTAATTAATTGAACATATGCATTATGTAGGAGTCCCAGTTTTCATCTGGCCCAGGAAACAGTTTAGGCAACAACATGATTTGTTTCAACTTTATTAGTGGACAAAAGCCAACTCATTTCTCACACTTCATAGACTTGCTTGGCATTTTACGCAGCATTCAGTTTAAGCAAATAGAACTCTGGGTACACTTTAAAAACATCAAATCTGGTTCACTTAAGAGCCATAGTGCAGGACTTAAACGCTCTGGGAAGCTGCTCAATTTCCTACTCTTTCCCTCTGAAGGGTTTCAAAACAAGTGTCCCGAAAATGTGCCACTTGGGCATGTGGGCGATTTTTAATTGAAAGTAATTAAGACCCAGCAGACTCATGAAAATCTTTTACCTCTTCTTAACCTGCCTAAAAGAATTTAGACAGAAGGCTTGGTCTAGGAAGAGAACTAGCATCAGAGATAACTACAAAGACTCCAGGCTGTGTGGTAAACTGGGGGGAGCTCTGCTGGGCCCAGAGGTCAGATTCCTCTCTGTGCCCCATTGTCTTTGCCTGGCATGGTAAACATTCATTTCTCAAATGTTTGTTCTTCCCATCTTCTTGTGAACTGTCTGTCTCCCTGTTGGTGAAGTCTCAGACCCTTATCACTTCTCCTTAGCTCAGGATGGCATATAAGCCTCAGTTGTCCGATTGCGTGTGGGTCTCATAGTCTTATGAATCCTCCATATGTACAAAATTTAATTAGTTTTTCCCCTGTTAATTCTTCCTGTGTTATTTTGATTACTAGACCAGCCAAGTAGAGTAAATAGTTTTTATCCTCGATATTTTAGAAAAGCAGAGTGTTGATTCCCGATAACAGGCAATTAATTAATTATGGCAATTTATTTCTTTCACATTTTCTTTGCTTAACCACACTAAAACATAACTCTAAATTTGACCCTATCTTCAGGGTCTTTATATAATATATATATATCTCATTTATTTTTCCATACATCTATTTTACTGGCCAAAGGAGAGCCCTAGGTTTGGAATCTCTTTTTAACTCCCAAGTAACTCTGGGAAGCTGATCAAGCTGTATCTGATGAACTGTCCCACTGTGCCATCAGTTAAAGTCTGTGCCTGTCTGACAAGTCAGAGCAGCCTTCAGTAAACTTTCCAATATTTGTGACCACAAAGGTTAGAGAAAACCAAGTGCCTGACAAATTTAAGACATTCTTCTCACTGCATACTTTTGTAGCATAGGAATTATTAAACTTCTTTATAAATAAAGTTGTCCACCTAGTTTTAATTTTTTTCTTTCTCAAACTATAAATAGGTGCAACCCAATTCAGGTCTGTCTCATGGTGAGTTCTGCTGTTGGGTGAACACAGTTTTAATGAAATTACATTGGATTATTATGCAGATGCACGCATATCTTGATGTGTTTTGTCTTTCATTTTTAGACTGAAGTCAATTCTACTTTAGTGTCAGTACATTCTGGGGAGACGGGGATACCCTACTGTGATTTCAGCATAATAAAGTCTGATTGAAGTGTCAATGATTCAGCTGTGTTTTGTATTACAGAGTTAAACATGGGCTTTCATTTAAACAAAAGGGTTCAGAATAGATGGGGGTGTTAGGACAATAGGGCACTGCGGAACAATTTAACTACGTGGCATACGCCATTGAAAAATAAAAAAGAATTTATTAACTTGACCTTGACCATGACTGGCGCTGTGCCTCACCCTCTCTCGCACTTCAGGAACAAGATCTTTACAAGCAGCACAACTTTTGGAACACACATTACTTTTTATTTTCTTGGATATTATTTCTAATGATGTGATATTGTTTAACCGAATTGTTTCAAACTTTTAGGAAAGGGAATACTAAATATAAAAAAAGCCTAGAGATTTTATTATTCAAGCATTTAAAATCATTTTCTTTTTGGGAGGTTAGAGGCAGGTGTGGGAAAATAGCTTCTAAATACAATGATAGCAGTCTTGATAGTGAAGTGGGATATCTTCGCAGAATATAGATAGTTTCATTCAAATTCTTATTATCACGGCTGTGGATTTAAAAATTACAATAATAAAATAATTTTGAGATTATAATAGGAATTTAGATCACATCTTTCTTTTAAAATATTGTACATACAAATATAAATTGGCAGTCAATATAGTTCATAATTAAGAGTCAAAAAGCAAGAGTATAATCTTACCTTTGCAGGTAACTAATGGGCCAAACTTAGTCAAAGTCTGGCATTCTGAACCTACATCTGTTAAAATAAAGAGTTGGGCCAGGTCTCTAGTCCTCTACTTCAATGCTTCTACCCTCTTCTGATTCAAAAATCAGCACTCTAGACTTGAGTTTTCTCACTTGCAAAATCAGTAGCTGTACATTGTTGATAAGGTGATGTACATAAAACCCTAAGCAGAGTGCCAACATAGTGTCAGTGCACAGTGTATGCTAGTTGCTGCCATCATTATTATCAGAGTTACCATTGTGGTTGTCATTGTCAGTCATCATCATCATCGTCCTCATCACCATGGTCATCATCTTCAAGTGTAAATATTATGGGTGATTGGTATTTTCTTTTTTATATTTTTCTATATATTTCAGAATTCTGTATACTTATTCTTTATTAATGTTATAATTGAGACTGAGGGAAGGGGGCAGGGCACAACCACTGAAGGAATGACACAGCCATCGAGGACAGGACAAGCTGGTTACAACCAAGCTGGCGGAATATTCGACTTCCAGTAGACCTTGAGCCTCATGGTGCACCCATAGGCACCATGACAGTTCCTAGCTGACCATAAAAGTTCCAAAAGTGGGCAAAGGGCCAATTCCTGGAAATCCCTGCCCCTTCCCCAAAGTAGCTAGAATAATCCTTCTACTTATTAGCATATGAAATTACTGAGCCTATAAAAACTAATAACTCAGCACCTCGTGATCGCTTTCTCTCTTGCATTCTGAGACATCATGCACTCTGTCTATGGCATGTGTATCTATTTTTACTTTAAACTAAACTCCTCCACACCTCTCAGTCTCCCTCTTGCATTCTGAGATGGCTCAAATTCTGCCATGGAGTAGATATCACTTAAGCCGCTCTCCCTTCTGAGTGAGATGGCCCCCACTCTGTCTAGGAAGTGTGTAGATGTCTCTAAATAAACTTGCTTTCACTTTGCTATGCCTTCCTCTTGAATTCTTTCCTATGCAAGGCAAGAACCTCTTCTCCAGCAACATCTTGTCACATACTTATTATAGGTTCATAGAAGAGGTATTGACTTTTGTCATCTGATTCGAAACACATGACAAAGTTGGCAGAATTCGCTAGAATGGATCAGGTTATACTCCACTTCTTTCCTTTAAAAATGTTACTCATTAGATTGTAAGTAGAGACAAGTTGTCACTAAAATTCAAGCACAACAATTTGTCTCACTTATGAAATATATCCACTAGAAAAGGGATAAGGAAGTATAGTGCATTTTTATCTTTTCTCTGCAAATTTTGACAAAATCTACTGGTACCTCTCCACGTGGCTACTTCTGTCTGTGTCAGCAAGGGCACTGCCAAGGAGGAAAACACTTTCCTCTGCCCTCTTAGGTTCAATATTTGGAGTCCTGAAAATTAAACTGACAAAAGACAGATAAATAAAAGAAGAGCCAAATTTTCATCAAGTCCTTTTATTAACATACATAGGGAAGGTCACAGACAAATGTGATTCCAGGAACTGATTAGACACTGGGGCTTATATACCTTCTTAATAGGGGAAGTAAAGGGGGAGAAAGACACTTCTGGGAAAGTGAAAGATGTTTTAACATGGGAAGAGGTGAGGAAGCAGAGAAACTTAGGGGAAAGCAACTAACTTTCAGGAAAGATAAATGGGCCTTTAAGATAATAGAAAGAGAACTTGAGAGTTTGGGGGCAATGTCTGTTTACGTGTGGGGCTGACATCTTCCTGCCAGTAGGTAAGAATCAATCTCCCCTGGCTGCCAAACCCCAGGAAAGGGGGTTTATGACAATTGAGTTTTTTGGGGATAGAGGCTCTGCTTTTAAGGAAGATAAGGGAGTTCAGAAAAAAAAAAAAATCTATTCTCAAATGCCTTTAGCACAAAATAATTTTTATACCACAGTGGACTATCCCTGACCCCTGCAGCACTGTTCATTTCATGATGTGTGAGGAAAGTTTTGAAATATATTGGATGCTCCCTCTGAATAAACAACTTACTCAGATCAGTATATATATATATATTTTTTTTTTTTTCATTTTACTAGGTGGCATTGCTTTAAAAATATACCCAATGGATATTGTGGTTGTACCAATGGGTATTGTGGTTGTACAGAGTCTGGAAAGTTGCTGTTGGCTCATAAAGAGTGACAGAGAGAACCTGCCTATTAGTGGATCTTCAGTCCTTATCCTCTCTGGAACCTCCTTGTGTAAGTGGAATCACTCCCCAAATGTTTCATAGAGATAACAGTTGTGTGATCCTGGTGTTTGCAGATGGAAACAGTAATTTTATCTATTTCACATTTGAAGAAATTAAGATTTTTAACACTGTTCCTCACTTGATTTACACTTTTAGATCAACTTGGCGCATATCTAATAGATCTGCATTCAGGTTGACGCATCAACATTTTTACATCTGTAACTCAATTTAAATCTTAAATGACCTAGTGCCACATTGAGGCATTTTCTTCCCAGCAGCTGTGCTATCAGGAAGAGATTTAAGAATTCTCTTATGTAATCAACCCATGTTCACTGCAAAAAGTAAATAGAGAATTCATATAAGCAAAAAGAAAGATGGAAAACTTTAGATAAATATATGAACAAGAGATAACACTGTTAAAAATTTTATGTTCTTCTAGACATGCAACACAAATGTATATGAATTATTTTATGAAACGTGGAGGGGACTAGTCTTCATACTGTTTTGTAATTTGCTTTTCTCCCTGAGAATTGTGTCCTGAATATTCTTCTTTTTCAAATATTGCCTTTGTCCCCTTATAAAATTGAAACATACTTTAAAAAACTGTACCCTATCCTCGGATATTCAGATTGTGTCACTATTTCAGTAATAAAAGCATTTTACTTTGACCATCCTTTTCATGTATATTTATACACATATCATGTTAGATATATATCCTATTCAGAATACATCCTTAGAAATATGTTTCAAGGTTTACAAATATTTTTAAGTAACCGCAATTTTGCAAATTATAATCTTTACTTTTAATAAGTGAGGCTTTTTCTATTTGCTGTTAATGAATGTATAACTGCCCTCTGCCCTCTGTCTTTGCCCCCATGATAGTCCCATGTTCCTGCTTCCCTGATTTAAATTTCTTTGGTGTTTTTCTTTTTCCTTTATTTAGTGCTTTTAATTTATGTTTCTGACTGTCTGTTGAATTGGCAAACAATAGATCAAAGATGAAAAATAATGTAAGTGACAGTGTGATGTTGCTTAAATGCAAACGAATAATAATGCCTTTTAATTTAAAACTATAAAACTCACATAAATGATGAATGGAAAGTAACTTGGGAATAAAAATATAGGCCTATGAAACTGTGGAGAAACACAAATGTTTAAGATGATAAAGAATTCTTCTATTTTTTAGTACTCCTCTTTCTTAATCTCACATCAACTTACGAAAACCACTCAGCCTCAGTCCCACATTGGACTGCCTGTGAAGTGTACTGTATTAATATCTCCTGTTGCCTAAGGATTTATATAGGAAAGACTTTCAAAATTTTATGAACAGTGAATAGAGTAAGAATGTTTTTCACCATTTAGAAAAGTAACTGTACAAAAGTAACTTGTCAACCTATTTGAAATTAGTTCACTTTATGCTGATAGTTTATACAATGAAAGTTATTACTAAGAATAAAGAAAGTAGAGGTACAAGTTTGTGGAATCTCAGCTAGATTATATAAAATAATCCATGTTTCAGAGTTCAGGTGGGTGGTTGTCACAAAATGATCTGACGTATGTCACTCTTTAATAGAGCTGTTGAGAAGATTACAGAAAGATTATGTAATCAAAAGCATAGTTCTCTTGAAATGAATAACACTGTTTGATACAGAGATCATTAAACTTCTTTAATCTATTATTGGAAAAGCCTTCTTTTGTATTCCCAGGTCCACACATCTATTAATTAAAACTGGAATGGACCTGAGGCTTCTCTGATAGCACCAGGGTTCTTTGTTTCCATTGCACTTAGTACATTCCTCAGGTAAAGCCCTTTGCCACACCGGAATGTTATTGATCATTTTAAATAGCTTTCTTCTCTTCTAACTTTTGAGCAGCGTAACTCTCATTCATTCTTCTGTCCCTAGCAGCTAGCTCAATGATTTGTACATTGAAAAATGTCCAGATCAGGTACTGCTTTGTCACCCAAAAGCTCACCTAGGTATCACCCGTTGGCCCCAGCTCAGTGATTTAGACACTTTACATATCACCCAGGTGAAGCCAATAGAGACATTGACAAACAAGCTGTTAGGCAGAGTGGGGAAGGTTTTTTCTTTGTAGATTCATTTATGTAGTATAGGAGTCATCCTGACAATTTAAAAATTGTATTTTTCCTTTTGCAGTACGTACATTCTTATAAAAACAAGGTTTCATTAAAAAAAATTTGTTTGTGAAATGAAATAACTTATAAAAACCAGAATTAGTTATGGATTCCTCAGTGTCACATGTGCATCTCGCCTTTCACAGGTTACATTTGTTTTTGTTGATGTTGATAGTGGAGTAACTCCTGATAGGCTTTGGTGGGAATACTTTTTTGAGCGTTTATGTATGAATAATATTATTATTTGTTAGCAATCATTGTTAAGTAGTAGTGAGTAAGTACGTGGCACTGACATTTTGATGGCCTCTGTTGCATTACCTCCCGTGTTTTAACAGTTCCCTGAGTAGCTGCAGTGGCTGATGAGATTACTGTCCTGCTGTGGGTATCTGCGCCTAGACAGGGGGAATGGCTGGCTCTAGCCTTCCCGTGGCATTTCTCATTCCCACTGCTCACTCTTGTTGGAAGGAATGTAGAGGAAATAAAAGATAATAAACATTGAGTAACTTAATTCTTATATTTCTAAAGATTCAAAAGTATTATTTTTACTTGAGGGTTTCATCTTTTCTATCAATAAAAATTAAAACATATTATTTTCTTTCCTTTTAACTTCAAATATGTTTTTTTAAAACCATGAATCATTATTACTATACTCGTAACTCTTCCTGGGGGTCACACCGATTGCTGAAATTACATTCTAAAAAAGATATTTTTGATATTTTAAATGATTGTTGTTGAAGTTAATTTAGCTTGAAAAGGATAAATCTGGTGACAATCTAATATACTCACAGCTTTTGTTCTTCTGTCATTCTCTCTGCATGTGCCCTGCTCTTGATTATAATTTAGAGGTAAGTTTTTGCTGTCACATAGGCTGAACTAGAATGACATTTCGTTTTCTTAAGATGTGCACACCCTGGAGATGGCTGGTTAATTATAATGTGAAAGCTGAAGCAAGAGGTGAGATCATGTGACATGAAAATCAAACACTATTATGTGCCCACAATCTCAGAGTCTCACTTGTGATTCTGGAAAGCCATGGGGACGTCTGAGAGAGACAAGAACATAGAAGTCTGCTCTACAGGGCAGGTCACCTGGCCCAGAGAAACTGTGTACTGTTAACTTCCCAAGAGTATCTTTCTATAAAAACAATTTTAACAAAGTGGTTTTTTTTGGAATAAGAGTTGAGGAGAATAGGTCTTAGGAGGGATACAAAGAGATATAAACTGACTCTTTACTGTTTTACTCCTTAAAAAATGAATATGAAAATTTTAAGATTTAAAAGATAGTAATGTTGGATAAATATTATGGACTGTTGGTCTCTATGCTTCTGAATGTATTTGAATTCATCAAATATAAATTACATTAAAATAATGTGTTAAATGGAGAAGTGCAAAGGCAATTTCTCATTCTACCATCCTAAAATTTCAAGAAGACAAAACTCTTTCAGATAACTAAAGTAATTGGGAAATGTGACCTGAAAATAAGGGTGAATAAAATTAGTGTCGATTTACTGCAGTAGGCTAGATAATAGTCTTCACAAAATTTTGAGCGTTTATATAAGTAGCAGATCTCTTTTTGTGTGAGGAAGTAGAGAAAATGAGGAAATAATTTGTATTGTGATTATCAACTCAAGCTATCACTTAAAATCTCAGTCTTAAAGATAAAGGCTTAAAATCTGACTTGATCAAGAATACAACTAAAATATCAAACATTAGCATATGTCATATTAAAAAGAACATATAAGATATTATCTCAAACTTTGAAACTATTTTGATGCTTTGCCATCTGGAAAAATGTTTACAGCTTTAATTGTCACAGTGTGAGATAGCTAAAATTGAAACAGAAAAAGTCTAAGAAAGGTTGCAAAAACAATGCAGAAAAAGAGAATAGGGTGAGATGTTGCGTGAGGATTTTTCAGTCGTGCAGGGCAAACTCTGGGAGAAGGTGTGCGGTTACTATCCAAAAAAGTGTGGCCACTTATCCAAGCCTAGCATAATTTACAAGTGGACACCCTTTGTTGCTTGTGAGAGGTTAACTTGTCCCTCACAAAACAGATAACATTTTCTAAGAGTAGGGTGACATAAAACTACAGATGGATTGAAAGAAGTTTAGAAAAAATCATTAGTCATTTATCCATGATGGCTAACTGGGAGAAATGTGGCTGTTGAGGGGAAGAAAATCATTATTTCTCTCCTATCCTACCTCCCCTCTCTTTGACCAAACTTTAGTCAGGCTCCTCTGAACTCTCTTTTCAACCGGGTTTCATCCTTGGGCCCGGCCTTTGGCCTGCCTAGTGTAGTTATAACAGAAAGCCTGCTAAGTCAGTTTAGCGAGCATCCCGCCCACCCACTGACATCTGATGACCCTGGCCTGCCTTCAGCAACAATCCTGTTAGGTCAGTTTAGCAAGAAACTCTCTACCCTTGATGTCTCTCTCCTCTTAGAATTTTCCATCCCCTGACCCCCTTGCTCTTCTGGCTGACGGAAAATCCCCAGCTGTCTGCTGTACTTGGAGTGGGGCCTGACCTGATCTCCCTTCCCTATTGTGATAATCTTGACACCTATTGTGACAGTCCTGATAAAGTTTTTCTTACTGTTTTAACAAGTGTCAGAATACATTTTTTTCTTTAATACCTGTCTATTCTTTCTTCTGCTAAAGACAGAATGCTGGGGTCAAATCCAGCATAGGAATTCTCATGATCTTTTAAACATGGTGTAGATAGGAATAAGATTAAATTTACACTTGTGTCTTGAGTGGCTCACATATGAAAGGCCCTATTTGTACTAATCACTTAGGAATATATATAATATATATATTTTATATATATATAATATATATATAAAACTTTAAAAGCTTATGGGCAAAATAAGAAAATAATGTACACACAAAACAAGAATAAAAGCACAAGGGAGCAGTCACATTGAATCACTAGTGGTAGATTTCATGAAGAACTGGAGGAATTAATAGGGTAATAAAAGGGACAGATGGAGTGGATTTCACAAAGAATAACTTTACAATGATTCAAAACGCAGAGGTTTAGGTAGTAAATTTAATTAAGGTGGTGCTGATAATATATACAAGAGAGGCCCTCCCAGCAGAAGACACTGAATGAGAAAAGTTCCTCTGTCTCAAAGAAGAGTGAATTTGAGTACAGTAGATATGGTGTAAATCTCTGCCACTTACCATATAAGCTTATTTAAAATATCTACCTCTCTGCATCTCAGTTTCCTCATTCATAATAAAAACTAGAATATTTTACAAGCCTATTTCTGTGACTAAAAAAATATGATAATGAATGCAAAGTGCTTTGTTAATTGTAAAACATTATTATGCAACTGTAAAGGATTATTACTTAATTCTCAATGCATTGGGGAGCACTGAAGAATTTTGAGATGCTAAAAAATATAATCATAATCTCATTTTAGAAATATTTACTGGGCAAAGTTACAGGGAGATAACATGAAAGCAACAAGTCTATTGCAGTGGTTCCAGGGAGAGACAAGGAGAATTAAAACACAGCGATAGGCAGTTAAGAGACAACTTGTGTTGAATTTTAGCAACTGGTTAGAAATGGGGGAAAAAAAAAGGAGAAAACAAAGATGACTCCAGAGTTCCAACTTTGATGAGAATGGTATCATTAACAGAAGGAAAAAATCATGAGAGAAGAGTTCAGAAGAAAGACAATGAGCTTGACTTTGAAAAGATAGGTTTAAGGATTCCAGTGAGATATTCAGGCAAAAATGCCCAGCAGGAATTGAAAATAAAGCATAGCTGAGGGATCTGGGAAAGAGATAAAGATCTGGAAATCAGTTATTAGTCATTTACTAATCACTGGTTAGTATCAGTTGATACAATAGAAATGAATATAGATGGTGGTGAAAAATAATGGTGAATGAATCACACTATGGTGATGTTGATAAAATTCTAATTGGTAACATCTACTTTTGAGATTAGAAATGTCATCTATTGAGAGTGAGAGTTTATGGATTATATTGAGACCTTACAGATTATCTACTGAGAATGCCAGATCATATCGGTTAATTAAAGACCAGTTGTAATATTAGAAGACAGCTGTATGAGGCCATCTGAGTTTCTTCTGGAAATCCGTGTTCTTTTAGGAAAGTGTCCCATCCTGTCAGTTCAGACTGCTATAATAAATAGATGTGGCTTGCACAGCAGAAATTATTTCTCACAGGTCTGGAGAATGGAAAGTCCAAGATCAGCATAGTCAAGTCCTGGTGATAATTCACTTCCTGGTTAGCAGGTGGCTGTCTTCTTGCCGTGTCCTCACATGGCAGAGAACAGAGAGCTCTAGTCCCTCTTCTTATGAAGACAATAATCCCATCGTAGGGGCTCCACCATTATGACTTCATCTAACCCTAATTACCTCTCAAAGGCCATGTTTTAATCCTTTTCATCTGGGGTTAGAGTTTCAATGAGTACATTTTAGGGAGACACAAACATATCCTCATTTGTAGGGTTACCATTCAAAGAGCATAGTTCTATCGCTTCTCGGCCTTTTGGCTAAGATCATGTGCAAAGAGCATAGTTCTACAACCATAAGGGGAAAGGTCTTTCCAGGCTTGCCAACGGTGGTAGGCAGGAAAACGTTCCCTAAAAAATACCCATGTTCTTATCCCTGGAGACTAAAAATATGTTGCATTACATAATAAAAAAGATATCCATTGCACGTGTGATTAAGTTAATGATCTTGAGATGGGGAGATTATCTTGGACTAAAGGGGTTGACCCAGTGAAGTCATAAGACTCTTTATAAGAGGGAGGCAATAGAGGCAGCCAGAGAAGGAGATGATGGATGCTATGATTTTGGCTTCGAAGTAAAAGAAGGGGCCAGGAGCCAAAGAAAGCAAGCAGGCATTGGAAAAGGGACGGAAATAGATTCTCCTTTATAGCCTCTAAGAGAAATGCTGGACTCTTTAACATGTTGATTTGAGTCCAGTAGTACGATTTCAGGCTTCTGTTCTCCAGAACTTAGGAGAATAATTTTATATTATTTTAAACTCTTAAGAGAGTGGTATTTGAGGTAGTAACTATGAAACGAATATACTTATCAACATACTTGGCCCTCCTTTTCAGAGAAATTATTTCAGGCCAGCTAACCATAAATTATTTCTCTTCTTGGTGATTCAAACAAGAACAATAGTCCCACTGGTTGATATGAATACTGGAAGACATAATTGACATGTGATAGATCTCTATTTGGGTATCTACTAAAAAGGACCCATAAAACTCAAATCAAAAGAGATCATCTCTGTCATCATACAGAGAGTGTGTGCCTAAAAATAGCACAGAGCTAAACATAATCAAGAAATTGGGAAAAACAAAGCAAACAATAGATTCCTGATGTCTTTGGCTGATCAAGGATTCCACTATAACAACTTCAAAAATCCATGAGCCAATATTTTCTTTAAATAAAATTTGAGTTGAATTTATTAAGTTGACTGAAAAACCCTAGACCAATACACAGGATAAAAGACATACTATGACTCAAAATGGAAAGAGTGGAGCTGGAATTAATTGGCACAAAGCATATTAAGAAATTGTAAAATTTGCTGGCATATTGAAGCTCCTGAAATTGATATTACAGAATAGGAGAAAGAAAAATGCAGAAAACAAGTGTTAAATGGTTGAATTAAGTAGGAATGAGCTTAAAAATTGGTAGGTAGAGAAAAGTATAAGAGAGTATTAGAAATAATTGGTATGACTTCTAAAGGGAGTTGTATGATAAAGAATTATGAGAGACATCTAGAAACAGTATTATGGGCAGGCATGTGTGTGACCCCCTTGACTAACAGAACATAGGAGGAAGCTAATGAGAATAGCTCTGCATTGGAAGAATCAGTGTTGTTCAATGAAGAGAACTGGGGGAAAATGGAATTATGAAATTTAAGCAACCCATATACTTCAGAAATTTTATTTTATTTTATTATTTTTTGGGTTTGAATTTTTTACTATTTTTAAATTTTATTTATATACAATTTTGAAAAGTTACTTTCCACTTATAGTTATTTCAAAATATTGGCTATTTTCCTTGTATTGTATAATACATCCTTGAGCCTATCTTACACCCAATAGTTTGTACCTCCCAAACCCCCTTCTCCCAACTGGTAACCACTAGTTTATTCTCTGTATCTGTGAGTCTGCTTCTTTTTTGTTATGGTCACCAGTTGTATTTTTTAGATTCTGTATATAAGTGATGCCATACAGTATCTGTCTTTTTCTGTCTGACTTATTTCACTTAGCATACTGCCCTCCAAGTCCACCCATGTTGCTGCAAATGGCAAAATTTTGTTCCTTTTTATGGCTGAGAAGTAAAGTATTCCATTTTGTGTGTGTGTGTGTGTGTATCACATCTTCTTTATCCATTCATCTGTTGATGGACACTAAAAGAAACCATCAACAAAAAGAAAAGACAACCTACTGAATGGGAGAAAATATTTGCAAATTATATGACTGATAAGGGATTGCTATCCAACATATATAAACAGCTCACACACGTCAACATCAATAAAACAACCCAATAAAACAATGGACAGAAGAGCTGAATAGACATTTTTCCAAAGAGAAAATGCAGATGGCCAACAGGCACATATAAAGATGCTCACTGTGATGCTCAACTTTGTTAATCATCAAAGAAATGCAAATCAAAACCACAGTGAGATATTTCCTCACACCTATCAGAATGGCTGTCATCAAAAAGAACACAAATAACAAATTTTGGCAGGAATGTGGAGAAAAGAAAACCCTTGCACACTGTTGGTGGGAATGTAAATTGGTGCAGCCATTATGAAAAGCAGTAGGAGGTTTCTCAAAAAACTAAAAACAGAACTACCACATGACCTAGCAATTCCACTCTTGGGTATATATCCAAAAAAAAACCCACGAAAACTAATTTGAAAAGATACATGAACCCCAATGTTCATAGCAACATTATTTACAACTGCCAAGACATGGAGACAACCTAAGTGCCCATGAACAGAAATTTTAGATTTGTGATTTTTAAAAATGTTTTAGTTCTCTAACCAAAATTTAAAGTGTAACTGGTAAGAGAAAATTTCACCTGAATGGAAGGATCCCATGGTACTCAACTGAGCCAGAGTTTTCTAATGCATAGGAAATTGATTCTTTTCCGAACTGGTAGTCGGTGATAGAAGAGAAGAAGTAAGAGGTAGAGGAAGGGAAGGGAAGTGGGGGGAAGAGAAGAAGGAATGGCTTTAGGAAAAGGATCAAAAGCACAGTTAGCAATAGAAGTGTAGTAAGCCAGAAAGAGAAAGAAAAGTATCATATATCACTCATATGTGGAATCAAGAAAAGACATAAATGAACTTATGTTCAAAGCAGAATCAGACTCACAGATATAGAAAACAAGCTTACAGTTACAGGAGGCAGAGAGGATAGGGAGGAATACATTGGGAATTTAGGATTTGCAGACACTAACTAGTATATATATAAAACAAATAAATGACAAGTTCATACTGTATAGCACAGGGAACTATATTCAATATCTTGTAATTGCCTATAGTTAAAAAGAATATGAAAATAAATACATATATGTATATGTATGACTGAAACATTATGCTGTACACCAGAAATTGACACAACACTGTAAACTGACTATACTTCAATTTAAAAAAGCAAAAACAAAAACAAGAAAACTCAATAGTGGTCGATTGTCTCCTGTTACTACTGCCTTCACTTTATTCCCAACCACTCTGCTCTTTTTCCAGCAGAAGCAATTTAATTTTCACAGAACATAGATTCCCTACAACAATGCTTTCGGATAATGGCATTTACTCACAGAGCACTCAGAGAACATTTGTTGAAGAAAATGATGTTTGTCTTTCAATTATTACCATTCTAATGAGCAGTGAGACGGATTAAAGGTGAGAAAAGAGGCATTCTGGATTACTCATGTGGGGATAACTAGGAGCTGAATCAAAAGTAGAGCAAAAAGTTGCTTTACTGTCTCTCTTTCTTACTCTGTAGTGGGCTCAGATGCCAGAGGATGCGGTGAATTGTGTTAGTCAAGCATAAACCCTATTCCTTCTCAAGTTTAATTCCAAAGTATAAAGTAACACTTCTCTGAATATGACTTCTCTTAAGAAGCAGAAATGTTCAACTGTGTAAGAGCAGAACTTCATCCAAGATAATCAATCCTGTATAAAGCTTTAAAAATGGCTATGAAAAGCAGTGGTACCCATGCTACTTGTGTGTAAAATATTTAAATAAGTTTGCGTGTTGTTGGGGCTGCAGATCTGAAATTTGGCAGTCCCCTGTGTTTCATGCTGAACTATTCTGAGGTTTCCTGCAACTTGAGCAGAGCAAGGAGAATGTCACCACTATCATCTGGGTTAAAGTTAAGGAAATATGCTTATAGACTGCAGCTCTGGTTGTTTTGTAAAGCCTTTAAAAAATATTACCTGCAGAAAATTGTTTTCTTATTGTAAAAAAAAAATAAAGCCCTCACCTTTCCTCCTAATGTTTTCCATTTTTCTGTCTAATGAGGATCTTAAGTTTCTAACAGCAATCTCATCTAAACGCTTCTCGCTGACTTTGCCTTTTATTAAACAGAATGCTTAGTTAGTCAGCAATGGAAGAAAAGGGCTAAGATTTCACAAGTTTGTTGACCTAAGTTTACAGAGAAATGCATGTAGAAATTTTAAAAGTAAGGAAAAAGCAGGAAAGTTGTTTGCATTTTAATACACGTACAACTAAACATTTGTCATGCTTCCTTACAAAACCTCCAACCCATCACAGCTAAAGCCCACTTCCCCCATCTTTCTGTTACCTTTTTTTTCCTCACACAAAGTTTTTGGACAAAAGTCAACCTTATTGTAATTATTCTTTCAGGTGGGCAAAATAATTGTGAAGCATTAGATGAATCACAAGTTAGGGAAAATTGTGTCAATTTTTCCAGTGGAAAAATTTTTTTTTCTCTCCCATCCACACATATATACTACCCTACCCTCAACATCCATCATCAGTGAGGCATATTTGGTACAATCGAGGAATCAACATGGACACATTATTATCAACTGAAGTCCATAGTTTACATTAGGGTTCACTCTTGATGTTGTAAATTCTGTGGGCTTTGACAAATCCATAATGACATGTAGCCACTATAGTATCATACAGAATAATTTCATTGCCCTAAAAGTCCCTTGTGCTCCATCTATTCATTCCCCCCTCTCTCCCTCCCTCTCCCAAACCCCTGGAAACCATGATCTTTGTATTGTTTCTGTAGCTGTGCCTTTTCCAGAATGTCATTTGGTTGGAATCATACAGTTTATAGCCTTTTTACACTGGCTTCTTTCATTTAGTAATATGTCTTTAAAGTTTCTTCCATGTCTTTCATGGTTTGATAGATCATTTTTTTTACTGCACATGTATTTTTTAATTTACATATACGTACTGTTCATTGTTTCCAAGAATGTTTAGAGCTTTAGCTTTTTAAACTTACATAGTTATCAAAGGAATAAAGCCAACCACAAAATAAGAATTAATTCAAAAAAGATACATACACCCTGCTATTAACAGCAACATTATTTATAATTGCCAAGCTATGGAAGCATCCTAAGTGCACTTCAACAGTTGAATAGATAATAAAGATGCAGCATATACATATATATATATATGTAATGGAATACAACTCAGCCATAAAAAAGAAATGAGAATTATCATGTTGTCCAGTGATAAAGGACAAGCCTCAGAAGGTCATGCTTGTCTGATCTGCTCCCAGGCTAGCTGGGGCTCACAGTGTCCTCCTGGGCCATCAGTATGCAGAAATAGGAGCCCCTCCACTTCATTCACAGGCTTTTTTTTGTTTCCTCCACATGGCTGCATGTTAATGAAGAAGGTTTGCAGTGTCATCTGCTGGTGGCAAATCCTATGATATATCTACCAGCATTCAGAATGGGAGGGTTAACTTGTACTGAGTTAGGGGCCCTCTAATTAGGAGAACACAACTAAAAGCTTATCAAAATGTATTTCTTTGAGTTAAATTGTGATGTCTTGAAATGTATATATAATGGGTAACTTGCTGGGGTAAATTACCAGTCTTTTGCATTTGAGCATTAGTCATTTATTACTGTATAAAAAGATCAGTAATATTATCACAGAATCATGTATACTAATAGCTCAATTAAAAGAATAATAATTATATGTAAATTCAGGGGTGATGCATTATCAAATATATATTTATTAAAAGATTTTCCATAATTATTTTAAATTGAGAAAGAATGATATTTCTTTGTGATTCTAACAGAAATTTGCTTCAAGTAAAATATGCTTTTGATGTGACAAAGTTTATAGGAAACTTTTTTTAAAATTTAGGTATAATTGACACATAACATTAGATTAGTTTCAGGTGTACAATGTAATGTTTTGATATTTGTGTATATTATGAAATCATCACCACAATAAATCTAGTTAACATCCATCACCATACAGTTAGAATTTTTTTTCATTATCATAAGAACTTTTAAGATCAACTCTCTTAGCAGCTTTCAAATATACAGTACAGTAGTATTAACTATTGTCATCATGTTGTACACTACATCCCCATGACTTATTTATCTTATCACTGGGAGTTTATGCATTTTGACCCCCTGCACTCAGTTTTGCCCAACCCCACCCCACTGCCTCTGGCAATCACTAAACTGTCCACCATAACTATGATGTAGGACACATTTTCAGCAACTTTTAAGATTACAGGCTTTCTTGTTCAAGGTATTATATCCACATATTTTATATGCAGATTTATTGCCCGTCCTCATAAGCAGCTATGTGGTCTGGAAATTCTTGGCAGTGGAAATTAAAAATAAAATAAAATATGGTTTTTTTTCCACTTCCGTATCTGATATTTTTTATACTTGCTCTCTTCTACTTTTGATTGTTTCTTTGATAGCAGATTTCAGTATAACTTTCATGTGGGTATTTTAGTTTTAGCTTTAGCTAAGACAGAGTAAAATGAATAAATAATGATCTAGCTTAGATACGGAGCATGGCTTCAACAACAGTAAGATCTATGGCTTCTTTGTCCAAATTTTGCAGTATATATTTTTAATGTAATTTTCACAAAGGCAATGTAACCTGTAAAATACTAGATATTTATTGAGTGTCTAATATATGTTAGGCAATGTGTAGACAATGAATGTATAGTTATAATAAGATGCAACCGAAAGTAGAACTTGTTCCTTTTCAGCAAAACATTCTTTCCAACATTTGAGACATTTGAGAAGCACAATATGTTTATTAGGATAAAGGATATTATTCTAAAAAGAAATGCCCTGAATAAGGAAGATCATAATGTACCAGCAATAGACTGGTACACCGGAAGTTATTGATGGAGCAGCCGCTAACAAAAGAGATAATAAAAACCATTGGAAAAGATTAGTTCAGTTGCCAAAATCAAATTGACTAGGGCTGAGAAGAAGGAAAAACCTAATAATATGTTCCATTATGGTTTAAATTCCCCTCAAAACATACCGCATGTGATTTGCAGATAAACCAAAGGAAGGAATAAAATAATTATGTGTCATTACATAAAAGAATGAAAAAGAGACTAGATTGGAAAGCCTGTTCTGCCCTAGCATCAGACCTGGTGTACACAGGAGTCTATTTAGATGGGGGATTCAGGAAATTCAAGAGAGATTTAGACCTTGATTTTATAATTTAAAACCAAAATCAAGACCAATCTGAAACTATCTCAGAATATGAGCAGAAAGTTGTTGCACATTTTTTTCTATCAGTTTGTTAGTTGGTGAACTTTTTACTACTTTCAGATGTTCAAACTTTAGATCCCATGTCTGTGCTCACAAAATATTCCTATGCCCATAAAAAAGGTAATTTCATGCCTAAATGGAAATATCTGCCTGCATTTTGCATATAGAATATTCATTTACATAAGCAAATTCATGTTTTGAGGAAACACACTTTGTGAGTTCAACTTAGGTATCAATGGATAAAAAATTTCCCGAGTATCAGGTCTGGTTGAATGACTTCAGCCAAACCTATTGTTAGTTAGCCACTCACCCTCTGTAAATAAGTTCGTTTGTCCTTTTTTTTTTTTTTTTTTGGATTCCACATATAGGTGATGTCATACAGTATTTTTCTTTCTCTTTCTGGCTTACTTCACTTAGAATGATCATCTCCAGGTCCATGCATGTGGCTGCAAATGGCATTATTTTATTCTTTTTTTATGGCTAAGTAACATTCCATTGTATAAATATACCACAGCTTCTTTATCAAGTTATCTGTCAATGGATGTTTAGGTTGTTTCCATGTCTTGGCTATTGCAAAGTACTGCTATGAATACTGGGATGCATGTATCTTTTCAAATTAGAGCTTCCTCTGGATATATGCCCAGGAGTAGGATTCCTGGATCATATGGTAAGCCTATTTTTAGTCTTTTGAGGAATCTCCATACTGTTTTCCATAATGGCTGCACCAAACTATATTCCCACCAACAGTGTAGGAGGGCTCCCTTTTCTCTGCACCTTCTTCAGCATTTATCGTTTGTGGACTTTTGAATGATGGACATTTGGACTGGTGTGAGGTGATACCTCATTGTAGTTTTGATTTTCATTTCTCAGATAATTAGTGATATAGAGCATTTATCATGTGCCTACTGAACATTTATATGTCTTCATCGTAGAATTGTTTGTTTAGGTCTTCTGCCCATTTTTGGATTGGGTTGCTTGTTTTTTTTCTTATTAAGTTGTATGAGCTGTTTATATATTCTGGAAATTAAGCCTTTGTCAGTTTAGTCTTTTGCAAATATTTTCTCCCATTCCATAGGTTGTCTTTTTGTTTTGCTTATGGTTTCCTCTGCTGTGCAAAAGCTTATAAGTTTAGTGAGGTACCATTTGTTTATCTTTGCTTTTATTTCTATTGTCCTGGGTAGACTGCTCTAGGAGAACATTGCTAAGATTTATGTTAGATAATGTTTTGCCTATGTTTTCCTCTAATAGGTTTATAGTGTCTTGTCTTATGTTTAAGTCTTTAAGCCATTTTGAGTTTATTTTTGTGTATGATGTGAGGGTGTATTCTAACTTCATTGATTTACAAGCAGCTGTCCAGTTATCCCAACACCATTTGCTGAAGAGACTGTCTTTACTCCATTGTATGTTCTTGTCTGCTTTGTCAAAGATTAATTGACCAAAAATATGTGATTTTATTTCTGGGCTCTCTATTCTGTTCCATTGATCCATATGTCTGTTTTTGTACCAATATCATGCTGTTTTGTTTACTGTAGCTCTGTAGTATTGTCTGAAATCTGGGAGGGTTAATCCTCCAGCTTCATTCTTTTTCTTCAGTAATGCTTTGACAATTCTGGGTCTTTTGTGATTCCATATAAATTTTAGGATTATTTGTTCTAGTTCTGTGAAAAATGTCCTGGGTAATTTGATAGGGATTGCATTAAATCTTTAGATTGCTTTGGGTTGTCTGGCCATTTTAACAATATTAATTCTTTCAATCCAAGAACATGGGATATCTTTCCATTTATTTAAGTCATCTTTAATTTCCTTAGTCAATGTTTTGTAGTTCTCCACATATAAGTCTTTTACTTCCTTGGTCAGATTTATTCCTAAGTATTTTATTGTTTTGGATGCAATTTTAAAAGAAATTGTTTCTTTACTCTCCTTTTCTGATATTTCATTGTTAGCATAAAGAAATACAACTGATTTCTGTGTGTTAATCTTGTATCCTGCTAACTTACTGAATTCTTTTATCAGCTCCAGTAGTTTTGGTTGGAGCCTTTAGGGTTTTCTATATATAGTATCAGGTCATCCACAAATAATGAGAGTTACCTCTTCTCTTCCAATTTGGATCCTTTTTATTTCTTTTTCTTATCTAATTGTTATAGCTAAGAATTCCAATACTATATTGAATAGAAGTGATAAGAGTAGGCATCCTTGTCTTGTTCCAGATTTTAGTGGGAAGGCTTTCAACTTTTCACCATTGAGTATTATGCTGGCTGTAGGTTTGTCATAAATAGCTTTTATTATGTTGAGATATATTCCCTCCATACCCACTTTGGTTGGAGTTTTTATCATAAATGGGTGTTGAATTTTATCAACAGCTTTTTTGCACCTGTTGAGACAATCATGTGATTTTTGTCCTTTCTCTTGTTGATGTGGTCTATCATGTTGATTGATTTGCATATGTTGTATCATCCTCGTGTCCCTGGGATGAACCTAACTTGATCATGGTGTATAGTCAACCAATATCATTAATGAACATAGATGCAAAAATCCTCAACAAAATATTAGCGAATAGAATCAACAACACATAAAAAAGATCATACACCTGTTGTGATATTGTAAACTGAAGAACATGACCTTTAGGCAAAAAACTTTCCCCAAAGGATGAGAATTCCCATTTTAGAGAGATGTGTTTACTAAACTGTTAAATACAAAGTTAAGAAAATGAGTCAGAATATTAAATCTATAAGAAATATTGGCCTTTACTTTGTCTAATCCTTTTGCTTTGCACAGACTAACTGATGCTTAGAGAACAACATTTTCCTGTATATTTCCCTTTATCATATTCTCTTTGGAAGATAAAATCTATAGGAAAGGAAGAATCTTCCCTCAACCCTCTTAAGGTCCCTGCCTGGTTCTGAAAATTAAACTGACAAAGATTAACAGGGAAAAAGCACACTGATTTATTTAATCTAAGTTTTAAGTGACACGGAGCCGTCATAGGGAAATGAAGAGAAACAGCTAGACCTCAGGGTTTTATGTGAGGTTTGATGGAGAGTACACAGTTATGGAGAAATATGGTAGATTAAGAAGTATGAGGTAATTATGGTAAAGTAGGGGAAACTCAACAAGGCCTGTTTGTTAGGAGTCTTCTCAGCATCACTTTGTCTTCAGAGATAAGGACGTTCCTTTCCTCTGAGTATAGGGAGGGTACCTCTTCCTTGAGTTTTATGGCCTGTTTCAGGGAAGAAGGGTGGGGATAGGGGAAGTCTGAGTGACTTCCTGCTTCTGTCATTTTCTCTAATTCCTTTAGCTTAAGATATTCAATATGCCTAGATGCCTTATTTTGTGGTAGCATGTCCTGAACCCTATAACATCAAAGTGAAGACTCTGTTATAATGGAAAAAGCCTGTTTATCACATTACCAAGTGTTTGTTTCTGTGTGTGTGTGTGGGGGGGGGGCAAAGTACCTGAGACAAGTGAGTGATCTAAGAGATCGGAAGTTGACCACATCTCAGAATCAAGAGCTTTGAAATTATTGTTTCCTTCTTATGGAACCACAGTTTGGTCAGTTTCTGGGACAAGATCCAATTCCATCTTGATTTTGTACAAGTAAGTTCAATAATTTCAATAACAAGAACTTTGATTTTCTAATAGCCCCACCCCCCTTTTTAAGGTTTATGGTGACTAGGAAGATTATATTGGAAAGTCTCAGACAATGAACCTAAGATGAGATTTTAGCTGTGTGTGTGTGTGTGCGCGCGCGCATGCATTGTCTGTATATAATCCTATTGTAGAAATATCATTTCCTTAGACTGTAGAATATTTCTGAGTATTTCTGAAATATTATTCTGGATGGAAATTCAGATTTAGTTGGCTAGATGGTGATATATTCTTAGGTATTTCTGCTAGTTTTTGTACTTTTTTATAGAGGCCATCTTAGACTCTGTGAATATTGTTTGCTTTAAAATTTTATTTGTCTTTTCAACCATGTCCTTAATGTTGGTTTGACCATTCTTTTTGTAGTTTGCCCAATTTCAGACTTGGAAAAAATATAATAACCTATACTTTAATTCAAAAAAGTTGTGAAAATGTTCACATACTCCTACTGCCTAAGAAAATCCCTGAAATCCATTAACTAAATTATGACCTATTTACACTTACCTTCATCAGGTTACCTTGGTATTCTTGGCTAAAACTGCTTAGCTACCTAATGATTGCATCCTGTCAGTAACAAACAGATCCTTCCCTAAGAGGAGCCATCTTTGCATGCTTATTCCCCAGCAAACACCTGTCCACCTGTCCTCCATGTGACATCCAAGGGCTCATCTCAGGTGCCCTTAACAGTCACATGTAGTGAGTGAATTAATTGTTATTTTCATATCAATACTAGTTTTTCATATGTTTATAGATAAAAGTTTTATTATCCATATTACCAGCTCAAGGGACCTCAAGACATATTAGTTCCCTCCTCATTCCTAAAATAGATGTACAGAAAATTTAAAAATTTTTTTCTTGGGCGTTCTAAGAAAGTGCTGCAAAGAGTGTATCTAAATGGGCTAAGTTAGCTGGGAACCAGGCGCTCCAGCCATTCCCTTTGCAAAATGACAAACTGAAAGAATCTGGCTGTTGATCAGGTAAAGCTAGTCTGCTATGGTCCAGGCAGTGGGTGGGACTCAAGAGATCAGCTAGCCTGTGGGGATGGGCTCAGCCACCTGCGAGTTCCAAAGCACGTCAGCAATGAACCTCAGCAATAGGTCCATCCACTGCTACTTTAATGCAAAGCTTGGTTGTGTGACTTGAGGCACAGTGAGCCTTTTTTTCCCTCCATGAGTACTGGTTTCGGGAAGTAGGACACCTTTCCCAGTTCCTCTCCTCTCCTTTTGATCCACACACACGGGTTGATGCCTAGCTCAGAACATTTTCTAGTGCACTTCCCTTCATTGTGTCTTCTCCATGGAAGCCCGAGGCATCAAAGAGAAGATTGTTATAATGAAAAAAGTTGTTTAAAGGGATAAAAGCACCTGAGACCAGTGGGTGATTAAAGAGTTGGGAAGGAGGGCACTTCTCAGGACCAAGAACCCTGAAATAATTGCTCCATGTTATGGACCCACAGTACAATAAGTTTTTGTGTTAACACTGAATTTTATTTTGAAGACTTTGCAGTAGCAAGAACTATGGTTTTCCAATATAACCACCTTCTTTCTCTTTTCTTTTTAAAAAATTTATGGTGTTTAGGAAGAATACATTGATAAGTTGCAGATAATCTATTTCCTTTGTTCCCCTCTACTCTACTCTCATCTTGTCTTCTTTCTTCTTTCTTCACATTCTTGCTATATCTTTATGGTCAAGGGGAATGACCTCCTTTCTGAGCGCTTAAGTTTTCTAACCCCATATATACCCTTCCTTTTGTGGCCGATGATTAGGTTCTTACCTTGTCGAAGAAAGAATTCAGAGATGAGACACAGAGGTAAAGAAGGTAAAGTAAGGGTTTATTAAGTGATAGTACACTCTCAAGGGGAGAGCAGGCAGGCTCAGGTGAACAGCTGTGTTGAATTTCTTTGGTAAGTTGGTTACAAATGGTGTAAAATGAATGGGTGGAATATTCATTGGGGAAGGAAGGGTTTGGGGTCGTGTTCCCTGATTTTCATCCCACCTCCACCTTCTGAAAGGGAGGAGGGATTTTTGCCCTTATTTAGTCTGGATCAGAAGTGTCATGGTGTTGGTGCATGATGGGTACTTCTAATCTGCAAGGCTAATTTTATTGTAATGAAGGCATAATGAGTAAGAGGTTACATTCAGACACTGGAGATTGCTATCTTTTCCCACCTTTTTTTTGTCAGCCTCCAGGACAGTTGTCACTCCAAAATGTGTGATTTCTTAGCCCAGACCTTCCTCCTTTTCTTCCTCTGCTTAGGGACCCCTGGTGTTTCCATGATGTATAGATTCCTGCATTTGGCCCATGCCCCTCTCCTTCTTCTCCCAGTTCCTGCCATTTGGCCTGAGTCCCCCTTTCTCTGCTCATATCAAGCTATCTGCCTGCTCTAACACTTTTACCCCCTCTGTAAAATGCTCTACACTCTCTTCTTTCATGAAATACTTGATGGCTCATTATATCCAGGCTCTAAACAACCAAATAATCTTATTCCTTTAGAAATTTCATAACTCTTCCCTAGATGACGAGAAGAACTTCCAACCTGAATACTTGTAATACAGCAAAAACAAACGAACAAACAAACAAAAACAGGAAGGAAGGGGGAAAAATTCTCATTTAAGAAATTTGACGGTTTTTCATCTTTCTACACTCAGAGACCAGATCTCTTGCTCTCTGAATTTAAATGTATGCTATCTCTTTAGGAATTTTCTTCTATTTAAAGGCTAGAATGCTGCTCTGATCTCTCACTAGTTAGTGGTACATTACTTTTCTGGCCTCTACTCTGTTCAGGCCTATTTATGAAGTTCTCTTATCTGAAGGGATCTTAGTGGTACTCTCCTTGTTACTACTCCTTTTACAATAAAAAATAATCTTTTCTTTTTTTTTTAGAAGACAGTGATCCAGTCTTTACACCAGCGGTCCTAGTTAAGACATTGCCATTGTGATGCAGAAACCTGTTACCTCTTTCACTAGTGACCAAGGACAGACAGCTTGTTAAGGGCATCTTCCTGTTGCCCTATTACTGTTTGATTAGGAAAACTTTGCACTTGTTTTGTGTTAACCTTACCTATTGCACTGTATTATTTTTAAGTGCAATTCATCAAAATAGTATGCTGTTCTCACTTCCAAATAAACTCCTCTCCCTCTTCCCCAGCCCCCCACTTGCAAAAGCAGACTCAGAAACACACATCTGTTCTGTCTGTGCTGACCTCAATGCCGTAACCACAGGGACTTCCTTCATCTGGTGACAAAAAGAAAGAGAAAGCTTCTTGAGGCCTGAATTTGCAAGCCTACACTTAAAAGGTGACATTAATGCCATCAAAAGAAAGATACTTTCTTATAGAAGGATCAGAGTGCAAGATATATCATCAGATGAAATTGGGCCCTCGAGGGCTCTTCGTAGCTCATAATTATCGATTGGAATGGCAAATGGAGTAATTTGTAGGCAGCTAGCCTGTGACACATTGTAATGAAGGAACCATATGTAGAAGTATGTGGAATTAACAGGAGCAGTGTTACTCCTCCAGTGTTTTAGATGAAAAACCCACGCAGTTTTGAAACTTCAGAGTTGCTATTTCAAAGACTCTAAGAGCATCTGTTAGGTATCGCATGATCTAATCTCTAACACAGCGCACGCAGTCAGCTTTTCAGCATGTCACACCAGTACTAAGGAGCCAGAAAATGAGCAGGCAGGTCACTTTTCACCTCATTAGCGCAGCAGGAGGGGGCTCTGGAAAACAAGATGCCAGCAGAAGCCAGGGGCTTGCTGACATCTTTTTTGAATAACAGAAAAAGGACCCAGCTGTGTACTCCTTCTAACTCTGTACTTCTGTTCTTTCCCATGTAACCCCTTCCCTTTTTTCTGACCTTTCATTGGTTTGACCTCTGGAGTGTTCATAAACCACCCCAAATTGTCTGTGGAATATATAATTTATTCCTGTTCTTCCTGATGGTAGATCTTGGTTTTAATACAATTCTATTCAATATAATATGGATACACAGTCCTTTAATGTCCTTGACAAGACTGAAATTCAGGATCCTTTGGACACAAACATAGAAGATAATAGGAAAGCAGGTATCATTTCTTTCTCCGAGCTGCTTCTTGCATAGATAAAATTACTGAAGTTCACTTTCTGTTCTGAAATTTGTTTTCTATTTCTTCATCTTTCCTTTCCTTTATCAATCTTATACTCATGATAAGATCAATCTTATCCTTCATCAACCTCAATTCCTGGGTGACTACAGCCATCAGGTCCCTTCTGCCAACCCACAATGGACAAAATATATATAATTTCTTTTTTTTAAGCCATTCAAATTTGTGACTATTTGTTACACAGCATAATGTAGCTGATTCTGAATAATCAAAGAGCTAAGATGTACTGGGCAAGGGCATTATACCAGGCAGTGTGACAAGTACTTTACAATCACTATCTTGATTTCATAACAATGGTGCGTGGAAGGCCCTATTCTCATCCCCATTTCAGTGTGAGGAAACTAGGACTTACAGGTATTTAATATTTTCACACCTTGCTTGCATCATTCCAAAATCCTTTTGTATCAGTTCCTCTTCTAGCCACTGTGGCAGAAACCAATTCCAAGTGTACGTCTCACATCTTGCCTCCAGGCTTCTCCTGCTCCACTGTATGGGGCAAACCCAGCTCTGCTCTGTGCAAGCACTACCCAGACCCACGTAACCAGGGCGTGGACCAATGAAGTCTGGTGGTATTAGTGCCGGTGCATCTATTCCTGACCCACAGGCCAGGAGACAATGGGAAGTATGCCCCTGATCCCAACTTTTTCCCTGTTGCAGGTAGTTCTGAGGCGCATTTTGTAAGATTCCTCATAAGATCCTAAAGTCAGCATTCAATTTAAGAAGACATTTTTGAACTGGCTTTTTTCCATTCCCTTTTCCTCCCACTGTCCTGCATGCCTTTTCCCTCAGATCTGACAACTAGGCAAAGTAACCCGTGGCCTCAGACTCTACTCTGAGTAGAACCAAGACACTAAGTAACTAGTCCAAGGACACAAGGCTTCTGTGCAAATCTAGAATCAGTGAAGGCTAAAGGCAGAAACCACGCCCCTCATCACCATTAGGCACTGCCTTCCTATATGTTGTTACAATTTTCGGGTTTTGTTTTTTTTTTTTTTTTTGGTGCCATGACAAGTCCATTAAGCAACTGGCTCCTCTTTGGCACTTGGTATTTTCTCATATAATGACTTTTTTCTGTGTTCTATTAACATGTATCATTCTTCCTTTCTTTTTTTTCCGTTGAATGAACATTTATTTACTTTTTACAAAAAGTTTTCCATATTTTAACCTTTGAAGAAACAAATGTTTGTCTATATTTTAGGCTTCAAATTTCCATTTTTTATGTTCCCGATACAGCAGTATATTACGCTCTTCTAAAGGTTTCCTATCGGGACTTTTACATACGAATTTTTATAGCACTCTATCTGTAGAGATGAACATATGATAGTATAGAAAAACAAGAGTGAGAATTTGCACCATCCCCATATTTTAGAGCATGAAAGCCCGTATACGTAATTTAGAATTTTTTGATGATCATGTTAAAAGAAGTAAATTGTAATAGTCATAATTTTATATTGTTTGATCTATTATATATAATAGATCAAAAATATTATTTCAACAAATAATCAAGATAAATGATTATTATTGATTTTGACTTTTTTTATACTAAGTCTGGGAAATCAGTTGTGGCCTTTACACTTAACTACACACAGCTATTTGGTCTGGCCACATCTCAGATCCCTTGGAGCCACCCGTAGGCAGTGACCACCATGTGGGCCAGGGCAGCCAGCTCTAGAGCTTCCTATATTTGCTTGTAACTTAATAATCTTCCAGTCACAGATATTTTACCTGTTATATAGGGGGATTTTTTTTCTACCTTCCTAAATATGTTTGATCATTTGGAGAAACATTTTTCAGGTCACTTTTTCAGAACTTGATTTTCTCTGCTTCATTTATTATAATAAAAACCTGTAGTGGACTTTTTATCAAATGTATATTCAATTGTTGAACAACTTAAGGGCCAAGTCACAAGACAAATACATCAGACGATGCATATTCAGGGTTTAATCTTAGGATAGTCTGATTTGAAACATATTCCAGAAATATACTATGCTCATAAGCTGAAATCATTTATATTACTTAATGCCCTGAGCATTAACTTACTAAGACAGTCTAATATCTTGGAAGGGGTAATAATATGGCCAATAAAGTATTTATAGAACAGCTCAATTTGAGGAATTACTTTATCAATTTTTTAAATCTTTTCTGCATCATAGAGTATTTACCTATTACATGGAGATAATGTAGTACCTGCTTCATAGCAACATTGCAATAATTAATTAGCTAATACCTAGAGCCCCTTAGAACTATGCCTGGTACCTAAATAAGCCTTCAGTAAATGTTAGCTACCGTTATTATTACAATTATTGTTTTATCAGAATTTTTTTTCCTAAAGGGAAAATGACTGTGGAAATCCAACTATTTTGAGTCATACTGTAGCTGTTATTAATAGTATTACCATTTTGAATATTGAGTATTGCAGGCATAATTTGTGTAAAAAAAGACTGTATAGAAGCATATATATAAGTTCATATATACTAAAGTATAAATCATACCTTTTTTCTCTATCAGAAAAATATAAGGTGAAATGATAAGGTAGCAAAAAGTAAATAATTCACAGTTTTCGATCTTTTTCCAGTTCCCTGTAAAGGAAAACATTTTCAACATTCTGATCCCAGTTTAATTTTTATTTTAATACACTATAACTCCCCTGTCAAACTTGAATATATTTGGGTAATTTCAACTACTTACCTACCCTGGGCAGGTCTGTCAGAGAATGCTTATATTCTGGCAACTTTTCAGAAAAAAAATTCATGGCTGATCATTGAGTTGATGTTATAATGGAATTTATCTAGTTAGGTTCATAGATCACGTGTGATTTTATGTGTTCATAAATATCAGTGTGTCTTGTAAGGCAGTGGTGAATAGAGGGCAGAGGGAGTGGTATAACTGCCAAGTGTATGAACTGTAGATTATCAGCACTCACCAGAAAAGTAGTAACTTTTCTTAAAAGGCGGTAAAGACCTAGACCTTGACACATCGTTTGATAGAATAGTTCAGCGATTTGTTGGCCTCACATTTTTTTACTATTTCTGATTGCATAGTTAGTGGATAGGATAAAAGTTGGCAAGCTGGGAAAATGGAGCTTTTATGGTGTGCAGGAGACAGGATTTAATGCCACTGCAAGTAAATGGATAGTTGCTCTTGTGCAGTTTACGTACCACAAAGAAAGCAATCATTCTGACACTGGGTGGAAGATAGCTTAAACTGGGAAGTTACTCAGAGCATCCATTATTCAATATTTTGGAGGATGCATTCTTTTGTCCAAACCCATCACTCTTCTTGTAATTATTCCAAATGCTGTACAAACGTCTCCTAGAATCAACCCACTGTGAAGCATTGCGTTGAACAGATAAGAAGAGCAGAATTCCCTGGAGTTTGGAGGATTCTCCAAGGGTGCCCACTGGCTCCTCACCAAGAGTTTTAAGCTAAAAGGTTCTGAAGTAGGATTTTCTCCTTGTCAAGATTTCTCTTGTGGTAATACTTTGAGCACTTTTTCATTCCCTTCACCTCACTTTTCCCCCTAGTCCACACTGCAGGACAGTATTCACTTTTTTCTGGCTCTAAATGGGAAAGTGTTAGGTTGCAGTAAACACACCTGAGGCTGAAATAGGAAGGAGGATCTGACACTTAAAAAAGATCAAATCAAACAAACCTTACTTCCTGTAAGTCAGCTGTCAAGATTGTAAACATCATGTATGAATAAAGGTAGTATAGAGACTGTCCAAATGTGGGGTTTTCCCCCTAATTTAACAAGGATACTGAATGGCTAATATATGATTTAGTAATTTGAGCTAATAGGTCACAACAGTTTGTTGAAAGACATACTTCCTCTTTTGCCTACTCACCCCACAGTCAAGAGTAATGGTTCACTGTATATTTTTATTGTTAAGAAGAGACCTAATTATTGCTATTGACTGACAGACTGTCTTATGAGAGAATCTACACCACTTAAAAATTAATCATGTAGCCTGCATATCAGCATGTTTACTAGTTTATAATCAATTTGATTTTGCAGCAGTGCCAAGTAATAATATAAAATGTTTTTCTACAGAGGATCCAGATGTACAGAGGGCACCAAAAATGTATTGTCAGCTTGAACCAGATGTACTAAAGAAAGTCATTTGCAGAACTGGGAGTAGACTGATACCCAGGGGGTCTGACACCAACTCATATTTCTCCCCAAGAACCTTTGTTTCATTTCACAGAGTCACCCCACATTTTTTGTAAGTTAAAATAAATCAAATAAAGCATCAAATTATGTTACAGAGTAGAGTTTGAGTAGACCTCCTACCAAAAAGATAAAAAGGAAAGGAAAGGAAGGCAAAGGAAAGCAAAGCAAAGAAAAAAGAAACTAAGCAAATAGAAATAAAACATTTGGCAACTGCCCAAGCTAAATCATCTTACACCATGCACCAGAGACAGTGAACTGCTAGAGGAAGATAGGAGGGTATGAAGTTTTAATAGTCAAGAGATTTAAATACGTTATTCTCTCCATTATCTGAGATGATGGCATGTGGGAAAGAGAAGTTTATGTAATGGGTCTCACAAATGATTAAAATCTCCTTTGGCAAAATACAGTGTGACACAGGCTATGGATCTGATTACCTTTTGGTTTCTGTTTATTGTTTGTTTGGCTGATTTTGCTTCAGGACAGGATTTCACCTTGCTTTTGTTACTGGTTTCTAAATGATGGGTTGAGGATCTCAAAAATCCTATGAATAATTCCCCACATTAAATGGGTCTCTGAGGGAACCAGGGAAGACTTTTGAATATCTGAGAACAAATAAGAGCCCATTATAAAGAAGAACCGCTGTTCTTAGCCAATGAACTGAGTTCCAGGATTCTGGAAATACAGTGGAAGTTCCTCTGTTTCTGTAGCTTTGAACTACTCTAAAAAAAGGTGTGAGGCATTGGATTCTGACCCTCAAAACAATGGCATAATAATCTTCCTAGAATGAGTGTGGTGAGCTCTTTCTAATCATATGTAAAGATAAGTCTGAATTCTTTATTAATGCATTGAAACCACCAGTGAAAAAATAATTTATCTGTATTTCCCCATATGTAAAATTTTAGGAAGGAAAATTCATTTCAAACTAATTGACATTTACCTGTAACTGTTGTATCCCTGTGTGGTCAAATCCTTACATTCCTCCATTTTACTTTGGGACCTCTTAAATTAGATGACTTCTGGAAAATATTATTGTTCAATACTTGTTTTTAGCTAAAAGCTAAGAGTCTTATTTTTTAAAAGCTGATACGTCATGTACTGTATTCATAGAAAGTCAAATGTTCTGTGTAGTAGGGAAAGTGAGTAAATATACTCTAAATATGCAGAATATAATCCTGAGCTTGAGACTGTCTAGGACAAGCTACTGTAGGTTAAAAGTCAGTTCAGGGCTGGGAGCATATCATTTTTATATTGTCTCTTAAAACCATCTCAGTAGCTAGCATGTCATCGGGAATCTATATAAGGTTGCTTACTTGCAATAATAAGATCAACAATAAAACACTTCTTGTGGTGTTGGAACGTCAGACCAAGGAGCAAAGAGCAGTATTGAGTGATGTGGAGCAGACAACAGTTTAAAATATAGTCAGTGAGAATTGGAATCTGCGTCTGTGAAGTCTCGAGGCTGCTAGTGGATCTCTGCCTCTGGGTTAAGATTCAGGAGGTGAAATCCAGTCCAGAGTAGAGATGGATTTGCTAATAAGAGAAAAACAATTTTTGTCCTAAAAGTTTGAGGCTGGTTAACAAAATGGAGAGATGAAGAAGATGCCTCGTTATCACCTTCAGAGACCAAAACTCAACCTGAATTCCCGGCAAGGCTGCTGGAGGTGGAGATCACAGAGTTGAGCCAGGGAGCTCTTTATTGCTCCTTGCCATGGTTTACCCTCCGCAAGGGGGGTGTAGGGCACAAACACAGAACTGGGAGAAGAAGCCTCGCAGTACTTCTTTCTCTGTTGTCTTCAATGATGTGGAACTCTCTCCTACAGTTTAAATAATTCTTCCAAACATACAGACAATGCTTATGTCTCTGTTACAGAGTGTGATGTCAAAAGCATTTCACAATTGTGTCTGATAGAACGTAAGCCATTCTCATAAATGTCCAATATCTCAGAATTAAAAAGTATGAAAGTTTATGCTGTAAAACCAACCTTCTAACAGCTTTCAAATATGCAATACAGTGTTACGAACTATGAGTGGTGACGGACATTTAAGGATACTTATTGTGAAGATCATTTCTCAAATACAGATGACTTCTGGCTTCCAATGGTTCGACTTAAAATTTTTTGACTTTAAGATGGTAAAGAAAGCAATACACATGCAGTAGCAACCACACAATGAATTTGGAATTTTGATCTTTTCTCAGGCTAGTGAGCGAGCTGCAGCCCCCGGTAGTCACATGATTAATCATGAGAGTAAACAACCAATGTACTTATAACCGTTCTGTACCCAGACAACCGTTCAGTGTTTCACTTTCAGTACAGTAGTCAATAAATTACATGGGGTGCTCAATACTTTATTATAAAATAGGCTTTGTGTTAGATGAGTTTGCCCAACTGTAGGCTAGTGTAGGTGTGCTAAGCATGTTTAAGTTAGGCTAGGGTAAGCTGTGGTGTTTGGTAGGTTAAGTATATTATTAAATGTATTTTCAACTTATATTTTCAATTTGCAATGGGTTTTTCACGACATAACCCCATCACAAGTCAAGGAAGATCTATATATACAAATATTGAATCATTATAGTGTACACCTGAAACGAATATCATGTTCTACATCAATTATATCTCAATTAAAAAGGAAACCCAAAAGAAAACACACTACACAAACTTCTAAATGATATGGAAATCAGGTATCAATTTTCAAAGACATTTTGATGCCTATCTATGTCTGGTCTTGCTCAATGAATGAATTTAGGGTTTTTTATCTGTAAGATGGAGAACATAACTGCACTTCACAGTGTGGCTGTGAGAATTCAATGTAAATAAAGCACACCTCCCGAGCATCTGTTATAAAACAAGCACTCGATAAATACTCACTGTGAATAATCTCAAGGTACTATACATTTTATATTACCTGTAATATTCTGTTTTACAATTCACAATATATTGGTAACGACATTAAAATGAGAGTTGTGATTTATTTGGAGATCATTCTTATTTTACTAAATGATCTTTCATTGAAGACCTGAAAGGAAGCAGGCCAAATTAATAGAAAATAAGTTCATTACAAGACTAGCTTGTTGAACTGTAAAGAGCCTTTCTGAAGATTTAATTTAAGGGTTTAGCTGCCTTGCAGATGTTTAAGGCAGCTCCTTTGCAGAACAGCTGGATTTAACATCTCAAGGCTCTCGTGCACCTGGAATTCCCATCTACTCATCAATGGTGGGCTTTTCCTGCAAGGCATCTCCTGTCTTCATTTTTGTGAAACTGTTTCTGTCCCGCCAGTTTCCTCTCCCTTGTCTCTGCCAGTACTATCTCTACCCTTGTCTTGCGTCTCTCTCTCTCTCTCTAAACTCCTGCTCCTTCCTTTTCAGCCCACCCTTCCCCAGCCCCTGTCTGCCTGGGCTTCTGATGGTCATTCAGCTGCAGCAGATTTTCATAAGCTGACCATTCTGCACATCTAGCTTTTGGTGAACTGACTTTCGTAAAGTGGCAAATTGAGAAATACTTTGAAAATTTCCATGCTAAAGAGTCACAGTAGTCCTTTTTTTATTGAAGAGTGTATTTACCTGACTCAGGTAAATTTTCAACAACTTTTCTATTCACCACAGGTCTCTAATTACTATCAATCTTTTCTTATGTATACAATTCTGGAAGGTTTTTTTCCCTTTTCTTTTTAGTTCCTTGAGAAATAATTTTCTTGGGACAAGTAACAAACATGATTAGAGAGTCTGTATGCTTTCTTACAGTCTTGTGTGCGTGCGTGCATGCGTGTGCATGCGTGTGTGTGTGTTTTAACATGTATTGGGGCATTGATTCTCTCTTGGCAAAGTTAGTTTCTGCCCTTAAAAAAATCTAAAGATCACTTTTCTGACAGTAAACTACAATAAGGGGTTCTTATTCTCCACTTTTCTCTTCTTCCTTTTCTTCTCCTTCTCTGTCTCTTCTTCCTCCTCTCCCTTCCTGCTCTGAACAGAAGAACATAACCCCTCTCACTGTTCTTATTTTGTATTAGTCTAAGCTCGTGATGACCTTGATTCTCTGACACTGCCCTTAACACTGAATGATATGGAAATCAGGTATCAATTTTCAAAGACATTCTAATGCATATCTATGTCTGGTCTCACTCGATTAATGAATTTAGGGTTTTTATCTGTAGTTTATGTTAAGTAAAAGAATGTCCTTGTTCTTAGACATATGCTGAAATATTTAGAATTGAAAATGCTAAAGATTTCAGTATGTGTATATGTGTGTATGTATGTGTGTTGAGAGGACACAGCAAGACAGAAAGATGGAGAATAAATGTAGCAAGTGTTTAAAGTTGAAGAGTCATTACGTGTTGAAAAGTACCTAGAGATACTTTTGAAAATATTCCTTTATTTCATTGAATAAAATCTTTAAAATCTGAGTTATTTTTAGAGCTGCCTTTGTAGCCATCTCAATCTTTTTTTATAAACTTCTCTTTTATAAACTTTTCTCATATTTTTCAAACAGATAATATGCATTTGTTTTTTGAGAAAAAATATGGTACCATATGAAAAAAATACCTCAATCTCACCAAAGATAGCGACACAATACATTAGCAAATTTTCTTCCATCTGTTTATACACATATGTTATATGCATCATATGTATATATTATACACAGGTTTTCTTTTTAAAATAGAAAGGAGCTTGTACTGATTTGTAACCTTTTTAATTCTTCTTTTATATTGCAACATTTTTCACACATTAAATATAATTACACTACATATATTTTAATGGCCACATGATATTTTCCTGGAGGCACCATAATTCCATTAACCAAGTCTTTACTTTTGCCACTTAGGCTATTCTTAACTTGTCATAATTATAAACAATGCTACCATGAATTTCTTTGTGCTTGCCTCTTAAGGTATTCGTAATTCCTTGCAATTAATTCTTTAGATGGAACTTCCACGCTCATGTGTAAACTGAAAAAAAGGTGCAGTACTAAAACCTTATACAAGGATTTGCCATGTTTTCTTCCAGAAAGATTTTATGGGTATAACAATTTCACTGAATCTCTTTAATAGTGGGTATTATAATGGCATTAACTGCTGCTTTGTTTTTTATTACTGGTGAAATTGAATTTTTCTATATTAAATGAGAAATAATATTGATTTTCAAATTAAATTTCTATTCATTTCCATAGGCTAGTTTTCTTTCCGGATGTTTATCTTTTCAGATTGATTAGTAAGGGCTTTAAATATCTTTAAGTTGTCTTTGGTATGCCCTTTGTTTTTCTTTTCTTTTTTTTTTTTTTTAATTTTATGTGTGATGATTTAAATTTTAGTGTAGTAAAATATATCAATATTTTCTCTTTGATTACATATTTTCTTTCTTCTACCAGTTTCATAAATCAGTTTTCCAAACACTTCTGAATATTTTATAGAAAAACTGAAAAAACAGTACAAGGAACACTTAAACATCTTTCACCTAGACTCTTCAATTTTAAACATTTGCTACATTTATTCTCCATCTTTCCGTCTTCCCGTGCCTCTCAACACACATACACACACACATATACACATACTGGAGTTTTTAGTATTTTCAATTCTAAATATTTCAGTATATAACTAAGAACAAGGATATTCTTTTACATATAATACCATTATTGTAGCCAAGAGTTGAACAATGATAAAGCAATATAAACGATATTTAGTTTATATTCCAATTACTTTATTTATCCCACAAATTTTCTTTATGCTTAAAATTTTTTTTTTTTTTAATTTTCTATCCATGAGATAATCAAGGGTCATATGTTACATTGGGTTGTGATATCTTTTCACTCCTTTTTGTTCTTAGACTGTAACCCCTAAGTGTGCAGTTTGGATTCAGTTCTCACTAGTTTCTGTTTACTTTTTCTCTTCGTATGTGCATTTTTCCCACTTTAAATTCTATTTTATTTGTAACGTATATAAAATATTTACATGTTTTTAAAAGTCAAAACTCTAAGTGTTTTCTTAGTGCCCTCATTCCCAGACCTATTCATTCTCCCCTTTTTCCACTTTCCCCATTGATGGAACATTTTCAGCAGTTTCTGGTTTATCCTTCATGAATTTCTTTTTGCAAACCGGAGGGTGCAGGTGACCACACACACACACACACACTCACCTGAGCCTCACCCAAGACTAGCTAAATTGGAACTTCTGGAGAAGGGGTCCATGAATCCTCTTTTTTTTTTTTTTTTTTAATTGTCTCAGATTATTCTCATTGGCAGCTAAGGCAGAAAAAAATTATTTTAAAGATTTTCAGATCTGCCCTTTACTATAAAGCCTGGTACCCACTGCTCCCTTCTTCGTAAGCTTCCCACAGCTTCCACTTCAGCAAATGTTCTCCCTTCTTGGCAGAATTCCATCCAGGGCAGCAGTTTTCTCATCTCTTCCGAGCCTCACAATGATGAAACTGTCAAGAAAAGTCAAGAATGTATTCAAGTCAGAACTTTCAGTTGACTGAGACAGCCATCTGCGTTGGTTGTGGGTTTCATCAGTGTGCATTTATTAAAGGAAAGAATGTTTGAATAAATGTATGAATGGGTGCAAACTGAATTAATCAACGAATAAGCAGTTTTCTTTTATGCTTTGTGAATCAATCATGCATTTTCTCCAACTCTCTAAGTAACTTTCTGTAAATGGCTGCAGTGATGTCACTTCTGCTCATTGAGTCTAATTCCCTCTCCCACTAAGATCTTACAAGACATTCTGCTATTAACTGTATGACATTGGACAGTATCACTGAACGCCAAGCTTCATCTTCTAAGTGGAACATAATGATGATACCATCACAGGACTCTTCTGATTATGTATATAAAATGTATATAAAGTCCTTTACAAATCTTAAGGTGATACAAACATAAATTAGCTACTGTGATACCATTGAGCAACAAAGGTTGAAGCTGAAATGCTGCATTTACTTCTTTGTATAAAACCATAGCTGCCCGCCTTCTTTTCCTAATGCTCTGTGAATTGGTAGGTAGAGATCTAAGACCATTGATATTATTTTTTGGTTATCATTAGAATTTTCTTACTTTACATCATAATGTTCTGATTTGCAGCATTTCAATTGATTTTCTTGGAAATGATTATAATGTTTCAAGCAGAGAATTATAACTTGAAATGATGAACAGCTAATGATGTTATCTTTTTAACATCTGTTTTTATGTAAAAGTCCCCCAGTAGAAATAAAGGAGTAGAAAAAATAGCAGAAAATTAAGGATATGCACAAAAATATATTTTGATCTTTCTGTCATCAGAATCAAAATTAGTAAATGAGGTTAGGTAATAAAAGCATTAGATCAATCAACAAAAATGTTACTATGATATAAACAGTGGCTAAACAAGAGGAGAATCTGTAGGTCCTCAGACACATCACTTTTTCTTTCTTTCTTTTTTTTTTTTTTTTTTGCTGCTAATTCTCTTTCTCTCAACCAGCCAACCAGTAGTTCCTTTTCAGAGACGAGATCAAGGACTGAAGTTTAAGTATGAAGTCTATGCTCCCTTTTTTTGCATTTTGTTTTTCTAAACTATTCAGGGAAGCTCCTGAAAAGTCAGAGAAATTCACAGCTTATAAAAAATAAGAATTTGAAGTTTATGAAAATACCTGTAAGTAACAGCCTATGTTCACAAGCCAGAAAAAAAATAATTTTCATTAGTATGACCCTAATGTAAGTTCTACAGATGACCATGATTAGTTCAGATTCTGAGTTGAAAAAAAAAAACAAAAACAAAAACCTCAAGTCAAGGCTGACTTCATAGCCATGTGATCTGGCCTTGCAGTCAGAAGAAACTATACTTGGTTTAATTCTCTGCTGTCACTGTACTAAAATTCTTAACGTTTTTAACAAGGGACCCACAAATTATGTAGCTGGTCTTGTCCAAAATCAATTATTCAGACACCTTTTTAAGCAAGGCAAAGTGAAGATTAAGGAATCAATGCAATGCAAATGCCAGCATCAGTGAGGGATGAAAAATCTACAGAGCACCAGTAGATGCAAAACAGCCAAAAAACTCATTAGTAAGCACATAGGACCATCCCCACTCACAGATGTTTCCTCACTCCACAAATTCACAAGGTGCTGTAAAGGAGTTGCTCCCTCTTCATGACGCCTGCCGAGACGAAGGCAGCTGGCCAAAGGGACTCCAAACTTGAGAATTCCATGTTCACTTAGTTGAGATTTAAATGAGAAAGGGAGAGACAAAGAGAGAGAGAGAGTAAGAATGGCCTCACTTCCCCATAAATATTCAACAGTGATCATGGAAAAATGACATAGTTGTGTCATCACAAAAAAGCTCACTTTAAGATAAAGTAACTCTCAGGATAACAATTGGTTTCGTTGCATGAGAGTGCAGTAATAGCTAATGTGGGGAGGTCTTCCTCCCTGCGCCAGGCGTTAAGTGCTGTGTATGTATTAACTCATTTAATCCTCACAAAATCAGTCTCATGTAGACACTAGTTATTATTCCCTAGTTTAGAGAAAAAGGAGGTAAGGCACAGAAAGGTGAAAGAACCTGGCAAAACCACGGTCAGTGTCAGAAGCAGGTTTCTACCCTGAGGACTGATGACAGCCAGGCTTTGAGCAGAGCCCTCTTTATCTCCTCTCTAGCAAAAGCAAGCTTTGGCTGGAAAATCATGAAACTTTTGTCTTGAGATCCAGGGAGCTAATTCAACATTTTCAAGTAATAAATATCAAACCCTTGATTTCTGGGTATTGTGTCTTTAAAAAGACTTTTTTGGGAGAAAATATCTTGTCTTGGAACAAACATGGATTTTGATTTGTTTTATTAGGCCCAGCCCAGGAAACATACTTTTCGAGATGGGGACAGTCGTCGCCTAATGGTTTTCACAGATTCCTTTTTTTCAGCTCACTAGTCTCCAGATTGAGGAAAAACATGCATGGCAAAGGTGATAATATTAGCTTAGACTTTTAGGCTGCCTTGGCCTCTCTCCTCTGCCAATAAACAGACTTTCGTCTCTGGGGCTGTCAGACGAGCAGCTTCACAGATGCTAAACTTCCTGCAAATTAAGCACACGTAGGAAAAAAAATTACAGTAACAGCAAATGCCACCCTGCTAATGGTTTCAGTAGGGACATTAGTGAATTAAATGGGTGTGGGAAACTAAATCTCTGAATTTTGCTTTTATCCACGTTTATCATTTATTTAGCTTTCATATGCACCACGGTGGACTTTTCCTTTAAATCAGCTGAGAAGATGGTTCTTTGTTTTCTTCTTGAGAATGACAGACCGTGTGGGTGTCTGGTTGGCAACTCAGAGCTGACCTCTGCCCCAGCCAACTTCTGCAATTAGGTGATGGATAATTCAGCATATTTTTATACCTGTCAAGCTGGCTTTATACCAACATCTGCCTTGACAATTCAGAGAGAGATCAGTGCATGTTTTCTCGGGTGCATGTGCAAATGGGAAATTTAAGTGGTACAGGTTAATTGTGCAACTTAGCGGCCAGGTGTAACTGGCTTCTCTATGCACCCATCACCGCCACTTCCTCTGGCTGGTGGGCTTGTTTTATTCTTTCTTTGTTCCTTGTCAGTTGATGTACAGCACCGTCTCTAATTGTAGAAATTGATTCATCTGTAGCAGGTGAGTGAGAACACCTAATAATGGGCAAAATAATTAAAATGGGGTATCTGAGGTGAAAACTGTGGCTCTGTCAGCTGTGTCTGGTAAAGCGTCTAATCGGAAATTTCTTGTTTCTTTGAAGCCTTACACTCCCTAAAAAAAAAAAAAAAAAATACTGTGTTCATCTCATGTGTTTCCAATATTTGAAATAAGTCTGAAAACACCCTTGTAAGCAAAACAGTGTGATATTGAAAATCAATATATTTCTCTTTGTCCAAAATTCTTCTAGAAAGTTGCTTGAAACTAGTAGGTTCACCATTGTAAGTTGTGTCATTGAATTTTTGGTATGATATATGCTGTTTTGAGTTTTTAATGGAGGTGAAATGAAATATTAACACAGCTTGATGTGAGGTATCTGGAAGCCCAAGTGACAACATTTTAGTTCTCCTGTACCTCATTAATAATGCGTGCTCACCATTTTTATTTTGTTTTTTGTGGGAGGTTCAGTTAGATAATACTTTAGGGTTTTTTCCAGTTGTAGAATTCCATGACAAACTGGTCAGTCAATGAAGCAATGGGTAATGCGAATCACATAAAAATGCTTGTTAAAAATGTAGACTTCACGCTGCTCCTCCAGATAGTCTATTTTAAAAGGTTTATGGAATAGCCACGATATCTGCATTTTCATATGTATCCAGGAACTACTAATTCAGGTCCTCTGCAAATCTCATTTTGAGAAACATTGCCACAAAGTTATTTAAGATGCCTATGACTTTTCCTTAGTCTTTTATTGCTCCTTAGTATTGTCATAAGCGACTAAGTCTTGTGAAGCATCAAGAAATTTGAGAGCCCAGCAGTTGGCACTGGATCTAGAAACATGCCTAATAGCTGGAGGACGCTACTGAGAGGTTACAACTAGGTCTGAGTGGGCGGATGTTCACAGACAAAACTGTGTAAATGGAAGCAGCAGAAATAAAGTGCTAGGTGGGTGGGGCTAGCTCAGGGGTAGAGCGCATGCTTAGCATGCACAAGGTCCTGGGTTCAATCCCCAGTACTGCCATTTAAAAAAGTAAATAAATACAGTGCTAAAAGAATGGTACATATGGAAGTGTCACAAGAGTTTAGTGGGAGATTGGCCACTTAGGGTTTCAGATGTTGGGGAAGGCTTCCCAGAATAAGTGATACTTCATCTTTGAATGAATAGCTGGACAGAAGGGAAAATGAAACCTCAGACCAAGAAAAGGCACTAACAGATGAATAGAGTTGAGGATGCATATTGAGTATTTGTGGGGGAATGAAAGAACAATCTTGTTAGAGGTCTATGGATGCAAGGAGTAAAGACCAATTAAAAATAGAAAAAGAAAAGGAAAACTGACGCCTGCAGGTCTTCAGCACCCAAGATGCCAGCTTTCTCTATCTCTGGGATCATGTAGACAGAAGAGGTCTCCTCTGCTTTCAGTGGATTTTTATCAAACTGCTCTTTCTTTCTTTCTGTTCTTCCCTGTCACTATGATGAGGGCCAGCTCAGTCCCCACCTTACAGTACCTCATGCATACCTGTGTGGGGTGAAATGAAACACCCCATCCAGACGGCAGATTCTTGATGAATAATATAGGCATAATTCTTCATGCTCAAGTAAATTCAGAATTTCTATGTGCGTGTATGTGTGTGATGTATAATTTAACTAAGAAAGAGGACACAAATTTTGTTAGAATAACAACAGTAAAGTTCTTAAGGATTATAATGAAGAATTCCACGCTTCCTGTTCTGCATATAAGGTGCATAGAAGTTGCCACTCGGTTCTAACAACAAGTTAAATGTTGAAGCATTTCATCTTGGATCCATAAAGGGAGAGGAGGATACAGGGCATACCTTTGTCCGCAAGATTTTAGAGACAGACACGCAGATACAGGGAGTAGCAGTTTATCAGACCAGAGACTCAGGAACGGAAACCACTGTGGGAACAGTACGTGGGTGGAATACCTGAACGTTAATTGATAAATTGCTGGAGACTCAGTGTGGACAACTCTTGAAGGTTAAAAACTCCAGAGACACCCAGTCATAGGGAGATCCCCACAATATTGTGAGATTTACCTCCAGGAACTCGACCAGATTCCCACGGTAAATACCGGAGAACAATCCCCATGTGCTTCCAGCAGGGGGATGGGAAAAGGCCTCTTTTTGAAATTACCCAGAGCATTCTGTTATTCTTAACAAGGTTCAACAATAAGAAAACTAATAAGAAAAAAATGGGTCAAAGACACCTCACCAAAGAAGATATTGTATGAAATTAATAAACTGAAGCCTCAGTTAGAGTCAGAAGACCAGAGGGGGAGGCTCTTAAGCCTTGCAGTGATAGCAGAGCAGAGAAGGAGGAAGAGTTCTCGTCTTTCCTGACAATGACTCAGCCAATGAAAAGCCATGGACTCTGTTCACTATAGTCCTCCCAACTTCCTGCCTATAACAGCGTTCTCTTTTTCTTGCTGTGAAGGGACTTGCGTGTGGCTTGCCACGGCTGCAGACCCTGAATTTCAATTCGCTGCTAATCTCAAGTAAATTGATCTCTGCTGGAGGGGTATCTAGCAGTCTATTTAATAGTTTCAGGTCAACAATAAACAAATGGCAAATGGGCACATGAAAAAATGTTCCCCGTCATATGTCATCAAAGAAATGCAAATTAAAAGAACAGTGAGATACAATGCACACCTAATAGAACAGCCAACATTTGGAACTCTGATAACACCAAATGCTGGCGAGCATGTGGAGTAACAGGACCTCTCATACGTTGCTGGTAGGAAAGCAAAACAGTCTAGCTACTTTGGAAGACAGTTTGACAGTTTCCTACAAAACTAAGCATACTGTTACCATATGATCCAGAAATTGTGCTCCTTTGTATTTATCCAAAGGAATTGAAAACTCATGTCCACATAAAAACCTGCACATGGGTGTTTATAGCAGCTTTTTTCATAATTGCTGAATCCTAGAAATAACCAAGATGTAGGCGAATGAATAAATAAACTGTGGTAAATCCAGATAATGGAATATTATTCAGTACTAAAAATAAATGAACTATCAAGCCATGAAAAATCATGGAGGAAATTTATATGCATATTATTAAGTAAAAGAATCCAAGAGGGCTACATACTATATGATCCCAGCGACACGATTTTCTGGAAAAGACAAAACTGTGGAGACAATAGAAAAATCTTTGTGAAAACAGAGGAGGAGTTGGGGTACGTGGGCAGAAGACAAAGGATGTTTAGGGCAGTGAAAATACTCTGTATGATATTATAATGATGGATGTACATTATACAGTTGTCTAAACCCACAGAACATACACCAAGAGAGCTGTATGTGAACTAGGCACGTTGTGTGATTGTGAAGTCAGTGAAGGTTCATCCTTTTAAAAAATGTACCCATTCTTGTGATTAATGTTGATATTGGGCGAGGCTATGCAGGTCTGGGGACATGAGATCCATGGGAAATCTCTGTACATTACTCTTTATTTTGTTATAAACCTAAAAATGCTTTAAAAATAGTAAAAAGGAAAAAAAGAACTCTGATCAAAGTTAGGCCAATAAGAGGATATACAATTTCTTATATTTAGAGTTATATGAATGATTTTTTAGAAGGAAATTAATCTATCTCAGTAACAGATGCGTTTGATATGATTTTAAAGATCCTACAAAGAGTCAGCCACTGCCTGCAGTACTCTTGTTTCATCTTCTTTCTCCCTTAAGTCAACTGTCACTGTTCTCCCCTATTCTTATCCCTTTCAGCCTCTTTTTTTTTTTTTTTTTTTTTTTTTTTTTTTTAGAGGATCAGTGGCTAGGCTTCCAAGAAAAGTATACAGAGGCCCCTCCGGATAAAATTTCCACAGATGGTTTCACAGCTGGAGTGGTGGGTGGGGTTGAGGAACAACAGTGCAGAGTATGCCTGTTTCACAGCAAAGGCTATGTGCAAGAAAAGTACCCTGAAATGTATGTAGCTGAAGAATATTTATGCAGGAAGAAATAAGGATGCTCAATTAAATTTAATTAGCAAACATTTTATCAAATATATACTACTCACAAGGCACTGAGGCAATCACTTTGAAACCTTCCAATGGTTTTATATTTTCTTGCACTCATTCTTCTCTTCAAAATTAGTTGAAATTTTCTTCTTTACAGCATATAAAAGGAAGATAATATCTCCACTGAGAAGGGTTTTGGATCATTAACTAATTTGTGTTTATCCTGTAGGCAAAGGTGAGCCATTGAAGGATTTTGAACACAGAGGACACTGAGGCAAAAACCAAAAACAAAAACAAAAACAAGACAAAACAAAACCCACTGTGCTGAATATGTGATCTTATTGACAGGCATCCAGACTGGAAGCTCCAACCCATTGGACTGGAATTGTGAGGCTTGAGGGTTGACTGGGATTTTTAAAATGGAAAACAAGCATAGACTTGATTGGAACTAGGTGCTGAAATGATTTGTTCTTGGTGTTTGGCCACATGTCAGGCAGAAAGATATCAGACAGAATCAAGACCTGAGTGCGCAAGCAATAGGTCATTCTTTTAAAAGTATTTCCACATTATATTGGGCTCTCTGTTTTTTCTTTATCAGCTGTTATCAGAACATCTATATGCTTTCCTTTATCTCTAAAGGCCATGGTCAATATTTTCCTGTGAATATCTTTCTCCAAGTCTTTTCTACTAAACTGAAAATTCATTTCTCTTCAAGGGACTTCTTGCCCTCACAGAAGAACTTTTTTTAAAAAGGTATTTAAAATGTAAATTTTAAAATTTAAATTCTCCTTTACTTAGGATCTCTCCATCACTTGAAGTTACCCAAATTCTTTCTATCTTGTAGTCCAGGTGTCTTTAATAAGACAAGGTATTTAAACCAGTTAAATCATTCTCCAACCATGTTTATGTGAAAAATATCTTCAACTCATGTTATTATTCATCTGACAATTTTTAAGGCTCTTTCCACCAAAACTTTGCTCTTTTCTGAAACTGTGAGGATACACGAGAAATAAACATCCCCTTTAAACCAAAAATAGGACAAGAAAATTGTCACTGTGCTGGTACAGAGTTGCCCACCTTCTAGTCTCCTGTGCCTTGAAATAACAACCATTCACCCATGGGCCATAAAGCGTTGACTGATTTCTTTCCATTAGACAGTGTGACCCTGGAAGTGTTTATTTAAACAAGGGAGGAACTTAAAAAAGCAAAAAGAATGTTTAATGACTTGTTTGAAGAAGCCAAAAAAGGCACTACTCATGGGTCAAAGATAGAGAGTGCAAGATTCTTGTGCGGTGTAGGGTCAGTTAAAGGAGGAGGCAACTCATATTTAAGAGTCTGTCCCACGCCAGGGTTCACTTGGTGGTTCACTTATTGGGCTGTCTCATCTAACTCTCAGGGACACCTTCAAAATACTGGTTTTTATCATGGCTTAACAGATTACCTGTTTTTCTCTGGTTTAGTGTTAGGATAAAGAAAAGAGCTAGTATTCCCCATATGTATTCTGTTCCAATACTTAAATATTTACTGTGTTCCCATATCCCCATGAATCATACACAGCCAAAATATACTTCTCTATACAGTTTTCTTATATTCTTCCTAAAAACTTCTTAAAGACTAAAGATTCTATTTTTAACGTTATTTTGGTTAAAAGAGAAAGCAAGGCAGATGGCAACAGACAGGTGCATCTCAGACATTTATTTGTGTTCTGCGGATGCTATGTAGAAAAAGAGGTTCTATGAGAAATCTTCAATTAAAGTCTGTATTAAATAGTATTAAACAAGTGAGACTTGGAGCTATTGATGCGATAACGTGTGTTGTGAATCTTCAAGGAGACAGGGTGGAGAATTTAACAAAGTTACATAAGAGATGTCCCATATCACCCACGAAGAATCCACTGGTATACGGCACAGAGAATACTCCCATCATCGACTTTGGTGAGCGAATGTTTTCTCACGTACAAATGTACAGTAATGTATTTAGCTAATCTTTTATTGCGGGATATTTAGCTTATTTCCAAGGTTTTGGTATTTTGCATATCTCTACATGTACATTAGACATTTTAACGTGAATGTATGTGTGTTTGTGTGTGCTGTGTCTGTATGTATCTTTCCTTACTTTTCTGTAATTTCATTAATATAAATTCCTAAAAGTGATATTTCTGGGACAAAGGGCATGTATTGTTTTAATATATTGCAAAACTGCCTTCAGGAAATACTATTGCAATTTTTACTTCAACTAGGAGTATGTGATCAGCCCCTCAAATACCCATCACCTCTTCCTATTCTCTTTCTCTACAGTTTTCATAACTTTATGTAATTTGCTAATTTAAGCAATACATATTTATTAATTTATAATGTAATATATTTTATATATCACTTTATATTTAATTATACATACTTTATATATTATAATATATTATTTAATATGTACTTTATAAGAACATGTACAAGTTATTACCCCCAAAAGAAATCTGAATAGCAAATAGGTATGGAAAAGATTTCCATCTCAACAACTCTCATAGGTAAAAAAATTAAAATAATATATATTTAACAATAATATAACAATTATATATAGTGATATAGAACCTAGATTTATTATTATTATTGATATATCATATCTTATTATATGTTATATACATAAAGCATAATATACTCTAACTTTGATATATACTTTAAAATATAAAATATATATGCAATATATTTAATATATAAAGTATATAATTATATTTTATAATAAATATGTTATAAATTAATTTTTATATGTTCTTTTAATTTTCTTATCTATGAAAATTGGTGAGATGGAAATCTTTTCTATACTTATCTGCCACTCAGATTTCTTCCTAGGATAATAACCTATACATATTCTTATTTTTTTTATAAGAAACTCTGCCTTTGAAAAAAATGACTTGTAAGTATCTTTGTAAATTAAGGATATTTAAATTTTAAATTTTTTTTGTTGGAGTATAGTCAGTTACAGTGTGTCAATTTCTGGTATGCAGCATAGTGCCCCAGTCATGCATATATAGACATACATTTATTTTCATATTATTTTTCATTAAAGGTTATTATAAGATATTGAATAGAGTTCCCTGAGCTATATAGAAGAAACTTCTTTTTTAAAATCTATTTATACATATAATGGCTAACATTTGCAAATCTCAAACTCCCAAATGTATCCCTTCCCACCCCTTTTCCCCCGGTAACCATAAGATTGTTTACTATGTCTGCAAGTCTGATATTAGTCATATAGTCATTGTTATTGTTGCATATACTTTTCAGAGTTTATTTTTTCCCTTCTCATGCCTATCAAACATAATGTACCAACTCAGGTCAGAGCATCATTTATGTAATTCTTCAATGGGCAAAGTCTACTTTTTCATGTGACCATGAAATTTGGTTTGAGTTTACCAAAGACATATCACAGTGAACAGTATCCCAATCTACAGGCTCAAAAGGTAATCAATTCCAAATTAATTTCTGTGTTCTTATATTGCAGTCTTATTGTTGCTGGAGTGAAGCTAAACATCCTGGGTCAACACTGTAAAAACACCAAACGTTTATATAGAACTGTATGTTTTCAACACTTAGACAAACATTATCTCAGGCATCATAGCAATGATGCACATACACAGTGAATGGCCATTGATAATCCAGCTCTCATTCTCCTCTTCCATCCTTTTTTAACATGCTCATAATTTTCCATTTCTTGAAAACATATGCCCTTTCCAGTCTTTAAATCAATGTTCCCTCTGTTAGGAGTGCATGATATCTCAAACCATATAAATATGAATAGTTAATTCCTATTCTGTTTCAAATGTCACCTCGATCTAGCTCTGCCCTGATTTTCTTAAGTGATTACCCTACTTTAAATTTGTAGCACAATGTACCTCTCCATTATAATATTAGAATATTGTGACTGTTTACTCCCTTACTCCATTGTAAATTCCTTGAGTACTGAGAAATTGACCATTTGTGCCTATCATTGTATCCCAGGGACTACACACTGAGCCTAACACAGGGTAAACATTCAAAAATATTTATGGAAGAATGGATATGTGCCTTATTATTATACTAATTTTACAGATAGACATTAAGACTCATCAAAGCAAATGTCTTTCTAATTAATGATTATACAACCAGTAACTAGGGCACCTGAGATTTAAATACCTGCACAGTGGTTCTAAGTTCTATGTCTTTCTCACTTTATAGACCTCCTGATATTTTCCATTACCTGCTATTTTTTTCCAATCTTTCTTTTCTCTTTGTCAAACTTCAATATGGTCAGTTATGGAATGTAGTGAAAGGTGTCATTACTGAGAGTCCAAGGTCAAACATGAGGGAAAAATGTTGGATTAAGTCCATCAATCCTTCCAAAAAGAAGCAACAAACTATTTTTTAGAATGTTTTCTATCAAACCCCCAAATCCTCAAGTTTGTTTTTTATTTGTTTATTTATTTAGCCAAGGTGTAAGAGTTGGATTAAATTTTATTAGAAATACATTTGCTTCAGTTTTTCATAATTCTCTGGAGCCAACTCTCTATGGCATAGTGGTCTCTTCCTCCCAACTTCCCTCCCTTCCTTCCTCCCTCCCTCTCTTCCTTCCTTTTTCTTTCTTTCTTTCTTGCTTTATCTCTCTCTCTCTCTCTCTCCTCTTCTTCACATCTAATAATTATTTTATGCATTACATAAACTTACTTTCTGTATCTTTCCATTTGGAAATATAGAGCCTAGCATATCATAGTTTATACTTTATTAATGCTAGAAATGTCATACTTGCAACAAACTTGACAATGTCCTATTAGGAAAATGCATATATAAAATAAACAACAAGTTTATATCGTATGGCACAGGGAACTATATTCATTATCTTTTAGTAATCTATAATGAAAAAGAATATAAAAAGGAATAAATATACGTATGTATATACATGACTGATACATTATGCTGTACACCAGAAATGGATACAACACTATAAACTGACTATACGTCAATAAAAAAATAATAAATTCAGTAGGGCTGAGAGAGATGGTAAAATAAGGACAGAAAAAAGTAGTTTACTAAGATGAAAAACAATTGGGGTAACCTGATTTAGGTATAGTATCTGACCCCAAAGTTCACGTGCCCAGCTGTACTATGGAGGCTGATATTAAAGTCTCTGACCTGGGATATGACTTTAATCAGTGGTGGCTTCATGTTGGAGGAGTTCATGATAATAGAAGCCATTTATGTGGCATCTGTCTTTTTATATCAAGCTATGGGAGCAGCAAACATGCAGGTAAGGGGAAGTAGCAAGAAATAAGAAGGATTCCATACATACAGGCTTTATTTTGGCCATTAACTTAGGAATTAGATGTTGGAAGGAATGAACTTATAACAAAGGAGACATTAGTGCATTACTTTTGGCTAACTGAGCAATAAGGGCTTGTCCTCAACAGCAAGAGAGCAGCAGACAGAGCTGGGATCCCTGAATCCAGAATGAAGGATTTCACTCATTTCTTCCCCCTTCAGTCAAACACTGAAGGAAAGGGAAAGCCCTAGGGCATTGTAAACATCCCACTGAATGTTTCATTCTTTAAAAGCTGATATTTCCTCTCATTGGAAAGCCCTGAGAAATGTCATCAGAAGCTAAGAGAAGAAAGAAGAAAGCCAATGATTTCAAAAGTTTAATAAACAGAATCCAAATAGAACCAATGCAGGGAAACTTTATTTAAATATTTATTTAGTTGTTTGTTTTACTTACTCATTTTTTAAAGAATTGAGACCAGACTGGAAATTGGAAACTTCCAAGGATCGGTGTATTGTAGATGCTACAGAAGCCTCGCTTCATTGGTCTCCACACACCCAAAGATCTGTGCTCTGGGTGGATGAAAATTATAGTAACTTTAGAGAAGTATGTTTTTCATTTTAGAAATCCATTATTAAACTACACTATCAAGAATAGCAAACAGTACTCATCATTCCAGAGTTATTTTTGTCTCCTTTACTGACCTCTGTAACATTTGCCTCACTTCTGAGTGCATTTTTGTGTTCATATCAGATGTAACTATCTTTAATTTTTCCATTCGGTTTTGCTGCACAGAGAGATATAAGATACAGGACATTGTCTTGATACTGCTTCCTAACACGTACTGTCCTGGCATGACACGGCAGCTAAATCCTGTCACCCAAGATTCTTCTACCCATTTACTGTACGGTTAGTGGCATTCATATAGAAAAAGAAGATTATTAAGTGTTTATAACTTTCAGAATATGAACACACTCAAGATTTCAAGATTCAGAAAGATGAGCTGTGCTCCCAGACTCTTGAGAATACGGCGTATCTGACCATCAGAATTATGAAGTTAGTCTCTATGTTTCAACTTCATTCTATAAAGTGAGAGCAGTAAGTAAAATTTTGGTAAGTGTTACAGCTTACTATCAATGGGGTTATTGGAAATTCTCGGTAGTGTTGTGACCCACACTTCGACAAGAGAGATTAGGGGAGCACAGCGCCATTCATGGCTGTGGAGGATCTGCGTTTACATGTATTCACAGGATTATTCAGTCTCCTTAGAATGCTCCCAGCCTGCTCTCTGACACTTACCTCTCACTTTCCTTTCCCGATCGTCCTTGCTCAGGATTCTGATGATGCTGGGTTCCCTGCCACCAACATGGGACTAGAAGAGAGAAATATGTGACACTAAAGTGTCAATGACCCCGAGTGTTTGCCAGTGAGGGACTGTTTCATTTGAAGGAGTATGACAAGAGAGGGCACTGCTCTATGCTACAAGATTAGCCTAGAGTGGTAGACTTGCAGTCACACTGGCACCAGGTGGGAAAGGTCCTTCTCAGCAAGGAATTTTCTCTGCTCTGCACTAAAAGTACTACATAGTATTGATTACTGTGGCTGACAGTAAGGCGGGTGCTGATACAAAGCCAGCTGCCTTATTAAGAATAAGTGTGTTTGTGTTTCAGAAATTGATTTGGCACATTGTAGATAGCAAATAAACTGATCCACTACATGTTGAAAATATGATGTCATTGAAAACACAATTTGATACACTCTTTAAAAATAATTTTTCTTCTGAGGTTTTCACTTCTGACTTCAGGTATTATGTGAATCACTAAATTTTGAAGTCAGAAGTCAGCTATAACTTCTAGAGTTCCCTTAGACCAACATGATAGTAAGCAATTTTATTTTGGCATTGCTGCGATTGATCAAGTCAACAACATAGTCTTGTTGCAAATGGGATTTACCCCTGGGTAATTAATCCCCCCAGAGCTGTTAGTCTTCATTATTGGCCAAAATAATTGCTAAACAAAGATGAGCAACCTAGGGCCTGTTGTGCCATCGAACTTTTGAGTGTTCTAAGTATACCAATGCCCCTCTCTACTTTTCATTTACTGCCTGGGAGAGGCACATTAGGGTTATATGTTGCCCAAAGTGGAATATTTAATAGTCTGCCCACCAGGCATAAGAAAAAATATTTGAAATAAATAACTCCATCAGGGGAAAGGCTGGTAAGCGGATATAGTGTATGTGGATTTATGCCTGTGGCAGCAGGAACTAAACACAATTTTTGGTATTTTTAGAGGAGCATGGCCCATTAAATGAGCTCAGCTGGTCAAAACTTCATGCCTTACCAAACTGGTGGGATTTGAATCATGTCTTAGACTCTGATTACTTTTCAATACTTAGAACTGAATACTATTCAGAGGTACTTTGCCATGAGCAACCCATAAATATGCATGCTCCCAGATGAAACTTACAGAGAAGGAATAACATCAGACAGATGATTGTGCATAAACTTCAGGGCAGACCAAGTGGGCATGAATATCTGGCTTAAACAGAACATTATCACTGTTCGACAGCTACCTAGTCAGCTGGTAAAGAGGATGCAATTGATCAGTGTCTTGCGTCCCCATTTATCCTGCTCCCCATTGATCAGGTGGAGTAGTCTTCTATATTTCATGAACCTAGGGATATAAATTATGTACCTTAAGAAACTTGGGAGTAGCAGGCAGTCTAAGGGAACAATCAGATTGAGGACATCAGTTATTCAACATAAGCAAACCTATTCCCATGACGACAGACAGTTGATTTGTTCCTCATACTGAAGACAGAGTATCCGGTGAAAGGGAAAACCAACCAGTTGTGTCAAGTATTCAGTTATCTCTGTATTCTACTGGCTCCAAACATCATTTATACTCTCATCGCATGAAAACCCCACCTCCTCGCTCAGACCTGGGAAGCAGTGTTCCTTTATGGTAGGTATCACATTGTAGGGGGGCCCACACTGTCCTACCTCTGGTCAGCCCCTCCCATGTAATGTGGACTTTGTGGAGCTGAGAGAACGCCTTCACTCAAAGCCTGAGCCTTCAAACTACGCTCCAGGTTTCGTCTGACATTTTTGCTCAAAGAGCTCTGAGTAAATTTCTAGAACATATGCATTCCCTTCACCAGCTGTGTTTTCCCAAAAATATTATGTTAGTGATGGAGAAAAACAAAGGTTAATTATTCAAGTTAATGGGGATTATAGGAAAAGGATGCAAAAATAAAAATATTTACGGAAAGGAGGGGGCAGTTTCACAGATGCAGGGAATTCGATTTATGTACTAAGAATCAGAAATGAAAGAATGCAAATAAAGCATATGCAATCATTTTAAGAAATGTTCTAAATGTCTAGGAGAACCAGTCATTTACACACAAACTCACGGAATCACCTTTATTATCATCAACAACAACTTAACTGCAAATACCCCCAAATCTGACTAGATTCAGTCATCTCCTCTATGCAAATAGGTATGAAATGAAAGATACTGTTGTGGAATTATGAAGAGAAGATATTGTAAGTAAATAAATTACAAGTAATTATTTTTGGAAACAAACAAACAAAAAATAGTGGCCCAAGACGTCTATATTTTAAACCCTGTAGTCTATGAATATGTTACTTTACATGAAAAAAAGAACTTTACAGATGTGATTAAGATTATGGATTTAAGATGGAGAGATTATTGTGGCCCAGTATAATCACATGGGTTTTCAACAGCAGAGAACTTTTCTAGGCTATGGTCAGAGATGTTAAACAGAAGGAGGGCCACGGCTAACATTAATGATGGGGAAAAGGGCTCCAAAACATGGAATGCAGCAACCTCTAGAAATGGGAGAATGCAAAAAAAGTATTCTTTCTTACAGACTCCAGAAACAAACGTGGTAAACACTTCGATGTTAGCCTCCTGAGACCTGCATCAGACTTCTAACCTACAGAAATGTAAGTCAATAAATGTGAATTGTTCGAAACCCTTAAATCTGTGACAATTTACGATGCAGCAATAGAAAATCAGTAACTTTATCAAGAAGTTATCACTCATCAGCAAAGGGGACAGTGAAAACATTTTTGGACATTCTTTGTCTTAGAAACTACTGCAAAAACCACAGGACAAAGTGCTTAATCCAATCACAGAAAGATGAATATAAATAGAGAGTAATTATAATAGCTGCCATTTGTTAAGTGTTATTTATGATGTGCCAGGCATATGATGAATGTTTCAGATACATTAGTTTATATAATATAAAAACATCCCTAAGAGGCAGTTGTTTTTAATCTCATTTTATACATAAAGGAATTTAATCTCAGAGACCGAAGGTCACACAACTAGTAATTAGAGAACATACAATGTCAATCTGTATCTGTCTGACAGACATCCTTACTCATAGTGTATGTCTCTCTCAAGATTGGGGAAGAAACTAGGAGGACTCGTGATGAGCCATGAAACTAATTAAACACAGAGGTAACAACACAAATCAAAAATATTGAGGCAGATGTATAAATTTGAAATTATAATAATGATAAGCATTTGGTTTAATTTTCTAAATTAAATTCTTTATTATTATAGCAGTATGAAAAAGATGGAAGAAAGTAAATTACAACATTTTCTTATACTGAAATATATAACTATAACTAATTATATTTCATATATAATGGTAAAGGCAATCAATTTCATTTTAATTTTGGTAATTAGAGCAAAATAATATTAATTAGTTATCAATTAAATTAATATTAATTATAATAAATATAATTATTATATTTCATTTCAAAATATCATCTGGGTATCAAATTCTGATATAGACTTTCCCAATTTATCACTTAATGCAACATGTTTACCATAATCAGCAAAAGAAATGACAGGGACCTATACAGAGCAGAAATCAGAACACTGTAACAAACACATGCTCAAACATCTCCATTATAACGACGGATATAATTCGTTCCTTCTGTGGGACAGAACGAAATGAACTCCATGGACACATCAGAATTTCTACTTAAACCCCAAAGAGAATCAACTCAACTGGAGAATAAAAATCTCATAGCTAAAGTCGCTACTTAGTCAACATTCAAAAATATATTTTCTCCCATACCAAAAGCATGCTTCAACTCTAAGCAAAAATGTGCAAAGAAGATCTAAAATAAAATGACCTTCAGAGATCTTGGATAAATTATTTAAGTTGTAGTCTGAGTAGGAGAAACACGACAAGCTACCCTGCCCTCAGCCAGGCTGCCCCTCTGTGCCAGAGACCGAGAGGGGCTGGCTGTGTCCACAGGTGGATAGAGTGCGTATCTCCCGCTTTTGTACAAAACTGACAAAATTTACTCAACGTCTGGACTCTTGTTTCATATTTCCCTAAATGCCTGTGACCGTGTATCAGACAAAGTCACTTAAACTTCGTATTCAAATAAAAATAATCAAACAAGCAAAACCAAAAACAACCTGCACGGGACTCGGATTTGCGTTGTTGCAAACATGGTTCAAAACAAAGACCTGAATTTATAAAAAATTTTGTGCTGAACAGCATGGCACCGAGATACATAAACAGGTATTTGAGATTTTACTGAAATGCTCTTAGCCTTACCAGGATCAGAAATTCAAACATCAAAATAAAGGACAAAATGGATGTTAAAATAACTGAAAATATTCATTTGTTTTACAATGAAGCCATTACAATAATGATTATATAGTAGGAATAGAGAAAATGTAATTAATTTCTGGGAGAAAAAAGGTAAAAGAAAAGGAACATAGCTAGAAGTTGAAAAATATAAAAAAGGGAACATAAAATTATTTCTGTATATATTTCAGAAAAGGTGGCTTGAAAATAAAATACTGATTTTTAAGGTCATCTTTTATTCACAGAATAAATTCTTTTACAGACTGGAATCTGTTTCTTGATATTACATGATCATCTTTTGACATATTTTCTATTCTTTTTGGAATAATGTAGTTTAACTGTTATACCTGTATAATAAGTTTTACTTCCAGTTCTCAATTACTCTTCTTCATTTCAGAATTTTCTTTGCAATTATTAACCTTCTTATATCCCCAGAGGTATTTTGGAATGATTCTGTCAAATTAAGACAAAACAAACAAATGAAACACTGAGATTATGTAAATAATATCAATTAGTTTGAAGACAAATGACACTTGGTATTTTTAGTCTTCTCATTTATTCAAAATTTCACTTTTAGTAAAATTTGGTTATATCGTAATAGATATTATATATATTATACCTACCATAAGTTATATATTAACTATATTGGACAGGTATATACCACAAACACACAATAAATGTTATATTTACTATAGATTATAAGTTACATTTAGCTATATTCATTCTTATTAGGTGTAGATATAAATAGTCTATGTTTTGGTTACTATTATGAATAGAATAGGGTTTTTTATCTTTTCTTTTTTAAGTAGTTCAAATAACATAACATAAATGAATAATTAGCATATTTCTATTTAGCTTTGCTGCTCTCACCAGAGCATACATACCCTTTATAAACCCAAGAATAATTGGTACACGATGACAAAAGACTAAAAATATTTTAAAAATCTCAGAGAATTCTGGAAAACAAAATTTTGCAGGCATATTTCTTCAGAAGAATGAAGTAAAATTTTAGAATATCCACAGAAGTATAAAAAATAAATAGTCCAGACTTCTAGACTATTTATTTAAATGAATATGCCAATATTTTGAAGATGTTTAAATTTAAATAGCTGTTTAGGTAAAAAATTTAAAAAATTAAAAAATAGCTGTTTTATGGATAAATTCTCCTTTATTTGTTTATACTTTTGTTTATACAAATTTTTATAGTAAACATGGATTCCTTTTTCTGTACAAAGATAATACTTTCATAATTGAATTTATGTGGTAAATGTTTTACTGTGACATTAACAATAGTACAAATGGTTTCTTTGTGGTAACCATGTACAGGTTTCTTTGACATATTCAATTCAAATAAAAATTGTTCATAAAAAATATAATTTTAAGTGATTTGACTGGCATTACAAAATGTACTTTCAAGTTCTTTTCTTTAAATTTCTGAATTTCAGTAAAATTAGTTACTGTTACCTGAGTCACATTATTTTCTTAATGTTTACTATGCACAAAACATTGGCCTTGCCACTGTGCAAGAGATTAAAACGCTATAACTCATAGTCCTTATTCTTCAGGATTACACAATAATGTATGAACTTCAAAAAATATAAATTAAACATCTCTTTTTAGTTATTGGCTACAAATGACAAAGTTAGCAGAATACAATTGTTTGTTACCCATTAAAAATTCAACACTCAACTAGCTTTTAGAATGAGGTGGAATAAATAACAAAGAATTTATAACATTTAAGAGAAAATCTATAGTATACTTAGGGAAAAATATTAGTTAGGAAAGGTTAGAATCATCAACACAGCCCAGTTGGTGCAGGAGTTTGGTGCATGTCTTAATGGTTAAGGGTATTGATTAGAATCTTATGGATTCTGCAGAAATTAAATCCCTGGCCATGCCACTTACTAGCTGTGGTGAGCAAGTTACTTCATCTGTCTTTGCTTCACCTGTCATCATCTGTATAATGGGAATGATGAGACTAATAGTATTTATCATAAGATTGTTTTGAGTCTTATGAGTTAATATTTTTAAAATAATTAGAATAGTGATTGGCAAAATGTGTATTGTATTACTATTATTTTTTACTGATATAATTGTGATGGTAGAGTATACCAAGAAGTAACTTTGAGTTCTCCGGTAAGATTCTGGGAGCATCCTGAACGCACACGCTGTACAGCGTTAGCTCCCACAGCTATGATGTATGTTGAGTGGGAGTCTGGGTTAGGGCAATTGTTTGGTAGGTGTAGACCCTTTAAGACAAACGTGTGTCTTGTATTTTTTAGAAGTAGGTTTTTTGAAACAAACAAAAAAAACTGGATTGTATGCACTGTTGTAGAAAATAGAACAATACAATAAATCTGAAACCAAATGAATCTCAAATGTTATTCCAGATTCAGCTAGAGCAGATGCTGAAACATTGAGAAAAGCCCCCTTGGGAGTCAGTTTTGCACTTAGAAACAAAGAAAAGTATCAAGCAAACTCAGCATTAGAGGGAATATGTAGACTGGTTTTACTGTAATGATTTTATAAATAATAGTTCTAAATATAAATGGAGATTTTACAGATCATTTTAGAAAATATAGTCTGCAGTGAACAATAGATAATGACCTTTGATTCGATTGGTTTTTTTAAGTGAACAGTTCCTAAAGAAACTGTCTCAGTAAATTAGAATGTATAAAAGAAGCACAATGGGAAAATAAAAATACTTTTCCAAGGGAAGGAAACTTGAAAAAAAATTTTGAAATAAATATCCCAAGGATTTGTAACCCTCACCCCCAGCACAGAGATTCTGATGGGATAAATCCAGGGTGGGGCCAGGGTGGGGCCAGGGTTTCCTCTATTTCAGCAAGCATCTGGGTATGCTGATCAGATGGTGCATAGACCGCATTTTGAGAAACACTGTCCAAGTAATCATGTGTGCTCTGTGTTCTAGAAGTGAGAAGCCTTTGTTGGAATCAGCTTGGCCCATGATCAAGTAGAGAGAAGCAGGAAAAGGACCAAAAAGATAGAAAAGAAAAGTATGAAATACAGAAAATATTTATTTCAAGCAGTTACTTTGCAATACTACCCACAGGAAATTCTTTTGATTTGCTTATGATATAATAATTGAGATGAACCAGAAAAACACACAAAAAAAGCACCCAAAGTGGAAATTACTTAAATGTCTAATGAAAAAGGCATGACTTAGTGAACTAATGAAAACCATGTCATCATGGAAATTACGAAGGAACATGAGTAATGTTTATTGATATGTTATTTGAATAATATTTGAAAAGAATTGAATTTATCAATAAGTATGCAAGTACACACAGATTAAACATAAAGTGAAAAAATTGTTGTGGAAGTGGAGTTATAGAGAATATTTTTATTTTTAGAAAATTATTTTAATGATATGTAATTTTTTCAACAATACATCGTTTTGATTAATAATCTATCTTAAATAGGCATGTGTCATTTGCCACATCTATTGTCACCTGTTTTCAAACACAAAGAATTGAAGTGTAATCAGTTTATAGTGTTGTGTCAATTTCTGGTGTACAGCACAGTGCTTCAGTCATACCTGAATATACATATATCTGTTTTCATATTCTTTTTCACCACAAGCTACTACAAGATACCGAATATAGTTCCCTGTGCTATACAGTATAAACTTGTTTATCTATTTTATATATACCAGTCAGTATCTGCAAATCTCAAACTCCCAATTTATCCCTTCCTACCCCCTTTCCCGCTGGTAACCGTAAGTTTGTTTTCTATGTCTGTGAGTCTGTTTCTGTTTTGTAAATAAGTTTGCTTGTTTGTTTGCTTGTTTTAGATTCCACATATGAGTGATATCATATGGTATACCATTCATCCCAGGGATGCAAAGAATTTTTAAAATATACATAGTCTGAAAAAATTTAAGTGTTTTAACCCATAATTGGTTGCCTACATATTTCTGAGTGAATGCTTTTCAGATATTTATGTGAATATACAATTGTGATTTAGAGAATGTGATAACTACAATATACACACACACATACACACACACAAACACACAATTTTGTGTTTATGTGTGCTGCATATATTTCTATTAAACAACCTGAAATGCTGAATACTAGAAGTTCTGTGTTGTTCCTTTGAGCATAAGTTAGATGAATGATTTATAAAGTAGAAGAGATAAATTCTGTGTTTTATGTCTTCTCCAAGAAATTTTTTCTAAGTAGTAGATTGAAGTGCTTGAAGAATGTTTGAAAACATGTTTTTAAAGACCATTCAGCCGACTTTCTCTTTTAAAAATAAGAGTTTATATTGTCATATTTATCCCTTTTAAAAGTTTTTTTTCTAGGAGTGTGAAGACCACATTTGGAAAGGTCAAGGCATAGGGACTGGGCTGAGAATTAATGAGTTCAGTTGCAAAAGCATCTAAGTTTCAGTCAAGAACTATAATTACAGGGTGAAAAAAGCCCATCTTGAGCACAAAACATTACTATATTGATCTCCTAAACCCATTAAATACATAAGTTTCAGTTCATGTACCCAAGCAACATATTAGAAATCTTGGTAATTTAAAAGGATTATGCATCTAAATGTGGAAGACATGGAGGAAGGAGTCATTGATCTTAGTAATGTTTCCAGGGAAGAGGCCATAAGACGTTTCAGTGTCAGACAACCATGATTACATCTTCCTTCTTCATATCTGGAGAAAGCAACTGTTGGATGGATAGCCTCCAGATTCTACTACCATGATTGAAGTCCTTTTTTAGGGGGAAGGGGACGGGGTAGGGAAGAATAAATCAGTACTGTTTGGCCATTGTGCTTTGTACTTTTGGAATGCAATTTTATAGCTGTGTTAAGCCGACATTTTTAAATGTTCCTCCAAAGATATCCAGCTCTAATCCCTAGAACCTAAAATATGACATCATGTTCATGATTGTTGTTAAATGGCATGATGTACCTTAATGTAAGGAGACTGTCCTGGATTATCTATGTGAGCCCTATGTAGTCACATCAGCCTTTGAAAACAGAGAACTTTCTTGGCTGGGAGCAGAAGGAAATGTCAGAGAGAGACGACTGTCTGAGGACTCAACATACCTGTGCTTGTTAGAGGTGGGGATCATAGGAGAAGTGCAAGTGGCCTTGAGGAGGAGAGAGAGGCCCCTGACAACCAGCCAGGGTCAGTGATCTCAGGCCAACACTGCAAGGAACTTGAGTCTGTCAAATACTTGAATTGACTTGGAAACAGATTCTTTCCAGAACTTCTAAATAAGAGCCCTGCCTGGCCCAGCTGAACTCACTTAAAATGACGTACAGGCTTGTGAGGCAATGAATAGGTGGTGTTGTAAGTTTGTGGTAATTTACAACACCACAATTGAAAATCAAAACATAGCTTGAAAGATTTATTTTCATTGTGATTAATTTTCATGTCATACATATATGTTATATATCAAAGACAAGAGAGTAGTAAAATTGGGTAATTAGCGCTGTTCAAGTGGACTGAGGTTCCGTATTTATGACCGAGTCTACCAAACCCCAGCACCTTTTAACTCCTTTCCCCCTGGCCTGTGCCTATAGTCTATGCACACTCTTTCCTGTCTGCGCTGTAGGTGTGAGTCCAGCATATTCCGTTACCATTGCTAGAATATTTACTTCTACACAGGATATTAAAACATGCTTTAAGTAAATCAGTTATTGTATATTTATCCCTATGTTTACAGGTTAAGATATGCTTTTCTTTATGAAAGGGATTAGTGGTGTATTTTTGATACGCATATATGTGGTAACTAGTCAAAAAAAAAAGCTTAGTGTATCAGAGCAATAACCAGAAATCCGCATCCCCGAGCTTGAGTGCTTTTCTCTATTTCTCTGTCTTCACTTACTCGTGTACCCTGTCACCAACACCACTACCGAAAAACAGAAACCAAAACCAAGGGGACTGAGAGAGAAAGAGAGAGAGAGAGAGGACCTGGCACAAAATAGATGTTTAATAAGTATTGTTTTTCATTTGCTGTCTTTAAATTTCTCGCAGCACTTAGGGCTGTGATCTGTGTATAACTTATGCAAGTACGTACGCTAAGAACATACTTAGGAATCACGTACTTGGTCTATAAATTCAAATGGTCCTCATTTAGGTTTTCATTGATTTGGTTTCAATATAATTTCAAAAAAATGGGATAGACTGTTAGCAGATAAAGGAATAATAACAAATCAGACTTCTACAACAAATTCAGGGCATGTAAAACGTGAGCCTACTTCGACCACACCATCTTGTCTGTTCTAGGAAAGGCCACATTCACTTCTTTGTCCAAAAGCCCTACGAAAGTGATCATTTCCTAGTCCTTGTTGTTTTTCTTTTCTCAGCCACCGTCTGCAGCATGCCGGCTGTTCTGTTTCTGTGGGACCCCCTCAGCGTGGGCGGCTCCAGCATATAATTGCTGTTATTAATTACTCCAAGTATGGTTAAGGTTTTAGGGTTCACTGAGGCATCACAGAGGGTGGCAGTGACTTATCTGTGACCTCAGATGCCTTCAGACACTGTTGATCTTGATTGCTGTGCTTTATTATCTTCTGCTGAACTCTGGAACTCCCATTTTTCTCAAAGTAAGTAGGGTGTCTGTGTGTGGGATTGGGGAAGGGGTTATAGGAAATGCTAAATATGAGTGAAATTAAATGGATCTGTATCCTGAACCTAGAAAAATAACCACCTTTGACCCAAGACACTCCCTTTCAATTCTAGCTTACCCTGTCAGATTCAGTTTTCACTTCATAAAGGATTTTTTTCAAATATACTTTATGCATTTTTTTAACAATCTATATTTCCATGGAGTATGCAGATATGTTGGTACATTAGTAAATGACTAAATGCTAATCATGGCCATGAGATTTCAGGGCTTATGGTTAAAGGTATACGCATTTAGTTATTTCGTATATTTTAAAGTAGTTAAGGACATTTATTTTGGTGAAAACAGAGAAATTTCATATAATGACTAGTTCTTAGTCAATCATGACACTAACATATACATCTGAAATGTTCATAAAAATGTTCTAAGATAACTCTTAAGACTAACTAGGGGTACACCCCTTTAAATAAAATTTTATGGACTAAACATGTGTTAGTATTTAAACAAGTAAAAATTTTTTTTCAGAGCAAAGTGTCTGCTATATTAAAATTTAAGTTCTCCTCAGTACAAGTTTTTGGTTTCTCAAATAGCATCTTTATAACTATGTGAAAAGTTTTCTGGTTTTTGTTTTCTATTCTGTTTTTTAACAGAGATCTGGAAATATAGTTCATTTCTGTTTTTCCATCCCCCTGGTACCCTCACATGCAACTTTTTACTGTAGCATGCTTAACTTGCCAAACACTATTTTAATGCATCACACAATAAATTACTATCACACTGTGCACCTTAGAACACTTGCCACATTCCAATTAAAGCATACATCTCTGTTCCTCTGGCCACCCAAGAAGGTGTGATACATTTTGATTTTTTCATTCATTCTGTAGTCATGAAACATTTTCATCCAGAAAGCCTTCATTATGAAGAAACTTTTTTTCCTTACCAAATATGAGGAAATACCTTTCAATTCCAAATTTCCTATAATTCAGCTGAATAAAAAGATTTGGACACTTAAATAACTTTTAAAAATTGTAGACTATCTTTCTATTCAGCATTTTAAAACAAACCTCAGCTTTTCAATAAAAATGAGGAAGAATCCCATCTTTCTTTTTTTTCTGGCCAGTTTCCAAAGTTGGCTCTTATTTCTTTATTGAATATGTTGGTATCTATAGCCTGTTAAATACTAGTAACAACCCCAGGTCTGTGATGGGACTATGGGCCTTTTTCACAGCATGTATACTGAACACTAATATGCATAAATTAGTACCCAGTATGCATATACTATTAGATGAAATTGAATTCATCCACAGGGATTCAATACAAAATTACTGTCCAATTTTGAAGTCAACCAAATCCTATGTCATGAGGACAAATCCTCCTTCCAAAACCTTGTATAAAATGACCTTTAATCATATAACTTTTAACATTTGCTCTCAATTTCCTCTTCCTTTAACTGAGGCAGACACAAAAGCTGCTCTGAAATCTGGCTGTTGGGAGAGACAGTAGCTGTCATTGTCCCTGTGTGAGTTGGGTATCTGAAAAGGGTAATGCCTGTATTTGAAACTTTAATGTTTCTTTTTGAATTTTGGTCCCTTGGGTACTACTCATTTCACAGTAAAATGATCTGTCAATGCAGTTTGAGTATAGTGTATATATTTCTAGCTTATTTTAGAATTGGTAAAATGGAATCAAATTATTTTGGTGAATTTCTTTTTTGTTTGTTTTAATGATAACGATCCTCCATCACCCTATTTTATAAGGTGAAAAGATACTTGGAGCATTTACAGCACAGACCATAGCTCCTGATTTTCCAGTCTATTACTTGGTCTTGGACACTTACAGCTAGTGGTACACGGTAAATTGACTGCTTCATGCCATTGGCTTCTGAATCTGGACAGCTAAGGTATAATCCCCCCTTCCACCTGATGGGACAAGAGCGCCCTTAAAGGATGATGAGGACTGGGAGAGCACTAGTCTATCATATATTGACCCCTGTTGAAAATGTTAATTGGTGAATAGAAAGTAAAATTTTGGTTTGGTTAATGAAACTTGTCAGGTCCTGGAAGTAATTGTCCTTGGTCCTTGGGTATTGTTGAGACTAATACATAGAAAAATAAAATTCTGAAAAATAAAATGGCTGAATTCAAGAACTCGTGGTTTTCAACCAGTACCATCCCACATAGAGAAGCTCATCTTCACACATAATATGTATACATCCTGTTTCACCTCCTAATGTATATATTCTTTGGGGGGGGGGGAGCATGTAATTAGGCTTATTTATTTATTTATTTATTTTAGAAGAGGTCCTGGGGATTGAACCCAAGATCTCCTGCATGCTAAGCATGTGCTTTACCACTTGATCTATACCCTTCCCCCTTTCATGTCCTAGTAAATGTATCTTTTAAGACTCCTGCCCCAACCAACCCCCAGTGTCCCCCAATGCTTGGATGACTCTTCTAAGTGGAATTTTCTCACACATACACACATCTCCTTATTCATCCAACATTCATTTCTGTACTCCCTCACAACACAGCCTAGTAATTGATTATGCCTGTTTCCCTCACATATATGATTTCGTGCTCTCCCATTCTATAAATTTTCGTAATTTTATTAATCTTCTTGATTTCAAGACTTCAGTTATAAACATGTTTGCCAACTCTATCAGTTTACTGGGGCTGATGTGACAGATTACCACAAACTGGATAACTTAAAACAGAACTGTATTCTCTGCCAGTTCCTGAGGCCAGGAACCTGACCTCGAGGTGTCTGCCCGCAGGGCCCTGCTCCCTCCAGAGCCTCTAGTCTGGATTCTGTCCTTCCAGCTTTTGTTGTCTGTCGGCAGCAGGACTCCAACCTCTGCTTTCCTAGTCACACAGTCTCCTTCTCTTCTGTCTGCCAGACCTCCCCTGTGTCTCTTGTAAAGACACTTGTCCTTAAATTTAAGCCCATCTTGGTAACCCAGGATGACCTCATCTCTAAAACCCTTAACTTAATTCCATCTAAAAAGACCCTTTTTTTTTCCCCAATTAAGGTAACTAGTCCTAGGGATTTGACTTGTATATCCTTTTTTTGGGGGGAGGGCACGTTTTTGCCTACAACACCAACATGGTCCTTATACCAGATTACTGAGTGTTTCTCCCCCAATTCCTACCAAAAAAAAAAAAAAAAAAGTAACTGGAAACTGCCTTTGTCTTTTTTGAAAGGGAACACACTAAACTTCAAATCTTTTCACAGGGAGGGCTCGCCTATCTAATGAAAATAGGAAATAGTCTTCATACAGTTCAGAAGCAAAGACTGGAAATCTGGGTCAATACCTACAGAACTAGCTATCAGTGATGTCCTCTCCAGGTATGTATGTAAATCGTTTGAAATAAACTAGGACTTCTATAACAAAGTTCAACTATTGCTCTGAACTCAAAGTGATTTTTCTATTTCACATATCTGAATCCTTAGTGATAGGTAATGCCAGATTAACGAGTGAAAAAGATAACATGTAAACAGAAACTAGAACAGTTTCCAATAAGCAGAGAATGCCAGAGTTGCTTGGGAGTCTCAAATACCTCCCCCAAATAAAGGTATAAGTCCGCCGTATGGGTAGTCGATGCTCATATGTTGCTGACCAACAGCACATTTCCTGATGCTGTATCAGGTTTTATATCTGAATTTAAAATATATGATTGTTTTACACTTTAGTTTAATAACTCTCAGAAGGAGTATGGTGTTCATTAATAGCTGTAATTTGGAGATACCATTTTTGCTTAGGTTAATGTAATATTTCATCCCATCTTAAGCTTCCAAGCTCTTAATTATAATAAGCAATATAGTGAAGATAAAATGAGCCTCCGTCCTGGAAACAATGTGCATTGGTAATTTTTTTGAAGAGAAAGAACATAAATAATGGCTTAAATATTACATATGTGTTCTCCCAAGGAAAAAATTGTCAAAAATCTTTTTGCCTTATAATTTTTTTCCCCAGAGACTATTATTCTACTCTGATACCATGACTTTTTGTTTTTCCACTTTGAATACACATTTGTCTCTGTGTGTGTGCTGTGTGTGTGTGTGTGTGTGTGTGTGTGTGTGTGTGTTTGTGAGAGAGAGATATACATATATATCAACTGGACTTCTTTAAACATATGTATTAATAGCACTTATCTATTGAATAACATAATGGATACAATCTTGTTTTCTTTTTTTAGGATAACACATTCCCTTTTATTTAACAACCTTCCCATAGTCAAAGATTAATAATGGTGACTGATTACTCTCCCTGGTCACTGGAATGCTACCAAAGTGTATCTTGCTGTAAGACATGTCTCTCCGAGTACTGATGGAATGAGAGCAATATGAGTTTTAAAAAGTAATAATAATAACTTGGTTGAATGGGGGAAATAGACAGTTAACAACTATAAATTTCTTTCTGAGTCATTCTTACATATTTCAGAAGCATAGGAGACACTCAGACGACTGCCGTGTGAACAAATAATAATTCTATCATTGTCCATCGCTTGCTTTTATAAAGGTCTTCTGAGAAAATTGAGACTATATGTGAACTTCTCAGCAAAGTGTTGCTTTGGCTTTTTAACCAAATATTCTCAATTAAATATTAGATGATAGTGAGACTAGCACTCCAGTGTTCAAATTATTCATCAAATCACTCTTTTAATATATAAAGTTTTCATCTGCAAGAAATTGTTTTGCATCTTTGGAGTGATGCACATGTTAATTTTAATGACTGATTTAGGAAACAATCTTCTTGAGGTCACTGTGGAGATAATCTCATCAGGCATCATATTAATTCTTATTTGATAAAGACTATTCTTGTCCCTCTGAAAATGACCAATTAAATCAAAGAAATGGTGTCCAATCTCATGTTTATTTTAAGGAATAACAATGAGGTGAGAAGTGGACTTGAGTATTTACGTTTAAATTTTAAATATGTATTATTCCATTGAGTCCCCCAAATCAGAGGCTGTCTCTGCTTAAGGACACTTGCTTCCGACATTACTGATCTGGTGCAGATTATTCTTTCTGGAGAGCTGAATGATCCGAGTTTCATGCCACTTGAGTAATCATTCCAACTCACGAGCTAATAGTGTTAACAGCATCACACCCACGGTCAACTTAATACTCATACTCTGCCTGGTTCAATGGGTTAATGCTCTTATGGCTATATCATATTCAGGTTTACAATCCTTTATAATCTTTAACCTGAGAAAAACTATTAACTATGTTTAGGAAGACACAGAATATTGAAAGTAACTGAGTAAATCCTCACAGCTGGATGAAACAATATTTGCATATGTGTAAGTATGTCTCTTCGAACCATCAATTTTTGCATAAAAGCTATTAGAAACTCTCCAGCTCTGATGAGGCTCTGATTGAGTTTGGCTTCTTCTGCAGTTCTCACAGGTTTCTTGGAGGCATTTTGCATATCACCACATTTTCTCAGTATTTGCTGAGACTCATACATGCTTTTGCTATCATTACTCCAGAAAGATCACTTCTGTTCTTGCTGTTAGGCTTCTTCTATTTCTGCCATTAAAATCTTTGTATTTTTGAAGCTGTATGGCTTGAGCGCCTTCCTGTTCTCTCTTGTACTCTAACAGAGGTAAGTTTAGTGTAAAGAACATGAGATTCAGTGGGGAAGGGATAGCTCTAGTGGTTGGCATGCTTCTCATGCATGAGGTCCTGGGTTCAATCCCCAGTACCTCCTCCAAAAATAAGCAATAAACCTAATTACCTTCCCCCATCCCCCCCAAAAGAGAACATGAGATTCAGAACCTACTGACTGTGTCAAGCTGGTTGCTGTTTTTCCTCTGAGACTTGGACTAACTCTACTGAGCCTCGGTTTCCTAATCTCTGGACTGTATCTCGTAATATCCACCGTGCAGCTTCCCCAGTATGACCAGGATTAGAGATAATATATCCGAAAACCTACAACTTACTGAAGCCATTGTTATTCATGTGACAGGTTATAAATGGATAACCTATTTTAACAGGAAAACAACTATTCAGATCCCCTTTGTGTTCTAAGGTGTGCTTGAAAGATGAAACATAAATACTTCATTTTATCACCTGGGAACACTTGACTAATTTCCTCTGTGCTCTTGTTTTACTGGGCTGTCATGTTTAATTTGAAAATGAAAAAGAGAACTACTGTTTGAAGAAAATAAGATACAGGGTATTTGTTGGACATTGAGGAAGAGTGAGCTATGAAAAAATAACAAATTTTTGTGAGAGCAACTACAGGGAGACTCAGGCAGAGGAGAACAAACAAAGGTGCTTTAGAGGTCTGGGAACTCATTTTATTTCCCAGCAAGGGTTGGGTGTTTTGACCTAGAGAAGGAGCGTTGTGAGAGAACTTACTTGAATGTCCTGGAATGTCCTCCATGGGAGTGGAGTCTCCCAGCTTCACTCAGGCATGAACCTCTCACCCCTATGTCGTGGCTCAGCTCAGTGGATCCTCAGGTGGATGCTGAGAGCCCCCGGATACCCAGGCTCCATGTTACCTCTAGCTGAGCAGTACAAACAGCAGATGCCCTTGTAACTAGGGTGTTTCTGTGAGTCTGTCCGGTGTCAACTATTGAGGAAGGGTGAGCTGTGCAAACAGCTCTCCCTTAGCTGTCTAAAAGGGAGCTGAACGCCTAGCAGGGTTGTAATAGGTGAAGTCTTGCACCGTTTAATTGAACAATCTCGAAGTCCCTAAGTGGAAGTAAAATGATTGATTAGCAACACTCTAAGGACACTTGTAATAGTCACAACCGACATTTCCACTTACAATGCTATTTTCTCTTAATTTTCCAAGGATAGAAGTGCTCCCCTACCAGGCCCCTCTCTCGTTGTGTGGGCACAGGCTTAGACTGCTGGAATTCCTATTTTATTCCTTTATTCTCCACTATTTTATTCTTTAGGTTACTCTCGTGGTTACACAGCAAAGAATTGCTGGCCTCATTGTTTCAACATGTTGACTTTGTTGACATTTGAAATTTGTTGGAAATTAATCACAAGGCAGTCATAACTTATGCAGGGCACCAAGCATAGATCAGGATACATAATGGATAATCAATAAAAATGTGCCTGCACCCTAGTGACCAATTCTGATCTCATCTTGATTTTGTAATTTGGGGTTCTAAATGATGCAATAATTTCCAATTAGCATAGCAGGCTGAGTTCAACCTCAGGGTAAGGACATAAAACTCATACTTATATTTTTTTTTCAGCCTGTGATCATTAAATAAAAGCATTTTAATTTTTTTTCTGCTAACTTCTTGTGAGTGACAGGAATTTCCTATTAAATCAGGCTTTGGTCTTCCCCCAGTGGGTTTACTGCAATGCTAAGATACTTGCAGTCTCTTCATACCTGTGTTGATAGCATCAGGATGCTGTAACTGAAGAGAACCTGGGAAATGACTTCCACTTCTTATGCAAGATGTGGCAACATCTATTCAATTTTGTAATTGTTCCTTTATGTAGCGCTCATGCTGTCAGACTTAGCCCCCATGCTGTTACGTGTTTCTACATTCATGTTTTTTTTTTTTTTCAAACAAGCTGCTAAACAGTTGTCCTTCTTAGGAAAAATAAAGCCTCCGCTAAGAGAAAGTATTTGTGTGTTTGGAGTTTCAACATCTGCATTCAAACACAGACCATGCTTCTTACTTTAAAACTGAAATTGATGTTGACAGCTCATTTTTTTCTACTGGTAGTGGGTAAAGTGCGAGTTTTGTGGCACTAATTTTAGAGAACTAAATTTGTTTGAAATTAGTTAAACTAAAGAACATAAATGTCAATGAGAGAAAACATATTGTTTGGTCCTCAGAGTTGGATACATTTTGCACTAGTGACAGAGGCCCCCGTTCTAAGGTACTTCTGGGAGAGTTAACATCTTGAGAAACAAAATGTCCAAATATAAATTAAAAGTAGTAACTCTTCTTATGTTTGTAGTTGTTTTTTATTAGGAGAATTTTGCCAAAGACAAAAATACTTTCATCTCTAAATGCTACCTCATTTTATTTTAACCCACATTGACTTTTTTCCTTTGCAATTTACTTAAATTTTTAACCTCTTTGAAAATAGTAGACAAATAGGAAAGAGATCACCGGATGTGATCATGAGTGTTATCAGTGATAATATTTGTCACCTGTATCCAAACCTGACCGAGAGAGATTTTCAGATTTCTAAGAGTTGTTCATCTTTGTCCCTGTACACACTGCTCCTAGTTCATTTGAGTTCAAGTTTAATTTCTAATATTTTAATGAAGTTTGTGCCAAAATGCTGAGTGGGACACAAATACACTATTTGATTTAATATAATTTTAACCAGCATTCACTGAGTGTCTACTGGGAGACAATAATGGTCTCTTCTCTCATGGAACTTAAACTCTTATTGGGTAATAAATATTTTATGATAAAATTATTTCCAAAAATTGTATGAGAAAGTGCCAAAATGTATGGGAAAAATGTATAGGAAATCACAGTAAGCATATCAGCTTTTAAGACTTAGGGAAATTTTTTTGTAGGAATTGGAAACGTAGTTGTATTTTGAAAACAAATATAATTTAATAGAGTAGAGGAAAAAGAGGGCATTCCAAGAAAAGTTATTGGTGTGAATAAAGGGGCAACGAAGCAAAATATATTCACAGGACAATAAAAGATAGCATCCAGATGTGCACAGTTGAAAGATTGAACGATAAATTAGGCGGGATTGTGAGTACAGAGTGGCTGCTCTTAATTCACAGTGTCAAAGAAGTATCGCTTCAAACCTGATTCTGTCTTTCCAAAAGTAATTTTATTTACATAATATAAATGTAATAATTAATAAAAATTGCATGTATATTTATACATACATTCATATAGACGCATATACATGTACACTTACATATACACACGCTCTAAACAACACCTCTCTGACTATCACCTCCTCACCATACAGACCTGCTCCCTACAGGCAGCCACTCTGAATTATTTTGACTGTTTCTTTTGATATTTATATATGCTTTTCTGATGAACATGTAATTTTTAAAAATTTATCTGGTTTAAAAATCAGCCATGGGCTTTCTATTCACAGGCACAAATTTATGACTATATTCATGTTAGTCATTGCTGATCCCAGTGATAGACTGATTCTTTCCTCTTCTGTATGTTTTTCCTTAAGTTAATATTTCCTCATTAAAAGAAAAGAATTCTGAATTTTCTTCCCATTCTCTCCAACAACCTTTCAAAACAAATTTCCACGTAAACCTGTCATTAACTGCTTCCCCTCCAGAGACCTCCCCTCCTGGATTGTTTAGGTGGATTGTTTGCTTTTTTGGCCTTTTGAGCTACTTTCATTCTTGGACTTCCCTCCACCTCTCCCAGGTGTAGGATCGTGTTGTCTGAAACCTAATGTGTATCAACCAGGATATGCTAATTACTAAAATAAACCACTCAATGTTTTTTCAGTAGCTTCACATAGTAAAATGTCTGTTTCACACTCACTTCTTGTGTGACTTGGGCAGGTGTAAGGGCTCAGCTCCAGAGTCCTGCTGAAACCCTTCACTCCATTGTGTGGCTCTGCAGACATCTAGATTCCTCCACAGCATCTTCTGCCTGATAATCCAAAAGAGAGAGTAAGTGTGGAGAAACCGCAAGAGGAGTGAGGGCTAGACCTGGAGTGGCACGTACCACTTCTGCCTACACCCATGGGCCAGGACGTGGTCCCATGGCCTCAGCAAACTGTACCCCAGAGGCTCAAAAATGCCCTTCTGTACGTTCAGAACAAAAATGAGTCTGTTTCGGGGTACACCTTCTATTGTCTCTGCCAAACCATCTCTTTATTTGTTTTCATTTTGATGGAATACTTTCCTCAGCTGATACCAAGGAAAGAGTGTATTTAGTGACACATTTATTGGGACCTTGTTAGTTGGAAGTATCGTTTTCTTACTTGATTGACAATTTGGCTGGGTATCGATATTCATACTTTGTTTTAAATGTCTAATGACATTTAGCAGCTGGTATTGCTCTCTACAGCCCCAAGCCTTTTTGGATAGTTAATCCTTTCAACAGGGCTGCACTCTTTGTTTTGCTTTTTCCATAAATCTCCCAAAGCCCATGCTTCTTATTTTTATCACTGGTGTTAAGGATTTTGCAACAATGGGCTTTGGTGTGAGCTTTTGTCATTCATTGTAACAGAAAATCAGAAAGCCCTTTCTGTTTAGAGCTTCAACCCTTTAGTTCAAGGAAATATTTAGGAATGTATTTTTAAAATTTCTTTCTACTTCATTTTTTTATGGAACTCTTATTAAAAAGATAGAATGATCCTATAAGTTTCTTGCTCTTTCCATACTATTGTTCATATTTTCAGTTCAACTACTTGATTTTCTTGACTTTATCTTTTAATTACTCTAATAATATTTCATTTTGACTATCTTATTCTACATTGTCTTTGATTTCCTTTTTGAAATTTAAATAATTTTGACCATATATTGCATTTGCCTTATTCAGAAGTCTAAACTCCTCAGGAAGTGAAATGATACACACCGATAGTTCTTTCCTCCATCCTGCCTTTTCCACCCTGTTCTCCTCCGCCCACCCCATATGCAGTCAACATTTTCATTCCACTGTTACTTCTTGGGGAAAAAATATGTTTGTGTTTCTGTATGTGTAGATATTTCAAGAAAGGATTCTTATTATCCCACATTCTACTTAACATTAGTTTTTATATGTAATGTTCTATACCTTAATTTTTCTTTTTACTGTAATCTGTAGATCTCACAATATTAATACAAGGAGATCACTTTTCATTCTTTATTATGGATGCACAGTACTCCATGTATGTCAGAATTTCCATCTTCAGCATTATTGTTATTTTGTAAAACATCATTACTTATTATGAGGGGATTGCTGTGCAATGTAAGAGTTTAGCAGCCTGGCCTGTACTGACTAGAGGCCAGCAGCAACACTTCACCCTGTGTTCTGACATCCAAAAAAAGTCCCCTAACATTGCAAAATATCCCCTAAGGGGTAAAATCACCCCTTGTTAAGAAGCACTCATGTAGATTACCATGCTTTTGTTGTTGTGGCCATCGTTAATTTCAACAGTACCCCTGTTATTGGACAATTGTTATTCTCTTAACTTTTGCTGTTACAAATAATACCATCATGAATAATCTTGAAAAATAGATGCTTTTATACCTGAACAGGTAAAATAAGTTCTTGGAAGTGAGTTGTAAGCCAGCTATTAAGTTTTTTTAGTTGGAAGACCTATCCATATCTGCGCTGGGAGTCAGTTGGTACTCCTTGAGTTCCTACTGACATCCAATTCAAATTTAGAATTCCTGAACTTCTACTTAATTTAAAAGCAATTTTTCTTCTTTGTATCTCTGTTCTCTTAAACTGAAAATTTTGGCTCCTATCAACATTAACTCCTATATACTATATTTATTCAATCATATACATATATAAATTCAGTGATATATATTCAATCATATATTCATATTTAAATTATATATAAATATACATTCATATATAGCTAAATTCCTATATAAGTATTCATATATAAAAATCACATATAAATTTATATACACACACATATATCTCTGTGTTGTTATGCCACCAATTTGCTACTCAGTGTTTTTATTTCATTTTGTTTTAAGGATTTTTTTTAATTTAATGCTTTTTATATTTATATAAAATATGTGATTCCAAAGTCAACCCTACAAATTAGGTACATATATCAAGAATTTAACTTATTTGTCCATTCTGTTTTCTCCATCCTTTCTGCTAGTCATTTTTGTTAGTTTTGTTTTATTTTTCTATTTTTTAAATAAAATAAATGTGTATGCACTTTTAGTCCCTCCTATCTTGTGTCATACTATTCACATTTCTTTTTCCTCTGCTTTTTAATCACTAATTTTATATACGAGAAATTATTCCATAGTAGTTTATAAAAAATAGCCTTCTTCCTTTTTGAAAGATGTTTAGCACTCCATCGTGTAGTTATACCAGAAGTCACTCCTACAGTTCAGAAGGGAGTAAAGATAGAAATGTGTGCTCAGTCTGCCCTCTTTATCTGAATATGTCATATTGGCTTCAGGTTAGGTTGTAATTCTTTGCTTTAGTAGCTGCCAAAGTGTATTGGATATCCTTGGAGACAAGTTTGGACATATAGTTTTATTCCTAAGTAAAGATCATTTTAAACAGTACTAACATAATTTAAAATGGCAATAAACCTAATCTGAATTAAAGAGTGGAGTAAAAAATAAATGATTTAACTCAGGGATTTTTCTGACCTAGGAGTATAAGAACAGGGAGAATTGTATCAGTCTGTCTGTGCTTAAATTGTGCCTAACTGACATGTGTGAAGGAGCAGAGGCTCTCCACACACGGTGGGAGTAATAAGAAGAATGACATGTATTTACTAATGTGTTTACTATATTTAAAGGAAAGAGTTGATCAGTTTGGTTAATTACTAATACATTCCATTAATGAAGTTCAATTCGAGAACCAAATTGGTTAATTAGAACTCTAATTGTAAGAATAAATAGTATCCTTCAACAATGTCTAGTTTAATTGAGTCAGTATTTGTAACAAATATGATAGACAAATTGGTGGTATTGAAAATCTCCCTTTAAACTGAAAAAGCATTAGATTTATTCTGGCCATTCCATATTCATTACTGAATCAAAAAGAAATTCAGATCTCACACTAAAATCTTTACTAAATAATGTAGACTTGCTACTATAGGTTTTATTTTGAGTGACAATAATGACGGCATTATCACTGCTCTTTCTTCTCCTCTCTTTCTAACATTTCATATCACATGGCACTTGTACAAACCACTCTTCTCTCTCTTTCCATAAATTCCTCACCTTCAGGCTATTCTGCCTTCTAAGTGCAAAATTCTCTAACCCTCTCTGCTTAAAAGGGGCCTTGAAAAGTGCTGAATGCTTCCAGTTCTAAATGTGCTTTTTGTTTGTTTTGTTGTAGTTACAAGAAACAGTATCATTGGAATGCTAGTGGGATTCAGTGAGAAAAAAATGTATCTATGTTAAGTAAAGAAAAGAAGACTTATTTACTTAAAGTGCAAATGAGAAATCTTGTATCAGTATTAATGCTGCATAAAATACAAGGATGTATAATATTTTAATATAAATTATTTTCAATCAATAAGCAGTGATCCAATAGGAAAATATATAAAGAATATAAGCAATTCACAATGGAAGAAACTTAAAGGTCTGATAAACCTTTAAATCAAAAAGCACTAAGTTTCACAAGTTATCAGAGGTGAAAATTAAAACATGAGATCTTGTTTTTTAACAAAATATTTAAGTAACAAAAACTATGATAGTAAGTGTGTGAGACTTTGAGAACATGGGGCTTTTTTTCTCATATATTGCTAATGGGATTGTATTATAGCAAAATAATTCTGCTGTGATATTTGGAAGAATGTTTCAAAGTCTTAAAATTTGTACTCCTTTTCAGCAAATGATCCTCCTTGTTAGAATCTATCAAAAAGAAATAATAATGGATGCCTAAGTAGATAGATAAACAGAAAAATATAATTTTATTACGCCCAAGCATTAAAACAGCCCTAATGATCCCCACCTGTTTGTATTCACTCCCCTCTGAACCATTCCGCTTGAGTGTGGGCTGGATATAGTGACTTGCTTCTAATGAGTAGAATATTGCAAAAGTGATGGCATGAAATCAGGTGCTGGAAAACTGTGACCTCTATCTTGCTCACACTTTCTCTGACTCTTCTCACTGTATGGCTTGGATGACAAGCTAGCAGGCTTTGAGCTGCCCTAGGAAGAGACCCACATGCTAAGGAACTGAAGGTGGCTTTCAATCAATCGGCAGCAAGAAACTGAAGCCTTAAGTACGGCAACTCATAAGGAATGGAGTCCTGCCAACAACCACTGAAAGAGCTTGAAATTGAATCCTACTCTGATTGAACCTTGATATGACTATGGCCCTTGATCAGCCTTGAATGGGATTCAGCTAGCCCTACCCGGATTTCTGATCCACAGACACCATGAGATAATAAATGTGGGTTGTCTAAAGCTGCTAAATTCTGGAGTAATTCCATATGCAGCAGTAGACAACTAATAAATGTGCAAAAATGGATCTCGCTATATAGGTGAGTGAAGAAACATGATTTAAGTAATAACAAGATAAAGCATAATCCACGTTTAGGCATAAATACAACCATGCCCACACATAAACGTGTGTGTTAAAAAAAACTGGGAGAATATCAATCAAATGATAAATATTATTTCTAAGCTATGAGATAATAGATTATTTAAAAATGATTTCCCTAGGTGTTACTATATATTTCAAATATTTTAATAATAAATTATTTTAAATTCTGATATCTAAGGGAGAAAAGAAACAAATCAAAGTTGTAAGCAGAACAAAACACGTTTCGAGTCCACCTTAGTGCTTTGCACATAGTTGGAAATCAGTAAGTCTTAGATAGAATTTTTGCAAATTCCCAGAAGTTTCTCAAGACCAAAGAAACTTTACATATTTTCTTATAATACAGATAGTCAAAACCCTGTTTTGGGTTTGTTTTTTTTCTTTTTTGGTATTTGTTCTTTAAATTTTGTCAACATGTATTAATGCACTAAAGAAACAATTGTGTTTAAATCCAGGCAACAGTAAGAGTCACTAGATAACCCAGAGAGTACCTTACTATGATTTACAAAACTGTAGAGCACATTATTCTAAGAAGGAAATGATCCCTGCAAAAGCTGAAGATAAAACTACGTGATGGAAGTCCGGCAGAGAGCGAAGGCGTCAGGAGGGCACCTGCAGAAAGGGCATTTACCGAAGCTGAAGAGTTTAATATGCCAAAACTAATTTCATGTTTTAGTTGCATTCAGCTTCTCTAAAGGTCTATATTATGAATCACTGGTGCACCGTAGACATGCTAGCTTGAGACTGAACAAGAGACAACATACCCTGGAGCAGACACTTAACTTGGACTATCCATCTTTTTAATATGCCTAATAATGGGGTAGTCAGACATAATGAATTACACAGTTTTATGTATTTGAGGAACCATAGACTGGTTTGACTGTGCACAACTTTCTCTTCCTTAGATTATTATTTTTTTTCATTCCTTAACCCTGGTAAATCTGAATGTGAGATGCCTGGAAGATATGCTTATAAAAACAAAGAAAAATTGTCTGCATACGCTATTAAAATAGAAATAGCAAGCATTCTTTCCTTTGATACTCCTAACTCAAAACCATGAATTTGAAATTGTTTACCTAAATATTGAGAATAAAGGAAGTCAGTACAGTTTAGGTGTTAAATCTTTGGTTGTCAGAGTTAAAAGACCTGGCCTAGAGTTGCTTTTCAGTTTTAACACACCCTATCTGGGGAAATTTTGGCAAGTTACTTATTTTCTTGGAAACTTCATTTCTTCAGCTGTAAAATTAGTTTAATAATTAGTACTTGCCTAATGGATTTTCAATGAGATAGTGCATTAAAACCTTTTACACAGTAATGAGCACTCAAGACACATGTGGACATCTACCTAGTTTCCTATTTTTCTATCTACATAGATTCTCATTGTTGCAGCAAATTCATTTAGTTTAACAAATGTTTACTGAGCACCCACTCAGTAAACCTCAGCTCAGCACCAAGTCACAAGTTAAAAATACCTCTTTATGCCTAATTTTACCTACTTCCTAAGTATATAGCATAACCTGTCTCTATAGATTATTATTTTTTTGTTTCCATTTCAAAGGTTTTTTTTATAAGATGCATTTCTGAGTTGATTTGTTGGTGGGGGGTCCTTGGCTTTCGTTTTGCATTCCAGCTCTGCTCTCAGGGCATCAATTAAGTTAAATTGCCAAATTTCTTCCCTCAGGAAGAACATAGAGCATTTAAAATATATATTTTCTATAATGTTTATGTGTTTCTGTGCTACCAAAGCACACTGATTAAGTGATTGCCAACGGCAATTTCTGTGGCACCTCAGTTTTTCTTTTAGATCTTCTCATGAAAAATACTAAGTAAATTGGGGGAAAATTCACAAAAATACCTGCAATTCCTCACTGTCTACCAAGAAAGGCACTATTCACTTTGCGACTGGGAAAACCCCTGAAATTCCACACAGCTGCCAAATCCAGAGCGTTTGTTTCAGAACAGGAAGAAAATACACCTCCCCTGAAGCACACACTCAGAGACGCTCCACCTGATCAGTCAGTGAGCAGAAGTGATCGTTTTTCGGACAAGCACTACCTCTTGTGAAGAGGTTTTGTAAGAACTTTATTCTTTTGATCTCAGCCATGAATAAAACAGAGATCTGAGTTTGATATCATCTCACATATGTGAGAATAATGGCTATTTTGCACATCAATGCAAACCTTTTCTACTTTTACAAAAAAAAAAAAAAGAAAGAAAGAAAAAGAAAAGAAGGCCAAAGTACACCCTGTACTATCTCTAAAGCTAAATATAAGACCAGGATATGGGAGAAATTCCTAAAAGTCTTTGCCTTCTTGAAATAGCAGGATGTTAGGGTCGTGTGGTAGGACCAGCACTGGATTAGGACTCAGATCAGGCTTCCAATCTGAGCTCTGCTGTTAACTTGCTTTAAAAATTTTGCTATCTACTTAATCTATTCTTTATTTTCCTTATCTGTAAAATAATAAGATGGGGCAGGAAGATCTATGTTCCCCTCTGAGCCTGTCCTCTGATTCCCGCCACCACTGTGTTTATCTGTAACTGTAATGTATGTCTCAGTTTTTGTTTTGGAAGAGAGTGATGATTACTGTGAGGCCACCAGAATGACCAACATTCTATTTTATTAGGCATCCTGAGTTCAGAAATGGCCCTTTTGTTAACAATCAAATTTACAAAATTTGCAGCTACAGGAAATATCTTTGCATGCAGTGGAAGGACCCAAGGCATCGCAAAATAATGGGAATAATAACAATAATAATAATTGACTTACCAACTGCCAAACTGTGTAAGGGCCTTAGACTAATTGATTCCACAGCTTAATGTGGACAAAGGAGAAATTACTTAATTTGTCACTAGAGCTTGTTTATTTCATCAGCTAGTCAATCAGAAAAACACTTTCTATAGTATTTTAAAAGTTATTTTTGTATTTCCTATTCTTACTAATATTGTATTTGCTGATTTGTGTCATACAAATCAAGAGATGCTAGTGCGCTTTCAAGCCACATCTTTCATCACCACATGCAATCCCCATTCCAAGCCATTCGTAGCTCTTAAGCCCCTTTTATGGAGAAATTCTGGAGCCATGACAGATTCCATGGTATTTATATTTCAAGGCTGAAATAGAGCTTATGACAGTTGGCAAACAACAGCCATGGGTAATAGGAGGTATTGTGGGCCCTGGAGCTCTTTTGCAGACCTTTCCACACTTAGCATGATGCTAACACAAACAATCTTTCTGCCCTGTAAATGTCTTTTTCCAGTGAGTTAGTTTTGCATAATTGCAAATGATTTGAATCTCAGAAGCAAAGTTCCAGAGCTATAGTTTTGGTGATTATTTGAAAGAACATTTGGGCACAGCATATTCTGGTAAATTCATGCTCATATGGTTCTCTGATTTTTTTTTTCCCCAACGTCATTACCTCATTGCTAATTATAACTACTGCCCTTTAAACTCTTATCACTCTAAGTACTGTTCTCCGTGTACCATTTCTTGCTATGGCTGTAAATCCCAAGCAGATTCTGAAAAACAAACAAACAAACAAAACCCTCCAAACTAAAACAAAAAACAAACAAACCAAAAAAAAAAAAAAAAAGAGAGAAAAAACCCACAGCAACCCAAAAAACAAAAGCTCAGTTGAGCAGAAGATATCAGAGTGCAAAGCTGGATAAGGTAATTAAATAAGATAAGGACTTCCAGTGTTACTACAGAGCCTTACACACAGACCTAAGCATTTCCGTATGTGGTCACTGGAGTATAATAATAAAAGACAGATTCTGGATTTGTGCAGTGGCCTGGTGCCTAACACTTCCTGGATCATACACGACTTCTGCCATCAATTTATTATTTATCTGAGTCTGTCATTTATTCTTTTTCTGTGCTCTTTAGGCAGGTGCAACACCACAATCTTATTAAGGCTTGAGAAATAACTTGAGATTCTGAGAAGAAAAATAAGCAGCAAGTTCTAAGCACCTTAACTTCCCCACAATTGTGCACTTTATTCTCATATGCTTTGCAGAGTAAACACCTGGGAAAGTGCCTTTTGCTCGTAAAATGATTTCTCATCTGGCTCAGACACTTCATGTGTGGTCAGATAAAAGGAGTGAACTAATTCTTTGAAGTCAGAGGACGTAACCTAGTATCAGACTCGAGAGAGTTCAAATGCAGTATATGTTTTCCATTATCTTTTGAGTGAAGAGGCCAGGCAGATTTTCTTGATGATATAAGCTCCCACCAGGAATTAGGCATTCACTCCAACTGCATCTCTCTCACTTGCTTCCCTCTTTCGCTTTTAGGATATTTTGCAATAAAGCTATGATAGCTGAAAGTAAACTGGGCATTATTAGGGCAGAAAAGGGGACTCAAATAAACACTTGCCGTTCCAAAGAAATAGAACTTTAGATTCTTTTTTCGAGAACTCCCCCTCCAATAAATTTTCCATCAGCAAGCCACTAAATATTTCATGCTATCCTAGCTGAATGCCCCTTTTCCTTAAAGAGCTGTGACTTGGCCACAGAGAGGAGTGGAGTGGGATGTGTTTGTGAGTGTGTGTTTGGCAGGAGATGGGGGAGCATGGACTACATAGGTCATTCAATTATCATTCTAGAAAATTAGAATTTTCAGAAAATTACTAATCCATGATAATAAGTGGTGTCTCATGGGTCTATCACATAAATCAATAATGTATCAGAGTGTAGCTAGTTTCCAAATACAGCTGACTCAAAATGGAAAACAAATTGAAACAGAAAATCTCTTGTTGGAATGTGAAAGAAGGAAAAAAACTCAGATATCCAGGAAATACCATCACTAACATAAAACATGAATCTTTCTTTCTCTTTAAAGAATCACAATTCTCTTGTTGCCTGTAGCTCCTTACAATACTGTTAGTCATTGCAGGAAGTTTTTATAAACCTAGTCTTAATGGATCTTGTCTGTCACTCTGTATCTGCCTGCCTCAGTGTTTTTCTCTCCTTTCTTCACATTCCAATAAACTTGCCGTTTCCATTTTTTACATATTTGAATGGAACATTACTTTCAGTGGAATCTTAAGCAGGGGTTTCTAGTTTTCAGTCCTGGCATTTCTCCCACGAGGAATATTTCCCTGAGGGCTTGTGCTTTTGCTGAATGGAGGTGGGGACAGTTCTTTCTCTAAGCCATCTTGTTCTCTGGGCAGTTCTACCAGGGCACTTTGCCCATCCCTTTCGTCTACAGAGCAGTGAGCTTGGGTAGCTGCCACTTCGGGTTTCTCCCAAAGAACCATTTTCCCAGAGGAGGCAGAGCCTGGGAAAGAAGCAAGGGCAGGATTCCCTTTAGTTCCTAAGTCATGAGCTTTTCTCCTTTTTTTTTTAGTAGAAGAAGAAACCCTGCCAACCTGCCACCTTCTTCCTTCTTTCTACCCTTATTTTCAAACACTTCTAAATATAGCAAAGATCCCATTCCCTGGCAGAGAAAAATAAGGGACCTTTTTCAATTCCACAAAGAATGAGGCAATGTTGGTGTGACGATTTTACTGTGACTGTGAAATAATAGCCGTTTCTTCTCCAAAACGCTACCTGGCATAGGTTTGCAACTCCAGGCAACAAACAGAGGTGAGGGAAGATGGACGTGGCAAGCATTACTAATTCCATGCACTAAATACTTCCTTATCTTTGTCCTCTTCATTTTCTGTGACTCTATATAACTAGACATTTTTATGTAATTTTAAGTAATACGCATACATTGCCACATGTTTAACCAAACAAGAAAACATAGAAAATACCTATTTAAAGCTCTGTCCTCACATCTTTTCTTTCACAGTCCCATTCCTTCCAGGCACGTGTTGATAAATGTTTACGATATTTTTTTCTAGACTTTTTCAATACATACGAACACACATGTACAAAAATGTAGAAAAATGGAAAGTTATCGATATTATACCATAAACATTATTTATTTGAGTTTTCTTTTTTCTTTTTTTTAAACCTAATAATACATCTAGGAGATTTTCAAAAGTACTCATATACCTATATGTTCTTAATTTTTTTTAATGTGTATGGGTAAGGAGTATACTGAACCCCCCATTCCCTTGCTTTATTTATATTGTAGCAATTTCTATTACCTTTCCCCATGAATTAAATTACCCACATATTTTTATAAATTTAATCGTTCCTATAATTTGCACAAGTTTCCAGAAATTCTTGTTAAATGCTATTATTTGCTGTTAAGCTAACTCTGAAGCTACAGAGGAGTCTACATCTGGTTTGTTTAAAAAGAGAAAACATAAACTATAAATTTTCTGAATAATTTTAGAGATTTCTGTAGGGTATGTTAGTAATGTGAGAAATGTTTAGGGAAGACCAAGTAATTGAAGTGGGTATGGATCTGCCTTCTTCGTGTAAAGATATTCTTGTTGTAGAACAGTCTTAAGAAATGTCAATTAATAACCTATAAACACTGTTTCCTTAATTTATTCTTTTTCACTTTTAGCAACATTTTCCCATATAAACATGGATAAATTATGCATTCAAAAATATTTATTAAATTCCTAAAGAGGCCTAAGCATAATGCTAGATGTAGGCCATGCAAAATAATTAAATTTCACTTCTGAGTTTCACAGTCTAGTGGGGAGACAAATATTTGAAAATTACTTTTGAAAGTTATAAATATAAAACAATAAAGATATCCTAGGAAATTCTAGTTCAGTAAACATTATAATATAAACCTGGAGATGCCATGAATTTTGGTGAATTTTAAAGCCGTAATTAGTAACACCTAAAATTTGTGAGAAACTCATGTGGAGACACAGGGTGGCCAGATGTGTCATGGTGAGAAATTTGTGGACTGAGAGATATACCTAGATGCCTAGAGCAGAAAATGCCCAGGGCCCAACACAGGGGATGGACAAAGGGAGGTCTTTTGTAATTAAAAAAAAAAAAAAAAATCCCCATTGATCTCGCAGAGATCATTATCAGCTCTTTTCCTGATTATCAAGATAAGAGCAGTACCAATCTAAGGTGGCCTCGGGATAAAGTCATACCCAGGTGGCCCTGGAAGCTGTTCTAAGTGAAGAGCAATGGCAACAGTAGGTACAGTTACAGTCCTACTCCTTAGTCCCGGAACCACTCCCACTTCATACGCTGAGCAAATACCACAGAGAGAATGTCCTCCTGTTAGTATCTGCAAGCTGAGAGAGCCAGCAGGGGGCACTTGATGGAGTGCAGGGAACAGGAATAAAACTAGCAGCACTAAACCTTTCCTCATCCGTAAGGACACAAACTAAGACCTAGACTTCCATCAACATCCTTTATCATAGACATTAATAAACAAGTAATCTAACAGCACAAATGTGTATGATGATCTAATAAGGTAACTCTACCCATCTTGGAGCATAGGTTAAAAAAGAGAAAAAAAAAAAAAAGGGAAGAGAAAAAAATGAAATGAGGAAGGAAGGAATCTACAAATACAACTGAAAATGAAAGAAAAAGATTGCTATTTTATAAAATGCATTTTACTAAAAAATATTAGAAAGATAAAGGACATTGGAAACATAAAGTATGAACAAGAAATAATGAAGAGGAATAAAATGAAAATAGCAACACCAAGATGTAACTGTTGAAATAACTCACTGGATGAACTGAATAACAAATATAAACAAAATATAACAAAAACAAAAATAAATAAACAAAAATAAAGAACATAGAAAAGAATGAACTACAAATTGGGTTAAGAAATATTAGGAAGGGAAATAAGACAGAATATTGAAATTGTTAAGGAATATGGAAAATAAGAGTAGAATTTTCAATATCAACCATCATGAATCTCAAGAGGAAAGAAAAGAAAAATCAGGGAAAAGAATGTATTTGAAAAAATAAAATATATCAAACAAGATTTTTGTCAGAAAAAAGTATACAAGATCTTAGATTCAAAGGATACACAGAATTCTGTACAGGACATATAAGAAAATGACTCATACCTAGACCCAATGTAGCAATAACTTAAAGATGTCAAAATTAGAGAAATATTTAAAAACTTCAAGATAGAAAAAAAAATCAAATCTGTTACAAAAGAGCAACAATCGTACTGCTACTGGTCTTATAAATAGTATTGTTGGATGTGGGAAAACAATGGCATAGTATTTCCAAAATACTTAAGAAAATAACTATAAAGCTAGAACTTTATATCCAAATAACTTATTAAAACTGAAGGATGAGATGAAATATTTCAAGCATATCAGGTTTCAGAGAGTATCCCAGGTAGATTTTCTTTGATAAAGATACAGAGGATACACTCTAGCAAGAAGCCAGATGAAACCAGGAGGGAGAAATGAGACATGCAAGGTAAGCGTGAAGTGGAGTGATGATTGTTAGATGAGCAGTCACTAATAATTCAGAATTAAAACCCAAAATAAATCGACACAAAGGTCTATTAGAAAAGGGATGACCAGAAGGATGTAAGAGTGCAATTAGCTTTTCAAATATTTATAAGCTTTAGATATTCTTAAGGCAAAATAAGCTCTGAGTAGTCAATAATAAATTAAGGATAAGTATGAACTTTAATGTATATTAAAATCAAAAGAGGTAAAATTATCCAAAAGAAAGTTTCAGAGAAGGAAACAAAACAAAAAGAAATAAAATGATAGAAATAAACCTTAATTTAACAGTTTATACTGTAAATATAATGGGTTAAGCTCACTCAGCAAAAATACAGAACAAAATGCTACATAATGATATATTTAATAGATATATTCAAAACAGAAAACAACTGAAAGATAGACAACAAATGGATGTTTAACACATAAATATGAACCAAGAGAAAGCTTGGATAGCTCTTTCAAAGAATTTAAAGTAAAGAATATAATGAGACAAAGGGTCATTAAATATTGGTTAATAAATAAGAGATTTAAAATATAAAACACCTGTTAACACATACTTCTCAGCACTGTCTTATAAAGCTGAAATTCTCAAAACTATGGGGAAACTGGATTTTTAAATTTTAATATATACTACTGATAAAATGGTCAAAAATAGAGGTATCTATAGAAGTTCTGAATTACATAAATAGTACATTTAAATAGCTATATATAGAATTTTACATTTAATAACATTTTTTGTATTATCAAAAATCAACCATATACTAGTCTTAAAATGAAGCTTCTATCAATTCTGAAGCAAAAAAAAAATTATAAAGAGTATTTTTGACCACAAAACAATGAGATTAGAAATCAACAACAAAATGAAAGCTGAAAATGTCCTGCGTGTCTAGATGTTGGACCAAATGATGATTTCAGGAGACTTCTTCCTCCAAGTCAGATGGAGTAATTTGGAACAGTCTGGCTTCCAAATGAAAATAACTAGGAGAAACCTAAATAAAATAAAAAGAATAAAATACAAAGAATAATTTTAAGCATCAAAGAAATGCTGCAGCAACCAGGGCTAAGGGGTGGAAGTGTAAGAGAGAAAGGAAACACCAAATGAGAGCAACTCCATGAGCCATTTTCCCTTCAAGTCATTGGCAAACTCGCAAAAGGCTCTGAAGCTAAAGAAGATAAACAGAAAGAAAACTATGTGTTGATATGTTATAAAAGTAATGAAGAAAGAAAAATCTTAAAACCATATGAACAAAAAGACTGCAAAATATGAAATCAATACTGGATACTATTACTGTTATTATATATATCATAAACAGTTACAAAATATAATAAAAGATTAGACTTGGATGGGTGGGTATAGTTTGGTGGTAGAGCACATGCTTAGCATGCACAAGGTCCTGGGTTAAATCCCCAGGATAGATAGATAGATAGATAGATAGATAGATAGATAGATAGATAAATGATAAGCCGTCATTAAAGTAACAGTAAAAAAGAAAAAATGTCTGAATATAAACTTAGCAAGAAATTAGCAAGACTGTAAGAGTAAAACTTTTAAAAACCATAGAAAAACACAAAATTGCAAAATGAAAAGAGCTGTTAGTGGCTTGGAACACCGATTGTAAAGATATCTATCTGTTCTTTCTAAGTTATTATACCAATTAAAGAAATCCAGAAGTTAAGTTTGATTTAAAATCCATGTGAAAAAATAAACAGGAGTAGCCAAGAAACCCCTGAAAAATACACAAATAATGCAGGATTTGTACTACCAGTTATTAAAAATTATCATAAAGTCTCTATATGGGGTGTTTTGGCACATAATGAACAGAAGGCCAATGGAACAAAATAGAAAATCCACAAATCAACCCCAAGTGAATATAACAGTTCTATTGTTTTTCTGTTTTCTCTATCATTGGCTCCTGCACTATTTATACATTTCTTTCTTCTCCTTATTTTATTTGATCTTCTATTTTTTGTTTCTCAAGGTGGAAGCTGAAATCACTGATTGGATACATGTCTTCTTTTCCACTACAGGCATTTGATGGCATAAATTCCCCTCTACATACTGCTTTATCGGTACCCTCCAATTCTGATATGGTTTGTTATTTTCATTCAGTTCAAAATAATTTCTAATTTCCATTCTGATTTCTTCTTTGACTCATGGGTGATTTAGAACTACATTTGTTTTCCGATTATTTGGGGATTTTCCAAATTTTTTTTCTATTATTAAATTTAAATTTAATTTGGGGTCAGAGAACATACTTTGTATAACTTGAATAACTTGAATCCTTTTTAAATTATCAAGATTTATTTTAGGCCCTGAATATGGTTTGTCTGCATGAGTGATCCCTGTACAGTTTGAAAATACTGTATATTCTGTTTAGTGGAGTATTCCTACAACTGTCAGTTAATAGGTTGATAGTATGAGTATCAGTTTTCTAGAGCTGCCATAAGAAAGTAGCACAGATAGGGGCTTAAACAACTAAAAATTTGTTTTCTTACTATTCCGGACAAGATGTCAGCAGGGTTGGCTTCTTCTGGCTTATAAATGGTTGTCTCCTTCCTGTTGCTTCACATGATCATCTGTGCATGTCTGTGTCCTAGTCTCTTCTTACAAAAGCATCAGTCATATTAGATTAGGACCCACTCTAATTCCTCATTTTAATTGAATAACCTCCTTAATGACCCTATCTCCAAATACAATCACATTCTGAGGATCGGGCGGGGGAGAGTTCAAACTTTAACATGTGAATTTGGGGGGGATACAATGCAGTCTATAACAATATGGTACAAGTATTCTATATTTTTTCTTATTTTTGCCTACCTATTCAGCTAATCACTGCAGGAGGGGTGTTGAAGTCACCCGCTATAATTATGGTTTTGTCCATTTCTTACTAAAGTTCTTTTAGTTTTTGCTTCATATATTTTGAGTCTTTGTTATGAAGTATATAGTTATAATTTTTGTCTTCTTGATGAATCTACCCCTTTATCATTATGAAATGACCCTTTTCATTATTGATAAAATTTTTTGCGTAAAAATTTTGTGCTTGATTTGAATATAGCTACTTCAGATTTTGGGTTTTTTTTTTTTTTCAATCAGTATGGATTTCTTATAGGAAGCATAACAATTTCCCATACTTTTTGTAGATAATGTATTATCTTTAAGAATCTTTTAAATTCTAACACTTTATCAGAATTTCTTTGAAACATATAATTTATTTTGCATTTCAAATCTTATACACATACACATATGTATATAGATACGCATACATTTAAAATAAACATTATATAGTCAAATATTAAATCTGTATTATATACAAAATCAGCTCACTAGCATTTTCTCTGACACTTTTAAGCCAGCTGTGAACCACCCAAGTTCCAATTATGACACTTTTAAGAAACAGTGAATTTTGCCAGGGTTACAATGGACATTTTGGCTGTGACATTTTCAATTTCAGCCTTTAGTTAAGAAAGTCCTCCTAATGATACTTTCAGAGTTCAAATGAAGAATTATCCTGGTAATACACTACAATACCTTAGAGCTAACACATTGTTGCTGAATATGAGCAATCATTAGGAAATTTTTCAGAATATGGAATTTGATTCTTCTATACTCATTCAAATCAGATTTGTAAGCAGTAAGGTTTGAAATTTTTAACAATATCAATAATTACTTTAAGATATGTATTTTAATGAATATTAACAATTATTTGGTTATAACTCTACTTATCTAATTTAATTATTCATCACTCTTATTAAAAACTAGTATTTTCTAGAGTCTCTTTTCAAGTAATCTTTTATATTAAAGTATACTAAAGATACAGAAAATTGCACTCATTGATTGTGTGAATGGTAATTAATTTTCCAAAGTGAACATACATGTGTAATCACCAAGGAGGGAGCATTACCAGCACCCAGAATCTTCTTATAACTCATCTCAACCACTACATTCTTCTGAATTACTTCTCTATGTATTAGTCATGTTAGTTTTATTCTTCTGCAGAAATGCACACAAGTGAGGTCAAATAGTATGTTTATTTAGTATCTGGTTTCCTTTGCTCAAAATTTTGGTCTGAGATTCACCCATATTGTTAAATATAGTTGTAGTTTATTAATTTTCATTGCTGCATAGCATTTTCATGAATATATAATAATTCATTTATTCATAATACTATTGGTGGGCATTTAATTCCAGACTTTGGGTATTACGTACTATGCAGCTATTAACATCCTTGTACCTATTTTCTTGGAGCACATACGTATGTATTTCTAGAGGTAGAATTACTGGATCACAGAGAATGTGTACGTTTAATTAGTAGATAATGTTTCTGTGAAATTATACCCTATGAGTAGTATATGAGAGATGCAGTTGCTGCAAATATTGACCAAAACCATATTTTTATTCCTTTTCATTTAAATCATTTTGGTTACTACGCATTGATATCTCTCTTTTTTTTTTTTATTTTTTAAATTTCTGTGATGATTCAATGAGCTGGAACACTTTTAAAAACATTTCTTGATCATTTGGAAACCCTTTTTTTTTTTTTGAGGTACTTACTTAAATCTCTTTTAGTTTAGTTTAAACTTCTTTATTTTTCCATTATGCTGTTTATCTGTTTCTAACTGATTTCTGTCTTTATATACTCCTTTTCATTTTTATGTATTATAAATATCTTCCTCCTCACTGTAGCCTGGCATTTCTCTTAACTATTACAGAAAATTCTTAATATTAATATTATTTAATTTATCAGTCTTTTCCTTTGTGGCTTGTGATATCTGTGCTCTGTTTAAGAGTTTTTTCTCTAAAACAAAAGTCATGATTTTCTTCTGTTATCTTTTATTAGATATCATAGACTTTACTAGTCTGTTTTATATTTAGATTTTATGTTAATTAAATCACTTAAACACAGAAATTTATTTTCTCAGTGTTCTGGGGGCTAGAAGTTTGAGCTGAAGAGGTGGACAGGGTTGGTTCCTTTTGAGGACAGTGAGGAGGAATCTGTTCAATGCCTTGCTAGAGCTTCTGGTGGTTTTCTGGCAATTTTTGGCATTCCTGGGCATGTAGAACCATGTCTCTGATCTCTGCCTTCATCTTCACATGGTGTTTCCTCTGTGTGCAGGTCAGCATCTAAACTTCTTTTCAAAATGACCTCCATCATATTAGATTAGGGCCTACCCTACTCCCCCATGACCTCCTCTTAACTAATTACATCTGCAATGACTCTATGTCCAAATAAGGTCAAAATGTGAGGTATTGCAAGTTAGACTTCAGCACATTAAGTTTGAGGGGATATAGTTCAACCTACTGATTTAAGGTCATCTGTAATTGCTTTTGGTGAATGGTGTAAGGTATCACTTTTCTTCCCGATGGATAAACCAACACCATTTATTGATAAGCATTTTTTAAACCACTTTGCTGTCAGTGCTGGCTTATTCATAAATTAAGTCTATATATGCCTGGGTTTGTTCCTGGAGACATGTTCAAGGATCACTGGAGGACTCAGTATTTTTAAGATAACCTCCAAATTGATCAATCACAATAAAAAATTCAATAGCTGTTATTTTTTTTTTTTTTGGTGGAAATTGATGAGCTGAATCTAAAATACATCCACACACACATCCACGGGGATACAGATATCTAGGAGAATCCTGAAAAGGAAAAAAGTGGGAGGATTTACCAAGGTAGAAGTTTAAACTAACTGTATTAAGATGGGCTAAGATTAGCACGATGATAGACAAAGGGACTCTTGCACCCCTTCCTAGGTGGCTTGTTTTTTTATGCTCTGAGAAAGAATTTTATGTTAAAATTTTTATTTGCTAATTTGTTGCTTTTATATGGAGTTGCAGGTGTTGACCTGGCATACAGCTGCTATTCAAATTCACTTATGAACCCTAGTAATTTTTCTGTAAGTTATTTTAGATATTCTACAAGCACTATTATGTCATCTGCAAAAATGACAGTTTAATTCCTTCTTTCCATGCCTTGTACATCTCAATTGCTTTTCTTGCCTATTACCCTGGACAGGACTCCAGGGCAATGTTGAAGAGCAGCGGCAACATCATCCCTGTCTCATTTCTAATTTCAGGGCAAACACTTGATTAATCATCATTAAGGATGATGTTGGCAGTGGATTTGTTATAGATACCATTTACCTATTTCTGGATATTTGTGTTAGTTTCCTCTTGATACATAACAAATTCACAGAAACGTAATAGCTTAAAATAACACCTATTTATTAACTCACAGTTCTGTAGGTCAGGAGTTATTGGGTTTTCTGCTCAGGTTATCACAAGGTTGAAATCAAGGTGTCAGCCAAGCGAACTTTCATCTGGAGGCTCTAGAAGGAAAAAAAAAATCTGCTCTGAAACTTATTCTTGTGTTGTCAGAATCTAGTCCTTCCTGGCTGTTAGCTGGGGGCAGCTCTCAGCTCCTGGAGGCCACCTGCATTCCTTGCCATATTGTCCCCTCCATCTTTCAGCCAGCATCCGGATAGCATGCCAAATCTTTGTACTTTGAATTTCTACCTTTCCTAGTTGCTGACCTCTCAATCCAGATTTAAGGGTTCATGTGATTTGGTAAGGCTAACACAGATAACTTCCGCATTTTAGGCTCAACTGATTTGTGGCATTGATTGCATCTGCAAAATCCCTTTTCCCACCTAAAGTTCCAAAATCATGGGAGTGACTTATATTCACAGGTTCAGTTCACATTCTGGAGGAAGAGATTATAGAAGAGTGAGAATCATTTTAGCATTCTGCTTCAATTTCCTCAAGTGCGTAATATTTCCCTAATGACATAATCATACTACATTTCCTCTTTTTTTTTAAACATTGTGTGGTGAATTATATAGACTTTTTTTTTACTAGTAAGCCAAATTGACATTCCTAGAATAGACACACCTCATTTGAGATTTATTATTCTCTTTGTATCCTGATGGATTTAATTTGATAAGATACTTGGAATTTTTTTCATCTTCAAAACATAGTAATAATCTTTCCTGAGTATAATTTGTTAAGTTTGGGTATTAATATGTGCTGGCTTCATAGAATGTGTTGGGAAGCTGTTTCTTCCTTTTCTATTCCTAGAATATTTTGTACAGATTAGTGATATTCTTTTATGATTTTTAAAAGACTAACCAATAAGTTCTTTTTAATAAGTATAATTTGTTTAATAGGTATATAATTGTTCAGATTTTCTACTTTTTCTTGTGCTTTTTCAAAAAAATTCATTTTATCTAATTTTTGAAATTTATTATCAATGTTTTTTATAATATCCTTATGTTATCTATGCAATGCTCATACAATCTATAGAAATGTCCATTTTTCACTCTTGATCTTAGAATCTTGTTCCTTTTTATCTTGATCAGATAAAAAATAAATTTGTTTTTTATATTCTCTATTATATTTGTTTTACATTTTATGAATTTCTCCTTTTGTTTTTTTTTTTGTTCTACTTTCATTTTAATTTTCTGTTCTTTAACTTACTGATTTGTATGCTAAGATGATCATTTTTAGGCACAAACAAAATGTTTTAAAATGAGAATCACAATCATAATCAAGTTTTAGAAGAATGACATAAATCTAAAGCCTGAATTCCTTTTGACAGATGCTTCAGTTTTACTGTGTATCCCACTCTGTGCTCTGGCCTTGCACTTGTGGACTGCTCTCCTAGGTCCAGACCCACAGGCTTCCTTGAGAAAAAGTTTAACAGGATCTCTGATTCATATGTATTCTTGATACTTCTCATCAAGTTTATTTTCATATTCTATAGATTTGTTTCCTTCAAATTAAATTTCATTCCCATTACCATAACTCCAACTTTGAATTTTTCATTCTACACAAATTCCTTCTGATTCAGCAAATTTTATTCCTTCTCTTGATCATATAATTAACTAATCTTCCTCAAACACCACTTTTATGTTACATATTTGACTAAAACAATAAAATTAATCTATGCTTATTCTTGTTTCAATTAGTTTTTGCTTTTTTTCATTCCTAATATAAATTTTCCTTATTAAGCTACTGATGTCTATTTCTTTAGTAGGATCATTTCTAACTACTCCATCCCTGTGCTCCATCTTACTTGCTTTTCTTTGTGAACAGAGAGTGTTTATTTTAGTTTCCTTTTAGAGTCAAGTAAAAACTAAACACATAATTTGTTTGACAACAAAATATATTTATTGATTACATTTTAAAAATCACTGCATTCGTTAGTTAAGCTGTCATGAGAACAATCGGGATAATATAATTTCTAATTTAAAAGTCAAAACTTGCAGATATGGTTTGGCTTTGGAAGAAAACCTTAGAGAAACTGCAAACTTTTTAGGACTTCAGAAAGTTCTGGAGCTTCACTATAAGCAAATCATTTTAGGTTTAGAGTCATCTTATGGTGATGGAGTGGAAAAATATGTATAAAAAGTTAGGTTTTCATGCCTTCTCCATTTTACCTTCTTATAGAATCAGACACTCCAAGGAAGGAGCAATTAGTTATCACAAAAATTCAAACTGACAATTGACTACACTCTTTCCAGAGACAAGATTAAAAGGCATCGAGAGAGTCTCTCCCTTATTTTAGATGAAAAGGAAAATATGACTTTGGTCCTTATTCAGAATTATACCACTTTCTATAAGAACAGTATGAATACCCTGCGCTATGGGCTTTCCTTTCTTCTCTTTTGAAGCCAAAAGAAGAAAATAAATGTCTTCCCATTTAGGAATAATCTAAATATGGAAGACTCAAATATTACCTTGATTTAAGTATCTGTGTTATATTTACTGACAACTGGATTGTTAATTTAATTTTTAAAAGATTAAAAAAAATAGATGAAAAAAATCTAAAGTTGTTTAGTGGTATTATGTTTGGACTGTTTGGTAATCTTAATATTAATTTTAAAAGGTGTCTTTTTTTCCATGAGAAAAAAGAGTGGCTGTTTTTAACACTAGCAAATATTCACATATTTTTATTGGCAGATAGTTGAATGTTTTCCCACTTCAATATGCCTAATGAATGCATTGTATATAAAATAGATTTTGAAGTGAAGTGTGAGGAATAATTGATTATTAAATGCCTAAGGATGAAGAGGCAAAAAACGGTATATTCCTAAAACGTGAGGGAAGCTTGCATATGAAATGTGAAAAACTGGGGGCTGTGAGTTAGGATATCTGGATTAAAGAGGCAATGTAACATTATACAATGAGCAATGATTTTGAAAGCACACACACCATATACAGGCTAATTGAGGTTAGGAAAGTCAATTAAAAACCGGATCTCAGTTTTTTCATCTGGAAAATGGTGATACTATTATTCAACCCATAGTGTAGATGTTATTTTAATAATCAGGGTTTATTTTATTTTTTTCCTCAGTTCCACAGCTTGATCAATAGATTATAGAGGTTTCAGTGTATAGACATACTAAATGGAACCATAGAAAGTTAAGGAAGTCCTTTGGCTTGAAAATGACCAAAAGTAAATAAAGTAGTCAGGGAGTAAATACCAAGCAGAGACTGAGGCAGACTGGACAAAGAAAGTTTAAGTGAGGCAACTGCGCTAAGAGAAATAATAGAGCAGGAGTCCGAATAGACCGGAATGCAGGGGAAATACATGTTAGGCAAAATTTTTACCAAGGAAGAGAATAAACGATTAAATGAATGCGTGAATGATGGAAAGCAGACGGCACCCAAGGAAACAAGGTAATAGTTAGTGAAAAATAATTCTATTAATTCCTACTACTATTTGAATTTGATGAGGCAAATTAGGATTTTCATGGGCCACTCCCATTAGAATTACTCTCTGTCTCCTTCTCAAGTCAATGTTGTTATATCGGGTATTTGATTAGTCCATCTGCATACTCTTCACTTATTTTATGTGTTCATTTACTCTGTAAATATTTTAAATATCTATTTTATGTTGTGTATTGTAGCCTTAAAAGAGATAATAATCTTGACCTCATTAAGGGGTGTCAGTCAATAAACATAATCAATATATGAAGCTTTTATGCATGTTGGAAAGTGATTTGATTTGGTCTTTGGAGAAGAATAAACCAAGGATGTATCAAAGGAGCTTAAGCTATAAATAGTTTAGTCAAGGACCACCTCACTAAGGGGGTAAACAATTATTTAAGTACTTGTAGGAGTTAGTCATGCAGATATATAGAAAAGGATTCCAGAAAGAGAGATTAAGAAAATAGGTAGAGGACCCCAGGACTGGGCTCTAAAATCAAAAACCATAAAAACTACTAGAAGAAAACACAGACAGTACACTTTTTAACATTGGTCTTAGCAACATTTTTGGGGGTATGGCTCTTTAAACAAAGGAAACAGAAGCAAAAATAAAATAAATGAACTACATTGAACTAAAAATCTTTTTCACAGCAAAAGAAACCATCAACAAAACAAAAACCAGTCTACTGAGTGGGAGAAAATATTTGCAAATGATATATCCAATAAAGGGTTTATATTCAAAATACACACAAAGCTCATAGAATTAACATTAAAAAAAGAAACCTATTAAAAAATGAGCAGAGGCTGTGCATACACATTTTCCAAAGAAGACATACGGATGACCAACAGGCCCATGAAAAGATGCTCAGCATTACTAATCATCAAGGAAATGGCAAATCAAAACCACAATGAGATACCACCTCACATCTATCAGAATGGCTATCATCAAAAGACAACAAGTAACAGTGTTGTCTAGAATGTGGAGAATAGGAAACACTTGTGCACTGCTGGTGAGATTATAAATTGATGCAGCTACTATGGAAAACAGTATGGAGTTTTTTCAAAAAATTAAAAGTAGGACTGCCATATGATCCTGGAATTTTACTTCTGGTTTTTACCTGAAGAGAACAAAAACACTTATTTGAAAAAATACATGTGCTTTAATGTTCATTGTAATATTATTTACAATAGCAAAGTTATGGAAGCAATGTAAGTGTCCATTGACAGACAAACAGCTAATAAAGATATGGTATACATATTCAATGGACTATTACTCAGCCATAAAAAATCTTGCCATTTTTGACAACATGGATGGATCTAGAGGGTATTATGTTAAGTGAAATAAATCAGACAGAGAAGACAAATACAGCATGACTTCTCTTATGTCTGGAATCTAAAAAACAAAACAACATATACAACAAAACAAAAACAAACTCATAGATACAGGGAACAAATGGGTGGTTGCCAGAAGGAGGACAGCGTCAGAGTGGGCAAAATAAATGTAGAGCATTAAAAGGTACAAACCTGTAGTTATAAAATAAATAAACTATGAGGATGTAATATACAGCATAAGGAATATGGTCAATAATCTTGTAATGACTTTGTATGAGAACAGATGGTTGCTAGACTTATTGAGGTGATCATTTCATAATGTATGCAAATGTCAAATCATTATGTAGTACACCTGAAACTAACATAATGTTATATGTCAACTATATTTCAATTTAAAAAAAGAAATTAGGTAGAATGAGATAAGGTCAGAAAAATACTAAGAGAGTAAATAGTGTAGAATCTTATAGGCCATTGTAAGGACTTTGCCATTTATTTTCAGTGAGATAAAACATTGTAGGATTATGAGCAGAGGAGAGCATGATATAATAAATGTTTTAAAAAGATTAGTTTCATTGCTGGGTTAAAAATAGATTCCAGATGGAGGAAAGGACAGAAACAGAGAAACAATTTAAAAGACTATTGCAATAATCCAGGGAAGAGATAATGTGGTTTGGTCCAAAGTTACAGCAGTGAAGTACTGACAAGGGATCAGAATATATTCTGAATATGAAACCCACAAGATTTCTTGACAGATTTGATGTCATATGTGAGAATAAGTTGAATCAGTGATGACTCTTAGGTGTTTTATGTTTTGTTTTGTTTTGTTTTGCCTAAGGAGCAGGAAGACTAGAGTTGATAAGGGTTTAGTTTTGGAGATACTAAATCTGAGATTCAATTTGAGATGTAAATTAAATACCCAATGATGATATTGAGTTAGCAGTGGAATAAACAAGCCTGGGGTTTTGGGTAGTGATCTGGGATACAGATATGAATTAGGGCATTATAAGTTTTAGATAATATCATCAAAGGAGTGAGTATAAATAGAGAAGAGATCTGAGGACTGAGCCATGGGGCATGTTAGTGTTAAGAGGTTGAAAGGAAAGTAAAAACCAGCAAACGAGACAGGAAGGCTTATCAGTGAGGTTAACGTAAGAGGGAAACCAAGCAGTTGTGGTTTCCTGGAATTCAAATGAAAAATGAGTTTCCAGGAGTAGAAAGTGATCAATTCTGCCACTGCAGTTGGGGTATGTAACATGAGAACTGAGAATTGACCAGTAGATTTAGAAAACTGGAGTCATAAGTGATCTCAACAAAGCAGCTTCAATGGAGTTTTGTAGGCAAGAGTCTGATTGCAGTAGGGTTGCACTTTTAAAAGTTTGGCCTGCCTTCCTATCTTTAGAGTTTTAGATAAATTTTAAGTAAGGTAAGGGAGAGGCTACAGTGAGAAATATTTGTTTATTTCCTTTCAAAGCTATTATGATAAAGGGATGATATCTTGCTGTCATTTCGTGTCCCCGAATGCAGTTTTCAAATAGTTATCTATTACTACCGCAGGTTTTTGAGGGAAATATGTAAATGTGATACTTTAGGAAAAATAAAATCTGTTTATTATGATAAGAATGCTACTTCATTTCTGTTTATTTGTTTGTTTGTTTTTTGACTCCATCTTCAATAGAATCTCTTGATGATCTAGGGAGGAAGCTTGGAGGTATAAGCAAAATACTTGCCTTGTGCTAAGTAAACTATTTTTCAAATGTAAGGAAAGCAGCCTCTTTGACATTCTGTAATTGGTTTAATGTAAATGGTGACAGTAGGTAATACTAGGAAAAGCATACAAAGGAAAAACTGATGCAAATTGAGTTTCTTCCTAAGGCAATAGAAGTCCATGTAAATGTATTTATCCTGTTGCCCACCCAGATTCTTATCAAGTTATGTTAGGGTTTCATGGGAAGTGGGACGGAGGAAGATTTTTTTGTTGAAATGATAAAGATCCAAGACCCCATCTGATTGCATCAAACCACTAAGGAGCTAGAACTTCTAGAATATTGACCCTAAAGTCCAAAATTTCAAAAGACTGGATCCCATGAAAAAATGTCAGAGCACATCTCTGTGGAAGCATGAGGTTTTAACTGACACTTAAGCTTCAGTTTAATTCAGTAAATGTCCTTGATGATGATTCTCCATATCAGTCTCACTAACTCTCGGGGCCTGAAACGGGGATTCAGGATGATGGCTAGTCTAGAGGTGACTAACTTCTCCAGTGTCCAACAAATGTGTATGAATCAAGGAAAACTTATTAATACTGTTTACCTATAGTTCAGGGTTAGCCCTGTTCCCTTCTTTCACTTTCTATCATTTGAAGTCCCTCCACACCCCTTCCCTGGTCCAGATCTGGTGTTCTCTCAGGGTTCACTCAGCCTCAGATTGCTTCATTTCTCAGTACTTTTCTCCGTCCTGAAGGCCCAACAGACTCACAGCCATCCCCCCTCTGTTCCCCCACTTCCCCAAATGCTAACCTCATATAGCTTCTTTATAATTCTCTAATAGGTACAAATACACTTAGAATTCTGGTTCCTCTTCTTAAAGGACCAATTAGGGAGTAGATGTCCTTAGTTTTTGTTTGCGGATTTTCTAACTTGTACTAAGAGGTTGACAGACTAAGTTAGCCATAAGAATAACCACAGACGTAGTCAGCTTTATGCTACAGTCGTTACTAAAAACCGGGCACAGGCAATCTTCTGATAAATTGAAAAACATTTTCTATGAATACATATTGTCAAGTTTTGATCTGATTAGAATGACTGTGCTATTTTGGCAAAATTTGCCAGTAAAATATTAACAGAGGCATTCAATTCACTGAATTACAGAACCTTAGTGATGTAAGGTTCTTTATGTGTCATCACCGTTGAGGAAAAATACGGGTCAGAGATGTAAATGACTTGAGGAAGTTTCCTTAACCAGTTCTGACATCTTTCAATAGTTGGTTCAGTATTCTTTCGCGTGGCTCAGGTATGCAGGCTCTTGCCCAGGCTTATAGAAATAGAAGTACTTTACCTCACTGGAGGAATGCTTAACATTTTAAAACATTTAATTCATTTCATTAGAATCAGTTTTAATCATTTTTCTTCCAGGTCAAATACCTTTCCTGGGCATCTTTTTATGTATTGTCAGTATAAGTGATGACCTTACTGTAGAAACGTAGTGCCAGGCAGTTGCAAGAACTTAAGGATGTGCTATTTCTTTCATACTGTAAGACGGAAGCTAAGTTGACCTAGCAAAACTTCTCTAGTTTTAGCAAATAAGAGCTTTCATTTTCTCCTCTGTGCCTGCTTGAATTACAAATGGTTCCTTGAAGCATCTGTTTTCACTAAATTTGACAGCCAGGAAGGAAGGTTCACAATTTCAGCAGCTGTTATTTGTTTTCTTCCTTTACTGAGATGAGCAGCAAGACCACAGTGTCTAGAGATTTGTTTGATTACTCAGCAGGACAGTAGAAGCTAAAGCAGAAAGATGATAGAAAGTATGAGAAGGGAGGGGGAGGCACAACATGAGCGAACATCAGAAAAGGATGGTTTGATAAGCAGGATCCCAAAATAAAGTTTACTGTAATGACATGGTGACCAGAGAGATTACTGATGCACAGAGCTAAAATCAAGGACTGATTCAAGCATGTATATTACCGTATATAGTATACAAACTGAGTTCTAGAAACCATTCTTTCCAAAGCAGATTTTTACCTTATTGGACCTGAGGTTGACAAACATTCTGAACTTGTTGTACCTTTTTTTTTTAAACAACTATTAATAAATTCCAAGCAGGACAGTGTTTTTTTTTTTTTTTCCAAATGGCTTCAAAACAGCATATTTACTTGGCTTAACAAGTGATTGAGAGACAAGTTTGGAATCCAGGATGTGAAGAACCAGTCCAGAGGCAGAGAAAAGCGTATGGAGCTGAGTTGAGCAGAAGACTTAGAAAAGATGCAGAGAAAAGCAGGGTACCAAAGTCAGCATCAAGAAAATGAAAGCAGGTAAGTCTGCTAGAAAAAATAGAAACCCAAACTGCTCAGCGTTCTCAGAGGAAAACACATGGATAACATTCAGTAAAGTGTGAGGGACTAATGGCCTTCTCCTCAGGAGCAGAGCGCCTGAGCATGGAATCACAGAATTTGTTTCTAGGCAGCAACCCAACTCGTGAGACAGGGATAAGCAGTCTATCTCTGTGCGGATTAGAAGAGAAATTTAAAGAGTGCAAGACAGGGAAAGAAGGTCCAATAATCCAAATGGAAAAATTGTGAGAAAGACAGTCTCTCCTGAAGATGTAACAGAGAATGTTGAGACATTTTCATAAGCAACAACATTATTAAAATTATAGTTAATATAAAGAACCCTATTTTCAAACAACTATAAAAAAAACAACTGATGATTGTCTGCCAATTGCAGAAGTAGAAAATGTTGAACCAGAGTTTAAAGGAAATGGAAAGGTAACTTTTTCTCATCAACTAACATTGTGAAGATGCTAAAACAAAGCATATTCTGCGTGATCCTTTTAAGTGGAAATTTAATTTTAGCTAAGTGGATTTTTTTCAACTATCTTTTTATTCAACCTTTAAAACAAAGTATTTTCTTTTAAAAAAAGAAATCTCTATTTTATCTTCAGTGCGGGTCACAGTGACCTTAAATGATTTATTCTTTGGAGAACAAAAGAGTGCTTAATGCCATGTATGGATATTTGTAGAAGTTTGCTAATGTTTTATAGGAGGCTTGATAACAGAATTCTTAAGATTGGAAGCAGTTTTAAAATTGAGTTTTTGCTAATGAGAACAGTGCTGTGCACATTTTGATGGGCAGAGAAACATGGCCTGAGCTTTATCAGACTTTTCAATGTTTGCTTGACATAATTCAATTTATTGGTAAATTAGATTGATAAGCTTAGAGAAACACTTTCCTTTCCCCTTTAAATTTTGATTATTTTGATTAAATATATTGTTCAAAGACCATCCTGATTTTATAGGAGTACAAATAAAATAGAGGTGATGTTTTTAATTAGTGAAAAAGTAAGAGAAGTGTAATGCTGACAAAATAAATAGGTGAACAGAAATTCTAATAGAGTTTATGTTGTGGGGACAGTTATGTTTCAATTCAGAGAGATTTGTTTCAAGACAGAACGATGGATGTTGGTTTACTAATATAACACGTCAAAATCTATGTAGGGTTACTTGGTACCTAGGAAATACTTGACGTCAAGTTTTGGGAAAGGTATGTCCTACCCAGTGGCAGATATAAATTTTTTTTTTAATAAATTTTGTAAAATTTCAGCTGATGGAGCAACTTCCAGGAAAGAGAAATTCAATGAGTTTATGGTCATTTCAAAATAAATTTTCAGATATACTTGTATTTGAAGGATATACAAGAACAACTTGAGTGGTTATTTCTGATAATAAGATTATAGGTGATTCTTTTCTTTGTGTTACTCTTTATTTCTATTTTTTCTATACTGTTCTTGCATTGTTTTTGTATTAAAAGTGTAACATTACATTTTTTCCTAAACTGATCACCTATTTGGTCCATCTAAACCTGAAAAACTAGAGTCGCTATTGAATCACAGTAACTCAAAATTCACTGGTTAAACTTTCAGTATGGTGTTAGTTATATTAGTTTAGTTTACACTAAGATAACAAATAATCTTAAAATTTCAGTGGCTTAAAACAGGAAATGTTTATTTCCCAAGGATAAGGCCTTATTCACTATTGTACCTAAAATGATGGCACACAGTAGCATCTCAATAAACTTGTGTTGAATAAATAAAACACATACATGTGTTCCTCCATTCCCTGTCCCACCCCCAGATTGCCCTCCTCCAGTTGATTGGCTCAGGCTTCCAGGATGCTTAGATATTACTCCACATAAACACACCACTCTGTTCCCTGTGACCTGGGAGAACCATGGAGAATTGTGTACTGGTTCTGTAACTTTTCCTCCTAGAAGTAGCACATATGACCTCTGCTTACATATCATTGCTCAAAATTAGTGGCAGGATATAACTCAAAGAGCAAGTGCCTGGAAGGAGACGAGAACAAGAATTCCTGTGGGGACATTAGTCATTTTCACCACAATTAACCTTTGTAAATTAAAAAAAAAATATGATCAAAGGAGCATCAGTGCTAAAGTTTAGTGGCTCAATGAGAAATTAAAAATTAATGTAACTTGGCCACTTGTAGCAATAGGGCATATATAACCAGCCAATAATTGTATAAATAACAAAGGTGATTCATTCATCAAGAAAGTTCAATGTTATATTGAAGAATTATAAATAAAAACCAATTAGTTAGGAATTCCTGTGTAAATAAGAGGAATGGTTGCTTCAGAACTTTCTAAGATTAACTCAAGTTCATTTATAATGTGGACAATGGCAATTCTATTTTACCTCTGAATTTACAGAAAAGTGCTCCTTTAAAAGGTATCAGTTGTCCTGGGCCTGACGAAGTCATGCCTCCAGGTGAGGAAAAAACTGCAGGATGCTACGCTGACTGTTCCTTCAGTCTGTAATAGTAGGTCCCTGCAGTGGAAGTGACAGAAGATTGGAGTAAACAGGTGTACATCAAGTATCCTGACAGACCTCACCAAGCCTTTGCCTGTCGGGGAAGATCTGCTAAATTTATATGTCTTAGTTTGCCAGTGAATATATGACTAGATATTTTTCTGAAACCACAGTGGAAGTCTGAGATTTGTGGAATATTGGAGAATATTCTAAACTTGAAGAAGAGATAAATTTCCCCTACATTTCAACTTGTTTTCAATGTGATCCTGCTGTGATTTCCACTTTACTACCATATTGTTAGATATTTACTAACATGCCTATATATAATATATTCTGCAATCACATAATCATTATGTCTTATACAAATGGAAATGGAAAATAAAGCAGCAGGATACCTTAATATAGGAGCAAGAATTAGTGTTTGTAAAGAACAGTAGAGAGTTCTAGAAACTCTCTCCAGCTGAAACTGCTTAAAATCACTTAGAAACATGCACATACCCCCACACCACCACCACTTCTATATGCGTCACAAAATTCTATAAGTCTTCATCAAGAAAAGAAATCTAGGTATCCTATATGGAATATAATTAATCAATACTAAAAACATTTTTATTTTTTGTGTTATAATAGTTCAGAGAATTTGTATTATATGTGTGCCTCTCCTATGAATTTAAATTGTAAGAAAATTTGTTACTTGTTTTATATTTCATTTTTGGGTGGCCACTGTATTTGTCATAAATCTTAAGGCCGTAGAATATTGGTGCTAGAAGAATCCACTGTCTACATGTTGAAAAACAGAAGATTAATATCAAGAGAATTGAATGGATCCCTTTAAAAGAAAGACAAGTAATTCTACATATAAAATAGATAAACAACAAGTTTCTTATGTATAGCACAGGGAACTATATTCAATATCTTATAGTAACCTATAATAAAAAAGAATATGAAAAAGAATATATGTATGTATACGTATGACTGGAACATTATGCTGTACACCAGAAACTGACACAACATTGTAAACTGACTATATTCTATTAAAAAAGTATTCTATCTGAATAGTGTAATGACCTATACAATATATTCTTAATTTTGATTGATTATTAACTGGTGACTTATGGCTTGTAATATGTAAAGATATAAGTCATTTACTTAAAGTTTGGGATTTTAAAATACCCAACTGGGAGTAAGGAAGTTTTATATATTTATTTTTTTAAGAAAATTTAAAGTTGGTAACTAAGCACTTAGAAGATGAGTAATGTGGGGCTGAGAACATATAAACCAATGTGCTTCTTTTTCTTTATCTCTAAGTCTATTTTGTTGTATATTAAAATATCCACACACAATAAATAAATAAATAAATAAATAAATAAATAAATAAATAAATAAATAAATAAATAAATAAAATAGCCACACAAGCATATTCAAGTTTGGTGTTTTTATAATATTTGCATTGCCTTTTACTATTTACCTGTCTTATGTTTAAAGACATATAGTTATTATGCTCTTAGAAACACCATATAGTTATATTTTGTTTTTTATCAGCTGTCCATTAACTAGTGGTTTAGAGCATTTACTTTTTTTTTCCCGAAAGATGACACATTTAATCAAGGTAATTATATTGGTGACCATTTGAAAATACATTTAAAAAAATGGCTTGGCCAACCAGATGGTATTTCCATACAAATAGCTGGATCTTTAAGAAATACCCTTTACAAAGTAAACTTGAGGTTGGATCCCAGCAGGAGTAGATCATCTTCCTTATTATTTTTTTTTTTTGACTATTTACATTTAATGTAACTATTGATATACTGGATTGTTTTTCATTGTCCAATCTATCCTTTACTCCTTTGTTTATCCTTTTCTGCTCCTTTTAAAAATTTGCAATTGAAGAATTATTTTATCACTTCTATTATCTTTTTATTTGTGCCTCCTTCTGATAGTTTCTCTAGAGATTACAGAATACATTTTAATTTATGACAATCTGCTTCAAAAATTGTCCAAATCTAACAAAGAATGACAGAATGTTAAAAATATATCTATCTATCTCTGATTACTGTCATGTATTATGCTTCTACATGTTCAATAAACCCACAGTATGCTATTATTATTTTTATTAATTTTATTTTAAATAGTCAATAAACTTTAAAACAGCTTAAGTAAAATAATATCCAATAAATAACTTAAAATATGAATATATTTAAAAGTATTCCATATGTTTTCTAACCTTTATTGTTTATGAAAAGTCAGCCATTATTCTTAGTGCTACAGACTCATATGTTATTAATTCACCTCAGTCCCATCATCAGCTTTTAGATTGTTTCTTTATGCTTGATTTTCAGCACGTTAACAATGGTATGCATAGATGTGATTTTCTTTCTATTCTTAAATGCAATTTTATTCTGCATAGGGTTCACTAAAGTTCTTAGAAGTGTGGGTTGATGTCTTCCACCAATTTTAGAAAATTATCTCTTCAAGTTTTTCCTGTTTTATTCTCTTTCCTCTCTCCTTTTATGACTAAAATTACACATATGTTCTATCGTTTGATATTGTCCCACAGATCTTGAATACTCTATTTCGTTTTTTTCACACTTTTTTGTTTTATATTTTTCAGTTTGGATCATTTCTGTTGGGCCATCCTCAGTTCACACATTAGTTTGTCATCCATGTCTAGTCAGCTAATCCATAAAATAAATTCTTAATTTCTTATATTGCATTTTTAATTTATAGCATGCTATAATTTGAGTCTTTTTAATAGATTTGTTCTTGCCATTGAAAATTCCTATCTATTCTCAGATATTTTCCATTTTTCCTCCACTGTCATCACAGTTATTTTCTTTTTTTAAATTGAAGTATAGTTGCTGTACAATATTATATGTTACAATATTACATAAGTTCACAATTTTTAAAGATTATACTCTATTTATAGTTATTATAAAATATTGGCTATATTCCATGTGTTTTCCAATATATCCTTGTAGCTTATTTTATACTTAATAGTTTGTATTTCTCACTCCCCACTTCCCTGTCCCCACAGGTAACCACTAGTTTGTTCTCTGTATCTGTGAATCTACTTTTTTGTTATATTCACTAATTTGTTGTATATTTTAGATTCCACATGTAAGTGACATTGTACGGTACTTATCTTTCTCTGTCCGACTTATTTCACTTAGCAAAGTGCCCTCCAAGTCCTTCATCATAGTCATTTTCCAAGTCCCTTCTGGCTCTTTGTACATCTGGCCCATCTCCTAGTTTAGTTTTTTTGATGGTTTGCTTTCTTGAGTCACATTTCTTTTCCATGTGTCCTATAACATTTGATTGTATTTTAAATATTAAGTGTAAAAAGACAAATAGATTGAAATAAGTTATATTTTCTCCTAGAAAAGGGTACATCTTTCTCTCTTTCTCTCAGGCCTCTAGGGTGAGGAAGAGAATCTTATTCTGTAATTAGCCAGGTCTGGCTTTTGTTATTTATTTAACACGAATCACTCACTACTGTATTCAAGTCATTTTACCATTGGATTAAGATCTTAGGACTTGGGAGTTGAGTCTGGGAAGACATATAAAAATCTCTTTATGCTTTATACTTTATAGCCCAGCTACAAGCATTCAGGATCGTGGGAGTTCCTACTCTGCCTTCCAGTCTGGCTGCCAGTTTTGGGGGCTGGAGGCCGGTGAGGAGTTCTCTGTGCTCTCTGGATCCGCCACGATGGTCCGTCTCTCGGAAGATCTCTTCACCTCTGCTGCCCTTTCCTCAGACTTGGAGTGGAGATAGGCTAAAGCAAGGGCCTCGGATGCCTCAGAGAGCTTTTTCTATGGTCTCTTGCTCTGCACACAGATCTCTTCAAGTTCGATACACTGATGCCTCAAGGGGCTCTCTCTAAGTGATCTATCCACTAGTACTCAGTGAGAGCCTAGAAAGCTTCAGATGGTTAAAATCAGATCCTTGCCCCACCCTTAGTCCTTAACATCCCAGCCTCCGTTCACAGCATCTCTCTGTCCTGCTCTGCTGTCACGCTGCTGCAAGAAAACTTAGTAATAGCTCACGGGAAAGAGTTGGAATGGTGGGTGTAGACTGTCTTTGCTGATGAAGTTTCTTAGAATTTTAAAACATCACATGGCCTTTAGAAATTCTCATTTTTTCTTACCCTCATTTATGATAATTTTCTCTTCCTCTCATTGCTTCACCACGGATGAAGGTGAGCAGGTCTTTTCTAGCGGGGGAATTATAACATTTTGAATTTTAGTTCATTCAGGTTTCTTTTTCCTCAACTTCCCGTTGGATTTTAATAAAATTATATGTTTCTATTTTATCTGACTTTGTTAAGTTGGAATTAACACTCTTGGCAACGATTTCTATATCCTAAACTGAAAGTGAAATTTAATCTAACTCTTTAAAATCTGTGTTTATCATTATTGTCTCTCTTTATTGTACTAATTTATTAGGTTGTGAAGTTAATCTCACAATGAGGTGACTGCATATTTCTGTGTCCTATTTTTTTTTTAATTTTAAAAAATGTCAAAAAAGTTGCTGCATGATATATGCCTAGAAATGGACACACGTGTACACCTAATATTTTAATAAGTATTGAACACATAAAGCACTCTCCATCATTTAGTTATAACAGACTCTATTGGCAAAAAAAAAAAAAAAAGAAATGAAAGAACTAAGTGATTAAATTTAGAAGGCTATTTAAATGGTCTTACACTGAATTTCTATCTAAATTTCTCCTACTTTGGTATAAAATCCACGAATACTTACCTTAATTAATTATTGATTTATGATGATTTCTTCTCACTTGGTCTTCAAACATCTATTATTATAACACAATTCTCAATTAGAAAATGCCATGTACTTTTTTCTTTTCCAGAGCATTTATTATCTTGTTCTAAGTGAAAATTACTATTTGATCTGACACAGATGAACCCTTGTAGCTAGCAATCCTTCACCTAATATTTTCTAAGACAGACATGAGTCTTAACCCCTCCAGAGATTTTTCTATTTCTTTTGCTTTCTGCTAAGTGACCCAAACAATCAATTCTTTCCTTATTTCACAATATTTTTTATTTACTGAGGATCTCTCTTTTTGTCCTGGCATTTCTCCATATACTGTCATCTCACTAGCTAACAATCTGTCAAGAACAGCATTTTTCCAGTTTGTTGAAGTTACTACCTTCATGAAACGAGTTCCGAAGAGTAACTGATTTTATTTCACAGTAATACAACGTGGAGGGAGGGTTGTTTTTGGATTCTCTTGGTGGCCTAGAAGTAAAACTTATCTACTTAATTAATTTTTAAAACTGATGGAATTGAACCATGACTCTAATTATAATTCATATTCAAAAACTGTTTCACCTTTATTACGTATAACTTCTTATGTTAAAAGAATAACGTGAAAATTAGTGTCAAAGAAACATTTATTTTTGAATTCTACACCATTCTTACAAAAAGAGAGTACTAGGATGGAAGGACTCTCTGTTTCTGTCTCTCTCTCTCTTCTAAGCTAGAGACATCAATAAACTTCCTTCAGGATATTAACTATTACTCTTATTTCAAAGTCACAAATCTTGAAGCTTCTATCTCAATTTAAAACTAGATATTTTGTGATAGCAATCTAATTGTACCCAACTTTGTTTCCAGAGTCTTGGGAGCCATGTTGTTTTGGGGAGATAAACTTAACCATCAAGCTTTTCAAAATCATACCCATTGGCTCATAAACTATTTTACTGAACAAATAGCCCTGAAATCCTCACAAACATAAACAACTGTATCTGCACTTTACATTCTATTCTGAACATTTCAAATCTCCAAGCTTGTAAGCCTTTAGGTTTTTGTTCCAAAGGGATCATAAAATTGCATATTGTAGGGAGAGAGGAAAGGCGTAGGTAATTTCTGCAGCAGGACAGTTGATAGCATTATTTTCATGACATTACTTTAGAGAGAGGGAAGAGGGCTGGCCATTGCATATTGAATGATTTGAAAATGCAGAACTAAGAGATGAATAGAAAGCAAAGGCTGCCTGCAAATTCTCTGAAGTAGCTCACAGCAACAGAACATAATGATGTCTATGCCAACTTAGTTGTACCCCCAAGCAAGAAAGGTTTATTAATACTACTGTATGAGTTTCCTCAGGTATCTGCATATGCAATGTATTTTAACAATAAAAAAGCGCCTCAGCCCTGGTGTATTTGGTTCACACCTTCCATACGAGTACTAATGTGCTCTCTTCTTTAAGCATAGTTTGTTTCAAATAGAGATCTTGTATTTGGTAAATGCCCAGAAGTGGATGTCATTGTTCAAAGTGTTTAAAAATATGTGGCTGGATAATATTTTAAAATATAAACTTGCATGCTTTTATTCTCTCTATATTTTGACATTTTCCCCCTCAGGAAAGATATGTGACAGGGTCTTGAGAATACAAGAAGCAAGTCCAAAAGTATTGGTTAAAACCCTGAAATTGTTACTACTCTCCTATACATAAAACACATGCCATCCTCAAAATCTAAGCTCTTAGTAAAAATTTTATGGCTGATTGAGAAGACAGAAGTGACATAGGATGTGTGGAAGAATTTAGCATGAACACTCAGAGAGCCCCAACCCCACCTTTGACCTATGCCTTTTCTCTGCCTTGGTACTGCTTAGGATTCTAAATCTCTGGTAAGTCCCAAGAAAGGGAAAGAAAGATCAAGAATGACTATGATTGCAGTCCTATGGATTGTGTGGTCAGATGTAAAATGGGTTACTGAAAAGAAATAATTGTTTCTCATATACCTGACTTTATTGAATAAGATTCAAAAATTCTGTGCATAATTGGGTGCATGATACACCAAATGAGTTGCTCAAAGAATTAATTTCTGATCACAGTGCTTTTGTTGTTTCAGTGAAATAAGTCCTTACTGTGCTTCAGGCAATTAAGTGGTCATTACCTTCAGATGCTGACTTGGGCTTCAGTATTGAGCCAGCTTCCCTTTCAATAATCCAATCTTCTCAAAGTAGAAAGAACATTGAGAAATAAATGCTTTCAAACTGAGTCATGCTTCAAAGTGTCCTATTGTCTATGTGCAACTATAACTGCATAAGTTTCATATGAGTGACAGACCAAATCAATCTATTAATTGTTTGACCAGTCTTGGAAATAGCTATATATGGCACTTTAAATTTTGAATAGGCTTTCCCTATATATTCATGAGTTTGTGAAGGTAAAAAGATTGGGAGAAGGGGAGGAGGTCCACATTCAAAGAAGTGTCAGTCAAGGACAATGCTAAAGAGGTGAAGCATCTCTTAAATTTAATATACTCGTTTCCCTAATCAGTTTCCCGAAGCTCCTTTTATATCCCTGAGAAGGGAAAAATTGGATTTCATTGTCATGTGTACGCTGGTGGTTTTGATATTTAATCTTTTCCTTATACAACTATCAATCCCATAATTCTCTCATTATACTTTATGGGTAGCTTTTCAAATTTTGTAACTTAGAAGTATATTTATGTGTAAAATTTTTATACGTAAAAACAACTTTCTTCATATATAAGGGACTTTATATATGTAAATAACTCTCTCTTTATATACGTATATATAGATATAGGAATTTCATCTACTTTGGTACAAATTGACCACAAATATTATCTTTATGTATCAGGGTGTTTAAAAAGCACAATTTTATATTTCAGTAATGGTGAAATCTTAAATGAGTCACCTTAGACTTAGAAATCTGAATCTCAGACTTATCTCTGTATGATTAGCTAATACAGATATAGCACTTGAAAAGTAACTTTAAGACCTGTTAAATGTTATCTAAATGTTTACTATGATCATTTTATTATTTTTTACCTTTGTATTTTGAAATAAGTTTAGGTTCACAAAAGACTTGCAAAAGTAGTTCACAGGATTTTCATGCACCATTTACCAAACTCCCCCTAATGTTTACATCTTAAAAACTGGGATAGAAGTATTGAAACCAAGAGCGATACTATCACCAGTGGAAAAGCAATGACATTTGGTGCTAAAGCAAAGCGCAAGTCATCTCATCCCTGCTCACTGACTATGTAACTGTACAAATATCTTTGCTCTATTGTAGGTCCAAGTCCCTCATCTTCAGATTAGAAACTGGAGTGCCACTTCTTTATTTTCCTGGGCCTAAAATAGATAATAGGGACAAAGCAATAAGCTCTTCAGAGAACCATCATCATGAATGACCCTGTTTTCTAAAAGTTAGGTAAAGGACGGTAGGAGAAGCCAGACATAATTGAATAGCTCCTATTTAGCTTTTTGTAACTACATATTAGGCTATTTTAGATAATTGTGAACTGGCTGTATTTACTAACGTATGAATTGAGTACCAGTTATGGGGCAGACTGGGGATACAAAAAAGAAAACACAGACTCTTCCATCTTAATGGGACTATAGCTAGCGAACTATCAAAGGATTTCTCAAGATTGATTTGTGTGCAGAGTCAACTGTGATCTTCTAGAAGGATGATAGGTAGAGAAGGAAGTAAACCCATGTGCATTTTGCAGACATGGAAACAGTATGCAAAAAGGTAAGTGCTTTCCAATATTCACATTTTGAATGGGAAGTCTAGCTTCTTCAACAAGCATCCTACCTGGAAATTTGTTAACTTAGGCTTCTGATAAAGTTATTTTATGTACATCTAATAGCTTTGGGCTATATTTTACATCAGCAATCCTTTTAGAGAGACATTATTGAAAATAATAATCCAAGGCTTGCTTAATGTGGACTAAGGTAATAAATCAAGATGACAACAATTGAAGTGTATACTGAAATTTATTAAAATAGTACTATATACAAGATTATAGAGAAAATTTCATTAAAAGGAAATAGTAAAATTTGTTGCGAAAAATGGTGAGTGACCAACCACCATTGAATGATAGCCAACTAAGCCTGGATTGTTAAATGCATACTTAGATCTGAAAGCATTTTATGTCACATTTTAATCTCTCTGTCCTCTATGCATCTATATGTGTGTGTATGTATCTGTCTATCTACTTATCATCTAATTGGGATGGTGGATGTAAGGGAGAAGCAAATTAAGAGAGAAATTCATGTATCATTTCCTTGCAAGTTTTCTTTTTCATTGTTTGAATAATCCTCCTGAGGGTAATGCTTTTCATATTAGTCAGCTTGGGCTGCTGTAACAATACCATAGACTGAGTGGCTTAAACAACAGAAACTTACTTTTCCATAGTTCTGGAGGCCGAAAGTTCAAGTTCAGGATGTCAGCATGATTGGGTTCTGGTACGATTTCTCTTCCTGGTTTGCAAAGGACTGCCTTCTCCTTGTGTCCTCATGTGGCAGAGAGAGAAAGAGAGAGACAGAGAGATTGAGAGAGACAGAGATTGTGTGAGCAGGTGAGCCGTCTGGTGTCTCCTCTTATAAGGGCTCTAATCCCATAGTAAAGGCCCATTCTCATGACCTAATCTAAACTTAACTATCTCCAAACACCATGACACTGAGGTGTATGGCTTCAACAAATAAATTTTGGAGGGACACAATTCAACCCATGGGACTTTTCTACCTGGGCTGGATTATAAATTGTAAAACAGGTAAAGGTAAATGGTGAGACTTGAGGCTGCTATCTGTATGAGTATGATTAGGATGGGTGTATGGCAAGTTGTTATTACGAGCAGGCTATGATATTCAATACTATGTGTTATATAAGAAAAGCTTGCTTCTATAGCATGTCAAAGCAAAACAAGTTAAAGCCATGATAGGACTGAAGAAAGACCTGGCCCTTGGGTGCAATCAATTGCTGATACAACGAATCATTTAAAACATCTTAGGCAAGGGGAAATGTGATTTTAATTTGTAACTACTATCAGAATAAAAAAATAAAATTAATATTGGAATTTTAGAATTTAAGGCATAGAACACTAATGACATATTAACACAGATTAAAAAATAGCACATTGATCATCCTGCTTTCAAAAAATAAATACAAAGCTAAATTACATCTGGAAGATAGTTATAAATGGGACTCCGACAACTAAAATGAAACACAGCGATCACAGAAAGGAGACAATAAACCACAAACAACCTTGGTAACAATCAAATTTTTATAGTTATGTTATCAATTAGTGAAAGTCAACTAGTTATATTTTCAGGGTGTTTTGATAGCTTTTAACCTTATCTCCCATTTTTGAAGGTTGGAAGGAATTGGTCAAATACAATGGCAATAGTTGCTAATTTGAGTAAAACAACACACAGTTCGCTGAAGGAGAATACTCTATCCGCTGCAAGGAATCTTAGAAACTTTGTTATGTAAAAGAGTTGAAAAGGCAGCGTTACAGAATTTTCATTTTTTTGCTTTTTTTTCCTATTTCAATTAATTATCTAGGAGCACAATCGACTTAGCAGGCTTCCTTTAGAAATTTCTTCTCAACTGCACTTCACTACAAAGCAGACAGTTTAACTAGATGGTTTTATTAGGACGCAATTAACACATGGAGCCCAAAAAAGCATCTACCCCATCTTTTTATTTAGCTCAAGTGAAGAAGCATCACATAAGGCTTCCACAGCAAGGTTCTGATAGTCAGCAGAGTGATGACAGCCCATGTCCTTTGATGACAAGAAGTTGTAGTATAAAGAGACATATTTAAAATCCTTATGTCTGAATATGAATAAATTTGGTAATAGAAAAATCCCTAATCCATCCCTTTCAAAAACAGATCTAAAAAAACTTTGAGCCTTTTATCCAAAGTTTTAGGGGTAAAAATAAGGGCAAAGGACTTTGTGAGTTTTCACAAAATAATTCTCCAAATAGATTTGCATTACTAAGAATCACATTTTAGGTCCAAATGAGAATATGTTTGTGGGATACTTACTCTAATTTTGCTTTGTCTGAGGTTTGAATTTATCATTCTGAAAAATCCAGAATTTGGTATAACCAGAGATTTAAAATTAATTTGATGAGGATAAACAGGGTGGCTGTCTATGCAATTTTGTTAATGCACATATAACGCTTAGATAGTACATTCTTTATCATCTTTTTAAAAAAGCTTTCTTTGGTAAAATAAGTTCTTTGTTTATTAAAGTCATATTATTGTATTCATTCTCCATGGAGTAGCAAAAGGGAATGGAAATAAATTCAGTGGGTATCATTGATAAATTTTGGTGGAGACCACAAAAATGTGGTAGACTAAACAATGTTCACTATCCACTGATTTATGTGGAAAATTCTGACTCCCAGTTACATTATCTATTAGAAGCACTATAAAGACAGCCTCATTTGAATATTTTCCAAAACAGTTTATTCTTGAATATACAATCATTGGGTAAAATTTGTGAATTATTTGGAGCCTCTTGTCTTGTTTTTAACATTATTCTAATTTTGAGAACAGTAACTATTGAATGCTTACAATTTCCATGCTTCGTGTTATGCTGTTTATGTGGATCATTTCACTTGATCAAGCAAACCTACAGACTAGGGAATGCCATTATACCTCAGTCCAAAAATGATAAATGGGTTTAGAAAGAGTGTAACTGATGTGAGCCCAATGTTGTGTCTGATGCAGATTTCACACGCACACGCACACGCACACACACACACACACAGTGTATGTTCCGAAACATCAACTGGGCAGAAGAGAGTAACTGGTCTTCAGTGATAATCATGTGGCAGGTTATTCATCTATTATCCTCCCCCATTTTCTCCTTCAGTACTTCTCAGCTCTTCCTTCTTCACCATACCTTCCAAAGATATAAATAATCCCTCCTAAGGTATAAAGGTTACTGTAAAGGTTACTGTCAGTGCTGTCCAGTATGTGTCAATATGATAATAAATTCACAGCTATAAGGACCACGTGTTTCTTTCTTCCTGACAATGAAAAGCAAAAAGCCACAAATACTAGCCTAGTGAACATGAACCAGCGCTATGCCAACATCAGTTATTCAGTTATTCAGTCAAAAATATTAATTTGGGCTATGGATAATGGTAGACTCTAGAAATAATGCAAAGAACAGGACAAACACGCTCCCTACACTCACAGAGCCCACTACTTTTATAAAACTGGAATGAACACCTGTAATTACATGTGTAGTGTAACAAAAAGGGAAGGAAGCGATGCTCTGGGAGAGAAGAAACACGAGGCATCTAAGATTCTTGGGGAAGACACAGAGTATTTCCCTGAAAAATATGGGACTGAAATTGAAAATTTAACAATAAGAAAGTCCTTTGAGAGGAAAATTTTGAAGGGAGAGTGCTCCAAGCAGGAAAAACAGCTTGTGCGGTCAATGGAGGAGGTGCTAAAAGAACACAGGGGAGCTGCAGCCTAGGCAGCCACAGGAGAACGCAGCTTCAGAGGAAGGGAGGAACCAAGCAATGCCTTTTCTTTATAACTATGGCAAATACTTTGAGAATGGGAGTCCACTGAAAGATTTGAAGTGGTGATGGCCACAGAAGAGTTAGGAGGTTATTGCCATAGTCCAAGAAGGAAAGGTGGTGGTTTGAACTATGGTAGCACAATATTGATGGAAGCAGTAGAAGGCAGAAGAGATATGAATAGATTATTGAAGATGAAAAGAGGGAGCCAGTGAGGGCCACTCCTAGGATTCTGGCTGAAGTGGGAGGGTGGACATGGACTGTGGTGGCACTTTTTTAGTGTAGAGATGTTGGCGGAGGAGCAGTTTTGAGGGAGAGGCAATAGGTTCACTTTATGAAATGGGTTTGAGGTGTTTACATGACATAGAAGTAAAGATAGAAGTAGGAAGTTGGCTATAGTAGTCTGGAGATCAACCAATGTGTAATTTCTGTATGGATTTAGCGATTATCAGTATTTTGATGAAAATTGAAAAAATTACAAAATGGTCAGTTTCTCTGGGTTTACAGTGAAAAGAGCAGAATGCCTTGCTTAGTGCATAGAGGAGGTTTAGTGTTTAAGTGTTGTTTGGAGGAGTAGTTTTCTTTAAAGGAGGTCAAGAAGAAGTGAAAAAAGATAAACAAGAAAGCCAGGAGTATGTGGTTCTATGAAGCTAAAGTCAGAGAGTGTTTAAGCAATTTTCAGTGTCTAATGATGCACTGAAAGGCCAAATAATACAAGGACTGGTCACTACTCAATGGAGTTAGTAATGGGGAGTCATTCACTTCGTTCAATGATAATCTCTCATCATTTCCTAAGTGCATGACATAGTTTTAGTTGAATTAATATGATTACTTTCAGCTTCAATTTCAATTACAATTTTATCTAAATTTGTTAGAATGAGATTCCGCAGCTCTCAGGCATATAGCCATGGCAACAAGCAATTGGTTAAACACTTGAAGCCTACCAGTTCATGCAGTTTCCTTATATTGTCTGTGAAACAAGATAGATGATACAGCTAAACAAAACCTATTACTTTATGTGTATCTGCTAATCTATAACATGTCCTTTGGTAAATCTCATGTGATTTCCACACTACATTTAGGCATCTTCTGTTTGGTATTTCTTGAGTTTAAAAGAGTTATATTATGTACATGCTGACCTTCTAAGAAGATATCCCTACAGCCCAAATAATCTCCAGCATTCAAAAAATATTCTAATGATAATGTAGATGTGATAGGCAGTTGACCAGGCATTTTATTTATTGTGGCTAGTGTCTGCTTGTGTGGTGAAGGTACTTTTCTGGAACTTCTCAAATTTCCCCTTCCTAAGAGTAGCCCTAACTGACTTAGCATAGGAAACAGAAGACTGTTCTGACTGGATTCTTCCCAGAATGAGATGAAATCTGAAATCAGCACTGGGTTAGAATAACCCCAAGGAATGACTCTAGGGCAGATCTCCTGGAAGGTCTGACAGGACCATTGCCATCAGTTTCAGATGCAGACTTTGATGGTTTGGATCAATGTTATAAAAAGTGTCTATTTTTGCTTATTTTTGAGGCACACAGGCATTATTTATAAGCTGATAAACAACCATTGTTTAGACATTGACTTTTTAAAATTGGATGTTAAGAAGAAAACTGCTTTCTTCTCCATTAGCAGTGGCTCTCCATGCTGGCTGTGCTCAGGAGTCACTGGGGGCCGGTGTAAAATAGACAGCTATCCAGAGGCCGTCTCTGGCAAGTGTAGCCACTAGAGTAAGGCCCAGGACTCTGCATTTTTAAATGTTTCACATAAATTTCAAATGCATGTTTCTGGCTGGGAGTCACAGGAATGCTATCAAAGCACTTGACTAATATCACTGATGGCCTGTTGGTGGCTGTATCAGTGGCAGAAGTGCTTAGCAATAATGATCTTTTTACACATTGCAAGTCTGCAGAGAAATACTTCCAGTGCTGAAAATACAAGTAACTTTTGGCTGTAAAAATGGCTCAGTCCTATCCCTTGGAGGCAAGATAATAAATCTCTATGAATTTGTCCCTGAGGAAAAATTTTCATTTTCAGAACACTTTGCCATTTTTATAATGGGAGAAAGAGCTGTAAAATGCTTGTGGCAAAACAGCAGTTCAGAGCTCCACTTACTTCTTTTGAACCAAAGTGGATGGTGTCAGTGAAAACTGTCCTTTTCCTTCAGTAACCAAAGAAGATATGATATTTTCATACTTTTCTCCATTAAGTTCAGTGAAGACATTTTTATCAGCTTCGGGAAAGAGAAGCATACACAGTCTTAATATACCTGTGTATCCATTAATCATCTTAATAGGAGAATAACAAAAGTTTACATTTAGTGAGAAAGTTCATGGTCTTTTTGACTTTTCATAAGGCTGTTGGATACAAATCCTTTCTTGTGCACATGCCCAGGTAACCTCAATTAATTTCATTCTAAGAGATAACGTCTACACCATTAATAGGTGTGCTTGTAACTGAGAACAAGTCATTTAAACGTCAACTCGGCTTATTCCTTTGGAAAACAAAGATATTTGGTGGTATTTTCAAATTGTGTGTGATGTTTAGCACATTCACGATTCAACAAACTAAAGCTCCCAGGCCAGATATGCTGGCCTCGTACTTTTTGGAAATGAAGTTTCATTGAAGCGGTGCCATGCTCATCCATTTGCGTGCTGTCTGCAGCTGCATCTGTGTTACAACACTACAGTGCAGCACTTGTGACAGGGACTCAGTGGCCCACAAATCCTAAAATACTTCCTGTATGGCCATTCATAGAAAACAGCTTCTGACGCTTGTCTTAGACTGTTGTATCACTACATCGAGTAGAAATTTAACTTTAACCATAATGGATTGAATATTTCACATATCCAGAGATAGGTGAGTCCTTAAATGAATATTTTGTGTGTCATAGTGATATGATCCAGGATCAAGGAAGTGGTTTTTAATATCTCTGCACGTGGTTGCAAGATGACTTTGACTACTCAAGGCAGTTTATTCAGAACTTATAATATACAGTTACAAAGAAAACTATTTTATTTTTGATGAGGATGGGGTGAGGGTCTTTCTACTAGGGAGAAAACCTTTTCCTAGAAGCCTCTAGCAGACTTAGTTTTGGTTCCACTGGCTGTGATTTAGTCACATGAACATTCCCACATAAAACACAAGGGGAAAACAGAATTACTGAAACTGGCTTAGGGGCTGGGAGAGAATCATCTGTATACAATTGGCCTCGGTCAGCAAGAAGTTAGGGATAGAGGTGGGTCAGGCATCCATCGGTGTCTACCAGTGGGCCTGAAAGCCCTTAGAGAGATCAGTGTTTGGACCTCTGCTCTCATATTTCCTATCTATATAACAAGCCACAGTAAATTTATGTGCCAAATGGTGACAGCGTCAACATCCTTAGCCTGTCTGTGTGAAGTGGAAATGTGATAATGTGTTATGTTCCTAGCAGATGGCCTCAACTTCCCAACTTCCCCTTTGGATGAATGGCGTGAGCATGAAGGCACTATCCAATTTTTTCACCTAGTCCTCAAATTATCCCTGTGACTTTAGGAGCTGCCTTCAGTTGAGTTTCTATGAGTGATGTACAGATTCAGTCACACGGGATGGTGAGTTATTAAGAGGTTGGACTGCCTCTGTACTCTTGCATACACAGGACCACGCTTGCATTCATTTCACAGACTGCTCTCTGAGAGATTGCAAGTCATATGCCTTCTACACCGCATATAAAGTAAAACTTCTCTGGAGTCACCTAACCTTCAAACTATGAGCCTACCTCAGCCAAAGGATTTTATTTTAGTAATGAAAAGGTAGGCAAGTGAGTCATATGCATAGATATATACACATAGATATATATACACACATATATATTTCTTATAAAATGAATGGTCTAAATATTTACAGCTTCTAATTCTTTTTGTAAATAAATCATAAACCATGATTTTATTCAAGAATGAATTTCAGACCATCCAGGATACTATCCTGGTTTCTTCTTTGTCAAGATATATTTTATTTATTTTTATATTTACATTGTATTCACTGAGGGAAGAAAGGGAATCTTACTAACAAATGAATTTAAGATTATGAGGATTTTTTCTTTGACTCTGACATAATTTTGTGGATCAATTTTCATGAATGGTTTGTGTTACAATTAAAGTCTGACCAAAATCATCATTAGCAGAAAGTACGTTGTAACCAAAACAATGATTTTATATATGGCTGATATCTGATGATATTAAGATCATTCCAAACATTTTGTCTAAGAATCCAGAAACTTTCACAGATGCACAAATATTTTCAGCAGGAGTGTAATGCAAACTATGTTTCTAAATCTGGTATCTATCTGATGTTTACATATAATTTTAGAAAGTGACTTAGATAGAAATGCCATGTAATTGGACCTTGGTGTTTGGTGTACACAATGTTTCCTCTAGATCTAGACTACTCAAAGTCTAAGGGGTGGAATACAATGTTTTCATGATATGTCATATAATAATTTCTGTACACAGAAATATAACTTTATATTTATATAATATCCTTTAGATGCACACACACACACAAACAGAGTGCTTTTATCTGGTTTGGCTAAATGTTTTTTGATTAATGGACCAATCATTAAAGCCATGATAGGTCTATTAAATTAAATCTGCCTATATGCATTTATTAAGAGAGACTATAGCATGCTAATTAAGAGTAAAGATTTTGAACTTTGAAGATAAATTCACATCTGCTTATTAGTTGTGCAGTCTCCTTAACTTCAGTTCATTTATCTGTAAAGTTGGATATAGAAGCCACCACATAGAGCTGTAAAGGTTGAATGTACATAGAAAGCACCTAGAATGATACCTAGCATAGAGTAGGTGCTCAATAAAAATAAGTAGGTACCACTCTTGTTAATATTATCATTATCATTATTCTTATAACTCCAATGATGGAGAAGCAAAGAATGAAACAAGCACCAATGGGAATTCAAGGAGCTAGAGATAATAAAATGTTTGTTTAAAATCCATAAAAGCATAAAAATAAATCAAAACCATTAAAATATAAAAAAGATAGGCAAAGAAAAAAGTAAAAAAAAGCATTTCATTAAATATAGATATATATAAATGTATAATGAAGTACTGATATCATATATATAAAACCAGTACATTATTATACAAGTACATATATATATATATATATGCTGAAAACACAAAGATGGGTCGAAAGGCAAAATAGATACAGCTGTGGAGAGAATTACCCCGAACACAGCACAGAGGGACAATGATAAGTAAAGAGGTGAGGTTGAGAGGCATGAAGAATAAAAGAGGATGGTCTAACAGATCTCCAGTAAGCTTTCCACAATAAGGGAACAGAGAGAGTGGAAGTAATGTAGTGAAGAGAAATAATTAGAAATAAAGACTGGGAAGATGAATAAATGAAAGACTGAAATAATAAAATAGAGTGAATTTTCATATTCAATAACTGTACCAAGTAGTATATAAATAAAAGTTAATTTGGGGTTAAATAGATACACATTATTATATATGAAATAGATAAACAACAAGGATCTACTGTATAGGACAGGGAACTACATTCAATTTTTTGTAATAACATATAATGGAAAAGAATCTGAGAAAAAAAAAGTACATAAATGTATAACTGAATCACTTTGCTGTACACCGGAAACTAACATTGTATATCAACTACATTTAAATAAAAAATAAAGTTAAAAAATACAAATTGATAATTTTATAGTGTCATGAAATATTATTTAATATAATGTTCACTTTCTGACATAATGGCTGATAGACTAAATATAAGATAATCTCACTATATACTAAAAAATAGTTAATACAAATGGAATAGTTTATAGGACATAAATAACATAGTAAGTATCAATATAAACACATTTTAAAAACATACTGTTGAATTTTTTCAAAGTATCAAAAGGGTTCATCCAGTGTTGACTCCATTCACATAAATTTAAAACTGTGCAAAATAATTGTTTATAAATAGAAACAAAAAATAAAAGAGAAACCTCACTTCATTTTTATTCGTACAGTTTAGGGAAATATGAGGCAAAGTTTAAAACCATATTTGGAAATGATATGCACTGGATTCAGTAGGGCTAAAGGGATATGAGATTTAAGCTATATCTCAAATATTGTATGCCTTTGAAAAATAATAAAAAAGGGAACTGAAGCCAATACAGCAAAACATTAACATCAGTTTATTGGTAGTGGTTGGTGCATAAAGATATCCTACTGTCTTTTCTGTGCATTTAAAATATTTCAAAAAAAGATTTTTAATCACTGAGCCCTAATGAGATTTAGATTTTAGAAAAGACAATTCTTAAGAAAAAAATCTTATTTGGAATTCTTCATTAAGTAGATGGTTGTTAACACAGACCTTTGGGAACAGAAAAAAAAAATTTTTCCCCCAAAATCCAAATAAGCTGAACTACAAGGAATGTACCTTATCGCTCAGAAAATTAGGGAGCTGTATCAGTCTTGCCAGGAACTGAAACTATGGTTCCAGAAAGTCTAAGAATTTCAGTGCTGATACATATTCTATCAAGGGTCATTTCAAGAGACATTTATAAACCAGATGCTCCAAATTCAACCGTTAGCAGCACAGTTACAAAAATGATTTAATGTAGAGGATCTATAAATAGTTTTTCCTAAAAATTAAAAATGTTTTCACTGAGAATATAAATGTTAAAGCTGAAACAATGAAAACCAATTCACACAAACTGAGTAAACCCAAATCACAAATGTTCTTTCTCTATGCTTGAAGGCAGGCATGTGTTTCTTTAAGAAAAGGAAAGATTATTCGAGCTACTGTAGTGTATGCAACGATTTCACTATATTTTCTGTTTGCAATGTAGTTAAGGTTCAATGATAAAAGCAATTTTATAGGGGTAAGGGTTGTGTAGAATATGAGATCTTACCAGTGAATCAGGTCCCCTATGTTTTCAGTCCTCTGTGCCACTCTTATGCTGACACAGCAGAAGCTTCCTAAAAGCAGGAGGAGTGAGCACTGCACTTGCAACAGGTGTCATCTTTCAGTCATGATGTTAGGCTATAGTCCCTTCTGCTTGATTCTGGTGACTGATGGAAGGAGCTAATCAAATTTTAAAAATCATTACAGTGAATGACGTCCTTCAGCATTACACTGAAGACAGTCTGTTTCTTAGTGACATGATAAGGCTAGAAAACGGGAATTAGCTCTCTGTCTTTACAGTGGTTTCCTTTCTTTAATTTCTGTTTTAAAATTATGCACACACATATATACGCATTTTAGAAAAACTGTGATATGCTTATGAATATCTCTGTCTATACCTGAATCTATTTCCAAAAGCTACAATCTCACTATTCAGAAATAACCATTATTAACATGTTACTCATATACATATTCATACATATTATTCCTAAAACATAAAAGCTCATATTCTCCAAACAGTTTTGTGCTTTGTTTTTATTTTTGGTCTAACAACACAGGGCAAATGTCTTTCCAAGCAAATGCAGATGTATCCATTTCTGATAGGTTAATTACTACCAGTTAAAGTTATTTCCATTGTATTTTAAGGTCTGGGGGCTCTGAGCATTCTTGTACAAATACTCCTGAAAGGGAAACAAATGTGGAATTGCAGATCCTACAAAAGGAGCCTATAAAGAAACAAAGCCTGGTACTCCGAATTAGAACTTCTTTCCCTGGCTTTGAAGAGCTGATCTTGAAACTGAGCAGGACACTGTGGAGGCCTTCCCTGGGCAGAACCCTCCCCCCACCAACTACTCCCTGCCCCATGGCCTTCTCTTCTTTGTTTAAAAACAAACAAACAGACAGACAAACAGCCTCCTAGGCCTTTCCAGAGTTCCAAAGAGCAAATTTAATCAGAGACGTAAGAAAATGCAGAAATAAGGGGAAATAGTCAAGCAAGACAAAATAATAGTAGTTAAGTCATCAAACAAAGTCAAGGACCTTTAGTTCTTCCTCAAGGGCTAGAGACAGTATCCTGAGCCATATCCTTGTGTTGTTTTGCAGATGCCAAACCACACCCCACCCCAGGCAGATGAAGCTAACTGCATGATGACCATAAACACGCAGCCCAGAGGTCGGCTGGAGCCTGAGGACTGATAATGCTCACTCCTGTGACTCATGTGATTACCTCACTACCAGTCAGAGAATTGTGCATGAGCTGATCACATACCCTGCGACCCTCTCCCTCCCTCACTTTGTTTTTAAAAACCCTTCCCTGAAAGTCATCAGAGTTCAGATCTTTTAAACAGAAGCCGCCCATTCACCTTGCTTGGCCCCACATTTTGTTTCTTACCAAAAAAGCTGTATTCTCCTTCACAACAACCTGGTGTCAGTAGATTGGCTTTACTGTGCGTGGGTGAGCAGACTCCAGTTTGGTTCGGTAACAATCGGAAAAGCCAAATGTCATTCATCTTTTTTAAAAAACGTTACTCCAAGCCCTTATTCCTGGACAAATTTCAAGCAAAAGGGTACCAGTTCTGAATGAGTAAGGCAACACTGTACTGCTGTATTCTCAGTAGCCTACGACTGCATGCCAATTTGAAGAATTGGGGTCTTTAAATAAAAAGATGGTAATGATGATCATCGTCATTATGACATACTGATATGCAGTGTAAAACACTGAGCCTGGGTTAACAGACTGTGAATTTAGTGGATCTTAGTATTGAAATGGATTTCACTCAAATATATAAACTTACTGCCTCCTTTTGAGAGTCTTATTTGAGGTTAATAAATAATAAAATCAAAAGATCACACTTTAAATGTAGTTGGCTATTTATGGATATGAACATTTGTGAAAAATACACTAATTTTTAAAGCTATTCTTAAAAAAGCTACTTTTCCAGCATGTTACTAGTATAGGGTCATGTGAATAGTTGCAAAGCTGAGGAACTGCAGAATGGTATATTATAGGAATAAAAATTAGTGCTAAGCATTTTTCTACTAACTCTTGCCAATTTATAGATGATATCAATTCAGCCACCTATCTGTAATAGATAATATTTATTTCCTGTATGTATCTTTTCATTGCAAAATAAAGACTTCCTGACATTATCAGATTGTTATAAAAGCTTGGCATTTGCCAGTTGTCTTAAGCAAGATCTACTGAAGTGAGATGTAAATGTAGTTGAAGAGGGTTTCGTGTTTTAATGATTACTTTTTTAAAATAAATAGGTAAATTGGAAGCAGCTAATATTACAAGCTGCTTTTCCCCCTGTTACTGAAGCCATAGAAGAGTGATGTAAGGAACAGGGGCTGTTGGGAAAAGCTGAGAGAGAGAAAATATTCTTCACTTGAGTAGGAACCACTGCCCAGACCAACAGAGTGTTCTGCACAGTATTACACTTATGTACCATATTACCAATTACAACAGATGGTATAATTGGAAGGACAAAATAATCATTAATTACAAAGCACTCTTCCCCAGGCTTTCAGAAGTAAAATATACACTGGTAGGAAGTATGCTTATGCAGTTCCATCCAGTATTCATGAAGATCAGCTACTCTCAACCTAAACTGAATGACATGATGGAGTATTAACCCTGTAGTTATAAAGCAGACCTACTACAAATCCCTTTCTCACCAAAGGATTGAAATAATTCTTATAAAACTAGGTGATCAGAATCAATAAATTTGCAAATGGTTGCTACTGGCTTAATGTTTATAGCCTTAAAATGAGACCTGTGTAACATTATGGCATTTAAACAAAATGCTAAGGTTTCCTTTTTATGCCAGAAATGTTTCCTAAGACCTGCTATGTGCTAGGTACAAATCTAAAGTGTTGGGGACACAATAGTAAGCAAGAAAGACACAGACCCTATTCTCTTGGGAGCTAGCAGTGAAGAGAGGGGTAAAATAATAAAAAGAACAAAGAAATAAATACAAATACAATTAATGCTACAAAAAAGGAAGAATGAAGTAAGAAAAAATGAAGGAAGGAATGCTACATAATATGTGGTTAAAGAATCTTTTCCTGGATGGCAGGAATGATCTGAGTTAGATACAAATGGAAAGAAACTAGGCATATGGTTATCTGGGAACATATATTTCATGCAGATAACATGGGCTTGTACTATCCTTGAGGTGAGAGTGAGTGAGGCTAATCTGAGATTTAAAAAAAAAAAAAAAAAAAGCAGCTGGTATGACCAGAGATGAGATTGGAGTGATCAGGAGGACCAGGACCTGTAAAGCCTATACACAACAGATGGGCTCAGATTTTATTTTCAGGGAAACAAGAAGCCATTTGAGGTTGTTAAGTAGAAGAGAGTAATATAATCTGATCCGTGTTTTGACCACATCACACTGGCTGTGAAGAGATGAAAAGGTGGCTCAGACGAGTGTGACAACGGTGGAAGCAGAGAAAGGAGCACAGATGATGGATACACTGAGAGGACTGGACCAATGTGAGTGAGAAGCAAAGAGCAACCAAAGATGACTCCCAGTGTCGTGTCTTGAGAAACCTGGGAGATGATGGTGCTGTTTTCTGAGACAGGGAAACCTAAGAGTAGAAGTAAATTAGAAAGATAGTACATCAAAACTGTTTTGGATATTTGGTTTGAAGATACCTATTATAGTTGCAGGAAAAAAAATACGAAGTATAGAGTCTGGAGCTCGGGGTGAAGCCATGACTGAGGATGTGACTGTGGGTGTCATGGACATAAAACAAAAAATGCATGTAAATACAGGGACTGGAACCAAAGAGATCGATATTGTTGGAACAGTGTGCACATATAACAGGAAACGAAATTCATGTGGGCCTTATAGTTCATGTTAAAAGCTTTACACTCACTCCAAATGAAATGTGGAGTGATTGAAAAGTCTTGAATGGAGGAATTATAGGTTTTGCATTTTTAAATAGTCCAGCTGTGTGGAGAAGTAGAGACAAGAGGATTGCTTGAGAGATTAGATGGAGGGCTTGAGACAAAATGCTGTCAGAATGGCTCCCAGGTTTTTTGACCTGGGCAACCGAAAGGATGCAATGATCAACAGAAGGTGGAAGGATGTGGGAGAAAGAATGTATGAGTCAGTGTTCTCCTGAGAAACAGAACCAATAAAAGATAAATATATATAATGTGAAAGCTTGAGAACCAGAGGAGCTGAGGGTATAAATTTTGGTCAAGAGAAGAAGATAAGATATAGTGAGACAAATCAGCTCAACTAGTGAGGCAGTAAAAAGGGGCAAATTCCTCCTTTCTCCACCTTTTGTCCTATTTGGTCCCCAACAGGTTGGATGACGCCCTCTCCCACTGGAAAGGGCAATCTTCTGAGTCCACCAATTTAAATGCCAGTCTCATCCAGAAATACCATCACAGACCCACCCAGAAACAATGTCTAATCTGGATACTCCATGGCCTGGCTAGGTGACACAAAAAATTAACCATCACCTGCAGGTTTGAGTAGAACATGAGGAGTTCAGTATTTTATGTGTTTAAGTATGTATTTAAATTACCAGGGGGATGGTATTTTGCTTACAAAATTGGCAGAGAGAGAACTGTAGTCCCACTGGGTTACTGTCCTAGGACCATATTAGTTTACAAGGTTTAGCAGGGTAAAACAGCGTATTTCACTTACATACAACTTAAGCAATTGGGGCTCTTCCATGAGAGTAGTCAGCTGCCTGAATAGCTATTCTATTTAGTTTTTCATTTTGGAAATGTGTATAGGTATGCTCTGACAGATTTAGAGAATTTATCTCTAAATTTCCTAAAGTTTGATAGCCACAGTCTGTGAAATAAGATTTGTGTAAACCACCATTATGTCTATGGTGACTCTAGTGAGGATAACCATTTATTCACTGTCAGTAGATATACCCAATCATGTTATCAATTTCTCTATGATGTCTGGTGAATGACCTTAATCTTGTAAAGGACTTCATCCTATGTCCTAGACTGACCTCCCATTGCATATGTTTCCTATATTCAAACTACATATATAGTTTGGATGCAGATGGTGATTTGCATGGGATGGAAGGAATTTTCAAATATGAGTAGGTGCTCTCAAGGAATGACATTAAAATCACTACATTGATTTGTTTCCGAATCTCAGGTTGGGCTTCTCCCATTATTCTTGAAAGTAAACAAGTGTGATTTAGACTGTCACTCTTCTTTCCTCCACTCCACTGTACGATTCTTCACAAGCCTCCCTTGACTTCCTGTTTTATCAAAGTTTCCATCCTAATATATTAGCTCAGAATGAAGTAGCCATATGGGATACATTCTGCCTTGAGATAAATAATTCTGGTCAGCTTCTTAATTGATATTTTTCTTTCTATATTCTGTTTAAAGTTTGTCTACTAGATAAACAAACTACACGTAGGACATAGCAATCTACAGACTAGGTTAAGTTCAGTTCAGCCAAATAAAATGCTGAATAACCTAATTAAAGCTTATATTCAACAAAGCTGCCAAGTGAGAAAAACTGGGCCCCAGAGCTTCTCATAAAATAGACATTCTGGTGGGATTTCTGGTTCTTTTTCCCTAGTGACTTTTGGATATTCTAAGGACAGCTTTCTGTTTCTCTTCTGCAAAGAACAAGTGCATAGTGGTTTGATAAAAATAAAAGAAGACTAATGATGATTACTATTATGGCTCTCAATGGGTTTCATTCAGTATTTCAGCATATTTGGTTTATGCATTTTAGAATGAAGAACATTTAGTGGAAATAATCTGTGTGTTTCTATTTATGTTTTCCATGTTTATTGCTGTGTATTAAACCTAAGGAGATCTTTAAAGCCACAAACATTTCTATGATTTACATTACATCTGAGAAAGAGAAATTAAATTATTTTCACAAAGTGAAAAGCCTTAAATTCTATACTTTTCCTATTTGCTCTATTTATTATGTCCATGTTTATCTTTACAAGTTGATTTGAACTATTTCCACCAAAAGTGTGTAAACACTCAATTTATATCTTAACTACTTAGAAAGGTACAAAGGTTAAATATAAGAGCTCTGCATTTTTAGTGCTTTTACTTTTGATCAACAATGGCCTTATATAAACCATGTGTTTCCTATGATTTTCTGATGTTTCCTACTTTAATGCAGATAAACATTAGCCTCTTTATTAAGGGAAAGCATGAACTTCTCAGGAATTACTGAAAAAGATATTTAAGCTTAAAAGAGAATAATAGATACCATAAAGAATTTAATATGATACATTTAGACAGGAAGGATGATTTTCTATTTTGTATATAAAGGATATATGAGGGTATAATCAAGCAGGAATATCAAGCAGGGAATAAAAAAATAAGGTATGTCTCATCTTTTAAAAATATGTAAAAATATATTGATAATGCCTGTGTGTGTATTTACTGACTAGGTAAAGCCTGAACATTATTGATGTAGAAAGTTGCATAATACCATGAAAAAAACCAGGAACATAGTTATGTTTCTACTATCAGACTAAAGGTAATGCTTGTTTAAACATTTATTTTTTTACCTGCATCAATTTATAAACTTGTTTAGGTCCTTATCCTTAAAATATTGATATTATTTATTATTATCTAAACTTTACTTTCTATTCTTTGACAACTTTCCAAACACTGTACCAAAGAATAGGTTATTTCATTGGGTGGATTTCCCCCATTTTTTTTCCTGCTTAACTCTTAACTAGTGACTCATTGCAGAAAGTTACTCAATTTTTTTTCTTTTTTCCCCAACATGATAAGAAGGAATAAACTTTTCTGAGCTCTGGTAAGTTATCACAAGAAAAGGAGCCTATTCCTTCCATTCTCCTATAATTCTTGATTATCAATTGCGGCTTTTCTTCTTAATTTTAATTGTTAATTCATATTTATCAAAAAAGAAATACATAATAACAAGGAGCACAAAGCAGGCAATCTCTGCAGCTATCCCTTTAGTTTCATATCAATTTATAATTATTACAAGGGAAATAGATAAACTACAGATATATAAACAAGCAGAAAACAAAGAGCTAATGATCACCTATCTAGAGAATGCCACTGTTGATATTTTAATGTTTGCCTACCAGTAGACCTTTTGGGTTTCTAATAATACACACACACACACTATACACAAAGAACATACATTTCTTATGTTACAAGCTAAAGAAGACAGCAACTCTAGCTTTCATTATTTTTCCATGTCAGGGATTCATTTCTGTCTTGAGTTTTCCACTTATTCTTGGAAATAATTCGATTCTGGCCCATGTTACTCTAGGACCCTAAAAAATGTGAAAGAGTCTTTTGACCTAATTATGTAGGCACCCTATGCCACTATGTCTACCATACTCCTTGAACTAGATTGTGGAGTACTCTTTTTAGAGAAGGCTATTCTCGATACTGTTATTCCATAGACTTCCCCAAGGAAGCAAGATGCACATCCTATCTTTGCTTAGATATTCAAACATATCTACCTGTTGTACAGTCTCTCCAGCAGTGATTGATGTCTGTGGAGGGTTGGGGCTGTGGAACGGGGACAGAGGGCAAGGACTCTCAGTTTATTCTTTTTCCTCTCCCATACTCAGATTTTCAAAAACTCTTGATGTGGTAGCATATACTACCACTTCATTTAGGCTCTACGGTTTACTTTGCAACGTTTTAAGGCTTAAGAGTTTAAATTTTAAAAAAAAATTCAAGCTTTCGCAGCACAATTTTTAATCTCAACAATAACTAATAAAAGTCAAAGATGACCTATAATGTAAATGTCCTGAATTAGCTTTTCTCACACTGGCACTTCATATCTTTATCATCCTTTCTCTGCAAGATCTCATCATCAACTTCTAGTTTCGTTGCTGGTAGGGAAAAGGTGTGGGGTTGAATTAGATAGTGAAGAACATCACTTTAAAAAGTATTTCAAAATATTATCCTTGTATTTAGTCTTTATATATTTTAAATATTTTAATTTGAGGATGACCATCTGCACAGGGCCTTTTGTAACATGTTTTTATGACTTAAATATGTATTTTGAGCATCTCTCTTACATACTTTTAAATAGTTACCTAGATATCAAATATGTGCAGATTATAAACATATGTATATAATTTTGATCATTTGAAATTAGGCTTGTACAACTATCCAATTCTACTGAGGTACTTTAATACCAACTAGCTTTAAATAAATTTTGTGTCTTTTATTTAGGTAATCCTCTATAAAAATTTTAAGAATGTACTTGAAAATGTTGTGTGTGTTCTCTCTAATAATTGTCATATTTCACTCTTATGAGGCCAGCATTTAAAAAAATAAAAGGTCACTGGAACATTCTGAATTTGTGTGCTTTACATGTAAACCTATTGACTAAAATAAAATTTGTTGTTTATTAAAAAAAAGAGAAAAAAATTCATTTGAAGATACATGAGTAAGATAGTGTCACCATAGTGTCACAGTTCACAATAATACTAAAATATATTCCCGTTCATTTATACAACATTAAATTTTGCTATGCTGCTGGATGTTTGAAAAATGCATGATATATGACAGTCCTCAAATATAATTACTGTATAGAAAGCCCTCAAATTTAAAGCATAATGAAAATGTTTATGGTAATGTATAGCTTATTCTGTAGGCAACAGGTTAATCTGTACTTTCCTTTATTTTTAGGTGTGTAATATTTGCTGCAGTTTAAATTTTTTCTTAATTGAAAACCAGAATATTTATTTTTGGTGATTCTATTTGAGCTTATTCTAAGTATTAATTTTGATTGTAATCATTTGATCCATCTCCTGAAAGATTATATGTTCTTCAGGATAGCAGAAACTGGCAATGAGGTTTTACTGTTTTTTTTTTTTTTTTTTTTTGCAAATTTCTTTAAAGTTCAATCTTAGTTTTCCAGAGGAATAAGAGTAAGCTACCTCCTCTTTTTCTCTCTCATTTTTTTTTTTTACTGAAATATAGTTTATTTTCAATGTTGTATCAGTTTCTGGTGTACAGCATAGTAGGTCCCCCTACTCATGTGCCTCAAGGTCACTCTCCCTGTGAGAGGACAGCACTATACATTCTCCCCATGACATTTTTAGAATAAATTTAAGAAAAAAATTTTTTGAATGAAAGATAATTTGGAATTAATCAGTGAGAACTGGAAAGGATGAAAAGGGATACTTGGGTAATGTATTTTTTAAAGGTAAGTGGGAAATGACAGTAAGTGTAAAAAAAAGAGAGATGATTTATTTGATGATCTTTTTGGGCTGGGTATTCTGTAAGTCTGATTTATGAATAAGGAATAATAAATTCTAAATAATTAATGGTATAATGTACCAAGGTCTTTGATGTGTACGTGGGTGTATAAGTGTATGTGTGAATTCTAATTTGGTGTCTTGGATTTTGGTCTGAACCTTTGTTTGGGTAGAAAACTATTATTTTCTAGCATTGCTAGGAACTCAATTCTGAAAAGAAGTACTCAGAGCCAAGACTTACCTTGGGTGTTCACCAGTGCTTGTGGGTGTACATCCTGTCAGAGCAGACTACATCCTCTGCTGGACTGCATATTCAGCTTGGATTCCTGCATTTTCCATGGACTAAAAATTCAGCTCTTTTATAGGAAGTTTCAGTATTTTTTTTCTATGGATTTTTTTTGTTTAAATATAGTCAATTAAAATGTGTCAATTTCTGGTGTACAGCACAATGTTCTAGTCATGCATATACATACATATATTCATTTTCATATTTTTTATTAAGGGTTATTACAAGATATTGGACATAATTCCTTGTGCTATACAAAAGAAACTTTTTTTTGAAAATCTATTGTTATATATATAGTGACTAACATTTGTAAATTTCAAAGTCCCAAATTTATCCCCTTCCACCCCCTTTCTTGGGTATTTCTTGAAGGTCAGAATTTGGCAGATATTTAGGCCAATAGCCAGCCTTCCTTTCTCTCTCTTTTTGTGTGTGTGTGTATGTGTGCGTATAATATATATATGTATATATATATATTATACGCACACATACATATTTATTAATGTATAGTCTGTTTATAATGTATCAATTTCTAGTGTACAGCATAATGCTTTAGTCATGCATGAACATATATATATATATATTTATATTCATTTCAGTCTTCCTTTCCCTTAAGTTTTAATTTTTTTCTGGTGACTATAGGAATAATGAGAATTTGCTAAGATTTGTAAGCAAGGCTACAATGTTTCTGATTATAGATGCCTAATTATGCCCTTGGACTTCTTGGAAGAGAATAAAATGAAGAAAATGGCTCTCTATAACTCAGTTAATACTATATACACCATTGGAAAAAGGAAAATTAGGGAGAATTATTATAGAGTAAGATGTTATTAGATTAAGAAATATTTAGTTTACTGTATCTTATTTATGATTATACATACACTGTCATCTTTTCTTATTTTAAGTGATATTCTTTTCCTTGAGATCTACATTATGTAACTGAAAATCTCACTTGCTACATTTGAGATCTTAGAAACATGAATTGTTAAAGATTGAAATAACAAAAATGAAAATATCCTACACATCGTGAGGAAGATTCTGAATCATTTTCTGAATGTTCTTTTAGTATAAATTTATCTGAAACAGAGTTCTTCACTAATCTCCTCCCAAGTTCTAAATTTGTCTTTTTCTGTATTATAAAACCTCTCTGCTTTCACTCTTCTAAATAAAATAGCACCACTGTCAACTAAACATATACATTTACTCTTGCCTTTTAAAAAGATGCAATAGTTGAAGCCAAGAAAAAAGAAGACATGTCGTTTAATCATGTAGATCAAAGAACAGGGGATAACTGAGGTCTTAGAACTAACTTTGTTACTTGGAGGCAGTCTGTTTCCTTTTCTTTGTTTTAATGTCTTAACCTGGAAAATGGAAATTATATGTACATTTCTTACCTTAAGGTATGTACAGGTGGGTACAAGTGTAAGTGTGTTTGAGAGTGTGTGTGTGCGTTTGTGAAGGCTTTTGCCAAATAATGCAAGTGAAATGCACATGAAGAGCAGTGTTTGTCTGCTAGCAGTTGCTTACTCAATTCCAGACACAGTTATTAAGTAAGTTGCTCCTAGTTTTGAGAGTTCATTTGATTCACATAATGCTCTATGGCTTTATGTCACTATGTTATGAAGAAAGCATTATAAATAATTAAAATTAAACTACAATTATAAATGCAACTGAACAAAACTGTACATGAACACTGGTTTGCAGAATGCTTTCTCTGTTGATTTAATAATTTCCAGTAGGTTTCTTAGTTGTTATTGACAATCACCCTGGCTCCGATCTAGAAAGAACAAAACTTTTTTCCCTGAGAGGATCATCCCAGATATTCCTCTACTTCCCATCCCTGCTTTAAACGACTAGCTGCATTCTACCTCCTAAACAAGTTTGCAGTCATCAGTGTATTTTCAGTGTATTCTTGGTATGCAGAAATAAATTTTGCACTTTCTAGCCATCACCTGGGAGCCATAGACCACACTGTGTGATCTGGAATAGGCATTAATTTTTGCCTTAAATCTCCCTCTTTGGGAGGAATATACAAAGAATATTTGACACTTAGACAAAAAGTAGAAACATATCTTGGGAAATGCTTTCTTCTAGAGTCAAGGCACATGTGTCCTATTTGGCAATCTTTATATACTTTTCCCTAGCAGATCAGTTTTTATCCTTTAAAGCTCTTTAGAATAACATATGGATACACATTATAATAGTGTAAAGTATTAGAAAGTTTTATTTTCTGTAGTTAAAAGATATCTGTGTTAACAAGTGACTTCTTGCTGGTGCAGATCATCTTAACTTCTCATTAGAATTGGCCAAAAGTGACAGATGCATAGCACCATTACATAGGCTAAAACAGACAGGATGGATTTTGGTCACTATGCCTTTCCTTACTGATAAATTCTTATGTATGCAGACATTGTACTTCTAGCTATGTAACTGCAATTTCCTTTCTCTGCTCATGAGACAGCCTAGCAAATTACACTATTTTATAGCGAAGTGGTTAAGAGTAGGATCTTGGACACATCTGAGTTCAAGACAGTATTCTACTACTTTGCAGGCCCATGACTTATTCTCCAAACGTCTCAGTTTCTTCAGGTTTAAAATGGAGGAAACAATGGTAAATTAAGAACTAAGTCAGATAGTACATTTGAATCATTTAGGATAGATTGGCACATAATAAGTATCAGCATAGATTGACACATACGTGTTCAATAACTACAATATTTTGGACTGATGATGATGATAATTATGATGATGAGACGTAAAAAAACAAACAGAAGTCAACCAAAAGTAAAGGATTATAGTATTAAGGATCACAGATCCCTAGTCACGTGTCCCCTTGATACAGGTAGAAGGGGCAAATCATGATTAGTGCTCTATCAGTATCTATGTAGAAGGAAAAAAAAATGTTCTATTTTCCCTATCGCACTGATTTCTAAAATGAGGAAATGTGAGCAGTGTTTTATCATTGCCCACCTCACAGGTCAAAATTGGACTGTAAATAGAATGACTCCTCTCTTTCCATAAGGAAGACCTTATGTGACAGAGAGTCTCTTTTTGGCCCCACGGTCACTTTGTGGGCCTGAACAAATGATTGTTATCTTTACTTCAGAGGCAAAGAAAATGATTTGTAGCAATGAACTTGGAGTGGAGCATTTTTTAGGGATTTTCTCTGATCTTTCCATTAGTTCAATGATGTTGAGAATTAAGTCATAAAGCATTACTGTTGCTGAAAAAGAAGTGAGTAAATGTGGTAGAATCTGTTTTCCTGTTGATCTTTCAAAGGCAATTTAATTAGCTGATCGTCAGCTCTCCGAAGCCAAAGCTAGATAATTGCGCTGGGGGCTGAATACATCGATCTCTTTGACAAATGTGCTTATTTAGAGAATTACTTTAATTCCTTTGTTCATTACAGGGACCCTGTAAGACCAGGCAATGCTGGGATTTCACGGAGATGCAAATAATTGTTCTGACTTATTTTTATAAATCTGTCTTCAGTTTCATGACTCATTTTTTTGTCTTGTGTGTGCTAAAAGTATAGGGATCTTATGTGCATAAAATAATGAAAATAAATCTAAGACATCTGTTGTCATTTGTGGCATAGAGAATTATTCTGACATGTTTTAGGGCAACATGAGGATCTTATTATGATAGTTGATTTTATGGTCTTTAGGAGAAAGTAGTTCCAATAGCCTAACCAAAATCAAATTAAATAAACTTTGTTCTTGTTTCAGTGTCACTAATCACTGGAGTAAGAGAAAAAAACATACTATTTTCCCTACCCTAAACAGGTGAATGTCAATACTTACGTATTTCTGTGTTTGATCAACATTACTGCATCATTTTCAGGCCAAAACACACACACACACACACACACACACACAAAACCAAACCCAAAAGGAGACAAAAAAGACAATTATAGAAATTTTAATATTGGATGCTTAGTAAGACATCGTAATCCTTCAGTGGGAGGGAAAACAGAGATCTGGATTATTATTCAATTATCAGTTTGCTGGAACAGCAATCAACAATAAACAACTATATCAGAACTGGAACAATTGAACAAACTACTTGTTCTTGGATATCTTAACATAAAATAATAGACTGGAGCAACAGCTAAAAAGAATTATTAGTTTCTAAATTAGACAAGTTTATTATAACTGAAACTCAAATCATAAATATATCCTTTATATGAGGATATATGCTTTTATAATAATCTCTGTAAATCTAAATTATATTATAATACCTATATATGCTCACTGAAGATGGGGATGATTAGAATAGAAAAGTACAAAAACTTAATACACTGCTTTATAAAATAAATATTGTGAGTGCACTATGTGTAGGAATATTGCTTAATAACAGAAATATCAAGAAGACAAAGCTATGACACTGCTTTTGGGGTCTCATGCCTTGGTGAATTGAAAAGTAAGCAGATACAACACAACATGGAAATTTTGCTAGCATACATGTGAACCAAGTGACATATGAGCCCAGTGAGGAAGCAAATCATTCTGCTTCTCAACCGTGCTGTATTCTTCTGGTGTTCTGGCTTGGCAGAATCTGAAACTCTGACTGTAGATCAGTTGATCTAAATAATTCATTAGGTATCTGGTGTTTGTATTTTATGAGATAGATAAAATTTTATCTAAACAAAGAACATAGATTATTGTACTTCAAATCTCTGCTGCTTATATTTCATTGGCTCTGTAATTAATTAAGTAGAAAGTTAAGAAGGGTGCTTTCAAAATCCCTTCTTACCAATTCCGAAAAATATGAATAGATTCATGTATTTTAGGAAATGCAAATTGCTTCACAGGAGCATCTGAGTGTATGAGTAAGACACGCTGCATTAAGTACTCTGCCTTTATATATGTGCATATTTATCAACAAATCCTCCATGTCTGGTTAGTGGAGTTGTTTGAAACACCATACTAATAAGGTCAAAGTCATGAATGCGGGCTTCTCTCACTTTGTTCCTTGGCCACAAACAGAGTTTTCGTCTCTGCTGGCCTTCTTGCAAGTATCTGCATCTGATCACAAGGAAAGCACTTTAAATAAATCAATGCAAATCCATCAGCCACCTGGCAATGAATAAGTCCCCCAGATAAACTTGTTTGCAAGCAAAATGGGATGAAAAGAATGTCCTACAAATGGTGAGTATAATTTTTTTTCAAAGTAGTTTGCAAACCGTTTGAGGAGCAGGTGTTTGTATTACACTCTCACGTCCCCTCCACCCACCAGCGTGGTATGATTTGCAGCTCCTTGTTGTTGCTGTTGGATGAATGACTGTAGTGCAATGCAAATATCTTTATTCCAAAATAAACTAAAATAAATAGTGATCATTTTAAAATCTACATTTTTGAGTACATAGATGTAAACTCAATTAAATTGTTTAAATATCAAAGAAGTGAATTTGAGGGGATATACTGCATTGAAAATTTAAAGAGCTCCAAAAAGAAAAGAGGAAGGAAACAATTGATTTTCCTTTAAGTATGGCTTGAACAAAATTGTCTTCACTAACATGAGCTTTTACATTGGCAGTGGGATTTGTAGGTTGTAAATACAGCAGTATAGGAATCTTGATTCACAAAATCCTATCTTTTTATTGAAGCCACATTGTACAGTTAAAAAGAAAAGCTTGATGGCTTATTTCATATTTGGTTTCTGTTTTTCTCTTTTTTGCAGTGCTCTTTAGTTAGGGTTTCTTGGTCCATATCTCTATTTTCCCATCTTTAAACCAAAGATAACAGTTTGTAAGCAATCTTTAAACAATGAAATATTATAATTCCAGTTTTATCCTCAGCCTTCTTTGTACTTTACAAACTATCACCTATCACCTAACTTCAAATTACCATTTTTTTAGTAGTTCCTCTCTCTCTAAATTTTTTCGAGACATTTTTGTCTATAAAATCAACAAAAAATCCTCCCTGACTACTGTCCCACTCATCTACCTATCACTCTGTCATTTTATAGCTTGATTTCTTGAAAAAGTAATTTAATTTCTTAATTCACATTTACACAAATTGAAAGCATCTCCTATTACTTCTTTAAAATGACTCTTGGTAAGATCACCAACAATTTTCTATTTGACACAATTTATAGAAAAATATTGCTTCTTATCTGATCAAACACTGTTGAAAACATCTCATCTTTTGAAAGTCTTCCTGTTTCAATGAAGCCATTCTCTCTTTAATTCTTTACGGTTTGAATGTTCATCCTCCATCTTTCTCTGACCCCTAAATATTCCCTAGAACTCCACAGAACTGTATTTCTTCACAACCCAAACCACCCTTCTTGCTTCCATTCTCATGGCTCCTAACCCTCAGGATAGGCTGGAAGCTATCTATTCCATATTTATCCTAGACTTGACTCCTAAACTCGTAAGAGTTTAAAAATTACCTACTGGACATCTCTACCTGAATCTCCCATGAGCAACAGAAATCAGTATGCCTAAAACTTTCTCCCTAAAGACTGTTCCTATGTCTGAGTAAACTTACACAAGGGTTTCACATTGGAGGAATTCTCAAGAAGATACAATTAGCAGCAACTCCAACTCATATGTAAAACATATCTCTTACACTGAGGTTTTAATGAAAAACAATATGAAATAAATTATTCACCAATAAGAGTTGGTTAATTATTCATGGTACATAAATGTAATGGAATATTATGCATCTAATAAAAATTCCAAGGTAGATACTATATCTCCTATATATAAAAACATGAAAAAGTATGTTATACAACATGTACAACCATATGACCTTTGTGAGAAAGAGAATGCACAAAGCATTTTTAAAGAGTTGAAACAAACCATTTAGAAAATTTCACTGTTAGGGATTATAAGAAATTTTATAGAAATCCTCAAAGTTTGATTTATGTTTTACAATGACTATTACTTCTATAAACAGAATAAATGAGGAAGTTGTTTCTGTTTTTAAAAAACAAAATTTCACAATCAATTTGCAATTAATATTTTTAAACACTTTAAATAATTCTTAAATTTTAAATAAATATTATTATATAGAGAATATGAAAATGGAATTAGATAAAAGAATTTTTCATTCAAAATATTAAGTGCCTACGCTTTGTTCGCACTGATAAAGCAAGAAGCTCATGGTAGGATGAAGGCAGTGGTTACTGGCAAACAAGACAGGATAGTCTGTGAAAACTGGTTTAGCCCTGGGGACCTGATCTGACCCACTATAGAGAAGCTGTAAGCAGAAGTTTAAAGTGGCTATTTTGATAGGGGCAGTATCAGATACAAAGCATATTAAGCATCACCTTGGGGCCTGGTTAAAAGGATACCACAGCACCAGGGAGAGGACTGTTTTCTCCAAATTGCTAATAAATAGTTTTGGCAACAAATGTTACCTGGACAGCTTGCCTAGTTGACAGCTGGAGGATACAGCAATTATACTGCTAACCATGTCTCTAAATTAAACTGCTAAATACATCCTATAGATGGGCTCAACTTCAAACAGTCTACTGGGAAAAGCAAGACACCCAAGAGGGAAGCTGGATTGTGGAAGGGTATGGCAAAGGCTGCATGCTGTTTCTGAGCAGCAATGAGACACATCCCGTGACTTGAGAAAAAACATTTAAAGGAGAATTTGTAGGAATCCAAAACTCTAGCATGAGCAAGTATGAGCACTAGCCAGGAAATCCACTTACGATTAATCCTTTAGAGCCACACAATGAGGAGGCTGAGCATTTGAATCGCATATAAGAGAAAGCAATGAGAATTTTTCCAGAGAGAAGTTTTCGGAAAAGATAAATCTTGAATTTTAGGGAGGGGGGGTCCCAGAACTTGACACATCTGCCTTAAGTGATAATAATTCTGAAAATGTTGACTAGTCTTTTGTTATTTTATTTCAGTTTTAGTTCTTAATGATGATTGATGTTCTAAATCTTTGATATGTGTTGCCTCAGCTGTTTTTAAGTTACATAAAAGAAAAAAAGGAAATTGAGAAGTATTGATGTTTTAAAATGTCTTTTTTCCTAAACAACTCTTAGTGTTAATGAATTATAGGCTTCCTTAATCAGTAAGTAAGGAGTCAATTCCTCGCTGTTGGAATGTGAATCAATACTTTCAAACATTGTGGGATGATGTCATAAATTACCACATGACATACTTCTAAATGACAAATTAGTTTACAAACATCACTCATCATAATAATGTACTATTTTTAGGCCCTGATAAACACATACACTTGTCCAGAACATGGTACCAACCACTGACACAGATATATAGTGTCACCTCGTAAGACTATGCTATGCAATATGGTAGTCACATGTGGCTATTGAGCACTTAAAATGTGGCTAGTCTGAATTTAGATGTGTTAGTATAACACATCTAATTTGGAACTTGAAAAGGCAGTCTCAAAAAAATCATAAATTAATTTTTTATAATGAACACTTGTTGAAATGATAACATTTTGGATAAACTGAGTTAAACAAAATACATTTTTAATTTACCTGTTACTTTTTATTGTAACTACTAGAATATTTAAAAATGCATTTCAATAGATAAACAAGATTATACTGTATAGCACAGGGAAATATACACAAGATCTTATGGTAGCTCACAGAGAAAAAAATGTGACAATGAATATATATATGTTCATGTATAACTGAAAAATTGTGCTCTACACTGGAATTTGACACAACATTGTAAAATGATTATAAATCAAAAAAAAAACTTCAAAGCAAACAAACAAACGAAAAATGCATTTCTGGCTTGCATTATATTTCTAACAGACAGTATTGCTTTAAGAGATTAAAATCTAATAAGAGAAAAAAAAAAAAAAAAGTCTAGTCAGATCAAGATAATTACATTTCTAGTCTTAACTATGTTCCAAAAGTGGGTAACAAGAGATGTTGAGACATAGCAAGTTTAAGCAGTCATATGAACTTCTGGAACAGTATCCAAGTCTTCAGTGCTTTGTCATCACTTTTATTTACTGTATCTTGTATCAGTGAATCTTTCAATGTCCTTAGAAACAATTAAATCAATTTAGCTCACACTCTTTTGAAAACAAATCTTTTCTTCTCTTTGGTTTTGCATAGGCAGAAACAAGACACAGAAGCAATTTCACTATGGTTGTTGTTAAGAAAGTTATTAGATTTTTTTTAAGTGAAATTGTAATCCAAGTGATTTTTGTACCTTAATGATGGTGTCTTTACATCTGAATCCCAAGGTAATCCGTTTCCTCCATCATCTTTAGTATTTACGCAGCATAAGAGAAAATTACTGAAAAATAACAAGAGACAATTAAAGAATTCTAAGGGTTAATAGCTCTGTTTTCTTTGGAAATGGTTTGGCTGGTAGTCAGCGCTGGGAGATTCATTGGCATGCTCTGCTATACAAGTAAATGCTGGCTGGGGAAGGATGCTGATTATTTAACACCAGTGTTTGACAGAAAGCTTGTGTTTATAGTGTGAAAAGGTGCAGGCATAGAAAACTGCATGTTCAGATGTTAGAAAAGGTCTTTAGGGAAGTGTCTTCTGCCAGATCAGCTTCTAAATGTTCAAACTGGCTTTCAGAGCCAACACAATCTATTGGGGTCTATTGGCACTTCCATCACAATGTGTCACATGATGAGGCATAAACTAAAGCTGCAGTTGGAACTGCATACTCAGATGTAGTGTTGATGAGCCAGGAAGCACCTTTGCTATTCCTGGTTGACAGCCCCTTAGAATAAGACAGATAAATGCCAAGATTTGTTACAAATGATGGGATTAGGTTGGTTTAGAAGAAACATAATTACATGTAATTTAAAGCCCATCTAACAATCAAGCCCCAACCTATTTCTTCAGCATTAATTTCTCTTCCTACTATACTGAAGGAAGAAATTTTTATGTTTTCTTTACTTTTAACCATAGTTCTGTATTAGAGCCAGGAGTATAATAGGTTCTCAATAAATACCTGTTAAATCCAACTTGTCTAAATCTCAGAACTGGCTTTCTCCTTATTGTATACATTTCTCCATATATCAGCTTTCTGCAGCTGTTTACCTAAAGGGTACCAATTAGACCTTCTAAAATCTTATGGGATGTCTAATAATTAAAGATCAATTAGCTATTTGTATTGTCATATTTTTTCTTAGCATCACACTGTCTTATATTGTGTTATGATTTATTTAAAAAACGGACAGTTACCTGATCGGTTTGCCCTTACCTGGTGAAATTTCTGCACACAGTAGGAAACTGGCACCCACATAACTTACAGTAGATCAAAGAAAATTGCTTGAAACAGGGATCAGTGTCTGCATTTATGGAAGATGACCCTTTTTTGATCTTTAAGATAATATTCTGAATTTCTGATGTACAGATTTTAATTTGTATTATAAGGAGCAGGCTTAGGCTTTGGAAGCATTACTAAAAAAAGAATTATGTAAGTTTTGTGGGTTTAGTTTAGCATTCCTGTGACCATTGGAGGAATAATCAAGCAGGGAAATAGGAAGACATTGCTCCAAGGAACCTGTGTTTGAGTCTGGTGATTCTGTATTTTGTATTGTGCACAGAGCCACATCAACAAAACATATGAAACAGAATTTGTCCCTAAAATGAGAGTGATTTTTAAGAATGAAATTTTAGGTAAGTGGTTTGGGTATTATTTTTTACCTTAAGGGCCAATAGGTATTTTGAAGTACTTTCTTGAGTTACATGAGAATTCTCATTTCATTGAAATCAATTTGGCAAATTATTTCTAGCCCAACCATGAAGCAAGCAATATGACATACTTACTCAAAGATCAGCAAATCATGATTCTTGTCCTTAAACATTTCATTCTCAAGCAGGAAAGGCAATACACACACATAAAGCAACAGAGGGACTGCTGACCTCTTATAAGAACAAATGGCTTTTGGAGCACAGGGGAGGACATAGCAACTTCATTCATTAGGTAGGCTCACTGACATGGCAACCTTTAAATTAGGCATTGAAATATAAGGTTTAACCTCATTTAGGTAGTCTGGAGTTTGGTGGTGGGATTACTAGCACAGAACATATAATGAGAGCAAAGGAGCAGATAATAAAAAAAAACCATGATGGGCCTAGCCATCCTACTGTAGTACATAACTCCAGAAGGCATTTTCCCATTATAGTTTATGTGAATAGATTGCACCTTGCAAAACTCCAGAAGCACTGTTCACATAGATTATATGAATGCACCTGCTGGAATTGTGCAACACAGCAGCCCAGGGTTCTGTCAATAGTAAGCAGATAAGCCATTTGGAAGGATTATGTGAATTAGGCCTGTAAATATCTGTAGTATAAAGTCTACAAGATACAGACCTAGGGATTATTAATTTGCAAAAAAAAAAAAAAAAAAGAGGCTAATTAGAACATTATGATCAAAAAATAGATAATTATAAATTCTTTTGAAAATGGTAATTCCAAAACTAAAAATAAAATTTGAAGGTATTTACATTGTTTTCTCAGGATTTAGTCACCACTGAGCCCAAATAAATATTTTAGCACTTAACACAAAATAAATCACAAATATGCCTAAGTATATTTGTAGGACTACTGAGCGTGGAGTTGCTATCATGGGAAATTTATAAAATGAAACTTTGAGTCTCTGTGTGAAATCACCAGGGAAATCAGAGAGTAGGGAGCAGGGAAGAATCCAGGCCCAGAGATTTCAGATACTGTAATTTAAGATACATTAATGACAGTACCTAAGACTTCTCAGGCAATGTTGACTCATTAGTTCAAATATTTCTGTCTGTATTACAGCTCTTTCTCTCCCCCTCCATACCCTTTTTCACTGAATTGGATAGTCTTTAGTTGCCTTCTAATTACAGCATATGTGACATTCATCTATTCAAGAAAAAAACAGCAATTTTTGAAAGCAGCAAATATAATCTTGTTAGAAGTGGGAACGTGAGGCATTACTTATGTGGTCACAGGCAGACCCTAAGTAGGTAACCGCTGTCTGGTTGCTTCTCAAATTGGTTGTGTGTTTGGAACACTGTGTGGATATCGGTCTGCTTGCTTTCAGATGAATCATTCACCTAATGGACTATCAAGTACTTGGATAAATTTATCAGTAATGCAGACCATGGCTCCCATACCTTCCTCAAATGCCTTCAAACCAATTTTGTAAATTACACCCAAGGTGAGAGTTAGATAACATGTCACGATAGATCAAGATTTTTGGTAAAAATGTCACTTCTTTGAAAGTCTTATATTCTCTTTTTAGAAATGAAGTCTTTTGAAAGGGAAAATTTCCTATTAGTATGTATTTTATATGTTATCCTAAATTTCACGCAGCAATGTATAGCATTTAGAAAGTTCAAGAACAAATATAAGAATTAGATAAAAATTTTTCTTAACTTGTAAGAAATGTTTTAAACACTCCTTTTTTTCTCATGTAATATTTATCAGCCAAAAAGAGGTAAGTTTATACACAGCTGCAGTAGAACAATTATTACAGAGTAATAGCCTCTGTTATCTGAACATTTGAAAAATAAAAACAAAATTAGCATTTTTCTTTAGCTTTGAACTATACTTACCATTTGTACTGAATTTAATATCACAATCAAAATATGCTTGCATTTATTAGAAATTCTATGACTGTTTACTTGGCAAAAATAGACATTCTAAGAACTATTTGTTAACCATGGGACATACAACTTAAGGAAATTCTTTAAAATATTTGAGAGGTGGTGCATGTTTCCAATTAGAAAAATAATGTACATACAGGGAGGAAAACATTGGAGAATGCAGAGAAAGGATAATACATTTAATGTTCAACTTACCAGGGATTTTAACATAAGGTAAAATTAGTTTTAAAATTTTCACTTTGAAGACTAGCTTGCATTCTTTTATTAAATATGATAGTAATTAAATGAAACATGGAAGGTGATAATTGGCAAAATGTTCTGTCTCCTCAGAAGCTTAGGAAGATGCCTACACACCTCTCCGTCTAGGAGAGGACAGGCTGGGGACTCTGGCTTTCTGAGAACTGTGTGAACCTTAGCAATCTGAATTCTTATAACCATCATATTTTGCATAAAGTCTTATTTTCTTTACTGTAAGTAAATTTTGGCTTGCTCTCATTTTTTGCAATGAAAAGGAACTTAAACTCTATTTTATTATCTGAACAAAGATAATTGGCAAGGTAGGTATCTTTAGAGTTGAAGGAAATAATTTGGGAACTTATTTCTGAAAATTTGTGATAGAGTGTTTTAATAATACAGGGAACTATATTCAATACCTTATAATAACCAATAATGAAAAAGAATATGTATGTGTATATGTGTGTGTGTGTGTGTGTGTATATATATATATATATATATATATATACATGTATATATATATATATGACTCAATCACTATGCTGTACACCAGAAACTAACACAACATTGTTAATCAACTATACTTCAGTAAAAACATGATTAAAACATAAATAAATAAGATAAAATAGCATGTACAGCCTTCAAGTAGAGAAAAATCCTGATGCCTGAGATAGCTTTATCCACAGTTTCTCACTACCCAGTAAGGAGTTTAGTCTGAAGATCTCATCTGGAGGCAGAGAATAGTCTGCCAAGGGGATTAATAAGAAATAGCCTCATACTGACTAGGAACCGTGACTGCGGTAGCCGCAATAATGACAGGAAAAAACACCAACCAACAGTATGGGCACAGCATTCCCCTATCCTAAGTACACCTTGAGAGACTTAAGGCAGATCTTGCTACTATTCTACAAACTTTGTCCAGCTTAGTATTTCAACAAAGTGTATGGAGAGTGCTTACCTCCACTAAGTTAAAAGTTAGATTGACTAAGTTAGAATGATTTTAACTTAGTTAAAGAAGTTAATTAAGTTTAACTAAGTTACAAAGGCTAACTTGATAAGCTTCTAGGCTGGTATCTCATTCCTATAGCTCTACCACAGGGATGCTGAAAACAATGCTATGTACTCTTTCAATAAAGGAATGTTTATTTTAAAAAATATCTCTGAAGCCATATGGTCTTTCAAAACAATATTGTAAATATACATCTTTTGATGAAGAAAGATTCTTAAGACATTATAATGAAGAGCTAAAAGCATAGAATCTGAAGTTCAGAATGTCAGTTCTTGAACCCTGGTTCTGCCACTTACAAGCTGTGTGATCTCGGGCAAGTTACTTAACATCTTGGTGCCAAATAATTTAGTTTCTTCATTTGCCAAGTAAAGTGAATAAGAATATTCACTTCATAGTGCTGTTGTGAGGATTTTATGATTTAGCATGAGCTTTTCATTAAATTAAAAGTCAAGATGCAAAGGAACATATAGAGTAGTATGCTTTCATATGCTGGTATATATGCATACATTTTCTTCGAACAATATACTAAAATTTTCTAATCAGAACTTCTGCAGGGAATAGTACTCAGGAAATGGTTTGATGGTGACGGGGACTTTGTATTTGCTTTTAAGCCTTTATGTAAAAATTTATATTTTTTATTATATGCTTGATTTATCTTTATATAAATAAGTACTTTTAAAATAATACATACAATAAAAGTTTCCTATTTGCATAAGACACACTGAGATGTGTATCACTCTAAAACTGTGTGTGCGTGTGTGCTTTTATATCTTGACAAGAGTGGGGTGCGTTTGATTTTTCTCTTTGATTTATTTGTATTTGAGAATCAAAAACTCTGAAAAGAGTTCTTTTTGTCTGTTGAATGAAAGATATAGAGTCTATGATTACAAATTGTTTCAATTCTTCTGTGAAGACTGGTATTAGAAATAAACCTAAAACAATGGTTTTCTCAGGCTTTAGTGCCTAGGGGTGAAAATTAAAAATCAGAACAAAAAACACACAGAATTATATCATGCAGAATGGAACTAAGCATTTCCATAAGGACAAAAACTAGAACAAGAACAACAACACAAACGAAGGCTGTGGTTGTCACATAATGAAAAGGATGCACTTGCCCAGAGAATGTGTTCTGTGATCACTCAGCACTTATTTCAGATTCTCTGTGCCCCTGAGGTTTGTACAGTGATAATATGCATGCAGCTGGCCAAAGGGGCAGGCAAACAAAAGCAATGACACATTTTCTAGTAGAGGTATTGGTATTAGGTCTCTCCAGATTAATCTATATAAATCAATCAATCTATCTATCTATCTACCTACCTACCTATCTATCTATATTATATATAATCTATCGAGATAGAAATTTTAAGGAATTGGCTTGTGTAATTGTGGGGACTGGCAAGTCTGAAATCCACAGGGCAGGTTGGCAGAATGAAGATTCAGGGAGGGGTTGATGTTGCAGTATCAGGTTAAAAGCATCCTGGTCGCAGAGTTCCTTCTTCCTGGGGGAACTTCAGTTTTTGTTTCTTAAGTTCTACAACTGAATGCATGAGGCCCACCCACATAATGGGAGGTAATCTGCTTTACTCAAAGTGTACTGTTTTAAAAGTTTATCACATCTAAAAAATACCTTTACAGCAAATTCTAGACTGATATTTGACCAAACGTCTAAGCACCATAGCCTAGTCAATCTGAGACATACAAATAACCATCACAGGTATAATAAAGGCCACAGCTAGATCTCTATTAATTAATCACAATCAACTATTGAGATTACTTGAATATGTATATTTATTTTAAAAGGAAATTCTGAAATTCTTCTGCATAAAAAGAAAACTAGTCAAGAATTAACTTTTATTTAAAAAGCACCTCCTAAAAAGGATACAACTTCTAGCTACTGGATTTATCTTTCCTAGGAAAGTGTGTATGATATGCGTATCTTTATAATCACATATCCAGTTTACCCTATTCATATTTCATATTCAAGTTAGGGAAAATTTAGGGATGACAGTACTCATATTTTCCTTAACTCAAAATACATGGTTGTAATTTTATAGGATATGATAAAGATAGTTGAAAAATAATGAATAGAGGTATTCAAGGCAAATATTTAAGGCAATTTGCATGCATCTCCCTAGGTCTCCTCTTCTGTGTATGTCCATCCTCCTACCTGTGGATTCCCACTTTAACCTCCAATTCAGCCATCTAGCAGCATCAATTTTGTTCCAGGCTCCTTTATCAAAACTTGCCTTCAGAGCCTTCATTTATATTGAAAGGGCATTTACAACAAAGATTCAAGGGTTGCATCTCTTGATGGTATGAGAGATGATAATCTTAAACTAAAAGAACTAAACAGTCTTGGTTCTCTGTGGTTTTGGTGTTTTTCCAAGGAAAATATTTATATTTTGTACCCATTTTAGCTCACCAATGAAGCCCAGTATGACTTTGTGCCAGAAGTGAAATAGAATTGTGAGGTAAAATTGTTTTAGTAAGTTAATATGGTTTTCCTCGATTTAAGAATTTGATTTTTATTATTTTTAAATAGAGTACATAATTAAATAAAATATATCAAGCATAATATTTAATATGTAATAAGTGTTTAGCTAGTTTTAACTGTATTGTATTTAATTGTTGTTAATTAAATAACAAATTAATTTAATTGTTTTCATCCTTCCTTCTTTTGCAAGGGAATTAGCTGATACTAGTTCTTAATCTGACTTTACAAAACTATCACCAAATTTTCTTGCTACCTAAAATTATTTCAGGTGACTACTTAATGGATCTATAATGGCACTCCAAGTCATAACAGTAGGATTTAGTTAGAATATATTTCTCAGTCTTTCACTGTGATGGAAAAATCCCCAAGCAATTCCCATTGGTACCAGAATCTATGATCCTGCTATCCATTAGTATTTTCTATTTCCTAAATATTAAATGCTTTTCATACCACTATGTCTTTGCATGAATTATTTCTTCTTAAAATGATAGACCTCTACTGGAGAAAACTTCCTGCCTCTACTTAGATAACACTGCTAGCAAGATTTCAAAGACAGCTCATTTTATTATTAAACAACCTAATGCTGAAGCATATTTTCCTTTAAGATGAAATATGCACCCCTCTCATAAATCTATATGGATTACTTCTGAAGAGACAAAAGCCTTGCTTATTGATTATAATGATCATATATTCAGATATCTAATTTTCCCCTTTTTAAATTTTGGGCTAAACCTCTGTTTCTTGACCCCCTTTTAATTCTAATTATTCTTCTAATACACTCTACTTTTTAACATCCATCCTAAAATTAACATAAAATGAAAATAAAATTTAAGGTTAGTGCAGAAGACAGTTAAACTGTAACACTAGAGGCTACTATGGCATCGTGGAAAAATCTTGGCCTTTATAGTTATATAAACTTAGTTTTATATCCCAGATTTGCAACTTACTGGCTCCGAGCAATTGACTTAACTTCATCTGTAAAATGATGAGAGTAGTATGTCAACTATAATGGTTATTACGAAAATAAAATGTAATAATCCATGTAAAGCCCTGGTACATAGGAAGTACTCAATTATCTTCACAAATTCCTCCATTTACTTGCTTCTTTACCAAGGAAAATTTACTTCTGTATTGTGAAATAACTATTCTTCTAAATATTTTACATGCCAGTGTATTTTATTGAAACATATTCATTTTCTTAACTTTTATTTTGAAAAAATTTTAGATTTACAGAAGAGTTACAGTACAGTTCTCATATGCCCTACATTACAGTTTTTCTAATGCTGACATCTTATATAAAAGAAATTAACATTCGTATAACACTGTTAGCTAAACTACAGACTTTATTCATATGTCACCATTTTCCACTAAAATCTTTTTCCTGTTCCAAGAGTTAGTTCAGGACACCATGTTACATTCAGCAAGTGTTAATTTTTTTTAATACAGATCCCAAGATCTTTTATGATATCCAGTTGATAAGCCAGTTGTTAACTGCTCTGCACCTATTTCAAGGTTTCACTTTCATTTTTACATTTTACTTTGGTTTATGTCCACTGTTTCTATATGTTATTTTTAATCTTGATTTTATTATATGTGGCATTAGCTAAGCAGCTTGACATTGTTTTGTTTTTTTATGTCTTCACTCAAATCACTGAAATAAAATTTCAACATGACGGGACCCAAAAATGACTCCATAAAACATCTCTTGTGAACAAACTGAATCACTGAACCCATTCACCAATATTTTGAGTACTCTTCTGCATCATATATACAACATATATATATATATATATATATATGGCCCTTGCTTTTTTATCCAATCTGACAGTATCTCCAATTATAGATATCTTGTTATTATTTTTTATTTGTCCCATTTATTCCTTAATATTTTCTCAATGTTTTTTAGTTATTTTGGATTAGCTGAACCATTATTATGATTTCATTTATGTCCACTATTAGCCTATTAATCATATTTGTGTTATTAATTTTTGATGTTGATCTATAAATTACAACATACATTTTAACTTATTCTCTACCTTAAAATAATATTTTATTGCTTTATATATGGCATAAGTACCTAAAATATGATAATTTCATCATTCCCTTCATTTGTTCCATGGTTATCCTATAATTAGTTCTATACATGTTATAAGCTCCTCATTGTTATTATTTATTTAAACAGTGAATTATTTATAAATGATTAAAAATAAAAAAAAGTTTTTTCATTTACTCACACATTTTCCATCTCTAAGATTATTTATTTCTTTGTGTAGATTCAACCTTCTCTCTGGTATCATTTTTCTTCTTTCTGAAGCACTCCCTTCAGATTTTCTTTATGGTTTTTTTCAGTCTCATGTATTTACTTAGTTTATCAAACATCCATGAACTTTTTTAATGTATTTAAACTTTACTATATCTAATTTTGTAATAGTAATTTGGAGTGCTGAGCTGGGATAACATATAATGCTAACAAGAAAATCCTTCCAAATGCTTAAATATCTAATGTTAATCTCACAAATTAAAATAATGTATATTGTCAATCCAGATCTCTTAAACATCCCAGTTCCATTTACAAACTTTATCGAATATCGTATTATTTGGCTGACATAATCAAAAGTCCAGTAAGTGCATATTTTAGTTCAAATTAAAATCTGACAGATTACCTAGTCTGATTAATTCTGACAATTAAAAATCTCTAAACTACTGAGTTAGTCTTTTGAGTTTAATTTACTTTATTTTTAAACTTAATTTTAAAATATTGTGGGGGTTGAGAAGAAAATCTGCTAACTCTAGGAGAAATGTTAGCAACTCAGGCAAATTGAGGGTATTAGAATGATAATTCGTGAATGTTAAGACTGACCATCTCAAAGAGTTGACGTTGTTTATCCAAACTGGAGACAGGCAAGAGATCTAGGGGCAATACGTATCTTCTTAAGTTTTCTCCAGCCCCATATAGACATTCTACCCACCACATTTTTATAGACAACAAGGGTGTCCAAGTCTCCCTACTACTCAATTGATATTCTTTAATCTGATATGATTAGATGAAAATCTTCACACCTATTCAGATTTAGCAAACTTCACTGATTTCTCAGTGGAGTCTGCATTTCTTTAGCTTTAGGCAACAATTCTATATTCATTTTAATGACATCCCATTGAATCTTGAATATCTCTCATATTTTTCCTTCCTCTGAAGTTGCAGCTCTTAAGTTATGCTAATGAGACTTTCATAAACATATAATCTGTTCTAGAATTTTCTCAGAATCTACCTGTCATTTCTGGTTTCTATTCTTCCCTTCAGTTTGAAAGCATTTGCCCATCATTAGTCTTATGGCATATATTCCTTTTATTATGAGTTTGTTAGGATTACTGACAGGTGTTCTGAAATTACACCTATGAATTCATTTGATACTGTAGGATAAGTTTTCTGCATTTAGTGTCCTTATCTCATTTAGACAGTTACATGTGTTCTCATCCTTTCTTCACCCAACTTTTACGTCTGTGTTATTTAGTCTGTTCTTTCTAGTTTTTGTAGCTGAAAACAAGGGAAGTAAAATTTGTTACATAGTTCTTTGTACTTTCTCTCATGTATTAACAGTACACACCTTGATTTCCATTTATTCCATTTTCATGCCCCTTTTGAGTGATACAAAAACTGTTCTAGAAAATGCTTCTGCCTTACAGGAAAAAAATGCTTTAAGAATTCAACCAACTTTAGGAAAAAAAAAAACCAGCACTAAAGACTTCTCAGTTATTGATTGTCCTTTGCAGCTAAAATGAACATAGAAGTGCAAAGTAAAATAAATAACATTATGTCATTAGACTACCATCCCAGTACATTTGAATTTACTTAGAATTAACATATAGCCAATCATAACTAAACTCAATTTTTGACTGAAAATTTCTAAGTCCCGTAATATTAGTGGAAATGGAAAATTGTCTCCTTGCTCTATGGAATAGAAAGATTTTTCTAATCCTTTTAAGATTTATGACAAAGAAAATTAATTTTCAACCCTCTCTAATTCTTAGGGTTTAAATGTTATGTTATAAATGAAAGTTAAATCAGCAAAGTACTACTAAAGAAACCAAATAATGCAAAAGGAAGACATGTTACTAGATAAACAAAAGAGCCACTAAACATATTACAATCTAAAAGTGTATGTTATTTAAGCTCAGGAAAGGACATCATCTTGTTATTCATACAAGACCATTAGATATCCTGCCATAGTGACATTGAGATATTAATCTCTCCTAGAAAGCAATTTTCTTTTATATGAACAAGAGTAATTTGTGACCCATGAGTGAAGAAGGGAAATGGTTTTAATGATAGTAATTGTGAAAAAAAAATTAATGCTGGTGTACCTACAAATAGTCAATATTCTGGTCTACAAAAAAAAGATTTCATCATGATTATATGCAAAGCACATCTCTATGCTTGCCATGGAGAGTGCAAGTATAACAAGTGATAGCAAATAATTCCTAAAATACTTATTTATAGTAAATCAGTAAAAGAATAGGTTATTGTACATAATGTTACCCAAATTGGGTTTAACATATGTATATCACCAAATGTAAACATGGTTTTGGTCATAATTATTAGCCCAAGTATGTTTAGATACTTTTACCAAATTAATAACATTACTGAATAAAGCAAATTTTCATACACTGTGTACGTGCATACTGTGAGAATTGCAAATGACTCCATTTTTGAGAACTTAATTTGGCTCTTATATTAGGAAACAATACATTTGAAAGATCTAGTATTTGGTGCCCTATGGGGAACTTCTGCTGGGATCCGATACTGCTAGGCACTGGCAGCCTCACACAGCACTCCAAGCCTCATGCGGTGGCTCTGAGGCCGGCTTCCTCTGGTTCAACTTTTCTGCCTCGGACTGCCCAACACTAAGAAGCACAAAGTTGAGGATATCCTTCAATCCCTGGGTCCTCTGCTTTATTATTTTGCAAACACAAAAGCTCTTTGCTTCTGCATATTTTGTTCTACATTGTGTTTATATCTAAATGTCTTCCATTTCTTGAAGCTCTGGGGAAGAGAAAGGGATTCAGGTACTATATCTTTTTAGATTGCTTCTGGTAAATACTGTGATTGGCAAAAACAAATGTGAAGTACAAATGTGTCTGTCTATCGCAGTTTTCAATTTTAAATTGAAGCATTTAATTTTCTTACAAGTTTTCTGGTCTGTTGTAGTAAGTACAGGTCTAAGTTTATTTTATTTTTTGTTTTCTCAACATTTTATTAAGTGAATATATCATAATACATATTTGAAAACTGCCATTTTAAGCACAGAGTCTATTGAAGTGTATACATCTTTTTAAGAGTAATAAATAACTTCCATGTTAAAAATAATTATTTCTTTTGGATAGATTTGGAAAATTTTTCTCATCTTTATATTTTCCTCTTTGAACTTATTTTTATAATTAATGAATAACCCAGTGTCTTTAGAAGTGGATTTATACTGCAACCTGTTTCAAGTTTTTAATGTAAGATCTCATTCTCATATTAGTAAGATTTGTGTTGAAGTAACACTAATCAGGCAGAAATAAGCACATATAAACTAAAGTCCTTTATCAGGATCAAATTACTATAAGATAACTCTATCCTAAAATTCTACAACCTAAAACTATAGATGTTCAAAAGGAGCACTATAACAGAATCAGTAAGATATTTTAATGCTTCTTGCCATTATGAAACACATTTCAAATTTCAATATTCCTTGTCAGATATAAATAAATTAAAAATTTTATAACATAAGCCAATGAGAAAAAATAACATACTGCTTCAAAATATGTACTTTTTCAGAAATGTTTCTTAAATATTATTAAATTTAATATATTTTTGAAAAAAGTGTGTAAAAACAGATTAGATAATTATAATAGAATTTTAAAACCTTTTTTAAGCTTTGAATGTATAGAACTTTGATGAAATCATCTATCAAAAACCATCTTAGACTGTTTTAAATTGATAAAAACAAAAATGATATGGGACTACCTCATTTCTCAAATACAGACTGATGTTGTATTAAGTGTTTGAAAATAGTTTGACTTCTTCAATAATCTAAGCCAAAAAGTGTGCTGTATAGACATTTTTTAAATGTCCAGACAGTATTTTCAGCTAGCAAACATATCTCACTCCTCCACTCCTACCCCTAAAACACACTTGCACTGACATTACAAGGTCTTAATTCAGTGAGTTAGAATTAATAATGTTCCACTGTATCTTGTAATTGGTGGAAATATGTTTACTTCCACTTTGTTCTCCTTTTGTGCTTAAATGTTCTGTTGACTTCACCATGAACTTCAAGGTGAACTTCTGAGGTTCACTGAGAGGTTTATTCATTTTGGCAGTAAAAAAGGCTGACTCTATACATATCTAAGTTTTAAACTACATTCCTGTACCTTGCAAAACCATTAACATTTTCTCCACAACTGGCTATTTTCCATTTTTGATATAATGAGAGCCAAAATAAGAGTTAGTTAAAAAACCAGAATTCTTTTCAGCTCTGATAAAGTTTTTTTTTTTTTTTTAAGAAAAACTTTAGGAGAAAATTTTGGCTATATGTTCACTGTATCGATCCTCCAATCTAACTTCATTTTAAGGTAGAAATTGGATTATCTTTGGGTTTTTTTTCCCCTTGAAAAGCTGTTAGATATACTATAAAAATAAAAATCTATTTAACTTACCTACACTTACCAAGTAAGCAATCTTTCTATTGGTATTTGAGAAAGGAAGACCAAATGTAATTCCAAATGTCATGCATACCCAGAGCTGTATATCACTTTGGGATGCCAGTTTCAAGACTTGAAGCACAATATGCTTGCACTCCTCCTTGGCCTTTATTTATTAGACATGTTAAGTAAAGCCCAAATTTGAAAGCCTGGCTATAAATTACTGTCTTTTGATTTTATTTATGGAAAAGTTTAGTAAAACATGAACTTTTCCCCTGAATGTTTGAAATATGTAGTTTTAACATACCCTGTGTCTACTCCTTTCTTCTTCTTAGGTGTATTCTTATGAAGCATTATTATTCAACAACTTTAGGTGGAAATTTGTAGATACTAGTAAATATTTATGTAATTCAGCTAAAATATTCATATTAAATAAGGAAATTTAGTTTTCTTATATTTGGATATTTTAAGCAACAGAGAGAAGAATATTGCCCTAAATCTCTGATTACTGTTTCTAGAACCTGATATAGAATTCTGAACTCTAGGACCATTAACGTGTGAAATAGTCTACAAGGGTATTGCTGTGAAAATTAAATGTAGCTGATCATTGTAATGCTTTTAAATGCTCTGCCATTTTTAATTCACATCAATCAATTGCAATCATTAATCAAGTTGAATACAGTGGTTTGGGTGAGCACTTAATATTGATTCTAGCTTAAATTTCACTGCAATTATAACTTAATGGTAAGTAGTATGTGTAATATTTAAATATAATCTACTTTAAACTGTCAATTAAGTGACAGCAGTGAGAAAGGACAAAGTCTGTGACCTGGACAGATATTATAAGGACTTTTTTTCTTAAATGGAGAAGGAAAGAAGCCAAAGGATCAAAAGGGGAAGAGGGAGGAGGTGTTTGTTGGCACATGTTAAGCACAGTGTTTAGCTGTGCTAACACTAGATGTTCACAGAGGTGATTTGAGACACAAATGGAAAAAAAAGTGCACCAACAGACAGAACAGCAGCCATTGATATCAAATTCCCAATAATTTACTGCTAAAATTCAAGATTGTCTTCCTAAATTGAAAGTCCAAACACTTATTTATAATGAAATTCTATATCTAAAAAAAGAAGATAAGGTCACTTAATGTATGTCCTGCTCCAAATATGATACTTGGGTTTTCCTGAGATGACCAGTCAACCAGCTTTGTTCAAATCCCTTAGTTTCACTGATTCTAACTTTCCTCAACTGAAAATAAATGTTTCAAACAAATAAATCTTAAAGCTCATGCCATGGTTTCAGAAGTTTTAGCTGAGGATGTATATTAATGTCTAGACCTACTTGAAGGCATGGATACTCAAAGAGTGATGCTCAAAATGTTGCTCCCTGACCAGTAGAAACGGCATCACCTGGAAACTTGCTAGAAGTACAGATTCTCAGGCCTCGCCTCCTACATGTTACATCAGACACTGAGGTGATTGTGAGACAGGCTGAAGTTTGAGAACCACTACTCTCAGATGAGGTTTGGTTCTATAGTAGACAGGAACAGGAGGTATAAAATGCAAAATGGCTGACTTCTCTCTCAAAAATTCCACCAACTCGACAATAAATATTTAAGAACAAAAACAAACAAACAAACAAACAAACAGAACAAGTAAATAAATCCTCCGCAAAATCAATAGTCTGGGAAGTTATCGACTGATCATATCTGTGAACAATTTCTTGAAAAGAAAATGTAGATAGAATCAAAATGATGCCAAAATCCAATAGCTATGAGAAATTACTTACCTTGCATAACTGAAAGTGTGAAACTTAAACAAGTTAGGTTTTTTCCAAAGAACTGTAGAATCTAAACACCAAGACTCATATTGGAAACAGAGATAATAGTGGAGCTAATGGGAAGTTGATCCAATTATTACTTAAAGTTTGAGGAAGAGCTAATCAGTGCCATTTCAGATGAAGAACCACAAACAGACAGATGAAGTAGCTCTGACATTGGAAATGGTCAGTGTTCCGGGGAATTGGGAATGTGTTCCAAGTAATTAAGCTTCACAGAAAGAAGAGGAAAATAAATTCCCATGTGGGAAAACACACTGCCAACCTGAAGTGAATGTGTAAACTCTTCTGTCTCTAACCACACACCATGGACAAAGCCATCAAAGCTGCTGTTGCTGTGAGTTAATCAGATGCTACATGAACATGTGGAAGCAGTGAAAGGTGCGTAGGCTGCCAATACCATCAATATATATACACAAACTCAAATCCTAAATAGTTAAAGAAATCTATCTGCATAAGAGGCAAAAAAGGAAAAAGAGAAAAAGAAAAATGAACACATACACACAAAAAACAATGCCAGGATGACTAAACTCCCATGGAGGAAGTTAATACAAGGGCAAAACATCAGATTCCATCTCACAAAGCTATAGAAACAAATATAAATATTATATTAAAAGAAAATTATAAGTGTAAAAAGAAGAAAGTAGTAAATTACATATCAAAATTCTAGATCTGAATGATAAAACAAATAGCTCATTCTTTGCAAAGATCTATTAAGACAATATCATCTTGAAGTGTAAAGAAAATGAAAGAATTAGGGAATCATGAAGAAAACTTATAAAGGATGAGAACCAGGTAATAAACATAAATAGAGGACATTAAATTATAAAAGAATACTATAATGAAATTTATATCAACAATTTTGAAAGTCCAGCTGAAATTGTTAATTTTCTAAGAAGGATTATAAAACTTGCTAAAATCACACAGCTTAGTGATGGAGTCAGTTTGGTCTGAATACAAATTTTTTCCTATCAGATGTCTACACCATCCCTATCCTTTTTTTGGTATTGCTGGAGATGATTTGGATCAGGTATCCACCTTCTTTCACAAAGCCAAATATTTCAGGGGAAGCAGGTAAACTTTACAGCCACAGAGGGAGAATCATTATGGGCTTAATCCATTTCTAGAACAATGTATTAAATTAACCATCCTTTTTCCATTGACTTGAAATAACAGCTTTGTCATTTTTTAAGATCTCACATACATGCAGATCTATTTTTGAAATGTCTTGTTTTACTATTTTATTGATTGGTTTGGATATTCCCTGTATTAATACAATATTCTTTTGAAAACAGAAACTTTTTACTAAATTTTAGTGTGTGGCAATAGAACTGCCAGCTTACTTTTCTCATTTGATACTAATCATTTTTAAAAAGTAATAACTTTGACCTAAGTAAATATATTTTTGTAATTTGTTTTTAAAATCCTTAAAATAACTTTATTTGAATGAAACTTTTACTTCTACCATTTTTTGTTTATTTAATATCTTAAGTTTCTCTCACCAATTACAGACATATATTAATATGCCAAATAATTTTAAAACAAAAGAAAATGAAAAAACATAGACAATTATCAAGTTGAATTGTTTTCTTATTTTTATACTATTTTTGTTTGCATCCATCATGTTTAAAAAAAAATCTCTTTTGATAATTCTCTGGGTGTGCTAGAACTTCCTTATTTCCTTATCTTTATTATTTATTTATCATAGTGTATTTAGCATATAATATTTCTCCCATCTTTAGACAAAGTAAAGAAAATACATTAAGAAGCTCATATAACTCAATATCAGAAAAATCAAACAAACCAATCATAAATGGGCATAAGACCTGAATAGACATTTCTTCAAAGGAAGACATGCAGCTGGCTAACAGGCATATAAAAAGATACTCAACATCACTGATTACTAGAGAAATACAAATCAAAAAACAGTTACAATGAGGTATCACCTCACCCCTGTCAGAATGGCTGTCATCAAAAAGTCTACAAGAAAAAAATTTTGGTGAGCATGTGGAGAAAAAGGAACCTTTGTACATGGTTGGTGGGAATGTAAATAGATGCAAGCACTATGAAACACAGTAGGGAGTTTCCTCAAAAACTAAAAATAGAGCTACCGTATCACCCAGCAATTCCACTCCCGGGTATATATCTGAAAAAACCAAAACACTCATTCAAAAAGATACTTGCTCCCACACCAATATTCATCCAGCACTATTTACAATAGCTGAAATATGGAAGCAACCAAAGCAATTAACAGATGAGTGGATAAAGAAGATGTGATGTGATATATATATATATAGTGAAGTATTACTCAGCCATAAAAAATGAGATTCTGTCATCTGCGCAATATGAATGGACCAAGAGAATGTTATGCTTAGTGAAATAAGTCAAAGACAAATACTGTATGGTATCACTTATATATGGAATCTAAAAAATAATACAAAGGAATGTATATAGTAAAACAGAAACAGACTCACAGATATAGAAAACAAGCTAGCAGTTACCAGTGGAGAGAGGGAAGAAGGGAAGGGCACATTAGAGATATGGGATTAAGAAATACAAAGGACTACATATAAAATAGATAAGCAATAAGGATATATCATATAGCACAGGAAATTATAGCCATTTTCTTGTAGTAACTTTTAATACATTATAAACTGTGAAAACAATGAATCACTGTTTTACACCTGAAACTAATATAATATTGTACATCAACTATACTTTAATAAAAAGAGGAAAATACATGAAGACATGCTAGTCTTCTGAGTGACATTCTGCTTAAAATTTTCAGTACTGTGAATTTGTAAAGCTATTTCTAAAATACTAATGTGTGACAGTATCTTTGAAAATGTGTAGAATCTTAGTCTGTCAGAAAAAATATGCAATTTAGATGAGATGGCTAAGAACTTTAGTAACCAGTAGTCCAATCCAGACTGCCAATGTAGAGTCTCTATTGGGCAGAGTCTAGACAGCAGCGGGCAGAGCCTCTGGTTGGCTTGTCCTTGTCAAGACCATTAGACATGGACTAGAGATCAGAAACAGGATTTCAGTTAAGCAGGAAAATGACTGGCAAAGAAAGGAAGAACCCCAGCTGCAGGGAAATTTGGGAGCTAGGTGAATCTCTAAAACAAGAACTCAGAAAAAGAACTCAAATGATTAGTCCATTTGAATAACTCAGGATACATAAAAACTGAGAAAAATCTGTTTGGAAACTCAATCATTAAGAGCCTCAGCAGAGTTGAGGTGTATCTGAGATCAAACTGAATTAACGCCCAGAGATTCTAAGCCCTCCTGGTTGTGCACGTTTTAGTGGTAGTGTAGGAAAAAGGGAATTGATGCTAATGCAGGCAAATGAAATTGAATATACTCATTCTGATTTAACATTAAGTTGGCTTGAAAACTGGGTCAGAGCAGATTTTGCTAGTTAAGATATCAATAGCTCAATTACAGCAGAGCTGGAGAAGGCAGATCTAAATGCTACGTAGTGAAGTCCAAGGAGAGGCTGAATGGCACTATTATACTCTGCTTCTTTAATAAACTGGCTATTTTACAAACTGCTTCCTGATGTTCAAATGAAGGGATTCATCATGAAGTTGATCTGACTCTAGTGTAAATGTATTAAAAACATTGATTCATCTAATTAATTTTTCTCCAGTGTTAGTATCTATGGTTAACCTATTTTATTCTTAGTTTACCGTACTGATTGATTTTAAATTTTTCCTAAAAAAAACCCCAAAAAAACCTTACACACCAAAGTGTCTTCCTAGAAGTAGAAAATCCCATTGACTTCGAATAAATTTGGATCAAGTAGGTGAGAAAAAGACAATATTCAAATATACAAAGTAATTGCTTTAACAAGAACAAAAAGGATTATAAAGATTTAGCCTCAGTGCTTGAATCTTTCCAATACAACCACATTAGAATAGTTATGTACAATTCAGTCTACATGAAAGTGGTCTAACTGTGAATATAATATTGTGTTCTTAATTCTTTGTTAATCTAATTCGTTTGCTCATATGACACAATACCCCATGTTCACAAATTTGTTCTTGATACAAAAAGAACAACGTAAATTCCAGAACAGTATGCCTTCTTTCACATTTCGATATTATCCAGTTCTTTGATAGGGCAGCATGGAGAGGAGCGGACTCACTGGGGAAATTAAAAATATGTGGCAGCACTTTTTAATACAAGGCTTCCCTGAAGCCAGGCAAATGGGGATTGGCAGTTATGAACATCAGCTCACTGTTGGGTATTTCTGCTGAAATACTCTGGGTGGTCTTTATGAACTTCCTAGTGGGCAGCTTGTTTGACTAAAGGCAGAGAAACCACACTTAAAGGATTCTGAAATTATCAGGAAGATAAGAAATTATGAGAGAACACGGACTGAGGGAACTACTGTGATTTAGGGTTTGGAGCAAGATAACAAGTAATTTATTTGAAGAAAAGACCAACAAATAGGATCAGAGAAAGGAGATTTCTGTATTTATGTTTATTCTCAGGTTTTTTCTTTTTTTCCCCATAACTCTTAAGTCTCCAGCCTCCCATGGTTATTTTGTTTAGTGCTTCCAAATCTTACAAAGTGCAAGGATACACTTTTGTCGTGCCTTAACCTATTCCAATCCCATCCAGGTTATAATCGTAGAAGTAGAGAACAGTGTTTGCCAAAGATGTACATCATCAGTTCTCAGATTTGATGTGCAAACACAAGGCCCTGTGGGAGACGCCTGTACAATTTAGCAAATCTAGAGGCCAGACTCACAGCTGGAATATTAACTGCCTGCTACCTCCCATGCTTATGAACCCATTAATGAATATTATTAAACACAGAGCAGAATAAAGCTAACTTCCCCCCTCAATTTCAACGCGTGATTCCTTAATATAAAATGAAGAGAAACTTATGTCCTGCTTGAGTGCAATAGAAAGAGAAAATACTTCCGTTCTGTATGAATGATCAAAGTCCATATTCTTGAGTAAAAATCAGAGAACCAGTATTTTAGTTCACTCTATATAGAAAGAAATGCACCAATTTTAAAAAATGTAAGAAGGGAGTAGGGAGGGCGTAGCTCAGTGGTAGAGTGCATGCTTAGCATGCACAGGGTCCTGGATTCAATCCCCAGTACCTCCATTTAAAAAAAAAATCTAATTATCCACTCCACAAAATTTTTTTAAAACATAAAAATAAAAAAAGAAGTTAAGAAAAGACATTTTATGGAAACATATTGTATTGAATGACACTGATTAATTAGGAATATTTTCCAAATATTCTTTCTGTATCTTGGCATTTAACTAAGATGTTAATGGTTGACATTGAGTAAGATTTTAATCAGAGTTATATTTTATGGTTAATAAGATTTTTTGTTTTCAAATATCTAATATAATCTCTCTCGGAGGAATAATGACAGGGCTAGGTATATAACTGAATATCAAAATATAAAATAGAGTGATATAAAATGAAAAGATGGGCTGGTATGAGAAGATCTGAATTCTATTTGTGATGAAGCAACTCACTGGTTTTATTAATTTGGAAAAGTTTTAAAACCTCAGGTTTCTGATCTGTAAAATGGGGATATTAAGATCTGACCTGTCCATCTCACAGGGTCATGTGAAAATAAACAGATCATAAATGTTAAGCTTTTCAAAAACAAACGAACAAACAAACAAAAAATGAATTTCAAAGATGCAAGAGATTATAAAATAAAGCTAGGATATGGAAGATCAATGTGTTTAGTTCAGTGGTTTTTTGTTTTGTTTTGTTTTTTAATAAATGTTAAGCTTTATAAGTTCATTTGAGGGAGGAAGAAAGAGCAATGATTATCTTAAAAATACTTAATCCGTTCTTGAATATTCAATATGCAGTATATAAAGACTATTGAGACAATTCAGGCAGCTGACTCAATTACCTGCTCTTCTGTCAAAAAAGGTATACTCTACATGACTTATTTCTGAGTTAGAAAGAAAGGCTTTGGTGACAGCCATGTTAGAAATGTCCTTTGCTGAAATGTAGACAATGCCATGGTTTTCAGAAACTAATGAAATTCAATGGACCTAATATTTTTTTCTTCTTTTTCTCCTATATGAACTGCCCCTTTAAAATGCCTTATTAGTAAACATTTTTTTCATATCTTTATGCAACATTTATAATTGCATCCTGAAATTTTGAAACCAATGTCATATATTTCAGATAAATGTTATTTTTGAAAATCATTGCCTTTATTGTTGGGAAGGGGTAGACAGCCTACTTGTACTGTATAGGAACACTTATCTAGTACAGTATTCCTGTATAATAAAAAATGCGTATTATAGTGCATATTATAAGTAATACAAGTGTTATATACACTTAATGCAAACATCACATATGCACACATAACAAAATACCTAATGTTTACCAGCCATTTTCTATGTGCATGAGGATATCTTTGTATTTTATAAGTATTATCTCATTTAACCCTCATAACAATCCCAGGAGGTTGATTCTGTTTATTCCTATCGCACACAGAAAATGAGGCAAAGGAAGGCTGAGTGACTCGCCCTAGATTGCACAGCAAGTAAATGGCAGAGTCAAGGTCAAGCCCAGGCAGCGCACCAACAGAGCCTACACTCCTAATCACTCCACTGTGCAGTCTCTTCAAGTAATATTTTTATAAACCACAAACTTTAAGATAGTTCAAACGTATATCAGGTAAGAACGCTTGTGCTTTTGGGACCAGGAGCATAAAGGCAAGCTGGTTATACTTGCCTGAAAGGGCTGAATCCTCCCCGCACATCCCAGAACTCCTGCAACTAAAAATATCTCCCCTCTCTGGAGGAGCAAGTCCCCAAAGACTCCTTATTTCATGTTTATGTAAAAACTGCTCATTCCAGACAGTGTCAGAAGACTTTGTTAATGGAACACACTCCTGGAACCGTGTCTTTTCCCTAAGTTTATCATAGGAACATATTGGAAAATTTGTACCAAGAATAAATCACAGGCTTATATTAGAGTTGCCAAAGGTTGGCTTTTGGCAAAATTGTGAAACAGGTTAAGTGTACCTGAGTCACTTTCCCTCTTTCATGATTAGTTCTCATGTCCTCCCATTTAACTCCTATGACCCTTTTAGGATCTTTTTAGGATAAATAAGTGATTATTTGTTTGATTTTTCTATTTATTATTTGTCTCTATTTAAAGACTATAATCTTCATATGTGTGGGGATCATTTTTATCTTTTTTGCTCTTATGTCCCTAACCCCTAATATAGTATCAGATCATGGAATATGTTAGCCATGTATTGCATGAAGGAATCAAATCAAATGTTTATTAAAAAGATCTTGACCCCTTTCTTGGGTCAGTATATGGGACACAAATAATTGTTCAATTACTATCTTTTAACTGAATGAATGAAAAAAAAAATGAGTAAGGGAAGTGGTTAAGGTATGAATCATTCTGGGATTGAATTTCCAAAGAGAATTCTCCAAGATCCACCATAAGAGGGAGGGAAGCAGTGAGACCTTGTAATACACTGCATATGCGTAAGAACTGCAAAATTTCCCACAGTATCTTTCCCTTCTTTGCAGCAAGCCTCAGGTTTCAACCTGTTCTCTCTACTTTCCTGTGCTCACTATCTATTTGCTCCCTTGTGGATTCTGTCTCCATGTGACTGGCTGTGGAATGGATGCTATTCTTCTGTCTTCTTTCCTTGCTATCTGTGTAAAATAGACACAAGTCCCAATCACTTAAGCCCCTTTAGAAACTTACTGACGGGGGAAAGAAAACAACACATTGAGAATACATTTTACAATCCTAGGATATTTTTACTATTTCAGTCCCTGGACTGTAGCTCTAAACTCTTCAGTTACAGAAACAGTAATAATCACGATTGCTAATGTTTATGGAGAACTTGTTACATATTCCATTCACTTGACACTTGAAGTCTGTTTGTCATTTAGTGTCAAGAGGATCTGGATTTACAAATCAGCAAGTAAACTGAGGTTCAGAAATACAATAGGCTGTTTCCAAAGGTCACTCTCCTCTTACGTGTCAGAAGTGGATCTGAAATCTGGATCTCTGTTACTCCAAAGCTTTTGTTATTGCTGTCCAAAGACAGAATTAAGCCAAAATAGTGTTGGCTTCTGATCTCAAGCTAAAAAAATGTTATTTATAAGGATATCCAGAATTTGTTTAACTTCTCCTCAAGCACATTTGGTGCCTTCTTCCTGTGTTTTTAGTACATACAACAGTAGCTAGGAAAATAAAGTCCCCCAAATGGAGTACCTGTAGCCCCCTAGTGGCCTAAGAATGTTATCCACTTCACAGGAGCTGGAATGCTTCATAAACAATGCTTCATGTGATCGATGCCCCACTAAGAAAGACCCATGTGGAAATAGCAGAGAAATCTCTACTTAGCATGACTTGAAGGATATTCTATCTTCTTTTTCAGAGCATTTTCCCTCTAGTAACCATCGGCAGTGTGTAAGTCACTTTCTCAATTGTATACACTATACTCCCTTTCCTTGTTAGACAAAATTCATCTGATGAGGAGAGAAGTGTAGGTTTGGGAAAATGCTAAGCTAACAATGATAACATCAAAAAAAGGGTGAATGACTGATAGAGTAATGAATGACAAGGAAAAGTCTATAAACCAATATTTTTGCATGCATTGTTTCACTAAAGGCATGTTTTTGAGGAGTTTACTGTGTGACAGGGACTGTGTCTAATATTGCTTATTCAGAGACAAGAAGACTGTTCTTGCCATTAAGATCCTTACTGTTGGTATTAGTCATTTTGAACTGCTGTAATAACAATACCACAGACTCTGTAACTTAAACAACAAACACTTGTTTCTCACAATTCTGGAGGCTGGGAAGTCCAAGATCAAGGTACCAGCAGATCTGGGTGAGGGAGATGGCTTGTATTGGGCTGTCTTCCCAAACTCTCTTGGATCTCTACTTTTAAGGGCACTAATCCCATCATGAGGGCTCCACCCTCATGACCTGCTTACCCCAAAAAGGCACCATCTCCAAATACCATCACATGGAGGATTAGGGTTTCACATTTGAATTTTGGTAAGTGCAGGGGAGGCGCCAATATGTAGCCCATAGCACAGCCAACAAAATTATAACATTGAGTGCTAAATGCTATAAATTGCTCTGAAAAAGAAATGCAAAGGGTTCACAGAAGAATAAGTTCCTAAATTTGCCTGAGGGCATCAAAGAAGGCTACACAGATTAGATAAGCTTTGATATGAGAGGACATTTAAGGAAGAGTTTGTTAGAAGCACAGATGGACAGGGAGAACTCCAGGCATAGACAAAAGGCAGGAGAGAAGTCATAGTTGGAGAATCATGGATAGCTGGGTATTGCTGGGATATAAGGTACAAGGCAGGGTGAGGCGGAACATAAAAAATGGAATAGCTAAAAATTATGTCAAATGATTAAGGGTGTGCATAGATTGCAAAAGGTATTATCCTGAAATTTATGGGAAATACATGAAGTCACTGGCACAAAAATATTCCTTGTATTTTAGAATAATATTCTGTCAACAGTATTTGTATTGCAATGGAATATGATAGATAGGTTCAGGGCCAAAGCTTGTGAAACTGGTTATTAAGACAAAAGGGGGATTCAAATAACTAAAGAAGTATAATTGAATAAATGAACAAACAACTACTGATGTGGCATGATAAGGGTTTGGGAGCCTAAAGGAAGACAGTAAGTGACTGTGCCTCTTCTCATGTGAGATGTGGTAGACACTCTAGTGACTGTCCCTCTCTCGCCCACTCCCTATTGAGAGGACATGACTGTTCTCTTTGCCAGTCAGAACACCCATCCTTCAGCTTCAGAGTGTTGGCTGCTTTGCTCAAAGTTGCCCTTCTTCTCTGAATATTGCTCTAAACAAAAAGCTCTCCGGCCCAGGAAATTATACTCCCCCCATCTTCATGCTAAGGTAGCCTTCAGTTCAAGACTGCATGACATAGATAGTAGTTTTGCTTAAAATTGATACTAACTCTGTGGTTGGTGCTATTTGTCTCCCCAAATTTTCCCATGGGGTCATACAGTAGCTAGTCTCTATTTGAGACCACATTTTTCTTAGCCTGACATATGACATCAGAGGTAACCCAAATCCTAGCCCTCAATTTCCTCTTTCCCTTTTTTCCTCTTCCCAAAGTAGAGAAACACATTGAGTCACAAATTAAGGAGCATTCTGTCTTTAGAGAAAGTACCAGTCAGAGCACAAGGGCCCTTAGGAGCTATTTCTACTGCTGTCTTGACCCTGGTTCCATAGCTGTCCTAGTTTGCAGCCCTGATCTTGACTTCATTCATTTACTAAACATTAACCTGTCTATTCTCTTGATGTGGCCTTGACCTTATTCCTAACTTTATCTCAGTCTGCCATGTACCTGTTTGCTGATAAACTTTTATATCAGCTATGCCCATGATCTTGGCTGAACCTCATCTCTACTTGTCTAATCACATTTCACTAACACTTTTCCAAAAGCATGACTTGACACAAATCAATCCTGTGCATTTGTGTCTTGGGCTTATAGCCCATATTAGTCAACTCAGACTGCTAAAACAAGTTACTACAGGCTGTGTGCTTTAAACAACAGATATTTATTTCTCACATTTCTTGAGGCTGGAAGAGTCTAAGTCCGAGGTGCTGGCTAATTCAGTTCCTGATGAGAGTTCTCTTCCTAGCTTACAGATGGCCACCTTGTTGTTGTGTTCTCTGATGATAGAAAGAGAGAAATCTCGCTCTCTCTCTCTCCGTCTCTTACTCTTCTTATAATCCCAATTTGAAGGGCCCCACCTTCAAGATATTGTCTAATCCTAACTGCCTGCCAAAGGCCCCATCTCCAAATACCATCACATTGACGTTGATGGCTTCCACACATGCATTTTAGTAGGACACAATTCAGTCTATAGCAGATCCCCACTAAGTTCGTCTGCACATGTAACAGCTAAGACTGGCTTTCCTTATACAATATATTCCCACATGCACATTCATTTAATTCCCATGTATCTAGTACTTGCTCTATTTCAGTCATTGTGTTAGCTGCTGGGAATATAGAAATGAACCATACAAACCAGACTCACTTTTTGCCTTTAAAACAAAACAAAATAAACAAACAAAACAATATAATTGGGGAACAAAGAAAGTTGGGAAATGAAGGAAAGGTAACATATATTGAGTAGCCAACAGTTTAGTGGAGGAGCACGTGCTGTTCAGTCAGACTGCTTAAGTTAGAATCCTGACACCAAAACTTAATAAATGTGATGTGAGCAAGTTATTTAATCTCTTTCTGCTTCAGGTTCTCACCTTTGAAATATAGTAAAGCCTCTAGAATTTTAATTGAGATAATATTTAGAACAGTGCCTGGTATTGAGTATGTACTCAATATTTTTAGCCACTAGTAATGATATCTACCATTTGCCAGTCTCTCTAGGCATTACACCATTTAATCATGAAAGAGCTGTACATGAGGACTGTTGTTTCCCATTTCACCTGAAACCAGCTTTTAAGGAACTTATACTATAAGTTGGAAGGTTGAAAATGAAGTTCAGTCAAGAACTGATGAAAGCAGGGTAAGAGGTCAAGAGTATTTTGCAGCCCACAATCAGACAGAACTGATGTTTGAATGAATCTAAAAGATGATATGTAAAGATTACTATGAGATTTCTGCTTAGACTATTAGAGATGACAATCTGAACTATTTTACCTAGGAATTCTCAAACTGTAGTCAGGCAGATACTATGCTTCAAATGACCATTATGATTTAAATAAATAATGACTGTGACATCTGGGAGAATGTGCTTGCAGATACTCAACTACGGGGAACAAACTTAAATGACAACCTCAGCCACTGTGCTTTGAAATCTATTACTTCTGAGGCAACACCTCCCAGGGCTGCTCTCAGCCAATGATTTGGTGTCACAGGAATACTAAGGCAAACCCATTCTTAGGAGATACAAGTCTGCTCTGATAGACAACTTTGTTTCAAAGATTCCCCAAAACTTTGCCAAGTCTTCCTTAGACTGCCTGACAATCCATCTAAACTTCTCACATGTCCTCCTTTACTTTGTATCAAATTTAGATCACTGTCTGATGGTCTCCCTGAGCCTGCCCCTGCTCATTCTCAGTTTTCCCACACAGTTTTGAGAGCAGCTACTCCATCGTCCCTGTGAGCCTTTCTTTCTAAAATAAACATTGAGAAAAGTAAGTAGAATTAACTACAACCCCAATTGTGGCAGTTGATCATGGCACTCAACTCCCTCCCCCACTGTCCGTTCTTAATTCCTTGTGCTCTCAGCTATCACCAACTCAGGTCTTGATGGCTTGTGGCCCAAAGCTTCCCAGAGAGAACACTCAGTAGTAACGCCCTTCTCAGCTTGGGATTGCTTCACATGTTTGTTTACAGTTACAATGGGACAAAAGAATATCAGCAGGTATCCAAGTGGCTCACCCGTGTTACATAAATAATTCCTCCTAGCTCCCATTGTATAAAAATAGCCTTACCTCCTGCTGATTGGGGTCAATTACCCTTGACAACATGGTGATTCCTGTTTTTGCCTGCTGCCCTTGGGCACAAAGTAACTTAGCTTATAGTTAACTAACACTCTGTGTCTCTTGGCAAGAGTTTGCCCCTTTGGGCTTCAGGACCTACAACTCTGTAGAAATCAGAACTGTGGAGGAGAATCACAGTATCTCCCCCAGTGAGTCACTGCAAGTGTTAGTAAATGGAGACGTTTCGGCTTCTGTATCTTGGATTCTAGACCTATGTGTTTTTCCTTTTGTGGGCACAGCACAATACGGAGGTCTCTGATTTAATAAATTTATTGCATCCTGACACATGGTACCCAGTCATTCCAGAGTGCTTCTTCTGAGCTGGCCTTTCAGCCACACCTTTAGAAAGCTAATCCTGCTTTCCTGAAGTGGGCTGCCATTAGATGACATAGTATGTGATGTAACTTGTGGACTGCATTGTCTTGAGCTTAATTCCACAACTCCTTTGCTACCAAGTGGGTCCCCTGATCGATGCTGTGTTATGTAGCACTTCATCTTTGTGGATCAGGTATTCTGTAAGTTTTGGATGCCTGGTGCTGGCTGACACAACACACATACAAAACAGGTATCTATCCCTTTAAGGACAACAGCTGGACAACTGGACTGTAAAAATGACCGGATACTGTCAACTTACCACTAAATAATCTTCTCAAGGGATAGTGCCATCCCGGAGGCTCCACATCGGTATCTGTTCTGATGTGCTGTATACTCAGAAGGAGCTGGAGCTACATTAGCCTTGGTAAGTGGGAGTACATGCTATTGAACCCGTGCATAATCTCCATCTCTGCTATTGGGCCACTTTGTTCATGTGCCTCCTGTGCTAGTTTTGACAAAGTCTAGTTTACATCAGCCGGCTGAGAGCATCTGTCTACTTGCTTCTTCGGTTCCTCTTCTATGGTGGATGGTTTCTGGTTGGACTTAACATGCGATACAAAGTCTTCAGGCTTTATCCCCACTCTGATATGTCTATCTACATGCCTCTACCCCTGGGTAGGAGGGTAGGACCAAGGCAGCAAAGAGTGATGGGGTTCTTTGTAGAAATTTATTTGCTATTACGATGAAGTTGCTATTTATATTGTAACCATCAAAGAGCACGAATTGTGTAGCCTTGTGTCCATGGCCAAATATTAGGAACTTTGAAGAGGCTGGTGTAGGGTTTGTTCTCTCAAGTCAGGTTTTGGCATGAAGCTCACATAATTTGGAAGAGGGGAACCATTTCTAAAAAAAAAACAAAATAACAAATATGAAATTGGATAATATATGATTACTTACTTAGAAAAGAAATGTCAACAATGTACTGGGCCTTTGGAGATTCAGATTCTTTTTTGTTTCTGGTAATTTTTAAAGAAAATTTAATGAAATTATTTCACTAGAAAAATGTTGAGGGCAGGGAGTATATGAGAGATCTTTGTACCTTCTGCTTAATTTTGCTGTGAACCTAAAACTTCTCTAAAAAATAAACTCAATTTAAAAAAAAGTTTTCTTATTGTAACCTGGCTGCCCTCCCTAGCTACAGTTTTCATACATCTTCCAGTACTCATAGTCAGTCAGCATGTGAAACGTGCCTCAGTGAGGATTCATCAGTGTCACAGGACCTACCAGTGGGCTTGTCATGAACTCAGCAGCATCCAACACCTGGAGCACTCTCTCCTAAGAAGAAATGGCATCTCATCCTTCGTTTTCTAAGCAGCATTGCCCTAATGATTTTTCTTCCTCTTTGAGCATTGTTTTTCTCTTTATCCTTCTCCACCTAGCCATCTAATCTTGGAGTTCTTCAAGGTCTGGTCCTAGTCCTACTTTACTTCTTACTCTGTACTCCCATAAATATTTATATTGACATTTTCTTTTCAGTTACTTCCCTATGCACAGATGACTCACAAATTTGCATCTCCAGCCCGGAAGCCTTCTCTGAGCATCAGATCTAAATGTCCCGCAGATATCTTCCCCGGAATGAGTCAAAATCTCCCCCAAGTCAACATGTTCAAAATGAAATCATAGTCTGTCTCACCCTTCAAACAGAGTCATCTATAACATTGCCAATTTCAGGTAATACAATTTCCACTTCAGTGAACCCGTGCAGCTCCACGCCTGAAATTCTGTAGTCATCCATGAGCTTCTCTCTTTCTTACCATCTTTATCCAAACTGAAAGAAACTTGACCCATTTAACTTCCTAAAGATCTCTCAACTGTGTTCATTCTCTCTAACCTTCCCACCACTACCTTAGTCCAGGCTTATAAATTCTGGGCCTTCATAACAGCCTCCCAACCAGAATAGCTTCATCTATTTTTGCTCTCTTTTTAAAAATCAAATCTACATGCAGAAGCCAGAGTGATCTTTTAAAAATGTAAATCTGATTAAATCCCATGCTTGCTTAAGTCTGGTCAATGTTTTTCCATTGTTTGTAAGAGAGAGAACACATTATTCAGCCAGGCTTACCAGGCTGTGGTGGTCTGGCCCTACCCCTCGAGCCTCATCTCACAATGTGCTGTGAGACAGTCTCTTTCACTCAGTCTACTCATGCTGTACTGTCTTTCTTTAGGTTCCTTACACACACCATGGCCTTTCTGCCACACCTTTTGCAAATGTCAGATCATAGATTCTTCTTTTCCCAGGTAACTTCTAATCATTCTTAATATTTCTGTTCCATTGTTCTATCCTAAGGAAATCTTTCCAGACCTCTTTGATTAGCTCTTATAACCTATTAACTATCCTTATAATGATGGCAATTTCACATTTCCATGATTATTTGTTATCTTTCCCACTAATTGTTAGTTCTCTGGCACTAAGGACAGTTATGACCTCTTTTACCATTGAGTCTCTGGCATCTAGCACAGTCCTTGGCTCCTTACATTCAATGCAATTTTCTAATTAATCAAGTTTGTAAGGTACTGTTATTAATAATTTTTTTCATATAAGCAAGGTGTATTTAAAAGACTTGTGGGTTACTATCTTGGTAGTTTTTTTTTCAAGAAGTCTTGCCTTGAGGATTGTTTATCCAACCTGTAAAAATGCCCCTTTTTCCAGCAGAATGGGACTCCTAAAGTCTAGTAAAATATGTTTGTCTGGGTGTACAGAGTGAATACAGAGAGTATGCTGTGTGAGCTAAACATGTTACTCACCAATTTCCCTAATGGTTGTGTTTGATCATAAATGCTGGCTGTCACTTTTGGTCATCTAGTTAAGTTTCTAAGTGTATTTGCTACACACATATCAAGTTGATTAGAGATGATTTGCTGATCTGCTTCACTTTAGGTAAATAGAAATCTAGTGTTCCAAAACATGTAGTTGAATTGATTTGGCAGACTGCTAAAAGAATACTTAACACATGTTCTTCAACCCAAGGGTATCCAGTCTGTAGCTATAGCATTAGCTTTATTAAATTCTCAGTGAAAAGTGCAGGGGGAAGTTGGTTCTGTATTGGCTAGATTGGTGTAAAAGGCAAGACTTATAGAGAAGTGAAGGATAAGAAAAAAGTCAGTAAGAGACGAACCTAGGCTTGGTGGGTGCAACCATAGATGGCTATCACATTCCATGGACTTTAAATACAATATCTCAGCAATTCTTCCAGTAGTCCTACAGAAGGTATTTTTATTCCAGTCTTACAAATGAGGAGGCTGATGTTCAGGGGTTAACTGATGTTCAGGGACTATCTCTAAAGAGGTGATATTCAGGGAATATTGGTGGTATTCGATTCCTGTACTTTATCTTTGGGGCTCAAATATAACTTTTGTAAGAAATACTTCCTTTAACACTGAATCTTATGGTAAGCACTACACTATAATTGTCTCATTATTCATCTGTGTATCTCAATTGAGTGAAAATGTTTCAAACACTCGGATTATATTTACCATTTTATCCCCAGTGGGAACATCTTGGCATAAAAAGGCTGCTGAATAAAGGATGTCCAGGATTACTTGACTGAAAAATTAGTTATGTTTCTGACCCTAAACCATACTTCTTTTTTCATACCATGTGTTTTAAAATGTAGGTTATATAACTATTCAGGTATGGTGAGGACAACAGATCAGGAGACAATGGCTATTGAAAAGATGGTCTGTTCCTCACAGTTCCCAAAATGAGGGAGCCACATGGGGAAGCAACAGGGTCAGTCAGGAGGCTGAAGGAGTGGATGAAAATCATGAGCAAGAGCCTGTATTGTGGTTTTCTCAAGAAGGTAAGGCAAGGCAAGTTAAGGAGGTAAAGAATTGGCTACCTTGAATAATTCTGGCAGGCTCTGAGACACTAAAGACTGTCCCTAGTTATCTGATGCTTGGTCCTAAGGTGAGTAGGGCAGGGGGATAGTGGCCCTGAGTGTGGGAGCCCTGTATTTAATAAAGAAGTAACTGGGGCATGGGATCTGATTGGTTGGTTTGTACATGAAAGGCACACATGCAGGCAAGTCTTTTCCTATGTCTAGGAATTAGCTTGCCCTGGGACTTGCAGTGTCCCCCAGAGGCAATAAGGACCCTAAGTGACAAAACAATGGTATAAAATGACAGGTTTAATATACCATGTCAAAAGAGTAATTAATTCAGTGCTGAATTTAAGCTATGGCACATGAAAATAAAATTAAGTTGCTATTATTCATATACTCAAGGGATAGAAAGGGATCTGTCAGTGGTCCAAGGGAAAATAATGTCTCCTTTCTCCTCTGCCTTTTATAATATATTTCAGTGTATCACAACAACAGAGTACTTCAATTGATTATATTTTAGTTGAAGTTTGTATATGGGTAGGAACCTCAACATTAACTGAAGAGGGGCTAAATGAAGTTTAGGATTTGGGGAAACTGGGATTAGGTAACATTCTAAGGAAGGGCTGTGTTCATTTTAAAGGAACAGAGCTCTGTCAGACTCCTTGACATGAGGGTCTCTGATGGAACACCAAACAATTAAAAGATAAATTATATAGAGAGCAAATCATTAATAGACATTTACAGTAGTAGAGTTCATCATGTTTTTCATGATTTGTGTTCTCAGTAAAAATATTATTGTCACTGAGCATGATCTGAGAGAAGACTGAGCTCCCTGAAAAATTTAAGCAATGTTTTCCTCTTTACCAGGAAAAATCTTTCACTTTTCCTTTCTCTTGGATTTAGGTGAAAAGTGTTTGTGTGGCGCATGCATGCATGAGTTTGTATGCCTTAATGGACATAAGACAATTGCCCAGGTTTATATTCTTTAGTTGTTTCTTGAACTTCAAAGGGAAATATGCTAAACTGTGTTGTTGACTATTTTTGATATTTTGAAAAATACATTCCAGGTGGAAACTTGCAAGGAAGAATTTTAGGCTGACACAGTTGGAAATGTTTAAACACTCAACACAATGAAGTTCACAATGGAAAATCTGACAAATCTTTTATATTAGTGGCAACGTGAGGCTCCACTGAAATTACCAAACAGGCAGCAAGTGCCATAATAAAAGCAGTTTCTGGAAATTGTGGGGAGAAAGACTAGCTGCTTTTAGAGAATTATTTTTCTAATTGTGCATTCCTAACTCAAGGGAGAACCTGATGGTAACAGTATGTTCCTGTATTGTAGTCGATCCGTTTAGTTTTCAAATAGCCATGTTAGGTTAGCATTGTGTTTAAGGCTTAGAGTGGGGTGGTTTTTGTTGCAAAAGGGAAAATGTAACAAAAAGAGCCCCTTTTAGCAATTTAGGTTTCATGTCTTTGAGTTAGATGGCAGATGATAAATGTTTGATTTGTTTTCACAGATAGTGGCCTAAAAAACAAACCAAAAATTGAGTTCCCAGGATGAAAAAACGAGGAAAGAGAAACATGAAACTTTTTGGCATTTTTGTTCCATATAAGCAAAGATATTTCCAAAAGGCAATAAAATAACAAAAGAACCATTCCTGGCATTGTTGATGTCCTAAGTTGAAGGTAGGAGAGCACACAGCCAGCAAAGGCTCACTTTAAAACATTAAATCATCATACAAAAGGTCTGGAAGCATCTACTAAAGATTTAGTGCATCTCAGATAGATTTATTCATTCATTGATTTAAAAAATATTTATTGAAAGATTGCTGTGCACCATATCCTGTTCTGAGGTCTTCACAACAGTGAACAAAAATAGAATGCACATGCTACTGGCATACATTTAATGATCTCTATCTCCTTTGATTAAAACTTAATCAGCTTTAGCATCAAACCATTTTGTAACGTGGGTATTTACTTACTGATGCTTCCTTTCTTTAGGTTGAGTTTGTGTGTGTGTGTGTGTGCGTGAACATATGGATATATCTTCCTGGGGGGAATGCGAGTTTTATTTAATAGCTATAAAATTTGAAGCTACATATAACTAAAAGACAAAAATTACATTTACAGAAAAAATATATGTCAAATATTGTCTGGCTCAGTCAAAACTGGATTTTCTTTCTCTTTACCAGATCTGATATTCTTTGCCCTCTTCATGATTGTGTTTTTTCTATACTTCAGTGTTCTCAAATATGACTACACTTTGGAATCATCTGGGAAGATTTAAAAATTACTGACTCTTGGGTCTAACACTTGCCATTGTGAAAAGTTTATTTGATTGGTGTATTGTCAGGGTTCTCCAGAGAAACAGAAGCAATAGAATATGTGTGTGTTTGTGTGTGGATTCATTATGAGGAACTGGCTCACATGATTACAGAAACTGAGACATGATCTGCTATCTGCAGACTGGAAACCCAGTAGTGTAATTCCAATCTGAGTGTGAAGGCCTGAAAACCAGGGAAGCCAAGGATATAAATATCAATCCAGGGGCAATAAAAGACTGTTGTCCCAGCTCAGTCTCCTCCAGGCAGGAAAAGAAAAAATTCTCCCTTCCTCTGCTCTTTAATCTTTTCAAGCCCTCCGTGGGTTGGATGTTGCCCATCCATATTGGGGAGGGCAAACTATTTTACTGAGTCCAACTATTTAAATGCTCATTTCCTCCAGAAACACCCTCAAAGACATATCCATAAGTAAAGTTTAAACTGGGCACTCCATGATCCAGTCAATTTGTCGCAATTGCTCTGGGATGCAACCTAGGCATGAGGAATTATAAAAAGCTCTGCTAATAAATCTCATGTTTAGCCAAGGTTGAAATCCACTGTTCTGAAACACTGGTTCTCAAAGTGTTCTCTGCAACCTCAACATCACCTGGGAACTTGTTCGAAGTGCAAATTCTAGGGTCTCATCCTAGACCTACTAAATCAGAAAGTCAGGGGATAGGGCCTGCAATCGTCTTTTATCAAACCATCTAGGTTATTGTGAAGGATGTGACTGTTGGAGAAACACTGGGTGGGGCTGTAACTTAATTTGCATTTCTAATCAGTTTCAGAGTGATGCTGTCCAGAGACATCACTTTGAGAATTCCTGCTCTAAACCCAACTCCCATCTGATTCTTTCATATGTCTGCTCACACTTGATGGAATGGATTTCTCAGGGGAAAAAAAAAAGTTATTTCTGATAGATTTAACTAATGCACATAATCAGTGTTTTATTTTCAACGATATTCTTTTATCAATGGCTCTCTGTGGGAAGGAAAGTAGTTTTAGTTTAGGAATCAAGCTGAAAAATTTCCATTTATTTCCTTACTATCACAGATACTTGACTTAGAATGTAAGTTGGCTCAGTTGTTGTTCCCTTGCAGTCAGGAATAAATATCCAGGTGTTGGAGTCACAGAAAATGCACCTGACTCAGAGCCAGCTTTTGTGTTTGGCTTTGAGGTAACTTCCAACCTTTGCCAGATATGCTGACCACCTGTGAAATATTTGATCAATCTGCTGATCCAGCTGCAGCCTCTCCGTGCTGTAAATTCCATCTGTCCTATGGGATGAGAGGGTGCTTGGCGGCATAACAGTCTAGTATGGGCCAAGTCAGAAGGAGGGAGTTGACTCAGGTATGGCTGGCAAAAATAATCTGTTTGCCCCTATTGTCCCTGCAACTAAAGCAAGTGTTTCAGTCCTACCTTCTTACGCTAGTGGAATACCCCTTTGTTCATATGATACCACGTCAGATTGTAGGGGTAACTGACTCACATTCAAATATTTTAGATTAATCACCATGAATATTTCCCCTTTCTACTTTTTAGGGCCTGACTGCTAGAGTGAATGTCTGTGGAACTTGACAATATCTGCTTTTGGCCCAGAAAAGGTCATATGACTCTCCACTTATTTCACAGACTGTGGGACTGAATGAGAGCCAACAGAGAATTTATGGAAGGGTTGTGAGATCAATTAAGAAAAATCACCACTCCTGAAGAGAATAGAAACTGGAAGAATTTTGGTGAAGTAAATAATTACAGACATCCACAAGCCCAGGGATTCTGACATGTCTGATCATCAGAATCACCCAGAAGATGTACAAACATAGACACTGGGGCCCATCCAGAGATTTTCCTTTGGGTGGGGCTAGAATAGTTCCAAGTTATTTCAATGACTCTGTCCCAAATCTCTCTATCCTCTGTTGTGCCTCTACCACTTTGAGATCCTCTCTGAAGGCCAAGGGATCTTTGCTTCAAAATAAACATTTTTTTCCAACACATTCAGTCTCATAAAAAGGTAATAATTCTGGATAAAGTATAAAGTCAAGTTAATCAACAGATTTTATGAGTTGAGACTGATTCTAGCCTGTCTTCATCACTGACTAGCTGTATGACTTGCTTTATGTCTTAACCAATTAACCTCAGATTCCTCCCTGGTCAAATAGGAATAGTAATTCCGTAAGATAATTGCAAGGATGAAATGATATCAAGGCTAAAAAATATTTTGAATATTTTATATATTGTATATTGTACAATATACATTTAAGATATTTATTAGTAATAGTAGTATTGAATAATGTTTATTAAGTTTGAGAAATGAGGTTCACATTACTTATCATGTTGAGGGATATTAAAAGAAATGAATTTTAGAAATTTTGACTTAGAGAAATGAACAAAGCAAATTTATATGAAATAAAAGACAAAGCCCAAAACAAATGTTTCGCTAATAAGAAGTGGTACATAAATTTTATGTGATTGTTTATTAATTCAACAAATATTTGTATATTGAGTTCCTACTATGTGCCAAACATCTACTTATATTACCAATTAGTGACAAAACAAGTTTAGACATTTGCCATTCATTACCAAAGGAACAGCTAAAAAAACCTAATTAATCTTTGTTGGTTTTATATTTTTGAAGGAGAAATTCCAAATTGCTCACCATGGCATATAAGGAATCTCACAATCTGGGTCCTAATTATTTCAAAGTCATGCATAACAGGAAGGGACTATGCTCAAGCCACATAAGGCGTCACCTCAGAATTCTGATCATTTGTATAAAGACTGGTCATATTTCTGGTAAACAAATTCCTATTAATTTCCCTACAAAGAGGTGTCAGGTACTCAGTTTTACAAAGAAATTTGTTTATCTGAGATGCAGCTGAAGTTTGAGGATCCTTCAGAGCAGCTCCGTGACCCTGCTGATCAATTAGAAAAGAAAGACAAAGGCATATCATGCTCACGCCGACTCAAATGCAGCCTTCTCTCTGAAGCCTTTTTTCAGGCAGTTAGTCCTAAGCTCCTATTCGTGTTGCTGTAAGAGAAAATATAATACTGTTTAGTATTGTCTGTTTATATTTCTCTTCTCTGAGAAGCGAGACCTTCACATAATCACCTCTCTACCCTAAATGTTTTCTGCTATTCCTGGTACGTAGTAGGTGCTGGATAAATATGTGAGAAAGGAAGGAAGGGGAAGGAGAGAAAAAAAAAAAAAAAAACTGACATCTTGCAGCCAAATAACCCCTTGTAACTCACACTGTGGATTTTGTAATAGTCAACCAGGTGTTCCAAATGATGAGGCTAGGAAAATGAAATATGTTTAGAGATAAATAGACTTTTTCTTAGGCAATCAAAGAAGAAAAGGTGAAATCAGGTGACATGCTGAGTTTGAGGTCAGCACTGTGAGCTCTTTGGGCCTGGAGCCAGAAAGGGATTTGAGACAGACTGTTGGCTTCCAGGTGTGACTGTGTTTATACCCATTAAGATTATTGTGTTGACAGTATGCAGGAGAGATAGTCATACCAGAAGCAGTTTCTAAATCTTGTCCTGGGAATTCCTAAGAGAAAACTGTGGGCACTGATCCTGGAAGGCGATGGATGGAAAAAGCCAGTAGATGCTTTATAAGTTTCCTGATTCAGACAATGGAGAATCTGTTTGGGAGCTCAAATCCCTGGAGGTTGTCCCCCAACCATAGGGTTTCTTTATGTCAAAAAGTTTGAATTGCTGAGACATTTGAGGCTCTTTCCTAGAATGACTACCGTACTAGCATCACATTGAGGTAAAATTGAAAACTAAGTTGTCTTTAGAAAACCTTACTGTGGAATTTCTCTCTTGCAGTCCAAATTTCACTGTTATCTGCAAAAGAACTTTAGTCTAGAGGTCCCTGCTGGCCTGCTGGAGGCTGTGCTAATGTTCACCTCTTGTAGAGGAGTAAAGATTTACTATGCTTAGTAGAACCCATTACCACTAGCAAAAACTTGCTCATCATATGTTGGTATATAAAGTAAATTAAACACTTGTTCATCAAATTGTTATTTTTTAAACAAGTATTTACTGAGAACCTCTTCTGACCCAGGCACTGTTCTGTGCCCTTTGTGTATGGCTGTGGACAAAGTATATATGGTGTCTACCCTTATGAAGAGTAAACACTAGTAGGGTAGATAGACCATAAACAAATAATTATAGGAAAATAGGAATAACTTCATAGCAAGTAACTTACATAGCAACTTCTGTTATAATAGTCATGGAGAATGATTCTTAAGAAAAAGTTAAAAAGAGACATTTGAAACAAAGCCTGAATAATAAGAAGGTGTCATAGACACAAAGACCTGGGAAGAGGATGTTCCAGGTACAGGGAATATCAAGTACACAATTCCTAAGGCAGGAAGGAGTTCTGCCTGTCCGGAGGACAGAAAAGTAACCAGTGAAGAAGGCGGAGAAAGATCGAAGAGAAAGGGAACACGTGGGACCTTTGTAGTTAGTGACAGAAACTTAGAATCAGTTTTACAATCTATGGAGAGCTTTTGGATTTTAAGCAAACTATTGCTATGGAACGATTTATGTTAGGGAATTTTACTTTGCCTGCAATGAAGAATGTAAAGAAAATAAAAATTAATTGTTGCTAAGAGGGAACAGAGAATTTCACTCTGGAGGGATTTTGAGTTGCAACTTGAAGAAAGTGTGAGGGTTCAGCAGGTGAATGAAAAGGAGAAAAGGCCATTCAACTTTGAAGACATGTCTAAGCCAAGCCACAAAAGCACGTGGTTGTTTAGAGATTTAATACAAATGGGAGGTATATACCAGAAGTGGCTGCAAAAAATGTGGACTTAGGTAATAATAAACTGCTCACAAATATTGAGTTCTTGTAGTGTACCAAGCATGGAGCTTAATCATTTACTTTGGTTCATTGCAAACCTGCTGCATTTCCTCCTGAGTACATTCATTCTCTCATTCCCTGAGCATTTCACATAACCCCGTGCCTCAGACTTTTAACATAGCCTTTTCCCTCTGACTCATAACTGAAGATCTTTTTTCTTGTATTAATGAGAAAATGGAAGCAATCAAAAGTAAAATTCCACTTACTTCCACCATCAGATCTACAGACTCCCATGCATTTACGCCTACACGCTATTCCCGATGTTTATTATTGATGACAGGGACTTGTCTGTCCCTGCTCCAATCTAACATTAACCTCTGTATTTGTGCCCTGGATCCCATCTCCTTCTGTTGTCCAAGGACTTGCTCCAGTTATTATCCCTTGCTTTAATTCATTCACGTATTGCTTCTATATTCTATCATTTTCTTCATTATAAAACCATGAAGTAATCTCTTTAATTATACAAACAAATAAAAAAAAACTCTCTTAACCACTTCCCTTCTACCTTTTACTCCATTTCTCTGCTTCCCTTTGGAGCAAACCTTATGGAAGGCGTGTCTAAATCACTACTTAGCCCCAATTTGCTTTAAGCCACATCAGTTAAGATTTCACCACCACTTTGTTGAAGCCACCCAAGTTCACTCATGATCTCTATGTGGCAAAAAAAGCTCATCATCAATTATCTTTCTCAACTTTTCAATTACATTTAATAGAGTCAGTAACTCTTCGAAGCTCTTTGTTCAGCTAACTTCTAAGACTCCACCTTCACCTAATTTTCCTCAAGTCTCTGAATATAGAGCCTCATCATTTCCCCAAATCTTGCAACATTCCAAAGCTGTCCTTGGACTTCGCCTTCTCAATCTATAGTCACTCTCATGACTTAAATACCATGTATTTTCTAAGGGATTCCAAATTTACATATCAAGGTCCCTCCCTATCCTACAATCCATCTGCCTTCTTAACATCTCAGAAATCTTAGGCTCTTTACACCATTTCTCTTAATTATAAATATGTAACACAAATGTAATATTTCTGCCTCTAAACTGACTCCAATCATATTTCAATCCCAGTATTCCATATATAATGAAATCACTATATCCTTTTCACATTGTTTTCACAATTGTACTAAGATGCTATTTTTCTTAATCATACTTTTTCTTTCACAGTTTTATAGTGGAGTTTTCCAGAGGCTATGTGGAAAATATAATGATATTGCTTTTACAGTTAATGGACTATGTGCTTGTGTATTATCATGTTTTAAAAATCTCTCAGTTTTGAATGATAAATAGGAAAGAGTCAGACATTTCCTCAAAGGTCAAAAACAGAGTTATCATAAGACACAGAAATTGTACTCCTAGTTTCATATCCAAGAGTAATGAAAACATATGTAAATACAAAAACATGTACACACAAAAATGTTCATAGTAGCAATACCCATCACAGTCAAAAGTGGAAACAACCCAAATGTCCATCAACTGTTGAATGGATGCACTAATCCGTTGTATGTATATACAATAATCCATACAATGGGTTATTATTTAGCAATAAAAAAGAATAAACTATTGATACATGCTATAATATGGATGAACCTTGAAACATTTTAAGTGGAAGAAGTCAATCACAGATCACACATTATATGATTCAATTTATATAAATATCCAGATACACAGAATAATCAGATTTATAAAGATAAAAAGTAGGTTAATGGTTGCCTACAGTTGGGTGGGAGGGATGAGGAGTGACTGATAATGGATACAAGTTTATTTTGAGAATGATGAAAATATTTTTAAATTGGGTGTAATGATCGCACAACTCTGAATATTCAAAAACCACTTAACTGTATACTTTAAATGGGTATGTTTTTGTGGTAAATGAATTAAATCTTAATAAAGGTTTTATTTTTCAACAAAGGTTAAAAAATTTTTTCAGTCTGGATTTTTAATATGGTAGAAAGATAAAACCCACATACACAAACACTCTGAGACTTTAAATAATTTTTAAGACAAATTTTTAAAAGTTCAATAGCCCCTGTCCTAATATAAACAAGAATCTTTTAATTGGTCTTGATGTTTTTATTCTAATTCCCTGATGGTCTGCCTTCATAAATTATTAACCAGAGCGATCTTTAAAATATATTAGTCAGATCATATCACTCTATTTAAAAATCTTTCAGAAACTTTCTGTGAGTTAGAATGAATCTTACAGCCATCATCATGACCTATAATGTTCTGTGTCCAATTGTCCAATTTCCTATTACCTTCTCAATCTTCTCTTTACCAATAGCTATGGTCTAGCCACTTTGGCATTATTACTGTGTCACAAATATATAAAACATGGTCTCACCCCAAGACCTTAGAATTCTCTGTTTTCTTGGTTTAGATCCCCCCAAGATCTTTACCTGAGTCACCTCCTTACTTTATTCAGGCCACTGCTCAAATGACAGTTCCCCATATAGTCCTTTCCTTCTCTGCTTATCCAAAAACAGCACCTTCTACATGTATAGCATCCTCCATTTCTCTTGATTTTCTTTCTCTATTTGTACCACCCATGGGCATAGCAGGTAATATTAACTCACCCTCGACCCCACCCTCAGCATCCTCCATGACTGATGGAGTTGAGGTAAAAATACTCCAGCTCTCTAGAGCCCTATGTGGGAGTGCTCTTGAGATGTAATGTTCCTCACTGACACTCAGTTTCCTAGAGGGATTAAGGTCTAATTATCCACGGTGATAACTTACTTGACAACATAAAATTTATTGGCTGATTTTCCTTTGCAGTCTCATTTTCCTACTTGCTTAAGAGTATTTCCTGATAGTGCCTTCTTCTAAATGCACTACTTGCATTCAACTCTTTGTCTCTTATGATTTGATTTTTTTTAAACATTAAAATAATGGAATTTTATTTTGATGAAAAACGTGAATTTACAGTCATTTAGTAAATGAAGAGCAAACAGTTTATTTTTCTATCTCATAACTCTTAAGGAAAAAAATCATTAGTAAATAAGTATCCATGAACAGATTAAGGGTAAGGCAGACAGGAAAATAAACCACCTCTGATGTTCACACTCCTGGCATATCTCTTTATATTTACTGTTTTATTTTCTCTTCCACCTACTAAAATGTAAATACTAAAAAGGTAAAGATCTTCTTTTGCTCACTGCACTCATAGTGCTTAGTGCAATGCCTTGTATAACTTTGGCATTCAATAAATATTTATTGACTGTAGAATGGGTGATTATCAGATATTTTCCTTATAATGGTTCTGTGAGGAAGGTACTATTGTTACTATTTCTATATCACAGAGGATGAAACCAAGATTTCAAAAGGTCAACTAAATTGCCCAGCTTGCACAGTATATGGAGAAGTAAGTCTCTAAGATGCTTGTCTAACATCAAAGCCCATAGTTTTAACAAAATTGGTTAACAGTGAAAACTCAGCTCTAAGATATAAGATACATGGTCAAAACACAACTACCAGCAGGTACTTTAATGGTGAATAGCTAGTATTCTTAGATTCCTCTTGATTAATCTAGAGATTAAGAAAGGTAGCGTTTCAAAGATTAGACAAAGAGAGAGACAAAATAAAAACTAGTTTGTATAGATTCTCCTGAAGTTCTGAGCCCCTCCCTTCTAAATTTTGTTTCTGTATTTGGCTTAACTGGCTCTCTTTCTCACGGATAATTATTGTGGTCACTTCTGTCATAGTAAACTTAACACACCTTTTGATTTCCTGCTTTCCCTAGTTAAGGATCAAATACACTCATCTTGTTTCAAGCTACCACATTGCTTTGAATATTAGATTTTAAATTTCAGAGTAAATTCATAGTTTCCTCTGTCACTTTTTTCTCCAAGTCCAGGCGAGCAACCTAGAATTTACCAGAAGGACAGCCAGCACTATTTTCAAAAGGTGGCCAATTAATAGAATTACCCAAATGTAATGATCTTTCATCTGTTTGCTATTCACCTATACATAAATACAGCATTCTAAAACACCAGAACAGAAATAGCAAAAGAAAAAAAATTATAGGGTTGCTAATGCTTTCTTCTTCTTATTTCTTCTTTATTTCCTTCAATTTTTATTAGACAATTAATAAGCTTATTTGGCAGATGGAGCAAAATTGAGATATTAGAAGTCCTCTTTCCAAGGTAAATTATTTTATTAATTGTAATTATCTCTACAGGTAAGGAAATAGACAAATGACTCCAGCTTCCTTATTAATTAATTTAATCAGAAATTTTTTACTTCTTTTACACTTTATCTTAGAACAGGCCAAAGATACAGTTTTTTGTCACAGGATTGCAAAGGATAAATGAGGGTGAGGGGACTAACTATGAAAGTTTAAAACAAAGTGGGGATCTGGTATTCAAGAAGATAGCAGTAGGAACAAGTAAAAGATAGAGAGAGAGGAATTGAATGAAGAGAGAGCAAACAAAGCCAGTTGTATGATTCAACATTTTTGCCAGAGAATTGCTGTTTCAATGTTTATAGATGCCAGAACTTTGCCAAATTATCAAAGGAAAGCTTTACTGAAAGACTTTTTCTACAGAAAATTAAAAGCAAAGGAATTTGACATAAAATTTGATTTGACTTCTGCTCTCCTATGATCTGAATGTTTGAAGAAATATCTGCATTGCCAATGACACAATTACAGTTTCCTAAAGCGTTCAGAGATATCATTCATTGAGTTGACTTGAAGTTCTTAAAGATGCAGTCTTCACTGTCGTTTACTCTTGTATCTCCAGCATTTAGCAGTTTGATGACTGAGTTAATTGTGTACCGTAATGCAAGATCATCTATCTATCTATCTATCTATCTATAGAAATTCAAAGTACTATTTATGTATTAATCCTAACCTAATGGAATACTAATATAATTTTTTTTAATTTATTGAAATAATCGAAAAACCATTAACTTGCCAAGTTAATGACTCTTATTTTGTCCAAATGCTCACTGCCATGGTCATTATGAGTATATGGTAGTGAAAGAAGGGAAGAGCAGGCCTGATGGCGTCCAGCGCAGCGACAAGACTACTGAGAGGGCTGGGAGTGACCAGGCTGTGTGGCAGGAGATGTTTCCAGGACTTCCTTCTGTGAAAAGGCAACAGGTTTTATCTTGTAAGAATGCACGTGTGGGACAAAAAAACATATCTGTTCCCTCTCTTCTCTCCCAGAAAGTGCTTCCCACTTTAAAGAGATTTATAACTTGGAATGAAGGAAATTCACAGAGAATAAACAGATGACATTAAGAGATTATCACAGGTCGGCACTTTTCCTTTTTTTTTTTTCACTCTCTTGGAGAGAAACGGGTAGCATTCTGTCATTTTTGATATTTGGCCTTCTAACTGGTAGTATCATCATGCAGCATACCTTGGCCAAAATTCCCAGTGGTAAACTCAGCAGGGACTTCTAGTGTGAAGTAAACCCATGGCTCCGAGGGGACAAGAGAACGTAAAAGTCAAGTGTATGTATCTCAGGGCCCCAACTAGTAATAAATATATTTTTATATATATTTTATAGATGACAAGTAATCCAGGAGGATTACAATTAGTTCAAAGAAGAAATATCCTTTTCCTTTTCCCTGCCTTTCTTTCTGTTTAAAGTGTTATTCTGTCTTAAAGTAAACTACTAGGACATAAGAGATGAACTGTTTATTGATAAGCTGATGAATTTGCCATCTAGCACTTTTACGTAAATTCAATCAGAAACTTCAACATGTAAAATATCATCATGTATTATATTGTTTATTATGTATGTATGCACTGTTAGCATGTAAAATATTATGATGGTGATGTTGCTTCTATAGACACTGAGCTCAAAATTCTTATAACCAAAGACAATAGTGAAGATTCATCAGTCCAGTCTACCAAGGCATTCCTAGGCTCACAGCTTCCTGTCTGATCATCAGCAAAGCAAAAACAAAAATAGGGAAAAGAGCCTCCTTTTTCTTTTCTGTCCTTGCCAAAGGAATTACTATACTGAAGTATCCAGAGTTCAGAAAGAACTTCTCTTTTTGTGGCTTGAGGGTTTGGCTTGACATCCTTTCATTATATGAGACAAATAGGATTTTATTGAGCCACTAGGGAAGTAAGGACTTCCTGAGCCAGACAAAAGCATTGGATGGGAAGAGGCTATGCATTATCAATTCAGCTACACAAATGAGCACGATCTGATAGGCTCAGATATGAGAAGAGAGGTGGTATTAGGCAATTACAATTATAATCTATTGTGCTGCGGTTTTTTTTTTTTTAATTCATGAAAGACCCTTGTTATCTGATGTTATATATTTACACATTTGGAAAAACAGATGAAAGCTTTTCATGCTTATGAAAAGGAAAATACTGTGTATAATCAATATTTTTAAACCATGATAAAATTATCATTTGGTTGTTAATTTATTATTTGAAGCAGAGTAAAGTAATAGACACAGATGACATGTGATCAGAACTGTACTATTTTCTTGTTGATAAGTAGAGAACTATGGAAAAATTAAGCCATGCTTTTAAAATAAGTGCATTAAAAATACAAAAAAGTTTCTGATTCTAACTTTATAACTGTGGTGGAGTATATAACAGGTATTATTGTGCATGCTCTTATTAACTTCTTTCTCCATTCACCTCTCCCAGTCTTACTTTTTCTCTCCAGAGCCCTCAACTTTCCCATACCTCCATGTTTCTCCAGCCTGATTATTAACTTTTATTATAAAAATGCACTCAGTTTAACTTTGTCATTAATAGTTAGTATAGAATAATTCTTTAAATAGGTATATTTTAATTTCTAGAAAGCATTTCTTAATGACCTTGATGTGATCATCCCTCTCTTGAACTGATCAGAAGAAATAATTAACTAGATTTTCTTTGACATTTTCAAAGATACAGACCACTACCTTTTCTTTCTGATGTGTGTCACTTTACTTCTACAAAACTATTTCTGTTCATAAAAGACCTGCTATTGTCTAAAATGACTTTATGAACTAAAAATGCCCAAACAATGCATAGAAAATCTTTCTGTGCCTGGAATTCAATGAAAGCCTTGTTTCTAATTCGAAGAATACACTGTATTTAAATCTCTAACATAAAGGTCATTTGTGTAGGGTGATTTCAAAATGAGACTAGGTGACATGGATCAATTTCATGACCGGCAATAACACTAATTACAACCTTCCACTCATTTAATATGATATGTAAATGCAAGATCTGACAACATCTAAAAAATTCTTGGGACTTTTCCTCCTCTAGATGAAAGGTGTTACCTAAATAAATCTTTAGAGTGCTTGGTTATAATTACTGAGTTTGTCTACTAAGTACATAATTGCATCACTTGTTGCCTGTCCGACTCAAAACAAGAAAACGGTGAGTCTAAATCTTGCTAAATAATCTACCTACTCAAGTTAGAGTATGACCAAAGGTAGAGACTTGAGGGTAAAAGCCAGGAAACTTGACACGGTGCCATCAACACAGCAGGTCCAAAGACAAGGTCCAAAATGTCTCTCAGTGTCTGTGACAGATGAATTTGCCTGAAGCTGCTGTCCAGTTGAATTCAGAACACTTGTCAGAAGTTAGAGAATTTTTATATGATGGGATCACCAGAAGGAAAAGTGAAGGTACTAATAAACTCTGTCCAAGGGCTATAAGAATAAATCCCACTCCTATTGATTAGTTTGGGATTGGAAAATAAACTACAAAATGTGTTGGCCATCTGTTCTCTGTGAAACTCTGGATGGTTTCTTTGAGATCATCATTAAAAGCAGAATTAAGGGTTCTTACTCATAGAAGTGCAGTTTTAATTGTCCCCTTTATTCTTTACACTTAATAGCATCTCTTCTTCAATGCCTGATCACAGCTTCTTTGGAATGCCTTGGGAAAATGAACCGACAGAAGAAAAGTTTTCAGTAAGAACAGAAGGTACTCAGCAAGATAAGGGAAAGTTTCAGTGTGATAGGGAGTATGGCTCTTGAGCAGTAATCTGCTGGCCTTATTCCACCCTCTTTCCCTATGGTTTTGGGGTGTGTCTATTAAGGGAATGATTTTCCTCACTGATGGTTATGTGAGGAGAAAAGAGGCTCTCTGTCTGTTGTTCTGCTCCATTTGAACTACAGCAATATATAAGGCCAGTTTCTGCCAGATCTCTCGGAGAGGGCTGGGTATACGATGGAAACAGGTTGAAAGTGGGTGGGTGTAGGGAGGGGATGGAAGCTGATAGGTAAGCTTGTGTGTGTTCCAGATCCAACAGCAGGTTTTGCGAGTTCCAAGACTGGTAACGAGTTTGTTCTCTGAAAGAAGTCTGGGCCTCTGTGTGGATAAAACAAACATTCTAAACTGAAACTCATAAAAGAATCAAAGAATCAAAACATTCTTCCTTTCTCTCTGAGAGGTAGATGGAAGGCTTTGGTGTCTGACAGGTGCAGCTTATGAGTAACCTGGATGGCAGCCAGAAGCTCTTGTAAGAACAGACCAAGAAGACCACACCTGGTGACTGAAAACGCTGCCCTCTAACACAACAGATGAAATTGAGTAAAATGCCATGCCTACTTCCCACTTTCCACATGAGCTGATTTTCATTAAATGAAGGCTAACACTAAGTATGCAGTTCTAAATCCTGGAGTCTTCCACTGGATACAGAATGTACCAAATTTCATTTGATGAAGATCATACTCTTGCCTGAAATGGAAAGATTCACTTTTCATGTTTATCCTAGTGTTGCTGAAGAATGCCTTTAATGTCCTTTAGCGTCCTTTGCAGGACATTTAGTTAATCTATTTACTTCCTAGGTATAGTTTATTGAATATGGCTTTCCACAGCTGAAAGTATTATGAAAGTCTGCTAAAGGTGGGAGTTATGTGTGCCTAGAAGGTGAATTAAATAAGTCTTCAAGGGAGTCTCTTGAAAAAAAAATTCTCACCATCAAATGTGCAATGGAAGAAAGAAAAGGCTCTAGGGAATAGTTGTAAAAAAAAAAAAAAAAGAAAGAAAGAAAAAAAGAAGCTACCTCATAGAAGGGAGCAGGAAGAGAAAGGGGAAGATCTGTGCCAGGAGGTTTCAGAAGAGTCTGCTGATAAGAACATACACGGGTAACTCTGGCTTAAATTCTATTTAAACTATTGACCCACAGTGCCTCTCCTATTTCTGTTCTTTATGTTCATTTTTGGTTTTTTTCTTTATTTAAATTGCTGTCAATAGTAAACTTCTATGTATAAAGGTACACTATGTATAAAGATTAACAAATGAAAGAACACAATCAAATCATCTCCTATAGTCTTTTAAAGTATGAGTATTTGAACTTTGTCCTCTCCTCCCATACCCTGCCAAAGGCTCTAGGTTTTAGATCTTCTATGATTTTTCTGGATGAAAGCCCACATTACTGAGGCTGTCTGCAGTTTAGCTTTCTCCCAGATGATGTTATGGTCCTGTCAGCTATGCTTGTCCATATCCCTGAGTTTCTTCATGAGGATCATGTTGAAAAGCCCAACTCCTAGTGTAACCAACTTGGGGAATATCTGGATCCCCACTGGGTAAATGAAATGCTTTAGACTGAAGAATGAATGATACTGGAAAAAAAGATTTTTGGACAAGCATACATTACATATCTTACATATACAGAAATATATGTATGTGAAAAAACATTTTTTTTTTGTAATGCATACATATTCTCTCCCTCCTCATAGAATGCCTCTCTATTCTACATCTAACATATTCAAGGAATAAAAGTTCAGGATGAAAGGATTTGATTTAATGTGCCTGATGGGAGGATGATACATTAACTTTATTCCCCTCTCCCCAGTAGGGAAAAAAGGATAAACCATTATTATGTAGAAAGTAGCTAAGAAAGCAGCTAGAGGCATTATGGCAGAGATTTTCCATCTTCTAAAATTAAATCCCTTTTCTTTCTTTTTTTTTCTCTCCAGGCCTGTGCCAGATGACTCCTTAGGTCCCATGAGTAAATTTTATACATCATCCTGTATAGTAGCCTCAAGATGAACAGAGACAGTCATTAGAAATCTTTAGCCCAAGGGGGTTTTGTTATTTACTTTTTAAGAAAAATTTGGGAGATATTTTTATCTAAGAACTGCTAATAGAATTTGACCCATGACTCTTATCAGGAACCTTCAAGGCATTTACTCCATAATAAAGACAAAGCAACTTCTTTGTCTTCAAAGACCCCCACTCCCAGCCACCAACATCACCTCGTGTACATTCCTTGATCCCACCCTGGCACACACCTCTTTCATCAATGGCATTTGTGTTGATTGCCTTTCAAAGCTCTAGGCTGCTTTGGGCTCCATGTGGAAGATATGTATTGACTGGTGACAAGAATGAATGCTAGGTTTGGGTTTGCTCCTGTCTTATGAATCAGTATAATTGCATTTATATTCATATATCCCTAGTTCTATGGCTATGGCGACATTATATTCTAAGTGGATACATAGTGGATTCTCGGGGGGAAGAAAGAAAGAAAAAGTAAAAGAAGGAAGAACTCAGGAATTATCAGAGACAAGAAATCTTCCTCTTTCTCTGTTCTCTAGAAGAGTAACCAGGTATGTACTGATTTAGAGAGCCTTCAAAAAATATATTGTAGTGCTAATGGTCAAAGTTATCATAGATTTCCAATCAATATATGAAAGAAGAAACAGAATGATTTAAACTTTCCCCTTATAGAAACATTGACATTTCTAGCTGAGTAGGCCAGCTGGCTGTTACACACTTGATCTGTATCCTCTCAGCATTTTCTTTGTGACTTGTGAAGATTAAGTGACCTAACTCCACCTGCTGGATGACTAAGAATTACATTGCCTTGGCTTAGAAAAGCAGACTGGCATCATGAAGTGGACAGCAACCTAAAAGCACAGAGTCTGACAAACTCTTAACTGTGCCCCTTTCTGGCCATGGGAACCACCTCTTAAGGAATGACTGAAGACTCTGGACTGCAGCTTCATCAGTAAAAGAAAAGGGGGCTTGAGCTGATGATCCCTAATGACCCTGTATTCCTAATTCTCTATGATTCTGATTTAATTTGAATTAAGGAATCTAGACCGTAGGCTCTCTATTCACATTGGCTACAGGGCTACACAGGGTACTATATTCTGATTTGCTTCATTGCTAAGGTGAACACTCACAAACTGCCACCATTTTTGTTATCACTCATCCTGGTTCTGCCACTTACCAGATGAGTGTTACTTCAGGAAAAACCTTGATCCCTTTAATCCTCATTTCCCTGAAAGACAAGCATAGATGACAATACCTCCCCTCAGGGTAGTTATACAGTTTAAATGGCATTCTAGCAATACCAGGGCCTTTCTTTTTAGCAACTGTGGTATGTGGGGATCTAGTATGATGTAGGGATGACAGAGGCAGAATTGTATGACACTTTGTTTATATTAATTAATGCTGGTATTATGGAGCAACACTGTGAGCAATTCAAACCTGAGTCAAAGGATATTTTAAATAAGAATAATAATGTCACAAGGGAAGAAAAAGCCATTTATCATGTCAGCATATTGCAATTCTTTCCCTGCGACAAACTCTTTCACACATGGCAACTCAAATCACAGAAAACCACACCCACACAAACACTCATGCACACCTATAAACACACATATGCACACAGAGTATGGCCTAGCCCTCAGTTCAGACCTTGAGGCCTTGACCTGTATTGTGTCTAGAACACTCAGTTTCTCATACGCCCGGTGTCCCACAAGTCAACACTGAGAAAGCTGAAGAAGCTACGTGTAACTTGATATCTTGGTATCAAGGATGTTGTTTGTGTTCTCCCTCTCCAAGATGAGATGAAGACTAAAACCACATAGATTCTCCATGTTAAGTAAAGAAAATGTCAAAGGCTAATGATCAAAGAAAGAAAACTCATTTATACTGGTTGGTCCTATTTAAAGAGACCAAAGGGGAAAAATATTAACTGAGAATGGATTTGGCCTTAGGTGTCTAGTTCTTATGAATGGAATCCAGAAAGTCTTCTTTAATTCTGTTCAATTAGAATTAGGAACTCTTACACACATATTATTTCTTGTTCCTCCTGATCTATCTCATTTGTCTTAATAATTTGTCTTTTTGTGCCTACTTCTGACATTTCACTCTTCTGCTAATGTATTACTCAGTCTCTAATATTTTCACTCCCCTGTAGATCCCATTTTCCAAGGATTATATAACCTGGGATCAATTACCCTTGGTGCTTACACATACAATATTTATTTTATCCACTTAAAAGAAATATAGTATTTCTCCCACTTTTACATATAAGAAAAGTGAGACTTTATAAAAAGCAAGAAAGCCATAAATGCTTCCATTGTGTGCTACTGTGTACACAAAAATAATCAGCCCCTCATTTCATATAATTGGGGTAAAAGTCCCCATTTTTGAAAATTGAAATACAAACTTACAGGGCACTCTCAGTAAAGGAGAAAATCATTTGATAATTTAACAGGGTTCATTTTAGTCAAATTCAAAATAAATGTTTCATAAGTACTCGAGGACATTTCTTTTACTTTGCCTGTAACTTCAACTAAGTGAAGATAGTCTATTCTAAAGTTTGAGTAAGAAAGAATATGACAGTCATGATCTCAGGGATCAATTACAGATTACAAATTCACTGGATGAAAGTTACATCCATGTACACACACACACACATATGTACATGCTATAACCAAATGCTATAATTGTGATTATTTGATTTTAAAAATGAATTAGAATTTGAAAAGTTAATAGTGATAATAGGAGTTAGAGCATGAAGCATGGGCTAATTTAAGATGATGAACATTAGAATCCAAAGGTAAATATCTCAACAATTTGGGTAAGGAGATCTGATAATATATTTAACCTGTCCTAACATCTGGAATAAGTTTTCAATATTTGCATCGGTGAAACCACTAATAGGTTCTGACACAGTTTTCCCAGCTTTATTTCTAAGTACTTATTGAAACACAGTTAAAATAGTATCCATGTGTACCTTGTTCATCCTTGCTACTTTCTATAAAACATGGCTTTGTGTAACCACTGTGGATATGGTCTCATTATTGCTTTCAGAATTTGTTCTACTCTAACTCCGACTTGCATCCCTCATATAAAGTTAGAAACACGTTAGTCCTAGATTTCCATTTTAGGATTGATCTAAAATATCCCATATCCCTCTTCAAATTATTTACTTTCTCTGTCAAAACAAACCAAGCTATGATGACATTTTCATATTTTATAAAATATATTTGGCAAAAATATTTTTTCTTTAATCAAAAGTATGACAAACATTTTTAAGAGTTCAGGAAATATTTAAAAGTTTACTGTTAGTATGGTTACATTGTCTTCTAGACATTTCCTTTATATATAAAATGTAATCTCTTTAATCACATAGAAAAAATTAATATTTTATAAAACTCTTTCATGGGATGCATTTTTCTCCCAATATGTTATCACAGACATCGCTCCATGGCAATTACTTTGCTTCAGTGCCATCACTTTGAAAGGTTGTATACTATTCCATTTATAAATATATCATGATTTTTAAACTTATCTCCTTTTCTTTGATATTTAGATTATTTCCATTATACTGTTAATATAAGCTGCCCTATAATGATTATCACTTGCACGTGTCTCTGTACATTTAATTGATTATTTTATGCATAAATTCCTGAAAGGGAGATTGATGTGTTGAACAATTTAAGCTTTTCTAATTTTCTAATTCATATTACTAAATTGTCATCCAGAATATTTGTAGCAGTTATTTTCCTGCCAGCAGAGCGTGCAAACGCCTATTTCCCTCACCCTCTTACCAATACTATTAAGCTCATGACTATGGTACATTATAATTCTGTTGATTTTATATATATATACACACACACACATATATGCTATCTAATAGAGGGCTTAAGGACTAAAGTATAAATGTTCATTTAGACTGTCTAGAACACTGTAACAGAGTTATAAGCAGAAACAGGGATTAATTCTATACTATAAAGACATAAAACCTTTTTCCCTCACACATTCACTTTGTGTTTCAATACTTGTGTAGAAGCCCATGCTAACAAAAACAGAATAGCAATTGTAGACTTATTCTCATAATTGACAAGTAGATTTCATTCATTTATAGCATCAAACTTGCTTGGGAAGTTAGAATCATTCCCCAAGTTTAAGGTACCACAACAGAATTTGACTATAGTGAGAAGGGGGTTTTATTTGTCTACCCTTGCTAGGTATCTGGTGATAATTCAGAATTCAGAATGCAGTTTAAGTGGAATGTTAAATGGTTCAAGTGTGTGTGTGTGTGAGATACAGAAGGAAGAGAGAGACTCATTCACTCAGGTATTTTTCTTTGTATTCTTGATAAACATTTTCTAACACATCAATTCTCTCAATCTCTTTCCAACTTAATCTTCCTCCCCTTTTCTTTATTATCACTGTTCTCACATTGCCCTTTTTGTACCCAACCCTGAATTTCCTCCTGTTTGCCTTGCACTGGCCTTTCCTTTTCATGTATTGTGCAGCTTGCCTTTTTTTTTTTTTTTTTTTTGGACACATTATCTGTATCACATGTCTTTGGAGCATCTGTTGTCTGTTTCTTTCCTTTGTTTGGGCTACTTTTCCCTGTTAAAATTCTTCCTTTTATGGTGACTAGCTTAATTTTAATGCAAATTCCAATGTAACATATTGTCTTTCATTGCTCTCCCATTTCCAGTTGTTTTTGGACACAATCCAGTCACTTGATGTGGCCGGCATTTACCTTTTGTGCCATATTTTCTCCCTTTTGATTGCTTTTTTCCTTTTTCACTGTTAATTCCCTCCTCCTCTTTGATAGTGTTTCCTTTTATGGCACTCATTTGTGGTTGATGAAATTTGTGTGTGTTTTTTTACTCTTACCACTCTTTCAGTTTCATTGGTAGTCTTTTTACTTTGCTTTCATAGCCATTTCCATGGCCATTTCCTTCAGGTCTTCTGTTCTCAGTCTTGGTCTATTGTTTCCTGGGATATTCTCTCATCATTTATGATACATACATATGGCGTGGCTTTCAAGAAAAACACCATTTTGGTGACAAAAAGTTATGCTTCCCTTTATCAACATACTAATTAGAGCAGAATCACGTGCAGCTAAGGATCTGATATCCATGGGAAGAGTTGGAAATTCCTTGGAATATTGATAATGCCACAGTGAAAGTTCAAAAATACAAAATCCTCATAGCATAGTGCAGAAAGATAAGATTAAGATAAAGATGAATTTGAAACCTAGTCAAATAATGACTCCAGCATTATTAAGTCAGGCCTCAGAGTGATTTTAAGTGTCATCTAGCTCATTTTATCATTCCATATCTGAAATCTCTACAATAGCCCAAACAAATAATTATTTAAACATGAATAACTGAATACAGATTAGCCAATTAGATTTTATTCTTTTCCTAATATTGAGTAAAAATTTGTCTCAATGCAGATTTACATTTTGGCTCTAGTTCTACTCAGTAACATCATAAATTAAAAAAAAAAAAAGAAATTAGTTCTTTTGTATCACAGTGATTCAAACATTTGAGAACAGGTGTTTTATCTTTTGTTCTCCAATTTGAAAATTCTTAATCCTAACTAGATATTCTGAGTTTCTCTAATTGACTCTTCCTCAGGTAGACTTTTTGGTATAATTTTACAATCTTTGTCAAATCCTTTACAGTGTATTTCTGGTTGCCTAGGTAGGTATTTTATATGTTTCTACTAAAACTGAACACATCAATCTGTAAGGTGTTTGAGCAAATAAGAGAAGAATGTCCATCTCTTCCATCAATCAAGAGATCACAGTATTATAATGTTATGTAATATATTATTACATTAGCCTTTTTTGAAATTGAAGCTTATATTGAATTCCTTTACTTTAATATACTGTGTACTATTCTACAGTACTTTTTAGAAATGAGTATGCATTGTACTTAATCTTGCAAATTTTGGCCCACAATTATTAGTTACCAAAATACTTTAAAAAACTGATTTTATCATATTATATATTCAGTCATTCTTTTATTGATTGATGCCAGACTCCATTTATGTTCTTGATAGTGAACAGAACATATTCAAGGGCAGAACTCTGTAAAATTTTATTACAGACCGACAGTCATTCCCTTCCCGGTATTCTTTGAACACCACCATTCAATCAGTTTGCAAAACACCTAACTGAAGTATCATCTAACCCTACTTGAGCTTTAATCTCATGAAAGCATCTTGTCAAATGCCAGTATGTCTAATGCATTTCCCTTATCAACAAGTCTAGTAATTCTTTCAAATTACATTTTATAGGCTTTCTGAACAGGGTAGAAAAATCAGGCACATAGAATCTGAACATTCCCATTCAGGTTTGATGTAGGTGAATTTTGTATTTCTTAGCAGTTCATATGGTAACACTATGCCCCTGTTTCCTAGGTTATAAAAGCAAACACATGGTTAAGCCTCCTTGATTAGTTGTTCTTCAAGTTCTATGAGAAAGGCGTAATATTTTTGATTTTTTTCTTTCCCTCCTTCCTGAGCCAAAACTCACAAGTCCAATAAAAATTTATTTGTCATCCTGTTATAAATATGTATTTCTGAAATCATAGCAATAAATTTTCCATAAAGATATAGCAATCATAACATCTAATGAGATTATTCAATATTCTAATTTTTAAGAATGGAAACTTAAGACTATAAACAGGTTTGCAAGTGCATTTTAAACTATACAAAAAATTGACTACATTTTCTAATCTCAGGTCCATCAAAATGCCTCTTTCATCATCTAGGCATGTGGGCTATTTTATTTGGCTTGATAAATTTTTACCTATTTGTATTGATTATTTGCAGAAATACATAAACAAAAATAGGTAAAGGACTTAAGAAATCAGTATATTGAAGTCTGAATAGGTGCAGAATCACAAAATTGACATAGTAAAGCTGAAAGCAGAACTCCATTGAAGAATATCTTGTCTTTTTATTCAGTATTTTCTGGATTATTACCTGGTGTCAATTTAGCAGAGTTTGATGTTGTTTGTTGTTTTTAAATCTTGATTTCAAAATACTTAGGAAAGAATTGCAAATGATAGGATAGCAAACTTCACCTATATCTAGAGAAAATCACACTAAAATAAGATAGTGTTCTTAACTGTAAGTGATGCAATTTTTATTGTTGTGTTTATCTAATTCACTGTGTATAAAGGACAAACTAAAGAAAATGACTAGAAACTCAAAAAAGCAATTTAAATCTTGTCAAAGAACAACTTCTTGAAAGTCTTACAGATGAACCTGCTCACTGAAACTGCTGTTGATAATTGCAGCTCATTATTCATTGAATATTCAGTTTCACTTGGGCCTTACATTGAATTCATGCTTTGTTTATTCAAGAATGCAGACATGTGTGGGTTTGTCTGGCAGAACGCTATATAGCAAGTCATTCAGTGGTTCTGTTTACATGGGCGCTCCAGGAGCTTCCAGGGAAAGCGCTTACCCTGGGAGAAGAGCCTGCCACATGCTTTTGGTTCACAGAAGTTAGAAGAAGGGTCAGGTGATGTACAATGTGCTCGATGTCGTTCTCTAGGTTGTGCTGTTTGATTAATGACTGAATCATAAAACAAAAAGGCTGTGACAACATGGTAAAGACTAAAAGAGCGTAGATGTTGAGAGGGTAAAGCATCAGTCGTCTTCAGGTAGGATGTTCTTCAGCAATAAGAGAGAGTACCTTTAGCTATGAAAGAAAGGGGCATGTCTAGAATTGCTAGAATTAGCAAATAAAAATACGAGTGTCCTGCTAAATTTGAATTTCAGATAAGCAGCATTTGTTTCTTAGTAGAAGTTAAGTCTCATATTTGGAACATATTTATACTAATAAAATTGTTGTTCATCTGAAATTCAAATTGAGCTGGGCATTCTGAATTTTATCCGGCAACCGTAGGCATGTGATCAACATTGGCAGTGGCAGTGGAAAGGGTCAGAGCTTTTCATTCAGATGTATTTGCCCTTGACATTAGAAAGGTTTGCGCAGAATTCAGAAGCAGAATTTCCTCTGATAGGTAGCAATGTCATTGGCACCATCAACGATTTCGTCATATTGGCCTTGAATTTCCAGCCATCAAGTTTTTACAATGCTCTTTGGCTTACTATAAAATCTTTTCTCTTCTTATGTGCATAATTCTAAATAATTTTTATTATGCAATAATTGAACCAGAAAAAGAAATATGTAAGGAAGAATAATAAAATAAAAATAAAATATAATAATAAAACACATTCCTTAGCCTATCACCCAACATTGGATAGTACCCACAGAGTGTAATATTATTCCTGTATCCCATTACTTCCTTCCTTAGCATAAATAACTATTCTGAAATTTGAGTTTAACAGTTTCTTGATTTTTTAAAGTAGTTTTTCACATGTGTAGGTGTAATTAAAAAATATACTATTTAATTTTGTTTATGCCTAAGATTGTACTGCATCTTGCTTTATTTTCTAAGGTCTATGCATGTTGTGACTCGTGCCTTTAATTTATGTATGCTTGTTGATATATAATATTCTATGAGTTAAATCACAACAAATGATTTCACCTTAACCTGTTGATAAATATTTTTTAAAATTTCCCCTGTTTATAATTGTTATTATAAAATAATGCTGCCTTGACATTCATTTCTATGTTTCCAGATGTACGTGTGAGACTTCATCCTTACACTGTATTAGGTGAGGAATTTCTGACTTAAGAGAATATGGGCATAATCAGTCTTACTAGATGATGCCAAATTGTTTTTCAAAGTGATTATACCAATTAAAATCCCACTAGCTGTGTCTAAACCTCTCTCCTTCTCCACATCCACACCAACACTTAATATTTGCAGACTTCTTAATTTTTGCCAATCTGATGGGTATAAAATTATATCTCATTACATGTTAATTTACATGTCTCTGCATGCTAATGAAATTGAACAACTTTTCCTATCACATTTTTCTTCTGTGAAAGGCTTTTTTGTTTTCTTTGGAGTTACTCATATTCTATGCATTAATTTAAGAATTGTTATAAATTTTTACAAATAATTCTTTCATACTTATGTTTGTTGCTAAGATCTTCAAACTTCATAACAAGTCTTGAGAGCTGTAGAGCATGTCTTGTTCTTTCTTTATCCTTGACTTCCATTTATCACTTTGAATGTATTTCTTTATACTTTCTCTCACATCTTATTTTGGACACTTAGGCCATTTAGATTTTGGTATCCTCTATTTCTGTAATAGTAGTTTCCTCTGATTGTCACTTTTGGTATTTACCTGCTTCGCATCTATGGCTTCATATCCTTCATTGGCTTTGGTATGTTTTTAACTAGCTTGAATGGTATCTTTTCTCCATTGTCTCTGTCATCTTCTTATAAGGTTCTTATTATACATATGTTATGCTTTTTCTTATCCTAAAACATACATGTACACACACACAAACACACATTTTATTTATTGATATTCTTATCCTTCTCTGCTGCAGTTTGAATAACTTTTTATTTTTAGATGGAACATATAATTCCTTAATAATAGAACACAAATTTGCTTAATCTTCTGTTTAACGCACAGGGTTTGCAATTTCATTAATTATATACTTCTTGACAATTCTATTTGTTTATATTTTAAAAGTTTGACTGGTTTTTGTTTTCACATCTCAGCATAAGTGTTGGTAATTGGCTCTAAGAAAACACTACGGTTTTCTGGCATCATCTAAATGTAAATTCTTTCTAACTTTCTTGCAAGCCCAATTATATCCTAAATGCAATTATTTTGATACCATATCTATGATGTTTTTGCACTTCAAAGGGGACCCATTAAAAATATTCACCTTTTTCATATCTGGAATAGAAATCTGTGATTACTTATTCTTCTTATTTTAGGTTAAATCTCTCTTTTTGAGAGGCCTCTCCTGCCTCCCAGATTAGGTTAATCCTCTTTGTGTAGTGTTCTTGCATTTTCCTAATGCTTCTCACAAAATTATTTAAGATTGCTTTTTTTGATAAACCTTAAACTCATTGCAGCCATTAGCCATATACCTTTATTCTAGCTCATAGGTTATGATATGTAGGAAAATTACTTAAGTTAGCTTCTTGAGTTGAGTTTGCATAAATTTAATTCAATGGGTTTTGGCAGCTATGTTTTTTCTCTAGTAGTAACAGTAGCAAAAGGGGATATCATCACATGACACCAAAATCAAGGAAGTAGCATATGTCCAATGCCATAGTTTAGCAGAAAGGTGACATCATGAGAGCTCCCTGACATTTCAGGAGAATTTGAAGGAGACTGGAGTTCCTGAAGAAAGACAAACAGAGCTAGAGAAGTAATGACTTCATGTTCTGTGTTATCTTTAGGTTTCTATGCCCTGGAAAACACAGGTAATTTAATCACAGCCATTTGGAAGGGGATTCTTTCACTAAACTAGTAAATTGAGTGTTCTTATCACAGCATACTATTGCCTCACATTTAACAATTTTCATGGAATCTGTCAGTGACCTTATTGGTATTTCCATTTTCTATTGAAAATAAGCAAAAGCATAGCATAAAAGAATGACCATAATTTTATCAACCAGCTTCAAAACATACTGGGTTTTAATAGGCAGTATATGGTTTATAGAAACAGTCTTTGCAAGTTATTACATAGTAGATTTTAGATTTTTTGATAGAATTAGAATATACCTGACGAAAGGCAGGAAAAGACAGAGGGACCCTCTCAAAGAGCTGAATTTTTACTTCAGCTACTCTCTCATCTCATCTTTATGATGTAGGGTTTTTTTTTTTTTTCATATTTTCTTTGCTTTGTTGTAAATCACAAGTCTCTTCTCATGTTTTATCATATTTTCTCAGTTTTTTTATAATGTGAATTCCATGAATTTCATTTTTTATTCTCTTTGGTATAATCATTTCCCCTTTTAACTATTTGTTGAATTTGAGGTTCTATGTCTTTTATGGGCCTTATGATTATGGAAGATTATACATGGTTTCCTTAGCCAAAGATGATGCATTTCTCAGCTTAGAATATCTACTTCTGCATAGACAGGAGTGGAAGAATAAGTTTGTGAGAATGGCACAGAAACTACACTCTTGGCCACTACATTAGGGCTTAGCAATGCCCTGGTAAGCCACAGCTTGAGCAGATCATGCTGTCCCTTTCTCCTGCATTTGTCTGCAAATAGTGTCTCTCCCTTGAACTAGGAATAAGGAAGAATTATCACAGCATGAGAGAAATTATGCGGAAGCCCTGGCAATGCTAACATTAAAGCAGAGATCTTCTTCTTTGTGGGGGAAATGATCTGGAAATACTTCCCTCTTATTAAGTGGGGCCAAAAGTTAGCCAAAATAAGAGATACGCTGTGGGGATACTGATGACATTGGTGGTGACAGCTTCAATAAGTGGTGGTTATCTTTTTCCATAGACTATATCCTATAAAAGCCTGAAGTATTATATAAAGACTTACTAAGGGGATATGAGGTAAGATTAATGAGGCATACCAGTAGTTCCTTAATAAACATGGCTTCCCTTTTCAAGGTATATTAATAATATCTACTAAGTCTAGAATAACTCATTTCAAGTATGTCAGTTCATCTACATTTCTAACACCTTGCACACACAGAAATATCATTTAATACTGGAGGTAAATTTTAAAATATCTCTACATTTAGAATGAGACTGTCACTTGACTGGTCAGTAGGTTTGCCATTTATTTTATTTTTCTCATTGCATATAGTAGAATTGTGACTATGAATAACTTTTCAATAATATAAATATAAAAATATGTATTATCTAAATTTAGATGGAAAAAAACCTTCACTACCTATAAATAATCTTAATTTATATTTTTTGGAACTCAAATCATTGTTCAGTTTTAAAATACCTTTACACATAATGGATATAAATGTGTAAGCATAGTATATATACATTGAAAAAGCTGTGGCATCTTTTACTGCTTCTGTAATTAATATTGCAAAATACATTTTTAAAAGCTACTATCCTGATGTAGAAATTAGGTAAAAGGTATATGAGTTGAAATTAATTTAACTGTGTAAGATAATTAGGATTTATTTTTTTCATGGCTCTGGGATCTGCATTACAAATCAAGACCTGTATGAAAACTAAATATTTACCCAGTCAAAATAAAAATATCATACTGCCCACTTCACTTAACATTTGGATGAATGACTTTGTAAATTTTAGAGGTATTATCACCAGGATCAAGCTGGGCTCTTACAGAACAGGAGCATGCAGGTTCTTGGTGTGCTCTAAGTAAGCTTTTCTTATTACTCTTGGAAAATTTGACATTTTAAATAGTGTTTTTAGAAGTTTATAAAGCCAAATCATTTCTCCATCATTGGTTGTCTGTGTCATTCTAGAAATAGAACCAGGCAAACTCAAAGCGTTATTTTCTTTTTCATTTAAAAATGTCTAACATAATTAGTTGGGACACATTTCCTGTTTGTGGACATGATAAGAAGCAGTGTAAGACATCTGGCAATTCACTAGTTTCACTTAAAAAAGGCCAGATTAAGGCAAATGGTAATTTCTAGATTTAAAGTAAAAAAAATAATCCTCCTTTCTCAGTGTTTTCTGTACTTCAAATGTACAAAAGTATACTTATTAACTGTAACTGTTAATGATGAAGGAGATATTTATCGAACACTCTATGAACATAAACTAAAAGGATACATAAACTAAAAAGATTTCACTGATTTTCATGCAGTTAATTTTAAGTCAGTTCTGAAATTGGTGAAACCAAAAACAGAAAGCAAAAAGACCTAAGGGCTAGAAGAGTCATCATTAGACTAAAATTAGAAAACATCTAATTAGAGGTTTAATCAGCACCACATCTTACAAATCATTAACTATATTTTAAACATCTGCATATCCAATGACAGGTGAGTCTTCCATAATCATTATCTGGATAATTCAGATTCTGCAACAGATCATTGCACACTCTGATACTACGATTACTTTGTATATATCTAGTGCTTTCTGTTATACGATATATTTCACATAACTATCATTTTTGTGCCTTTTTTCAAACCTGTGGTGGAGGCAGGAACTTTGAAAAGAACAGATGAGGAGAATAGGGTCAAAGAAACCAAATAATTTTCCTAAGTCATTAATAATTAAGAATCCAGCTACTCTGAATCTATAGATTTCTCATTGCCAACATGTTGACTGCTAAATTAATTGATTCACCAATTACACTACCTCAAACTTCTGATTTGCTTTGGCTCTGCAAACTTAAGATATCTAATAAGTAAAAACAAACAAGAGAAAGAACTCCATATTTTTAAATAATAAGGTTAAAAAATAAAACCCTGATATAAAAATCTCAATTCGATATAAACTCAAAGCTGAAATTCTTTTGTTGTCTTGTTGTCACAAATCTTCACTCCTATCCCATCCCCACACCCCAATACACACATCCCCTTCCATTTACTTATTTCTCTAATTAGAGAAGGAACTAATCATGTCAAAATGGCTTCTGGCTGATTCATTTTATCTCTCTTGTTTTATCTTGTTTTCTCTCTCTTATCTCTCTTGTTTTAGCTCCTATGGTATATGATCATGGGTTCAATACGTAAGCTTTCTTCTGACTCTTTTTATTATGGTAGATTTTTTTTCTTCTTGTTTAATAGAATAAGGAATGTGCTGGATTCTAATCAGTTTTCCTTGTGTTTATTTATGTTGTCTTCTCTGAGTTTAGGCTACTAGTTTATTTTAAAAATACACTGAGATTAATTACAAAGCATTTAACATCCTGTGAAATTTAACATGAATGCTTTGGGGACAGAAAGAGGAATTCATTCTTAAACATCATTGTCTTATAGGGTACATTTCCATGTTTGCTGGAACTCTAAAGTTGCTGATTCCTGTGCAAACTTTATAGAATATACTTTCTATCAGAAGCTGGCAACCTTCACAGTCCAACTGCTCAATCATTTTCTCCAGTTTTGCTTTTTAAAATTTTTGTTTGTTTGTTTTTTTAATATACAATACAATTATTCTGATTGCTAAGTGAATATGTTTTTCTAAATGCTTAATGATTTCTATTCAAATTTAACTAAGATAAAAAGCTTGCTGGTGTACATTTTTGGTTGGACTTGTTTTTGAAGCCAAAGTAAATGAGTAAATTGTCCTTAAAGAGCCAATTTAAGGGACTAAATGAGATACCAGGTGAGAAAACTATGACACCTCTCTGAGTCTTTCTGTGATTTACCTTTTCTCTTCACCTTTGTTACAACAGGAAGATTTATCATATAGATTGTGACAAATAAGAAGGATGGATGAGTAATATTTTCATTATATAGAAAAAATAAGAACTGGCAAAAACCTTAAAGATAAGTTAGACCTTCATTTTACACATGAAATCTCAAATGACTAGATCAAGTACACATAGATACTACACACTAAGAACTGGTACGGAAACCAAGGTCATGTAGATTCACACAGGTCACTCTTTCTCCTGGTATACTACATGTGATATACATCTTTTGTTGAAGTAACATAGATAATCAAGAAAGGTAGAAGACAAAGCATTATCAATAATAGTTCGTCTCTCTAACTTGACAAGTATCACTGTTTGTAAATATGAAACATGTACCTTCCAAAGACCATAGCATACAGATGGAAGGTACTATTTTTATTTAGGTAGACTGCTTTTTTAAGGAAAGAGATGTCAGCTTGAAATAATTTCTTATTTTCCATACACATAGAAAATTGGAGGTGAGAGTTATAGGATTTAGCAGATTAACAAAATTCTTATTACTTGCTTGGGTGGAGTAGATAATCTATCAAAGCAGTAGAAAGAAAACTTATAGGAGGGAAGAAAATGTAAAGAATGAGAAGATACAGTATTCACACGAACCATGTGTCTGTATCTGAGTATTTAAGTTGTAAAATTATTATTATTTTTCTTGATAACAAAATTGGCAGTACAAAGAGAATTATTTCATATCCTTAACTATTTGGAATCTATTGTAGATGAAAGACAGATTTTTTGAATAACAATTTTTTAAAAAAATTCCAAGAAGTTCACTCAAACAAAGGTCTACTGATTTACTCTTGTGAAGCTACATGTTACCAATTCTTGTTCTTAGGGCAAATTAAAAAAGAAAGTCCTGGAATTCTAAAAATGGTGACCCACTTTGAAATCCTATACAAAGAATCAGAGTGATGTAGAACTGGAGAGGCCTTAGAGATAATTTATTCCCTACCCCTTCATTTTCCAGACTAGAAATGTGAGGTTCAGAAAGGTTAAATGATTCGGCCAAGGTCATAGGACTAATACCAAAAGGAGAGAGAGTCTAGGATCTAAGATCTTGTTTCCTGCCTGTTCTAAGTAATTCTGTTTTGGAAAAATTATAGTTCTCTAAGGTAAGAAAAAACAGTGGTAGAAATGAAGAGTATGACTTAACGTTGTAAGTTTGATCTAATTTACTAAACAATAGGAACAATAGCAAATGATTTTTAGAGCTAGAGTTGGGGAACAATGTTTAAAAGCATTACCACAACTTCTAAATGACAGATTATGTTATTGCAAGAAGTCAATGTGGTTATTTATTCTAGCAAAAACAAACGTACTAAATCATAAATAGCATGCATTGCTTAATTAACAACTAGCCTGTCAAAGCAAGAGAGTTGGGAAGTTGTTGGCTTTCACATTTAAGGGGATAAAACACAATGTAAGCATTGAGTATCCATGGTTTACATATAGCTTGTTTCCATAGGAGTTGTTTATTTTATTCCAATGATCTTATGGAACATTTGTGATGTAGGTATTTAGTTGGATTTTTAATTGGCATACCACCAATTTAGAAATAACTTTTCTAACTCTTACTTTTTTTTTTGTATCTTCTATTCATCTTGTTTCCTATTGATATAATGGTATCTGTCATCTTCCTAAAAGGGATATTGATAGGGATTTAGGAGAGGATGTTTTCCAAATTAACTTGGGGAAAGTACCACATATGCACAAATTATTGTTGTTAATTCACAAATTTAAAAAATACCCATACTACTCCTAATTTACTATTTCTACAAGGTTGATACTATATGTACCTTCAGTTACACATGAAAAACAGAATACTATGTATAGAGCCCATAAAATAATCAATATTAGAACTTTCCACAATTATTTACTAGTATGGAGTGTTTTAACTGGTTATTCTGTGTAATTTTAACTGATTCCCCAAACTGTTTCCATTAAAATTCTGTTTAACCCTAAAACCTAAAGCTGAGGTAAAAATGCATCTAATATTAGTAGTTTTTAAATTGTGAATTCCACTTGAGAAATTATTGCAAGACATTAGAAATATTTTACATTATAAAAGTACATAGAAATCCTCATTTTGAAGGATACTCAAGTGTTTGAAACAGTTAAGAATTCAGAAGAAAGAAAAAAGGAAATTTTTTAAAATCCAGGGACAAGAATTCGTATACTTCATTTACAGTAAACCACATAAATATTTAATCAGAAATTCCATCTTTTCATAAAACATAACATTCCAATGAGCTTGACAGGCCATTTGGTTGCTTACAGTATAGTAAGCTAGGTAGAATTTAGATAGAAAAGCAAGAGTTTGATAGAGGTAGTCACAGTGGAACAAGAGAAAAAAGTAGCATGCAAAACCTGGCAGGAAATTTAAAAATCAACAAATAAAATTATTAAATTAAAAAAAAAAAGAGAGTTCAGAGCAAAAATATTTTGAGGTTACTTAATATGGGAACAAATGGCTTCCACATAACTTTTGAACAAAGTATAGCGTAGCATTTAGACAAATAATAGATCTTTTTCCTGCATATTTAAATACGCTTTTGTCAACTTGATAATAAAACTCTGATCTGACCAAGTACATTAGTGCTTCATTTTAGAGTTTGTGCCAATTCATATAAGTCAATTATTCAAATCCCTAAAATGGGTCATCATAGTAGAAGCAGCATCATGAGAGTCAGGTCTGGGTTTGAAATCTAATTCTGTCACTTTAATAGCTGTACCAACACTGACATGTTTCTTAAATTCTATGAGCCTATACTTCTCATTCATAAAATGAAGATTAAAAATGACATACAGGATGGGCTTGTTTCAGTGATGACATTTTTATATAAGGCATTTAGCATTCTGCTAACTATATACTAAAACTTAATCTTTTCCTAATTAGCTTTCAAAATTCTATTTCAATCATTTTAATTTTTTTTCAAACTCATGACAAATTTCTATATTTTTTCTAAACTGTTACACTGCTTATATGTATTCCCTGTCATTGTTATAGACATTAGCTATGCTTCAATATAGTTTTAATATAATAGTATCAAGAGAAATCCCTGAAGTACATAGCACTATTTTATATCACACTTAATTACCCAAGGTTAACAAGAATATTGTCAATTTGTTTATGTATTTATGTGTGTATGCATTTTTAAAAAGTCTTTTAATCTCTTCCCTGTTAGTCATCACCATATTGCTAATAGTGGACATATCTTCAATAATTTCTTTATTTTTCTTTTGTGTTTTTTTCTAATTTGCTTGGAGTTTAGAAAACTAAATTTGATAGTGAAAGTCCAAAGTTTGTCTCTGTGTGCGTTTGTGTATGTGTGCGTGTGTTGGGGATGGGGCAGGAAATGTGTCAGTTCATGAGCATTTGTTATTGTTCTTTTTTGTTTGCTTGAACATGTAATACATATTTTGGCTTCTCTGATACTTTGTGTCTGGGTTCCTGTGCTCTGTTCCCATTACAGTAATTTGATTACTTCTTTGTAGGTGAGAGTATAAATATAATTTAAAGAGGGATACAGTGCTAGCCATTGGTTGAGTCTATGTAAAGTCTAACTGGACTTATCAATTCAATTAGAAAAATAAATTGAGCCAATTTATTTTATTTAATTGAAGGTTTTCATTAAAAATTTCTGAGTTGGCAAATTCATATACTTTTCAGAATGTTTTCTCCATCTACTCACAAATTTTAGTCTGTTCCAGGGGAAAAACAGTTCTAGAATGTAACAAAAGATTTCCCTTCTAACAAAAAATTGCATTTTGCCTTAGTTCTCTGACCAAGAACAAACTGCATTTCTTTTAGAGATGTCCTTCACACCACTTTCATTCTCTTAATGTCTTTATAAATTGCATTGCCACCGACTGGCAGCCTCCTATATGGCAGCCATGCTTTGAGTCCACAAACTAAGCCTATCTTTTTAACAGAAGCTTGGTCATTGATATTGTTGGAAATATACTCTAAAATTCAAAATATATATGATGTTGTGACAGGTATTAAATATACTTGGACTTTATTTTTAAAAATAAATAAAATGGAACCTCCATACATTTCTAACTTCATTTTAGGATTGAAAAAATAGCTTTTATTTTACAACTTTCTGCCATGACTTTTATAGTATTACATCGTAATAAACCTTATTTGTTGATAGATAAGAAGCTTCCTTCTCCTTCTGTTGGTTTGATGAAATAAAATTATAAGAAATAATAACCAAATTATGTATTCTGTTGATTTTAGGTTTAGAAAGTTAGAATGTGTTCTGAATTAGATTTGAAACAGAGTTGGTTTTAATTCATAATTCAGAAATATCTGCTTTAGGCAAATTAAAAACAAATCAAATGCAAAGGGACTCTTCTGACTAAAGAAAAGCACTTACCTCCAAAGTGATGAGATGTGGTGTCCACTCTGAAGACATAAAATAAGTCCTCAGCCTACTTTTAACATAATGGCTATAAAACTTAGATCATTCTGTAAATATCTAAATTCATTGGGGTTGAGGGAAGCGCTTGAAGTAAATTTACATCTTATAGTTGAAGCACAAATACATTTACTGGCAACACTTAATTATTATGGACTATGAAACTTTGTTCATGTCTAAAGTAACTTATTAAACATAATTAATGGGTTTATTCCCTTCTTCCCAAAAATTTCAACTTGGAGTAAGTGAAATTAAGTTATAAAATTGCACTTAGGAAATCAATGAATGCGTTGGAAAGCAACCTCAAAAAGGTGACTTCAACCTTCTCTTTACAGAGCTAGGTACAATAAAATAAATAGTAAGAACATAATGCATATAAACATTCAGCTTCCACCTTCATGTTGAGAAAGACCACTTTTTAAAATGCATTTTCTCATTTTTTACCTAAATGCTAATGCACTGGCTGCTTTGCTATATTTTTTATATTACTGTAGAAGTATTTTCTAGCAATAAGATATCTTAAGCAACCCCTTTTTTAATTTTCCAACTTCTGCTGTTTCTTTTCAAAATATATTTTACACTCTGTTTTTGCACTTCTCTTTCATTTTCAATCCATAACAGCTTTCTCAGGAATTACATAACTTCCATTAAGGAAGAAAAATATGTGTTTGTTTTCTTGTAAAATAGAATCAATATGCAATGAATCAAATCAAGAAGAAAATGTATTTAAATATTAAAATTACTTTTCTCAAATTCTTATTCTTGTTTTCCCTCAAAATAAAAAATACACCATTTTTCTGTTTGAATGAGATACCTATTGAATTATATCATAGTTAAATATACTAGGAATGAGCAGTGGTGTGTGCAATCTACTCTTAATGATCATACACTCTTGTTGAATACATTTTAGAGACTTGATGACATTTTATTACATCATTTTATTTCTTTCATGGACAAAGTTACCATGGTCTTTAAGTTTATGAGACCACTGAAGAAAGCTGTGAATACTTCTCTTTAAAATAATGCCCACAGAAATTTCATGGTCTCCCTCAAATCCACTTCACTTGGCTTAGGTAAAAACTGTATCCTTGAGGGTGCAAGAATGGCTTAAATAAATGGAAGATGACAATATGTTTTGTTACAGAATGATGTGTAAGTTGTTCACTTGAGAAATACCACCACCAACAAGAACATGGATTATAATAAAAAATTCAGCATAATTGTAAATGCTCTACATAAAAAGGCATATTCGCTCTACTAAGTAAATGTTTGTTCTGATACCTATATGGATTAGGCCTTTCAAGAATCTCAAATGGCTCCACAATGTTGAAGACTGGGTAGGTACACTGGAACACTTAGAGCAGATATTGTCACAAGATTATCTGGTGGATTGGTCAACTCTTACACAGCATCCTATGATTCAGGCAAATGTCCCAAATACTTTTCTTTTTGAAAAATTTAAATATGTATTATATAGACCTGATAAGTTAATAGAAAACTTTCCACTTACACTCCTGCATAGTTGTTGAATTTGTCTTTTCTGTTTTCTTACTTCAGTACAGATGACACCTAACAGTAATACTAACAAAACAGCAAGCAATTAAAAGAAAAGTGTATTCATTCTGTGCAAGTGTAAATGACAAACTTTGAAAATTTACCAAGTCGTTGATTATTCTGACTGTGTAAATCAGAAGTCCAAAACGATGAGAGAAGTCCAAAAAAACTGAGATTTCCTCCTCAAATTCCCAATTAAGTCTGTATGATGCAAACTAAAAGCATTCTTTCAACATATTCTAGTTAACTGATTTAATAACAAAATTTTTGCTGACTTGAAAAAATAATTTTCTTAGATAATTCAGTCACAGAATAAAACTGTGGGGTGAAAAGACTTGGTGAAAACACTGTACCTTAATTACAGAATCTTCACTGAGCATTTCCAGGACCAGTGTCCTCTGCCTTTTATAGGCCAAAATTGACTTGAGTGCTCAGATGCACCTATACATTTTTCAGTTTATTGGGTATTGCTTGAGCATCTGATAAAGCCACTACACAGCTGAGAAACATGTTGCTCTATTAATCCCCTGTAGTAAAATAATTTTTTATCTTAAAGTATTTGAAAGTACATTAAATACTCTCTATGAAAAGTTTTGGTCTTCAGCTTATTCAATCTCTAAATAGCCTTTGACCCAGTTTGTCAGTCACTTTCTCTTTTTGAAATATGTTTCCTGTTTTTGTTTTTTGTTTTTTTCTTCACTTAGCTGCCAAGACTCCAAATTCTTCTAACATTCTGTCTACATCCTTGATCTCTCTTTCTTTGTCTTTTCTGGCTCCTCCCATTCTTCTCATCTTTCAAATTTAGTATTCCTGAGGATTTTATCCTTAACCTTCATTCTTCATCTTTACTCATCTCCTAGGCGATCACTTTACCTCTCATGGCTATAAGTACCTTATCTATACCAGCAACCTGTCAGGTTTCTATCTTTGGCTCCAAACCATTTCCCGGGCCTCCAGACTCTATTTCCAACTGCTGATTCATCAATACTTAAATGTCTCACAGGCTTCTCAAACTTTAATATGACCAAAACCAAACTCTTAATTTTTCTCTCTAAATTTATCTTCTTTCTTTGATCCCTGCTTCATGAAATGGCATCACAGTCACCTACTTGCTCAGGCCAAATATATTAATATCAGCCTTGACTTCTACCTTTTCTCACATGCAAGAGACTTGTTCATTTCATTAAGTATAGCTCTAACTTAAAGTATATCCCAAGTCCAACCACTGTTACTAACTTATTCTAAACATCTTTTTTCTTTCCAATATATTGTCTATTAGTGTCCAGAAAAGTCCTTTTAAAACAGAAGTCAGATTGTGGAACTCGTCCACTTGTAAACTTCCAATGGTCTTCTGTGATAATGAACAGAAAATCCAAAGTCCCCTGCCACAGCCTGCATGGCCCTACATGAAATGGTCCTTGAAATTATGTCTCTAATTTTATTCTACTACTTTCCTTCCCACCTCCTCAAGCAACCACTATCTTTTGCTATTTCTTAAACGCAAGACCAGAATATTTCTGGCTTAAGGCCCTGGTATTTGCTGGTCCTTTGCCTGGAAGTTTTCTCTCCAAACACTGAATGACTTGCTTTTTTACTTTATTTAATCTGCGCTCAGGTATTAACCCCACCCAGAGTCCCTCCTTGACCACCGTATATAAAATAGCACTCTCATTTTCTCTCTAAATTGTTTTATCTACATCTTTACTAACACTGTTAGAGTGCATGTTGTTTGCTGATTTCCATCTTCCTAAACATGAATGCATCAAGACCTTAATCTACATTATTTAATAATACTGCCCAAACATGTGCCTGGTGCATAGCAGGTACTTAATACATATTAGTTGAATGAATGAGTGAATCCTAAGCACAAACACATTTCCAATTAGAGGCTTACTCAAAAGTACATTGCTCTAAACACATAGACAACTAAAATCACATGCAGCAAACCGCATGCAATTTAACAATAATAGCATTTCTCTATAGTTTTAACAGAAGCCCCAAATGTTTGAGCAATTTTATGTGAAGAAGCAAGCAACATTGGTTTTTCATTTTTCTCAGCCATTGTAATTATTATAGTTCATAACTGTTGAAACATCCAGCTTTCCTTGTTCTTAAAGTTAAAATAATGATTAAGTGAGGACTAACCAACCTGAATTTTCTTCCTAATCTTTAATTTTTTTTTACAAAGGTCTAAGTGTAGATAATTTTATGATACATTTTTACAACTACCATTCATAAGGTATTTATTTTTAATGTTCCTTTGTCTGTATGTTAGCTTGCTAGGACTGCCAAAACAAAATACCACAGGCTAGGTGGCTTGAACAAAAATTTATTTTCTCACAGCTCTGACAACTGGAAGACCAAGACAAAGTATCAGCAGACTTGGTAGCTTTTGAGGCCTCTCTCCTTGGCTCGCAGACCTAGCCACCTTTTCACTGTGTCTTCACATGGTCTTTCCTCTGTGTGTGCAGATGCCTGGTGTCTCTGTGTATTCAATTTTTTTTCTTCTTATAAAGATAGCAGTCATACTGAATAAAGCCTAACCCTAAAGGCCTCATTTTAACTGAATCACCTCTTTAAAGGCTCTTGCTACAAATATAGTGACATTCTGAGGTACCAAAGTTTATGGTTTCAACATACAAATTTGGAAGGACACATGTTAGCCCATAACACTCTATAATCCAAATTTTATAAACATTGCATCTGCTTTTTTCTTGTCACATCATAGTTTGTTCTGTGCATTCCAGAATGCAAATATCCTTGTCAGAGATAACTCCCTAGGATAATTTCATTCAGCGTGATAAATATTTTCAGAGATCATATAATCAGTAAGTATGTTAGACTGCAGGGGACAAATGAAATGGTAGTTGGTCTCAGGGGATTATGGGAAGGAGAGCAGACATGGCCAACTTGGAGTTCTGAAATTACCTTTTCCTGAATTCATCTCCCAAATCATCCTGCCTCATAAAGTTTATTGCTGGTTAGTATCTGTGATAGACAGAATTTTGGACCCCTGACCTTTGCCGTGGTGCCACCCCTGTGAATATATTATGATATATGGCGAAAATGACTTTGCAAATGTAATTAAGGTTAATAATCAATTGACTTTAAGATGGGAAGATTAGCCTGGATTATCCAGGTAGGCCAAATGTAATTACTTGGATTTTTAAAAGCAAAGCATTCTGTCTCAGCTGAGGACAGAAGAGGAAGTAAGAGATTTGAGCATGAGAAGTACTCTGTGAATGTCACAGGCTTAAAGGAGGAGGGTGTGTGAGAGGGAATGTGGGCAGCCTGGAAGAGCTGAGGATGACTCCTGGCCACCAACCAGCAAGGAAAAAGGACCTTAGTACTACAGCACAAAGAACTGGATTCTATCCAACTTCATTGATCCTGGAAGTTGATTCCTACCAGATCCTGCAGATAAGAGCCTAGCCAGATAGTACTTTGATTTTTGCCTTGTGAAAACCTGAGCAGAGAACCCAGCTGAGTTATTCCATACATCTGACTGATGTAACTGTGAGCTCATAAATTTATGTTGCTTAACATTAATTTGTTAAGTCTGTGGCCCTGTGTTACAGCAACAATAGAAAACTACTGTGATAACTGGATACTCAACAAAATTTAAGTAAACTCAGATAACCCCTGGTTGTGGAGTTTCTAGTTTTCTGTGGGGTCAAGGAGAGAAACAGTTATCTTTTTCTATAGATGAAACTTCATCCTGTTAGGCAGAAGTTTGTGAAATCTGTTTCTAACTTTTTTGACTTATTTGTCCATGCATTCTTTAACTCATTAATTTAATTATTTATTCAACAAATGTGCACAGATGCCTAGAACATGCAAAAGACTACATTAAATGCTGGCAATATGGCAGAGATTCAAAAATTGCATAGTTCCTGTCCACGTATACTGACATTCTACTGGGAAATGTAGAAATTAAATGAATAATTTTACATAATGTGGTGCAGAGTTATAAAATGGCCCACAATGACTTATGCCTTCTTGAGTCCATGCCCTGTGCATTGTGATATTTCTGCTCCTGCCAACAAAAGGTGAATTCTGTCCCTCCACCCCTTTAAATCTAGGCTGGCTTTGTAACATACTTTGTTGGCTAACAGAATGAAACAGAAGTTTAGTGTGTGAATTCTGGATCCTCAGTCTTGAGATGCCTTACAGTTTCTGTTCTTGCTTTCTTAGAATGCTGTCCTAAGACTCTCATGATCTAAGAAAACCAGGAGATATAAGAAAACCATACTGGAGAATGAGAGGCCATCAGTCAGCACCAACTTCCAGACAAGTGAATAAAGTCAGTTTGTCTAGTTGAGTGAGCCTGGGGTAGATCAGCAGATAAAACAGCTGACCAACCTATAAAATGTGAGCAATAATATATTTTTTTGTTCCTGTTTATTTTGAAGCCATTGAATCTGGGAGAGATGGCTACAAAGGAGTAGGTAAGTGATATACATAATCTATTAAATAATTAAAATTGGGTTATTTGTTACAAAGGAGAATTATTAAGAAAGTTTTGTTCAAGATGAACTAAGAGATGGAAGTTGAGTTCTAAAGGATGAGTAAGAATTTGCAAGGTGAAGCATGTGTATGTTGGTGAGGGGGTAGGTTGAAAGGGTAGCAAATCATTCAAAGAAGAACAAATAATATAATCTGGAGTAGAAGTCACAAATGTGAGAAACTAAAAGAAGTGAAAAGAGGTGTACATTACTGGACACCAGGAACCGCGGAAGACAGCAGTAAGAAATAAGGACAGTGACATTATGGTGGAAGTTTTATTAGGTATTATGAGACATGTAAGTTAAAAGGCATGGTCATTCCCCTAAAAAAGCATGCTATAGCAGCACTGATAGATATGTTTAGACATACTATAATACAAACCAGGGTGAAATAGGTAATTTACCATAACACCAAAGGACTTTAAGAATAGAAGATAGAAGTAATTTATCAAACTGCTTATGAGATTATCCTGACTGTAGCATTTAACCAAGCACCCCAGGGACTGTCCACTGGGCCAACTACCCCTAAAGTATTTATAGTCCCCAGTTTGGCATAAAGAAGCAAATATTTCCCTTTCTAGAAGTTTTTTCCCCCTCTAACCAAAACATTTTTAAGAAGCCTGGAACAACATAGGGGTATAGAAGTATTTTTGAAGTCACGGAGTTCTAAGAATCTCAGTGATTACTTAGTTCAATTCTTTCATTTTGTAGATGAAGAAGCATCTTTCAGAAGGTAGACTGATCGATCTGCACCGAGTTTTCAAGCTAGATAATGATGGCAGCAGAGAATCCAGGTCAGTTGAATTTTGTTTCTACATTTTTACTAAGATTTGCTTCTGTTGGCTATTCACCTGCCTCAGACTTGAGGGGCACTTGGTCAGGTAGTTCTCACTACTCTTTAAAGTAGACTTGCCTCATTAGGTTTGCATCTAAGGATGTCATTAATGTAAAAATCACTTTTATGCCCATTTTTGGTCGCTCAGTTAACGGTTACTGGGACAGTTAACAATGAACTTTATCCTGTATATTGATGTTCCCATTTCCTTTAAGCCCTCCTTACCTGGCTGACTACGTGGAATTTGGAAATCTCATCACTTCCAGGTGGTATGACTTCAGTTGCCAAATGCTCCTTTAGGCAATGTTCTATGTAATGAGACACCTTCCCAAAGTGCTTGAAATGTCTTTAAAAATTTATAATTCACTGGAAGAAACAAAAAAGATACAAATATATTTTCAAGGCCAAACTTTCTCTCAGTGTTCTGTAGAGTATTTTCTATTCAGCGTCTTTACATTTTGTTATATGGGAGATGTAGCTGGACAACGTCGAATGGAGAAAAGACCTCTTAACTACCACTGTGAGCATTTGGGTATTTTCCACTGTTTTTCAATGGGAGACCTGGCCAGGGAAGTGCTGACAATTTTCCATTTTAACTATTAAAAAAAAAATACATTAGCAGCAGAATCACATTCTTATTTGTTGCTGTAAGTATGGACATTTTCTTTACTGTCATTTTCAATTCTTGAATACTAGAGAGTTCTTACTTCCTAAAGGGGATCATTTGAAGGAGAAAGTTTTTTTTGTCTATTTCAGACAAGGGCTAATTTTTTTCAGATTCTGTTCATGCAAAACTTAATGCATGAAAGAATAAAGAAATCAAGATAAGGGTAACTGTCAGCAGAAAATGATTTCTTTCCACGTTTCCTTGTACTCGCTGACTGCCAGTAAGGATCTGTAGTGCACATTTCTTTTGTCTATCTTGCTACACCTAACATTCCAATGCAACAGAAGTGGGATGAAGGATAGCCTAGCTTGATGCCTTTTCAAAATTATAAAATCCTGAAAGTCATTCCATTCAGACAGACATATGTAAACAATATCCTGCTTTTAGTGAAACTGATGCATGCAGCCCTGAATGCAAACATATAGAGAGAGCAACAAAGAAAGAAATATGGTATTTCACATTTGAAGCTTTCACATGGCTTTTGTGCTTTGTGTAAGTTCTGAATTCATTATCAAATACATTCTTTCAAAATCGACTCAAAGAGCTGCCAAAGGATAATTTAGGGAGGGGAGAAACAAAATGAAAACACAGTTGTTTAGCAGTTTAAACAATACATCATTTTCGTAATAAAATGTCTATAGTAAATTGCAGATTAAGGGAGAAAATGATTATGTTCTGTGATTGAGTTTCTAAAGCCACAGGGCTTTTGTGATGAGAAGGGGCATCTACATACAATGGAAATGAAGGCTGAAAATGTGTGTAATCATACAGTTTTCTGTTTTGAAGTGTTTTGTGTATGTTTCTGTGTGTGTGAGTGTGTGTGTGTATGTTTCAGAAGGCATTGTTTTAATTGCCTACATAACTTCTCTTATCAACCTATCTGGGTCCAATAGTACTAACATTTTGCTCACCTTTCAACTTCTTTAAATTTTCTCCCTGGTTTGAAACAACATAAATTTGGCTTCCTCATCAAGAAGTTCATTTAGCTGCAGCTTGATTGCAAGTAATTTGCCCTAAGTAGTTCCATCTTTTAATTGTCTGTGCCTTTTTCCAATCTATAAACTGTAACTTCAGGCAGGCCATTTTTGTCTTACTATTTCCCCCTTAGAAAAGCACGTCTAATAACCCCCCATCCGGTGGCTTTAGGCATCCCTCTCCACGTGAACAGAAGGAATAGGATATTCATGCAGCTCTAATTGATTTACAAAATAAATCCCCCCAATTTTTTTGTATCTGGAAAGAGGTAAATCAAATATGAGCCACAGAATTTAATGTTGTGTCTTTTGCTATTTTTAAGAGGAAGACATAGAAAGGAAAGGCGAACATCAGTACCTATGACTACTAAGGTCAACAGCAAGAAAGTTCTGGTTTACATCAGAGATACTGTAAAAGGAAAGGTTTTTGTGTTTTGTTTTGTTTTTCCCAATACCAGTTTGGATATTCCTCAAATTCTTATTTTATTCTGAAACTAAAGAAAGGTATTCTGGCCATTTTGAACTGGCATAATTCTCTCTAATGGAGACAAAAAATAAGACATCATTACATTTCAAGTCCATGAATAAATCACTCTTTTTAGGATAATCTTATTGAAGCTCGAAGATATAAGATACTGTTTCCAGATCAGTTTATTTCTTGCAATTAATGCATTTTACCTAAAGTACACCATAAATGTATGAGTTAGATAGCAGTATATTCATAGATAAACCATTCTAAGCATGTAAACTACATCTTTCTGATCGGTACTTTTTGTTTACTTTATTCTGAAACTAACTGATAAAATGTAAAATATTTCTTTTCCTCCCCAAAATATAAAGAGCAATTAATGTATTTTCATTTGTTTATTTATACTTTTAGTAAGTACCAGACACTTTCTTAATCTCTTTGTTCTCTAACCAAGTGAGCATTTTCCCTGCATTCTTGCTTTAGAGACCATAGTGGGCATATCAAATATTTGAATTATACAGTTCTAAAAAAAGTAGTAAACAGGAGACCTGTTGCCAGCATGCCTCTGACTTCAGAAAGATTAGGAATCCAGGGATTAGCATTTTAACATTTCATTATAAACCCAAGGTTAGATCATTGACTAACCATTTAATTAACTATTTCCTATCACATTCTTTACAAAAAAGAAAAATGTAATTTGAAAGAAACGTCATGAAGATAAGAAAAATTCTTTACCTATGTTAGGATGTTTAGTTTACCATTTAGTTTAAATACACTTTCTTAAAGATCAGCCAAGTGAGATCAAGCTACAGTTTACTTTAACTTTTCATCCTAACTAGTAGACAAAAGACCTTGAGTGTTTTATTTTCCTACAGAATGTTTGGAACACCAAGCTTAACAACCAGAAACTCTTTGAGTAAAAGCATCAGTCTTTTACTACTCCTTTTTTTCAGAAATTAAGAAATAAAAAGTAAAATTTGCTTTATCAGTTATTAAAGTGATGACTGATTTCAGTTCTACTTTGATTCAGAGTTCACTTCTGGGCTAGAATTCTCTTACCTAATCTAGGTCTTTCTCTCTGAGCATACTGTTAGTCTACCTTCTATAAACTTACGATTTTTTTTCCCTTTGTAAACTTTAGCATTATAAAAGCAAGACCTATGGGCTGGATTCACAAAAGGATTCCACTTGGTATACTTAAGGCCAAGTTACTGTCAAGTTTATGACAGTTCTGCTAGTGATACAGAAACTTGCCATGTAGAGAGATTAGATAACAACACTACAGCCCTTCCTCACAGTGATGCAGAGATGCAGATCTGTCCCAAGGGATCTGGGCCCTTAGAAATGCAACTGTTTTAAATAAATATCACGTCCTAACACGTAAGTATATGTTTCACAATGTCTGAGACCTAGCCATGTTATCTAGTAGACATAATCTTTTGGAAAATAATAACTAGAATGCTAATTCATTCATTCATTCATTTACTCATTCAACAAAAACTTACTAAGTACTTACCATGTGCAAGGCCTAAAAGTTACAGAGAAGAACACAGTAGGCAAGGTTAGAAGCTTCATGAGACAAATATTTTAGTGGGAAAGACTGAGATCAATTATTAATTGTGTGATGGTAGCTTTGTTTGGATGGTTGTAAGTGGATTCCTTAACAAAGTTTAGTTAGGGCCAGTAGCCATAAAAGGACAACATTTCAGTTGAAGTCTGAAATGTAAGAAATAGCCAGGTAAATAAGATTATTTCAGTCCAAGATTAAAAGCACACCTACCGCAATGTGATCTACCATTTATAGAATCACAGGACCCACTGTCAAGTACCACTGTAGTTGTCTTTATACCATGGACCTTTTATTTTACTCCAAGTTGCCTTAGCTATTTTTGTTTTTTCCCTATTATTTACTATTGTCTTAACTTTTCTATCCAAAATCAAACTGGGCAGTGGAAGTTGAGAGGAACAATGATAATATTTTTTTTTCACACTGCCAAATCAGTATATAAGTAAAAGTTTTTTTTTTTTTTTTTAATTCCTAATGCCCATAAACTAACTGTCAGCTAAATGAGACCAGAGATAAACCTCCTGCTTCCTTTGCAGCCCACATTATACACCTAAGGGATGCACAGTTGTCACAACACAAAATCCACAAAAGCTTATTACAGTGAAAATTGTGTAAATGAGCAAATAAATAGATTTACTAGACACTATAGTCAAGAAATTATGCAGATAATGTGTTACTAATACACAAGAAACTTATACGTAGAGTCTTTGACATTTGAAAAATATAAATTATTTAAAATAAATAATTTCATATTTAGAATAGAAATTAGCACCTGATCTCAAATTTTCACTTTTATCCATGTAGATCATCTTTCAAACCCACTGGACAGGTTGAAATACATGTAAAATGAATTCTTGGGAGTGCTGAGGCTTTTCACTGGCAAGTCTCACAACATGGTTATTTTTGGATCAGCATCAGAAATTTGGGGGATATTATCTGACTATTCAAACAACTTAGATAATAGGTGGTGAACATCTCAGATCTTGTTCTTATCAACTCTGCCCCAAAGTAAAATACCAGGAAAGCAATAATATTTTCCTCTGAGTCATGTATTTTTCTGTTGGTTTAAGTGTCTTTTTATTTTTTTATTTTCTAAAAATGTCTGCAGCTCAAGGTATCTGACAAAAAAATTTCTTTGAATCTGCACTTGATTATTAGTCTCACTTACTCTGTGCAACAGCAAGGATCCTATTTTCTTGGAAATATTTGAGACAGCCTCATGGTGAGCTATAACGTTATTAATGTTGCTTGATATTTGCTTTGACAGCTGCTCTGTACTCTCTTTAATCATCTTCATCATGGTCTGTAGCTCTTTTTTCCCTCCATTTCACTTTTGACTATGCTGCTTAGAGAGGATGATGCACGCAGAAAACCTGATAAATCCCCTTTCCCTTCACAATCACCCAGATTTTTCTGTTCTACAGACTTAACTTCATTCCTTCATTCTCACATTTATTTATGCAATAAATATGTATTTCAACACTTATCAAATGCAAGGCCCCAGGTGAGGAGATATTACAGAGATGATAGATGAAAACATAATTTATGCTTTTAATAAATATATTGATAAATGTAATACATTAACAAATGTCTTAATGCACATTTAAGATTTTACAAACTTAGCCTGGCTAAGACAGGCTAACAACAGGATAGTAGCCTGTGACAGATCCTTAACACGGAAGCTAAGAGTGTGCGTTCTGCAGTGAAACAGATGGGGATTTGAATCCTGACTTCACAACTTACTAGCTAAATGATGCTGTATGAACTGTTAAGCTACTTAATATCTTCCCATTTATCCCCAAACTTTAGTTTTCTTGTCTGTGAAGTGGGAATAATATTATACCTTTTTTAGTGAGGATTAAATACATGTAAGGCCTAGGTCATAATCAAATCAAATAAGTGACAATAGTGATTATGATGGAAAGAGTGTTAATAAATATGATACAATAATAATGACTAATAAAATTAATTATAATAATAAGGTAAAGCTCATGATAAATAAAGATTTAGAAATCATGGAACGTGAAACTAGAGGTACAAGGGGGAATCTTGCCTTGAGGCAGCAATTGACATGAGCTGTCACAGTTGAATACATTGCCTAATCCAGTACATTGCTAATTAGAGAGACTGGAAAGAAGTTCTTGCCATCAATGAAGAATCTCAAAATAAATATCCTAAACCAACAGCATAGCATAGATTTCTTCACTTAACCCCTACATCAACCCAATAAGCTAAGTACTTCCCTTCCCTACACTTTAGTCACCATTTTATAGGTGAGCAACTGAGGCACAGAGTAGGTAAATCACTCTTTCCACTCCCAGCTAGGAATGAGGGGAGCAAGAATATTAGCACAGATTAGCTTTCCAACAAAATACAGTAGTCCGCCTTTATACACAGTTTTGCTTTCCAAAGTTTCAGTTATCTGCAGTCATCCACAGTCTGAAAATATAAAAATTAAAATTTCCAAAAATAAACAGTTTAAAAGTTTTAAATTGCATGGTTCTGAGTATCATGATGAAATCTTGCAGTCCTGCTCTTTCCCACCCAGAACATGGAACTTGTGTCCAGCAGATCCCGCCTGCAGGTCACTACGTAACTGGCTCAGTAATCAGATCAGCTGTGGCTGCATGGCAGTGCTCGTGTTCACAGTACCCGTACTTTACTTAGTAATGGCCCAAGTGCATAAGAGCAGTCATGCTGGCAATTCAGATATTCTCTTATGTGCCTAATTTATAAATTAAACTTTATCTTAGGTATATATGTATAGGAAAAATAGTATATTAGGGTTCAGTTCTGTTTGTGGTTTCAGGCTCCACTAAGGGTCTTGGAAGGTAAGCCCCTTGGATGAGGGGTGACTACCGTATGGTCCTTATCAGGAGAAAGTACCTTCAGTTTAGCTCACATTATGTCCCAGCACACAGTGCAGTCCCTGGAACCTACTAGGTTTGTGGGATAAATTGCTTCACATTCATGTTTGTTCAACAACTGGTGCTGATCCTTTGTAGGGGCTGACCCTGATGGCAGAGGTAAAGTCTGTGATTTGCGTGGTAAGTAGTAGAGACTTTAAGCAGGGACTTAGGAACCTAGCTGTGTCGTTCATAGCTGATTGAAGGGGCAGATACTGGCTGAGAAAAGCAATATAGAAGATATTTCTGTGTATTTAGAAGATAAGAAATGAAGCTTTGGAGAAGGCAGGTAGTAATGTAGATGATTAGGATTGACTAGATGGGGAGATGTAAGGCAGTGATTTTTGGGGATGACTATGAGTAGCAGTGCTGTTAAAATAGCATGTATTGTTTTAAAACAACAACAGGAAGGAATGCAGACAAAAGGAAGAAGGGAAAAGTTATTGTGGGATGTAAAGCAAAGCATTTTGAATTTTAAACTGTTGTCTTTTGAGTAGTTGGGAAAATATCTAAATATTCAGGAAGCAGTTAGAAATGGAGTTTTGGAGCTCAGGAGTATATTTAGGTTGTAAATGCAAATTTGAAAGTTTGAGTATTGAGGTGATATTTATAAAATGAAATGATGGAATTTCTAAGGGAGCTTCCATTTTTATTATAAAGGCTAACTTTTTTTTATTCCTTCAGGTTAAGTCATAGCTCAGAAGAGGTGTAATGACCGGAAAGTCTTAGCTGAACTTTGTTCCTTGGCTAAAAACAAGACTTGAAATTCAAGTATGCTTATGAAACGCAAAAACATTTCATTTACTCACGAGCACTAAAAATCAAGACTTAATCTCTTAGTTAAACAAATAATTAGCTCTGGAAATAATAGTTTAAACAAGCTAACTAATGGACGTTAAAATTTTCCTTTTCTGCTGAGGACTTCAGCTTTATTCAGGCTTCAGACTTCATATACACAAAATGTTGAATATACTTTGATTCTGCCAATATGAAAAGGAGGCTACTCGCTAAGTATCATGAATGGAAGTACAGGGATTCACTGTCTTTGGCATTGCCAGAATTCTCTCTTTCTATAAGGAAATGCAGGCTTATCAAGGAAAATTCCTTCTAGACAGCTCCAGGATTTGCTATTTCTCAATGTTGCTGGTGAAGGGAATAAACATCTCAACTGAGACGCAGCATTTTGCCTCTTAGGGAACAGATGTGTTGCTGTTTGCATAGCTTCCAGGGGTTCTGCCAACTAGTGGGCCTTATTGTGGAAAATAACATTGGAAGCTCTTTCAGACACACTGCTGGGAGTCAGGCTTAGATCTGCTGCTCCATGTACAGCGGCTTTTACTGTGTGTAGTTATATTTTAGGAACCGTAATTATCCTGGAAACTTAATAAATCTGTTAAACAGAGCTATGTTCAAACAGAATTAGGTGAGAGCTTTAGATCTAATTGAGATTTCCAGAGATAATTTTCAGGTATTGAAAATGAGTAAGTACAAACCAAATATATCATTGCACTCTTCATTATAATAGTGAGGGATATATAAAGAAAATTTTATGGTATGATGTTTTATAAAAATGGTTATGGAGAAATGTTATTTTATTTTTCATAAAAATTAATGTGACAGGGTAACATTTTTAGTGATTATAACCCCAACTCCTATATATTTATTGTCATTAAGCACTAAATTGGGAATTAGTGGATTTAATTCTTTTTTTTTTTTTTTTTTTTTTTTTAGTAAAGTACTACCTAAAAACAGCAAACAAAAAACCTAGTATCTTATGTGAAGTTCCTGGGGACTGTTTACAAGACATATTCACAATTATTCACAGGAAATGAGAGATCACCAGGACTGAGTCAGTGATTTTGATGTAATGCCTCTGGCAAATAACTCCAGAGCACAAACACAGGCTTATCCTGAACATGTGGCAACAGGTTCTGCTTTACTGGGAAGACTTTGCAGTTCTCAGTGATAGCATTGTGCGTTATCTTATACAGTGTTTTCCTAATTAATTTTCATTGTGCTGCTCAGTAGCTAATTAATCTGAATAAAAGATAAATGTCTCAGGGTTTATTTTAACTTGGACTAGTTGACTGACAAGGCTGGAGATACTAGTCAGCATCTCATTTGGTAGAAGAAGCCAGAACAGCCTCAGGCAGGCTGTCCTGACCCTCTTACTCTCTTCTAGAAATGTCTTATCACGTGGCAGGAATGATGGCTCTACCCAGCAACTCACTCAATTTTTTAGCATTTTTGAAACCGATATTCTTCATGCCCATTAAGGATACACATTGAAAGACTGTTCAATAACTAATAGTTGAATGGTCAGAAAGAGTACCTAAGAACACAGAGATATGTCCTTTTCCCCTCTTATCCTTGCTTTCCAGCACGTCCCACCAAATTAACTAAGTTTTATGGTCTGTATATATTCATTGATAAAAATGCATGGGAAAACATTTTTTGCACTCTTAATCAACACACAATTTGTTAGTGCTACTAGTAATGCCACTTCTACTAGTGTACATCAAGAATATAACGTCAACCTTCTGCCCCTAAAATCCCCCAGGTAATCACTGGGAGAAAGCCAGTGGATCTGTACTTAATTAGAGCTTCTGTTCCTTTTTAGTCTTCCTTCTCCCCAGCCCTCCCCCGACGGAGGAGCTGATCTGTGGACAGAGCTGCTTGATATTTCTGGCTCAGTGAGCATTCTGCTAGTGCAGTTGTGACTAAAACAGCAGTACAATGAACAATGACAATAACAGCTTCCTCCCAGAATTTTCAATTAGAGATTGTGAGGACAAACTCTTGCCACAATAATGTGACTGATGGAATGTCATCAGGAAGAAGAAAAGAAATGAGGGAGACAAAGTAAATCAAAATTACTTGAAAAAAAAATTTAAAGAATGGAAAAACAGATGTTTGAAAGAAGTACCTAAAAAAGAAAATGATCCCCACAAAGAAGGCTTATTATTATTATTTCTGATATATGTATTTTTAAGATGTATTCTTTCCTTTCTACCACCTAATTTTGAGAGCAATAGTCAAAGTTCACATGAGAGGTTCTAGAAGTAAAGAATTAAATAAGAAATATATTTATAAAACGTAAGCTTTTTAGAAGGCTTCAGCTGGGATGAGAAAAGCCTACATTTAGTTTCTAACTCAAGTATTTGTTATTAAAAACAACTGTTCGATATGGTTTACTAGAACCATTCTGTTTCATTAGATCCTAAGGTATACTAATATTATACAAGCATATTTGTTTTCAAAGTCCCTTTTCTGAAATCATTTTCCCACAATGTTCTGCCCATGTTCATTTCTACCAATACGTTGCTGCTTATAAAATATTATCCACCATGCTAAAGCGACTGTCAAACTATCAATGTCTACAGTCTAAGATAAGATGTGTGATATACACATGGGGTTTAAGTTAGATGTATACATTACAAAATAGCTCCCTGATGCTTATAGATACAGTTCTGTTTCTTACCTAGAAACCTAAAACATTAGGGAATGTAGAAACCTAGAGTAAAATGGCATGTATGGTCAGCAGTTTACCATTAAATTGGAGTGTGGCCTAGGAAAGTCAATGGATGTGTTTTGATAGAGTACATGTATAACCTTAATGAATTTGTCATTATCCTGCTCTCAGGTTTTCAGATTTAGAATCCTGATTGCTTTAGCATATTGAGCATGGGTTGCTTTCAGGGTTAGCCTCACATTCAATAAAGTCACAGAGACTGATGTATAAAGTCAGAAAGCCAATGTCTTATTTTACAATGAGAATTCAAACCATCACACAGATTATAATACTTTTACCAGTGTAACCATATCTGTTTCTGAAAGCAGATCCTATTAGGAAGCAAATTACATTCAGAAATTTGTTTGATGTGTGCAGCATTAAGTCACAGGCCTTTAATACCATTTATGCCTAACTCTGGTTTTGAAAAAGCATTCATTGTTTAAGAACACACTCTCTTCTGGGTCAGAAGAGTGGATAGGGAGTGACAATGCTTTTCCGGTTGTCTCTCTTTTCCGTGCTTCCAAGACTGACAATCACCTTCTAATATATTATTTACTTGATATATTAATATGTTCAATCCAATTACAGTTTATCTTGAAGGTTTGGGAGCCATTATTTTTAAGATGATTTTGCTGATCTGGAATATACTGAATTAAACATTTAGTTCAGAGGGCAGTCTTAATCCCTTTATTTCCATAGTCTTAGGTGTATCTTTATGGTACCTCATAGTTAAATTCCAAAACACAAATGATTATTTTCAATAAATATATAAATTTATCTACTTATTGCCTTTTTATAAACACTGTCCTTGAAAAGAAGCTAGTCTGTGTGACTCATAAAACAGGGACTGTGCCTGTCATATTTATTATTATCTCTCCAGTGCCAACTTTAATATAAGCTTATGGTAAGCACTGAATTGAAATTTGTTGAATAAATTAATATTAGTATTAATTTTATTAGGTGGGTACTGAAAGCAATAGCTTTCTTATCTCCCTCATTATTAATTAATATTTATTAAGGCACAAGGATGCTTAAAACATGTAAAGAAAAGCAGACCCCCTCACAAATGTAGCCTAGGTAAACCGCATACTAAGGTTTGTCATACGTCATATTTCTTGGACGTATTTGACGTCCTGTCATGAAGAAAGAAAATTATCCTCGGGGGGAGGGTAGAGCTCAGTGGTGGAGTGTGTGCTTAGTATGCACAAAGTCCTGGGTTTAATCCTCAGAACCTCCAGTAAAAATAAATAAATAGATAATACCTCCCCCCCAGAAAAAAACCCACAAACAAACAAACAAAAAAGAAAATTATCTTAAATGATGAAGGACAAACTCAGTGCTTAGTACTGATAGTAATTCACTCCTCTGAAATTATTTTCTAAATTAGTTAAGCCCCTAATTTATTTAAGTTTATTACATTTATTTTACTTGGCCCATCCAGATTAAGCTTCTTGAATGTAGAAATGGTGACTTTAATTTTTTTTGGGGGGGGGCGGGTGTGAGGGGTGTCCACAGTTCCAAATGTAGTACTGGGGATAAAGAATAGTGCCAATAATAGTTTCTTATTTAACTGAATCTTTTATTTTTAACTTATCATTTGTCCAGTGGGCTTTCTAGTATGAGTCCTTTGTGATAAAAAGAGTGGTTGGACAAACCTGTTTTTGAACTTTATTTCAGGGAAGATATATGACCCAATGTGAGAGTGCAACTACAGACTAGACACTGAGAGATGCTCCTTCTATTCTGTTTTGAATTTGATATGGCCTAAGTCTATTCCATTAACTGCACACTACTCCATACCTTAGAAAACCATTCAGATCATTTATATATGTACATGTAGAACCTTGAAGGTACTGTGAACTTTAGGTAAAGTTTTTGCATTTTCCATCTGCCCTCTTCCTCCTATCACATATAAAATGGATAAATGAAGAGAAAATAAAGGTGTTGTAAATGTCTAATCTTGCACAAAGGCAAGGGCAGAAGGCAACTGTGACAGATGACTAAAACATATCTTAACCTCATCAATCAAGGAGTATATTTTCCCATATTTTTCACTGTCTTCAAATTGCAACTTTATTCAATACTTAGAATTGAATTTTATTTTATTTTATTTTATTCAATTCTTAGCTAGTTAATTAGTTTTCTTTGGGAGAAATCTGTAATCAAAAGGTATATATAAATGGATAAATATTCAGATGATAGGTCTAGCTGTTAACTAATTGATCATCTTTACAAGTATTAATAACATGTTCTTTTGGATTAGTATGATTCCTTCATGAATATACATGGGAACATCCAGTTGCATATATAGGAGTCATATTTTAATTATCTTTAATGTCGTCCAGAATACAACCTCTTCCTCTGAAACAAACACCTATTTCTAAGTAAAAGCTCCCTATAGGTTATGTTATTGATAATCATGTTTTGCTACTGATTGTAAATAGAACTTTGGAGAACATGTTATAAGCCATATATAGAACTTAAATCCCTTCCTTTGCTGCAATTCCTGCCATTGACCATCCAGACATTATTATAATTTCCTGTGGTAAGATTCTTGAAAATTCGTCTAGTTTCTTGGATAAAAGTGTTGGAATGTGTGTGTTGCTTTATTGTTTTTTTCTTAATAGTACATTGAATGTTCTTTTGTCTGATATTATTTTATTGGTATTTTTAATAATGTACTAATCTCTATTCCTTTTCTGACAGTTTAAAAAAATAAAGCCACCAAGGACGAGGTATTAAAGACCAAAGTCAGAACGGAAGTGGAAAGAAAAGATGTAGGATGTGAATGAAGGCACGTGTGCATCTCTAATCAAAGTTTTTGATCTGTAGGGTAAATATATAAAATACTCCAGTTGCTATACAAATACTTAATCAACAATGAGTTTTTTTTTTTTTTTTTAACAGTGTTGAGGGAGAAATTGAGCTAGGATTTGGATAGGAAAAGGATGAGTACTCTTTCATCTGAAACGACAAAATTGCATATCTCTATCCAACTATGCATGCACATATGTAAGTAAAAGCATGTGTGTGTGTGTATATATTTATGTATATATATATATATAATATATATGTATGTGTGTATATATATATATACACACAAACACAGAAATTGCTTTTTCTGTAGTGTGTCTTTGTGATTCAGGCAGAATAAATAAGAAAGTTACTCACACTGAGTTCCAGTGGTAGCACAGATTAGAAAGTTTCATTTCTTGTAATTAAGGGAAATAACAATCTAGTTTGTTTAACAATCTGAGTGTTAGGGGAGTTTGATAAAGAGGTTAAGTTTCCCTAATATTTCACTCATGAATTTACAGTGATAAATATATTTGGGAGTCTAAATTCTATATAGAGCTCTTAAAACTAAGACTTTTGGCAGCTAATTGTTCTCGGAAGTGCAGGAATTCATGTGTATAACCTGTGTTCTTCTGAATTCATCTGCATTTTTTTTTCTATGATGGTGGTATGGATTAAGGTGAATCTATGATCATCTTCCTTTCCCATTACCTTTCTTTCTTTCTTCATGGATGGAGGAAGATTTACTGCCTATCAACAGTGATTTAGCTGTTTTCACAAGAACCAGACTGGTCTCTCTAGAAATCCAGAATCCAGAGAATATCCTGTGACTTAACTTAGATGAAAGAGTCATCTGGGATGAGAGAAGATGTAAGTGGATACTTTGACTAACTAGAATGGCTCCTAACTAGAATGGTTCTATATGACTCCTCAGACAAACATGGTCATGTCCAAGATCAGTTTAAGCTTCTATATGATTTAAACAAAGTGATCTGTGAAAATTCTTAGAGATGAATGGTTTTTATAGAAGTATGCAAATCATAAACTCATATATATGTGTGTGTATTTCATATTAAAATTAATGATTATAATGAAACTTTTTTTAATTCAACAAGTTATGATTAAAGAATATGATTTGTCTGAAAAGCATAATTCCCTATAAATCAGTTCACATAAAGAAACATTCAGGCAGCATATTTTATAACCTTAGCTAATAATGGCCAGTTTTAGAAGAATGCACTTAAGAGTAAGTGAAAATTAAAAATTAACATGTAAATGATAAATAACATTTTAATGACATTCTGATTCTTGTATATAACAATTGGTAGAGATTTTGGTCTTTTCTTCCCCTTTCTTTCCTCCTTCCTTTCTTCATTTTTCCTTTCTTCTCTCCTCTTCCTCCTCCTCCTGCTCTTTATTTTATTAAAACTCCAACTATAAAAGTGATAATTAGGAAGCTCCATGAAGATATGTTCCATTTATTCTGAGATTTATTCTAAATCCCATTAATATGTAGTATTTTCACTTTGAATTAAATGAAATATAATTGCCAGAAAAAAATAATGGCCTTATGCATTAGACTTGAAACAAAAATACTAGAGAAAAATATTGGGAAAAAAACTTCTTGATGTGGATCTTGGCAATGGTTTTTTTTTTTTTTTTTTTTGACATCAAAAGCAAAGGCAACATATCAAAAATAAACAAGTATGATTATATCAAACTCAGAAGCTTCTACACAACAAAGGAAACCATTGACAAAATGAAAAGGCAAACTCTGCAAAGGGAGAAAATATTTTCTGATAAAATCTGATAAGGAGTTAATATCCAAAATATTTAAACAACTCACAATACTCAATAGCAAAAACAAACAAACAAACAAAAAAAAAACCAAACAACAACAACAAAAAACTGATTGAAAAATGGGCAGAACACCTGAATAGAAATTTCTCAAAGAAGACATACAAAGGGACAACAGGTATGTGAAAAATGTTCACCATCCCTAATCATCATGGAAATGCAAATCAAAACCACAAAGAGATGTTATTTCATACCTGTTAGAATGGCTATTACCAAAAAGAACAAGTAATAACAAATGCTGAAGAGAATGTGTAAAAATAGGAACCCTTGTATACTGTTGGTGGGAATGTAAACTTGTACAGCCACTATGGAAAACAGTATAGTTCCCTCAAAAAAAGTTAAACAATAGAACTATCATATCATCCAGCAACTTTGCTTCTGGGTATATATCCAAAGGTAATGAAATCAGGACTCAGAAAGATATCTACATTCCCATGATCACTGCTGCATTATTCACAGTAGCCAAGATATGGGAACAATCTAACGGTCTATCATGGGTGAATGGATAAGTATGTGGTATACATATGTAATGGACTATCATTCAGCCATGGGAAAGAAGGAACTCCTGCCAAGTGCAACAACATGAGTAAAACTTGATGGTATTATGCTAAGAAATGAAATAAGCCAGATAAAGACAAGTACTGTACAGTATCATATGTGGAATCTTAAAAAAAAAAAAAAAGGTCAAACTAATAGAAACAGAGACTAGAAAAGTGGTTGCCAGGGGCAAGGAATAGGTGAAATAAGGAGGAATTGGTAAAAAGGTATAAAATTTCAGGTATAAGATCAATAAGATCTTAGGATCTAATGTATAACATGATCACTGTAGTCGATAACACTGTATTGTATAACTGAAATTTGTTATGAGTGTTCTCACAAAAAAAAGGTAAATATGTGAGGGGATGGATGTGTTAATTACCTAGATGGAAGGAATCCTTTCTACAATATATACATATATCAACTCATCACATGTACAATTTAAACACCTAAATATTTCATGTGTCAGTTATATCTCAATTTAGCTGAAGAAAAAAAGAAAATACTATTGATCAGCCCACTTGAAGAAAATTTTCCGTTGGCTTCAATAAGTCAGTCTTCAAGTGAGTTGATTAACTTTTCTGAAATATATAAAAACCAAAGGGATAAGCAAAATTAAATATAAAGTTGCTTCAAAAATTGTTTAGTTTTTATGTGACTATTAAGGTACTTGTTTATGAAGAAATGTGTTCAAGGAAGCTCTTGAAGATTTTTGACTCAAGGAGTACAGGAAAGCAGATAGTTGCAATGAGACTTTCATAAGGAATATGAATATTTGCTCTGCTTGTTTAAACTCATGGGAAACAATCCAACAATTTTGAGCAGGCATCATTTCCTCAAATTCTGAGTTCTACATTTTTTGTAGGTACGCGTATGTATTCTTAGTCTCCACATTGGATAAGTAATAGTCGTTCATTTTTAAATTTTATTTTACTTATTCCTTTGCCTCCATTTAGTTCAAATACTTTCAAAAAACAAATGATATTTTATCATGTACATTCTTTAAAAAATTTGATGGTAGTGGAATTGCTATCTATTCATTTAAATGTGCATATTTTATATAAACATTGTTATTATAATTTCAAGGTGCTAAAAGTAAATCTATAGAAGAACAATTATCATTTCTAATAAATGTCCTCTAAATGTTACAGCAAGTCAATTAAATTCACTTAAGCAAGCATTTAATGAATCTTTAATATATATGTGGTAGGCATTGGGTTTATAAAGATAACTAAAACGTATTTTCTTTCCTATGTTCCAACCTAAAGGAGAGGCTTTGAGATGAAGGAAATCTCAAGGGGAAAATGAAGATTAAGAACATAACAACTGGCACTCCCATCGAGTGGCTCTTAGAAAAAACCTACCAACCAAGGGCTCTCTGTAAAGGCTGCTGACTTTCTACAGATGTTGGCAGGACTGGATGTATAATCTGCGTGGGTAAGTGAAATATGAACATGGTGACCACTTGTTAAAAAGTTAAGAATTTCAAGATGGCAGCAGCAGAGCACTGACCAAATGTAAAGTCCTTCTAGCGCCCGTCCATAAAGCTAGCCCTGAAGTTAGATTTGCTCTTGCTCAGCCTTTAGTTCCTGTTAGTATACTTTTATTGCCTGATGCATTAATTTCATAAAAATGTTTAGGTGTCTCCGGGGCCCAAAGAGCATATATCATGACAGAATGGTTTTCTGGCAATCTTTTAGCTGTATATGGCATGCAGTAAAAATGAAAACTATAAAGAAAAAATGAAAAACCCACAGCTGCCTTCTATTATACTTTTTTGTAGGGCTTCACTGGAAATAGAGATCTAAGAATAACTGAAGTGTTTATTTTTACTTTATTATTCTTTCATTTGAAAAGGAGTAAAGTATAACATGCTAACCTATGTTAAGGAATAAAATTGAGATGCCAAAGGGGATTTCAAATATCCTTCACATATCTGTCAGTAGCAATACTAATGAGTAAAATATTATTGAAAAATGAAGCTTTTGAATTTTTTCTACAAGTAAAAAATATTACATATGTCTATATTTTCCATAATTCAGTATAACCATCTGATTATATCATAACAGTGAAATATTGCTTTTCATACTGACCTGGAACCAAGATTTCCTCATAGCCATTAAGGAGACAGAGAACCGATTTCCTGACCTGATGATATGTGATTACATATTTATGTATCTACATATGTATACTTAGGGATATTTCAGATACATATTTCATTATAGGACATTAAAATATACAAGTTGATATGCCCTGTTGGTTTTAAGATTTAGGAATGACCATGAAATTTACAAAAAGTGAAATCATTTAATAATAAACATACAATTGAAATGCTGTTTGGCATCAATTTTGATGATATGTATCATCTCACAATGAGAAAGTTTCTTAGATTTTAGTAAGTAAGAAGTTGATATTTAGTTACTAATAATTTTTGAATTTAAAGGAGTGCTTATAGAAATCATTTTATATAAGTTGTATTTAAAGGTTAATGACTTGTGAAGTCATAAAATTCATTCATAAATTTGTATGTATTTGACTTTAAGTAGATGCATCTATAACTGGAAATATATGTGTATAAAATAACAATTAATAAATATATTTTATCATAGTTTTAGGCTGCATATCTTATTTAATTACTGGAACAGATAATGATTCCACCTCAATGTCAGAAATGTACTGCAAAGCACAATAAAGTGTAATACATATTGCAGATAAATTTCCTCCATATTGAATATGTTAAGATTTATTGTGATCTATTCCCAAGATCTATTGGGAGTTGCATAATATAAATAGACAATTTATGGCTGGGAGTTAAAATGTGAATTAAAAATACCATTATCTAACAATGTAATTTGAAATTTGGCATCTTATTTATATACACATATGGTCACTCATGTGCATACCAAATCTGATAAACGCTAAACTGTCATTTGTTTTCATTTTGTTTACAGAGAATAAACTATCTCTTCATATATAATAAAAAACAATTGGATTTTTGCAAGTTTCTTTAAGTCACTGACCCATTCTATTCCTCTTTACCTGGTTCTTATCTGAGGGCAATTTGTTTCATAATCTCTACCGCTAGAGAAACAAGATGAAAAAAATGAATGAAGGAATAGCACTTACTAATAAGCATTTTATGACACTACTGTAGGGCTAAGTGGCAGCTCTGATGAGCACTTTTCTCCATCTACTGATTTAGCAGGAGAGTGAAGATGAGGCATTGGGACAATGGCAAAATGAGTCAGCTATGACTTTTGTTAAGGTGATATCTTGTATCTTGGTGTACATAATTAAGCATAATGTCAGTGAAGAGAGTTTATGGAAAAATTGTGCTACTGAAATCAAATATTGGCCAAACAACTCACAAACACAATAAATGCTGCCCCATTTTATTTTGAGCCCAAGTTTATTACATTTATGACATGTTTTGAAATATAATTATATTTCACTAATTAAAAAAACAAGCCTTTCAAAATAGAAAATGTGTTATTCTATTTAAAAAGAAAATTTCTAGGAATAAATTGACTGTGAAAATATCTACTTTATGCTTTAAAATGAGTGTGTTTACAGCATGCTGGTATTAAATTTTATAACTTTCCTGTCTCCTAACTTTTTTTGCATTTCACAGGCATAATATTTTATATTTGGAGGTTTCCTTTCAATTATTTGTAGTGCTAACTATATGCAAAATTAAAATATGAGTAACTTTATTTAGGTTACAGAAAAATCTTATGTATTTAACTTTTTTAAAAGTATGGTATGATTTTTTTGTATTCCAAAATAATTTAAAATTTGTCAACTTATAATCTTATTATATTGCTTTTAATATTCTTTACACATAAAATAACATAGATATGTATACACACACACACACACACACACACATACAGACACACATGGTCTCCTTTCAAGGCCACCCTACATATAATGACCATGTAGAGTCCATTTTTTTTTTAACAAATAAGATTATGGGGAGGCAAATTACTATAGTAGGTGTAGTGGCATTCTTAATTCTTCTCTGCTCAAAAAGTGAATATACTGTGATTGCTGAGAGAATCCCTAATAAGAGACAGTAATTATCTCCCATTATGGAAGCTGAAAATATAAGATTTAATTTTTTTCTTTATTCTTGCAGGTAGAAAATGAGTGTATATTGTAGGCTTCTCAATCAGATGCCCACCCCAGGAACTGAAATCAAAGATCATGAAGATCCATTTAGGCAATGGGTAGCAGCAGGGCTTCCATATACAATCAATTTCAGAGGCACCAGTGACATTGTTTCTAGGGGCAGCTTCTAGTGCTAATGTGAGTGATATCAGCAAGGCAAGTTATAGTAACTCTCCCCAGGTGCACTGGCAGAAAGATCTTCACTGAACAAATCTGCATGATTTTGGGCATAGCTCCTGGTGGCACAGCTTCCAAGCCTGGTTTTCTAGTCTTTTAAGAAATTAACTGGCTTTATCACTATCATTTTAACAAACCAAATCTTGCTTGCAACTGAGTTGATTTCATTTGCTTTTAAATGAAGAAACTTCACTGATTCGAAAATTGATACCAGTATGGTTATGACAACAGGCCATCAGGGATTGGAGGGAACTTCCACTTGTTTAGAGATAAAGAGAGTAAGTAAACAACTAGTATTAAGGGCTGAAACTCTGAACTTGGAATAATATAAAAGTCATATGTAAGGACTATGGCTCCTTCTAATGATACTGGGCAACTTAAGACAGAGGAAGAGAGATGTAGTTTACAAATTATTGCATGAAACAGAACTCAGAAACTTTATTGTGTGGAAAACATGATCTCATTTTTTGCAACTCTAAGGCTCAAATAGTTTCAAAAACAAAAAAACATTTTTATCATGGTTGGCAGGATCACAGTGGCATCTCCCCCAAACTCGTCCTTAAAAACGAGGGTTCAACTTGACTAGCAGAAGAAAAATTTCACAAATAATATCTTCAGTGAAAATTATGAAACAAAGTATCTCCATGAACTCAGGATGTGGAGAGAAAGGGGGTATACAGCCAAACCACCAACAGCAAGACCAGCACAAAAAAGGGGAAGAAAAGAGCAGTTTGTCAGCAGGAGTAGCAGGAATGAAAGAGGAGCTGATTTGCTCTCTCGCCTTGGACTTCTAAAACTGCCAAAGAGACTAAAATAAAATAAAATAAAATAAAATAATATAAAACCCCAAATGGAGAAAAAATTAACTTCAAGTAGAAACCTAGTTGAGTGAATCCAGGGCATCAGACAAACCTGTGCTGCTTTCTCATGAGCACTAAGTTGCAAGTAAGGAAAAATAAATTTAAAAAGTCTTAACTGTTTAACATATGAAGATCAAATAGTGCTGTTTTTCAGAAATATAAAAAAAAATAACAAACAAACTACCTCTCTTGGGGACTGAGCTTAATTTGGAGGGGAAATTGAAAGAGGAAGCAAGTTGAGGAGAGCAAAAACACAGTAAGTAGTAGAGAGAAAGTTCAGATTTTAAGGTATGAGGAGCTAAAGAGAGCAAAAGCCCAGAAAAAAACTATGACAGTAAAATAAAACATCCAAAAATGGGAGAATTGGTTTGGAAAATAAGTCCTGAATGACTCTAGGAAACACAGATCTGGAGGCTGGGAAACACAGTTATGAATCTGACTTAGCCGTGAGACAAAGGAAAGGTCACAGAAAGATTTCATGTTTTGACCTCTTCACTTGTAACAACCTGAAGAAAATATAATTCTGGAAAGTTGAAAAAGCTACTCTGGCCCATTCCTACTCCCTGCAGAGGAACCCTTTCCTATAGGTTCTCCTTCTAGAGAAAACAATATCAAACAAGATAAAAGAGCATTAAATGGAACAGAAATATTAAATATGACAAATAAATCATTATAATACTAAAGGTTATAATTCCCAATGGAATATAATAATTATCAATATCAGTGCCCCAAATAAACTAGCAATATTTTTTGAGATAGAGAGTTGTAAACCTAAGAATGTATATAACCTATTTTAAGGAATACTTTTTATAATACTTTAGAAAGACAAAAATGTAAAATTGAACAAATGATAAAACTTAGTATGTTTGTAGTCAGATTCAACAATGCAAATGTGTCAATTCTTTTAATTTAATTTACAAATTCATCATGATCTCTGTAAAAACTCCTGAAAGAAGTACAATGTAGGAGAGTTAGTCCTGACAGATATTATATAATAAAATCTCTATAATTAAAATAGTATAGTTTTGCTGCATGAAGAGACAAACCAGAGAAACAGAATTGTGTGCCTACAAATAGATTCAAGTCATTTTAGAAATTTATTAAATAATCGGCCGCCTCTCTCTCTCTCCCCCTCTTTGGAGATGGCCCACATTCTGTCTATGGAAAGTGTACCTACTTTTAATCTGAGCACCCAACCCCCACACCTTGTGGCCTTTCTCTTGCCATTCAGTGTATCTCTCTGAATAAATCTACCTTCACTCAAAAAAAAAATTTATTAAATAATCAAGTTGAGTATCTTACATAAGTACAAAATTTTGCTTTTTAATAAATGTGAGCTATTCAGCTAGATAGCCATTTTAAACTAGAAAATCAAAAGAAAATATTCTAGTTCAAAAAAGAGCCCCAATAGATTGACTCAATTAGAAAATTTTAAGAAAGAAGTGCATACAAGTGAACATAGAAAAATTTAGAACTGTCTCCTTAACAGCCAATGGACCAAAGAAGAAATCAAAAGGGAAGTTAAAATATATATATATATATATATATATATATATATATATATATATATATATATATCTTGAAACAAACAAAAATGAAAACACAGCATACCAAAACTTATAAGACAAAACAAAAGTAACTTTAACATGGGAATTTAAAGTTATTAATGCCTACATTAAAGAAAAGAGAAAGATCTAAGATAAGCAACTTAACTTTAACCTCAAGTAACTAGAAAAAAGAACAGACTAAACTCAAAGTTAGCAAAATGAAGGACATAAAAGGAATCAGAGAAGAAATAATGAAAGAGACCAGAGAAACAACGAAAAAAAACCAACAAAACTAAGAGCTGATTTTTTTGAATGCATAATAAACAAAATTGACAAAGCTTTAGCTATACTGAGGTAAAAAGAGAGAAGACTCAAGTAAATAAAATCAGAAAGTGGGGAGATTAAAATTGATACCACAGAAATACAAAAGAAAATAAGAGACTACTATGAAAATTTATATGCCAACAAGTTGAATAAACTATAAGAAATGGATAAATTCCTAGAAGTACACAACCTACTGAGACTGAATCATGAAGAAATAAAATATCTGAACAGACTATTAGTGAATAAAAAGATTGAATCAGTAATAAAAAAACTATCTAATAAAAAAGCCCAGTTCCAGATGGTTTCACTGATGAATTGTACCAAAAATTTAAATAAGAATTAATACCAATTCTTCTCACAGTTTTCTAAAATTAAAGAAGGAAAACTCCCAAACTGATTTTATGAGGCCAGCATTATCCTGATACCAACACCAGATAAGGACAGCACAAGAAAAGAAAACTGCAGGCCAATATTCTTTATAAATATAGATGCAACCTACGGTTCTATTCAATTTCTTGCAATAACATATATGGAAAAGAATCCGAAAAAAAAAGTATGTATATGTATAACTGAATCATTTTGCCTTACACCTGAAACTAACATTGTAGATCAACTACACTTCAATAAAAAAATTAAAAAGTATATACATAGATGCAAAAATTTTTAACAAAGTTTAGCAAACCATATTCAATAGCATATTAAAAGCATCATACACCATGATCAAGAGGCAAGGATAATTCAACATATGAAAATCAATAAATGTGTTTTACCACATTAATGGAATGAAAGACAAAAATCATATGATTATCTCAATAGATGCAGAAAAAGCATTTGACAAAATTCAAACTCCTTTCATGATAAAAAGAAAACTCTCAACAAACTGGATATAAAAGAAAAGTACCTCAACATAATAAAGACCATATATGACCAACCCACAACTAACATCATAGTCAATGATGAATGTTTAAAATCTTTTGCTTCATGATCAGAAAGAAGACATTAGTACCAGTCTCATCGTTTTTGTTCAATATGGTGCTGGAAGCCCTAGCCAAAGTAATTAGGCAAGTAAAACAAATGAAAGAAAAATCATAAAGGAAGAAATAAAATTGTCTCTTTTTGCAAATGATATGATCTTATATAGAGAAAATCCTAAATACTCCACAAAACGGCTGTTAGAAGTAAAAACAAATTTTAAAAATTTGCAGGATATAACATCAACATACAGAAATTGGTTGCATTTTTATACACTAACAATGAAATATCTGAAAGAGAAATAAAGAAAACAATCTAATTCACAGTAGCATCTAAAACAATAAAATACTTAGGAATAAATTTAACCAAGGCAATGAAAATCATAAGACATTGATGAAAGAAGCTGAAGAACACACAAATAAACAGAAAGATACTCTGTGTTCATAGATCAGTTGAATTAACATTGTTAAAACGTCCATACTACCCAAAACCAATGATTCAACGCAATCATTATCAAACTTGCAATGACATTCGTTACAGAAATAGAAAAAACAATTCTAAAATTTGTATGACACCAAAAAAGACCCTTAATAACCAAATAAATTGTGAGAAAGAAGAATACAACTGGAGGCATCACAATTCCTGATTTCAAACTATATTACAAAGCTATAGCAATCAAAGCAATATGGTGCTGGCATAAAAACAGGCACACAGACAGACCAAAAAGAACAGAATTGAGAGCCAAGACTGAAACTCATGTTTATACAGTCAACTAATATTTGACAAGAAAGCCAAGAATTCTCAATGGGGAAAGGATAGTCTCTTCAATGAATGGTATTGGGAAAACTGGATTTTCATATACAAAATAATAAAATTGGAATTCTATATTATACTACTCACAAGAATGAACTTGCAGTGTATTAAAAATTTAAACATAAGACATGAAACCACAAAATTCCTAGAGAAAATACTGGGAAAAACCTCTTTACGTAGGTCTTGGCAACAATTTTTTTGTATATGACCCCAAAAATACAAGCAACAAAATAAAAAATAAACAAGTGGGGCTCTATCAGGCTAAAAAGCTTCTGCAACAGTAAAGGAAACAATCAACAAACTGAAAAGACAACCAATGGAATGGGAGAAAATATTGGCAAATCATCTGTCTGATAAGGTGTTATCTTCAAAAATATACAAGAAACTCATACAACTAATAGCAAAATAAACACTCTGATTTTAAAATGGACAAAAGACATGAATAGATATTTTCCCCAAAGAAGACATGCAGATGGCCAACAGGTACATAAAATGATGCTGAACATTACAAATCATCAGGGAAAAGCAAATCAAAACCACAATGAGCTATCACATTACACCTGTTAGAATGCCTATTATCAAAAAGACAAGAGATAACAAACGCTGATGAGAGTGTGGAGAAAAGGGAACATTGTGTACTGTTGATGGGAATAAAAATCTGTGCAGCCACTATGTAAAACAGTATGGAAATTCCTCAAAAAATTAAAAACAGAATTATCATATGATCCAGCAATCCTTTGGTATATATCCAAAGGAAATGAAAACAGGACATTGAAGAGATATTTGTACTCCCATGCTAGTTGCAGCATCATTCACAATAGTCAAAATATGGAAACAACCTAAGTGTCCATCTACAGATGAATGGACAAATACAATGTGATACATTTAAGCTATATATATTATACATACATATACATAATATATAAATTTTGTTTGGTCTTTGGTCTGAGAAAGATGGAAATCCCAGCATTTGCAATTTGTGATAACATGGATAGAGATGGACCTTAAGGATCTTATACTATGTGAAATAAATCTGACAGAGAAGGCCAAATATGGAATGATCTCACTTATATATAGAATCTGAAAACATTAAACTCATGGAAACAGAGAGTAGAATGGTGGTTGCCAGTGGCTGAGGGGGCAAGGAATAGAGAGATGTTGGTCAGAGGGTATAAACTTCCAGTTAAAGATGAGTAAGTTCTGGGGATCTAATGTAAAGTATGGTGAATATAGCTAACAATATCATACTGTGTACTTGAAAGTTGCTGTGAGAGTAGATCTTAAATGTTCTCATAACAAAAATAAAATGGAAATTATATGAGGTGGCGAAGATTTTTTGGTGATCAAATCATCATTTCATACAACTTAAACTTACACAATATTAAATGTCAATTATATTTCAGTAAATCTGGAAGAAAATAAAAATAAAAATTTTATACTAAATTGAACACTGAAAAATAAAATGGGAAACATTGCTTTCATAATGTTGAAAAATTATAATCTTTAAAGATTAAACTTAATCAGAGCCTAGGACCTGTAAAACACTATTCTTCATAGGTGAATAGTGCATACTATGTTTACCATTTTCTTAGATGTGAAAATAATATTATTGTACAGTGATTCAACTACATTTTATATATTTTACACATTTAAAACAATTCTAATTAAAATACCCTTTATCTTAAACAGAATTCATTCTTCTTAAAAGTGATGTCAAAGGATAAATGCTGGTGAAGAGTTAAGAAATATGTGAAGAAATAGAATGATGAATGGTTAGTGTCCTTTTCAGTTATCAGAACATTGCTCTAAAGCCAGTGACCTGTGGAATTGACTACAAAATCCAGAAGTAGATTCTCCAAAATGACATTCTAATATATGAGGAATGTGATCTTTCAGTTCAGTGGGAAAATGATAGTTTATTTAGAAATAAAATGATATAAGCCATCCATTCAGAAGACTGTAAAATTGGAGCACTATTTAAACCATTTACAAAATCAGTTCCACATGAATTAAAACAGAAAAGAAAAATCAGTGATGCATACTATAGATAGATAATGCTAAAAATACAAAAGCCACTAAAAAAAAAAGATATTTGACCGTGTAAACATGAAAAGCTTCTGTGTGGTAAAATATACTATACAAAGTCAACAAAAATGATAGATTTGTAGAAAAATGTGCAATGAAAGACAGATAAATGTATGACATTTATAGTGAAAAATGAGAATTTACAATCTATAAACAGACACATAAGCCAATGTGAAATTGGGCAAGGCATGCAAATCACAGAAGAGAAAATGGTCAAGTTACATAAAAAGATGAATAAACTCACTAGAATTAAGGGAAATGCGATTGAAATAATGAGTTGTTTCTTTGTACCTTTTAGATCAGAAAAAGTTTAAAATATATGCAGTTGTTTATGGAGGGGAAGGTATACTTATACATATATACATGATAGAAACTAAATTTTTACATTCTATTAGGAAAGCATTCTTGCAACATCCTTTAAGAAAAACAATGCTTATGCCTTCAAAGGAAGAGTCTACTCCTGGAAATCTATCCTTTTGAAATAAATATACCAGTTGAAAAGATTATGTGTTCAAGGACATCTACTATGGAAGAACAAAACTTTGATAAAACTAATGATCAGTAACAGAGAAATGTTTAAATAAATTGTGTTATATGCTCACCATGAATATTATATACCTATCAACAAGAGTGAATTAGGACTCTACAAGTTGGCAGGCTGATGGTGGGGATATGTCAGATTGCATAAGATCTTACAAAGGAAAGTAAAATGTTCATCAACAAAATTAAAATGCAATCTACAGAATGGGAGAAAATATTTGCATATTGTATATCTAATAAGGGATTAATATGCAAAATATATGAAGAACTCATAAAACTCAATAACCTAAAACAAACAAACAAAAAAAAAAACCAAAGAAAATAATCCAATGAAAAAAATGGGCAGAGGAACTGAACTGACATTTTTCTAAAGACATACAGATGGCCAACAGGTACATGAAAAGATGCTGAATTTTGCTAATCATCAGGGAAATCCAAATCAAAACCACAACGAAATTTCACATCATACCCGTTAGAATGGCCATTATCAAAAAAAGAAGAAATAAATGTTGGTGAGGATGTAGAGGAAGTGGAACCCTTGCGCACTGTTGGCGGAAAAGTAATTTGGTATAGCCACTATGGAAAACAGTATGGAAGTTCCTCAAAAAATTAAAACTATAATATGATCCAGCAATTTCACTTCTGGGTATTTATCCAAAGAAAATGAAATCACTTATCTAAAAAGATATATGCACCCCCATGTTCACTGCAACATTATTCATGATAGCCAGGATATGGAAGCAACCTTATTGTCCATCAATGGAGGAATGGGTAAAGAAGTTATATTATATATTTGCAATGGAATACTATTCAGCCATAAAGAGAATGAAATCTTGCCATTTGTGACAGTATGGGTGGACCTTGGATCTTGAGGGCATTATATAAAGTGATATAAGTCAGAGAGAAAGGCAAATGCCGTACGACTCCACATGCGAAATTAAAAAACGGCAAAACAAAAACAAATAGCAAAAACAAAACAAAACAAAAATGAGCACAAAGATACAGAAAAGATACTGGTTTTGTTAGAGGCAGGAGGTAGGGTTGGGAGAAATGGGTGAAAGAGGTCAAAAACTACAAACGTCCAGTTATTATTAAGTCATGGGGATATAATGTATAGCATAATGACTATAGTTAATAATATTGCATTTCATATTTGAAAGCTGCCAAGAGAGTAAATTTTAAGTCTTTATCAAAAGTAAAAAAAAATTGTAATTATGTATGGTGATGGATGTTAACCAGACTTATTGTGGAGATAATTTTGCAATATATACAAATATTAAATCATTATGTTATACAACTGAAACTAATACAATCTGATGTCAGTTATACTTCAGTAACAATAGATTAAAATTTAAAATTAAAAAAAGAAATATAAAATGCAGAAAAGTGTGTACAAAATAACACCATTTTGAAAAGAGCAAATTGTGACAAAAACCTCCATAGTCATATTATCTGTATCATAGATCTATATTATTCATATATATAATATATGTATTATAAATACACGTGTATATATTAATATACATACATTATATATATGACTGTATATATATAAAATGAACCTGGGGCAAAAAAAAAAAAAAAGAATACCCACTAAGTTATTAACTTGAGTTTTCTGGGGGAATTGGGAGTGATACCACTCAGGTGATTAGGAGTCACACTCCCATACAGTCATTTTGAGAATATCAACATTTATGTGGATTGCACATCAAAAAATCAGTGTGAAATATTAAGTATAACTCCAGACTTTGCTCAGTTTCATATTCTGGTCTGGTTTCTGATCACCCATTTTGGTTTCTTCATTGATTTTTCATTTTTTAATCAAATAAAGATACTTTCTTCTTTGCATCTAGAAGCAAGCACATATGGTTTAGGGGCTATTTACTCTGAAATATCCTGTAAACAAACTTCATTCCTTTTTTTTTTTTGCCTCAGTGTAGAATCTCATTAATATCCTTCATACAACCTAACTATATATCCATTTGCAGAGATAAAAATTTCTTCCATACAGGTCAATAAACTACAAATTTGTGTCAATATCATAAACTCATATTTCTTTATTTCCACTTAGAGGTATTTTTCTTTCTTCATTTTATTGGAAATTGTTAACACTATATATGTCTTAGGAATTATGGATAAAAACTGTAAGGCTATTCAGCTGAAATGCAAAGAATCCTTATATTCATTAGGGCAATGTCAATATGAAAGGACTCAGATATTACTTTAACTAATTTCAGTGCTTTATGTATGTATGGAACATCTAAGAAACAAAAGACCAGACTTACTGTGTAACCAGCCGTATCTCCCAAGTTCTTAGGAAGTTAAAGGAAAAAAAAAAGTTTTTCAGGAAGCTACATTGTGCTAAAGTAAAGCAATATATCTAACCAGATCCCAAATAAAGCAATGTGAGTTACATCCACATCTTGTAGGTGAAGGAAAAATATTATTATTTTCACAGCTAATGCTTGAATTCCTCATGTGCAGGGCCATTTTGTATAGAAAATAAATTTAAAGTTACTGTTGAGTGTAGACTTAATCTCTGATGTTTGGAAGGAGATAGGAAAAAAAAGAGATATCTAAGTTCTCTAATTAATCAACAGAAATGTACAAAGATGAGAGAAAAGACTAGACAGGTGGTTGGAGAGTAACAGAGAGTGGGTAACAAAACATAGCAGGAGGCTGCCACTTTGAGGAAAGTCAACCAGTGAAAAATTCTATGTGGTATAAAATCAAAGGGCATATTCAAAGAGCTTTTAATGAAAAGCATATTTTATATTCCAGGACCACAATTGTTAGCTGTTGACCTTTGCCTTAACTTTGTGTGCTTCAGTTTCTACATGCAAAAAAAAAAAAAAAAGGAATCATATCTACCTCCTGGGTTTGTTGTAAGAATCAAATGAGCTAAAATATATGAATTGCTTAGGCGGATGCATAATAGAGGTCATATGGGTTGGATTTCACTATCTTTGTTTATCTTTTAATTTATTTAAAGCTGTTAATGTTGCTGCATGTAAAGCCTTGTATTACCTCTAAATTTTCAGTAAAATCTGCTGCAAACATAAATGAATTGTGTGAATTATTGTGGTGGGGATTAAAAAATCAAAAAAGAAGCTGCATAACACTGCTTTATTGGCTTTATGCCAAAGACAATAGAGGGACTGAAATATGAATAGTGATATTTAATCAGTAAAAAAAAATCCAAAGCTACAATTGACCCTGCTAATATAAGCTGTTGATAACAGATGTTCGAAGTAAGATTTTGGATGACTCACCCTATATAAGATGGAGATACAATCCAATTTGTTGAAAACTTCAAAGAAAGGGCTTTTTATGTAAAATGTATACAGTTTCTTTACTAAAGTTATTCATCCTTTTCATTCAAGAAATATATTGAGAATTTAATACGTTCAGGTACTGTGCTAAGCACTAGGCATTTATTTAATTCCTACTTTCAAAGATTTCAAATTTAATGAGAAAGGAAAAAATTGTAAAAAAATGATATATTTTTAATTTAGAAATATTCAGTTAGCAGTATACTACCTACTATAGCAAGCAAAATCAGACCAAATGACAATATTGACATATTTACCTTCATATTAATTATATTGCACAATTATCATTCATGTATTTTATTTAAAATATTTAGCAGAAATTTTAAAATAGAAAAAAATAGTTATGATGAACAAAACTGAGATGGCTCTTTGAAAAGCTGTATAATGTAAACTTTCAGGAATATTGTTTAATGTTCACAACAAAGCAGAGTATGGGATATTAAGATTTTTAAAAAGGAATATAACTGTAGATACACTATTAATTTAAAAATCACAATTGAAGTCTATGAACATTTTATAACAACAAATATGAAAACTCACTAAATTGCATAAGTCTTCAAATTACCACAATAAATAAAAATTTAAGAGAATAAAATTATTTAAAGAAATTAAATCAATATTTAAAAATTGTCCCCAGCCAAACATTTATAAATTAAACAAATAAAATACAGAGGAACAGTTTTAAAGTCAAATTTCACCAAACCACCGGGGCAGATCAATTGCATATTATACAATTTGCTACAAGAATTAGTGAAGGTGATTTATTGTCCAAGGCTACTGTGTTTTCAGTACCCAAATTAGATAAGGACAGTTGTAAAAAACAAAGAGTCCTTTGCACTTACAAATATAAATGCAAAAACCACAAATACAATATTATCAAATCAAATACATCAAACAGGACAAAATAATAAAACAACAAATAATTGAAATATTTCTCTTGGATTTAATCCTCAATTATGTGTGTATATATGTGTATGCATATTATAGATATTATGTACATATAACATATACACTAACATAATAATGTAGATACTATGTTTTTAGAATAAGAAAGTTCATATTCGATAAGATTAAAAAAGATACAAACAAAATTTTTATGAACTTTAAGTTAAAATGTATTACTTCTAAGTGACTACAAATAAGCTTAAAAGAAAAAGACTAGGTGAACATGCTTTTAACAGATCTAACACAGATATAATGGTTAGAGGAATATTTTATTAAAAAGAAACTACAAATCCACAAGAAAAAAAAAGAATATTGAACATAGATTATTAACAGATCATTTAAAATAGTTGATATGCATTTTAAATAATTTAAACAAATGTTTAACCTTACTGGTAATTAAGGAATTGAAATAAGGTAACTTCTTATGTTGGCACAAATTTAATTTAAATTTTGATTAAAATAGTAATTAGCAAGAGTGAAGAAACTGTTAATTTTACATAGTAGGAAAGTAAAGTGGTGCAACCTCTTTGGAGGACAATTTGCAGAATCAAAAATGAAAATGCACAGACTGTAAGAATAATAAATTTCAGAACTTTTCCTAGATCAGTTTATTCATATGTTGTGTAAAAGTTAAATAATTATTCTGACCTTTTGCAAGGACATAATATTAGACATGGCATCAATGTGCATCTGTGTTAGTGAAAGACTACACAAAGTTAAAGACGACACATGGCATATGCATGCCATGGGATTTTTTTTTAAATAAAGTAGATATATGTACCATCACTGATAGATCTCTAGGACAGATGGTTGGGAGCAAAAGGAAGTTGAAGGTCAATAAAAATGTTATGCTATATTTAATGTAAAGCAAATACTTCTTGAACTCCTACAAAAGTGTATGTATGATATGCTATCTACAATAAATATTGTATTTGAACATATCAAAGTTTCTAAATGTATGTAGAAAGGCTGCAGGTAATGACACCAAAGTGATATCAGTGGGTACTACTCACAAGGAATGAGAGTCAAATTTATATACCGTATAATGTTTCAATGTTTATAAAAGAAAAATGCTTTCATAGTTTACTTATATAATTAAAACATAAAAACTGTGTGCTCCTTCATAGACACACATGCACAAATGTGCACACAAACGTAACTACAATTTTTTATACAACTGCATTCCTACCTACAATTTCACAGTATTCCATATGTTCACAACAAAATACACATATACATTCATTCAACAAATATTTATTGATTGCATACTATGTGCTAGACACTTGGCACATTTGGCACCCTGGATTAACAAACACATAAAGAACCCTTGTCCTCATTAATATTAATCTGTAATATTTGATGTGTGTGCAGGGAAGTTGGCCTAGGAAAAGTTTATTTTTGAGTTTCAGTCAGAAGCCAACTTGGCTGTATTGCTAATGAGTAAGGTATCATAGCTGGCGTTATTTCCTGTAGTTTCAGAAAGTAATTTAAAAGAAAAACGTGTAAGAGTAAGCAGGATTTTTTATATTTAGGCCTGAAGTTTTTGTTAGTATCACTCTTTCCACCACAATCAGACCACTCATTTCAGCTACTCTAATCTTCTAGAATCATTTTAGTACACAGCTGTTGTTCAGTAACCTTCTACCTATTACACTTACATATTATCTCAGGTCATCTAATGCTTCCCATGTAAAGACAGACAGATAGGTTGGTAGGTAGGTAAGTAGGCAGGTAGGTAGGTAGGTACATAGAGACCATTTCTATTACTTTTTGAGCCTATGAAATTCTCCAAAGAGAAGTTTAAGGAAATAAAATGTGATATTGTGATGGTAGAGGTATTCCCATTAAGCCCAGCAATGTTTTATTACTGCATGTCTTTCTAAACATGAATTCTGGAGATTCTCATATGCTATGATGGGGTAAAACTCCATGGCTAAGAATCACTGATTTAGAGATTCTGCTTCTAAATAGATGAAGCCACATATGATCATAATAACTCTTACGTGTATGAGTTCCTTACATATTATTTTCTCTACTGATAGGTCACAACAAACATTTCAGACCCAAATGTCTACAAGAATACAAGGACTACAAGGACAAACAAGTAAATAGATGGACAATTATGTTTAAGAAATTAGGAGTCTGGAGGATTGTGTTGAATCAGAAAGAACATGCTTGATCTAAAACTATACATAAGCCCAGATTTATTTTGATAAAACATTTCTGAATATCAACTCATTCTGCTCCTCCATACTCTCAATATATGACATCCATGATCCATAGTCCCCACCTAGGGTACCCCCTTTTCCTATTTCAATACAGGTAGATAATTAGGACTGGGTGCTGTGTTCTTGCCCAGAGGAAGGTATATTGTATGGCAAAAAGTACAGAGAAGTTTGATTTCTGTGACTTTCGATTTTGTAAGCTCTTGCTGAAACTGAGAGAATGCTGCGTTAGAGATGGTGTAGGATTACCTGTAATTCTTGCCTCATGTAGAATTTTCTGGTAGTCAAATGTAATGCATTTAGACAGATATTACCATAGACAGCCTCATAGAATTTCCCATAACAAGGGTAGGAATGAAGTAGAGATGTCTATGGTCTTCAGAGTATGGTGTGTATTATTCACTGGCTCAAACATGGCCCAGGAGTACGGCAGTACTATGTTATATTGACATATCCTGATAGTATAATAACTTAGACTCCTTCAAGTAATTAATTGGTACTACCTGCATCTCCCAGAATCTAGCCACATTTTTTTTTTAAAAATTAATTTATTTTTCTTTACATTTTTTAATTGAGTAATAGTTATTTAGCCACATTCCTGAGGAAGATATGTGTGTGAAGTGGTGCTGAAAAGTCTGAAGTTAATGCTTCCTGGAAAACTCAGAGGATAGGGCTTGAAATTTCACAAGTGAATTTCACAAGTGAATCACAAGTGAAGTGAGAAACAACACTTGAATGAGAAATCCTATCCTACTTTTTTTTTTTTCTTTTTTTGGTCAGGTTGAACCTTTTTTTTTTTTAATTGAAGTATAGTCAGTTACAATGTGTCAATTTCTGGTGTACAGCACAATGTCCCAGTCATGCATATACATACATATATTCATTTTCATATTCTTTTTCATTAAAGGTTATTACAAGATATTGAATATAGTTCCCTGTGCTATACAGAAGAAATTTAGTTCTTTTAAATCTATTTTTATATATAGTGGCTAACATTTGCAAATCTCAAACTCCCAAATTTATCCCTTCCTACCCCTTTTCCCCTGGTAACCATATGACTGTTTACTATGTCTGCGAGTCTGTTTCTGTTTCATAGATGAGTTCATTAGTGTCCTCTCTTTTCTTTTTTTTAGATTCCACATATGAGTGATATCATATGGTATTTTTCTTTCTCTTTCTGGCTTACTCCACTTAGAATGACAATCTCTAGGTCCATCTATGTTGCTGAAATGGCATTATTTTATTCTTTTTTATGGCTGAGTAGTATTCCATTGTATAAATAGACCACAAATTCTTTATCCAGTCATCTGTCAATGAATATTTAGGTTGTTTCCATGTCTTGGCTATTGTATATAGTGCTGCTATGAACATTGGGGTGCATGCATATTTTCGAATAAGAGTTCCCTCTGGATATAGCCCCAGGAGTGGGATTGCTGGATCATATGGTAAGTCCATTTTCAGTCTTTTGAGGAATCTCCATACTGATTTCAATAATGGCTGCACCAAACTACATTCCCACCAACAGTGTAGAAGGGTTCCCTTTTCTCCACAGCCTCTCCAGTATTTATCATTTGCAGACTTTTTAATGATGGCCATTCTGACTAATGTGAGGTGACAGCCTCATTGTAGTTTTGATTTGAATTTCTCTGATAATTAACAATATTGAGCATTTTTTCATGTGCTTATAGGCCATTTGTATGTCTTCATTGGAGAATTGCTTGTTTAAGTCTTCTGCCCATTTTTGGATTGGGTTGTTCATTTTTTTTTATTATTAAGTTGTATGAGCTATTTATATATTCTGGATGTTAAGCCCTTGTCAGTCTCATCTTTCGCAAATATTTTCTCCTATTTCATAAGTTGTCTTTTTGTTTTGCTTATGGTTTCCTTTACTGCACAAAAGCTTATAAGTTTAATTAGGACCCATTTGTTTATTTTTGCTTTTATTTCTATTGCCTGGGTAGACTGCCCTAGGAGAACATTGCTAAGATTTATGTCAGATAGTGTTTGCCTATGTTTTCTTCTAAGAGGCTTACAGTGTCTTGTCTCATGTTTAAGTCTTTAAGCTATTTTGAGTTTATTTTTGTGTATGGTGTGAGGGTGTATTCTAACTTCACTGATTTACATGCAGCTGTCCAGTTTTCCCAATGCCATTTGCTGAAGAGACTGTCTTTACTCCATTGTGTATTCTTGCCTCCTTTGTCAAAGATTAATTGACCAGAAGTTTGTGGGTTTAATTCTGGGTGCTCTATTCTATTCCATTGATCCATATGTCTGTTTTTATGCCAATACTGCTCTATTTTGCTTACTGTAGTTCCGTAGTATTGTCTCATATCAAAACCAGACAGAGACACTACCAAAAAAGAAAATTACAAGCCAATATCATTGATAAACATAGATGCAAAAATCCTCAACAAAATATTAGCAAACAGAATCCAACAGCACATGAAAAAAGATCATACACCATGATAAAGTTAGATTCATTCCGGAGACACAAGGATCATTCAATATACGCAAATCAAGCAATGTGATACACCACATCAACCAAAGAAAGGACAAAAATCACATGATCACCTCAATAGATGCAGAAAAAGCATTTGATAAAACTCAACACCCATTTATGATAAAAATTCTTACTGAAGTGGATATAGAGGGAACATATTTCAACATAAAAAAAGCTATTTATGACAAACCCACAGCCAGCATAATACTCAATGGTGAAAAACTGAAAGCCTTTCCACTAAAATCTGGAACAAGAAAAGGATGCACACTCTCACCACTTCTATTCACCATAGTCTTGGAAGTCCTAGTCACAGCAATCAGGCAAGAAAAAGAGATAAAAGGGATCCAAATTAGAAGAGAAGAAGTAAAATTGTCACTATATGAGGATGACATGATACTACATATAGAAAACTCTAAAAGCTCCACACAAAAACTACTAGAGCTGATAAAAGAATTCAGCAAGGTCACAGGATACAAGATTAACGTACAGAAATCAATTGTATTTCTTTACACTAACAATGAAATAACAGGAAAAGAAAGTAAAAAAAAAAAAAACTCTTTTAAAATTGCATCCAAAACAATACAATATTTTGGAATAAATCTGATCAATGAGGTGAAAGCTTTATATATGGAGAACTATAAACCATTGATAAAGAAATTAAAGATGACTTAAAAAATGGAAAGATACCCCATGCTCTTGGGTTGGAAGAATCAATATTGTTAAAGTGGCCATACTGCCCCAAACAATCTACAGATTTAATGCAATCCCTATCAAATTAGCTATAACATTTTTCACAGAACTGGAACAAATAATCCTAAAATTTATATGGAATCACACAAGATCTATTATTGAAGAAAAAGAATGAAGCTGGAGGAATAACCCTTTCAGACTTCAGACAATACTACCTACTTTAAATCAGCATAAAATAGTCAGAATTCATTCATTCTTAACTTTACAAAATGGGACTAAAATATATTTTAGTAAAATTTTAAATACTCAAGGCATGTCCTAAACTATACTTTTAAATTTTAGGTATTTGGATTCATAATATTACTCAATATTCAATTTAACATTCTTCATGTATTAGGTATTAATTTAAATATTAAAAGTCTTTCATATTTTCTATACACATTAGATATAATCTGAGAATTTTAAGGGAAATTTTCATGAGATATGTATCATATATTTACAGTGACATTCTTTTTTATTAAGAGAACCCTTAAATTTACCCCAAAACTAAAAGAAAGTTACAAAACTTGCCTGAGTAACCAAAAGAAATTTTATGAAGTCTAAGCTTTAAAATTTCATGCCCTTTCTTCATTGAAGGGCCCTCAAGACCTCACTCAAGGACTATTAACTTTAATTATATAGACATCTAATAAACTTGATTATCGGCATTACCTTCCCTGAGCAGATATAACCATTTTAAGGGACTGTAAAAAGTGAGTTCAAGAACTTGAAAAGTGTAAGAGTCTCTATATAGTGTAAAGCACTATATCTGTTCCATGTACCTAAACCTTCCATTTGAAGGTTTTTAGAAAAAATATTTATGCCAATCTTCTGTGGAGATACCAACCAAGGAATATAATGAAATAATCAGTGTGAAATGACAGTTGTCTGTGTCAATTCTCCAAATGGATTCATTAATATTTTATTTTTTCAGTCCAAACTACTTGATAAAATTTTTCTATTTAGATTTTTAAAAGACAAAAGAAAAATTGGTTTTAATAAACAGGAAACATTATATATATTTTTAAGAAGATTGTTTGATACTTTTCCTTCATGTATTACAAATATCATTGGTTCAGTCAGAATATATTGGGACTTTGTGTCTAATACTTTTCTTACAGTTACACTGATTTCAGCTTATATTTTATTTTTTAACTCAGTCATTTTTATTTGAATAATTTTTCATTTATTATTTCTTCAATCACTTATTTAGTATATATTTATTGAGTATTAAATATGTGTTATAGTCTAAGTTTAGTTTTGGGAAAATATTAGAAATAAGACAGATAGGTATGGCCTAGTATTGTGATTTTACTCTCTAGAGACAAATACAGGTAAGGTAACCAGAAATTGCAACCTGATAGGGTAAGGCAAATTACTGAAGAGTTTTCAGGAAGGATATTATGTAATTCACTTTCATGATATATAAAGATCAACATACACTTGCAACATGAAAAATGAATTAAGGGGAGCTAATGGGAAATTAGTGAGACCAGTTAAAAAAAATCAGAATAAGCATAAAAGATAGGCTCATATGTATGATAAATAATGTCAGTTGGACTAGATGATGAATTGGATGTGAGGTGAGAGAAAGAGGGAAGAATTGGAGAAGATTCTCAAATTTCTGATTTGATGGTATCATTCATGATAAAAGGAATATGGAGCTAGGAACAAGAGGATATAAACGAGTAAACTTCAAGAAATACTGAGTTTGAGGTGCCAATGAGACATTTTTAATTGGGATATTTGAGTTAGATATAAAGGACTAAACATTCTAGAAGTCATCTTTGAGAATAGAAATTTTGCTATGAAGGAATATATGGTGGTGAGTTAGTTTATACACAGACATTAGAGAAAGAAGAAAAATGGGTTTATGTTATTTTTTAAAGTACCTATTATTTAAAAAATGATTTACTTAATATGACAATGCAAACAATTTCACAATGTTCATAGGTTTTTATTATACTTAACTGGGTTTCCATACTCTTCTGAATGTTCTAAGAACTATCTGGAAATATGTTGAAATACTTGGTTTGAATAAATCCCAGGAACCATATGCCTTTACTATATTTCATATCTGTATCACTCTTCCTGAATTCCAGTCCAATGGATGACATTTTCTACTTGAATCTCCAATGTCATAGTGAACTTGCTATTTCCAAATTTGAACTCACCAACATATCTCCCCACTCTGTTCCTTCTAGTAACTTCTTATATTTTCCCAGTCTCTATCAACATTTTCCAGGGCATCTTTGTTCACAGTTTTAGAGCCATGCCCATGTTCCGGTTTCTTTGTTTGTTTGTTTTTGGTTTCTGTCCTCTAATTCTGATCAGTCATTATGGCTGTAAAGAAGTTTGGGGAAGTATTTTTAATCTTTGGTACATCTGCCTTCATTGTAGTTTTAGGTACTCAAATCTGGCAATTTTTAAACAAAATTATATCACCTTCAGAGCTGCTTACTCAAATGGTAATTACTCATCTTTTTGACACTCTGATACCATATTATCCTACTTCTTTCACTAAGGGAATTTTCTACTCAAAAACCTCCAATGTCTCCTTTATTTTTTCTATCATGTTTGAAGTTATCCATGTGGTCTTTGGGGTTCTTCATAGTCTAATCACACTCTAACAAATGATTGTATTTTCTCCCTCTCTTAAAATGTGCAAGTTTATGGAAGTATTCCCAACTTTACACACATTTCTTCTAACTTCTAAGTTGCCGTCTTCCCTGAACTGCATCTTTTCTACTTCAGTTCTAATACAATTCATTCTTCAAGACTTAATTCACATTCAAAGTTTTCTATAACCTTCTCTAATCACTGTACCCCATTACTTTTCCTTTCCTATTCTGAACTTCTACAGAACCAATGACTACCACATATGCCACTGCCTTTAAAACTCTTCATTTTAAAATTCAGGATTCATTGGAAGGGGCCAAGATGGCAGAGTAGAAGGATGCTGGTAGCTTATCCTCTCCCACAAATACACCAAAACTCACATCCATAGACCCACCCAGCCAACCAGAGCACCTGCTGAACTCCAACAGAACACTGCCCTCTTCAAAAGACAAAGATGCCATGAATCTGGTAGAAGAAAAGGAAAAAAGAAAGAAGAAAAAGCAAAACAGTGCAGGACCGCTCCTGGAGGGAGGGAGCACAAAGGAGGACAAGTGCTCGTTCGTTGAACCTCCCCTTCTCCAACGGAGAGGCCAGCGGGACGGAGGGGAAGCCTCCGAGGCTCAGACCTGCCCGGAGCACTCCTTGACTGACAGAACCAAGTTGAACATGCACAAAGGGTCCCTGTGACACCCAGCCCAAGATGCGAGCCAGCAGCTAGGGGACGGGAAAAGTGGCCCAAGCCGGGCAGAGGACTGGGGCAGCGGCACTGACACAGCCCCAGGGGACTGCAGGGTGCTGCATGCAGTGGCTGGGAGGGGATACAGAGTAGAACAACCTGGGCCACCATAAATTAAGGGGAAAAAAAAGCAAAGCAACACTGACGGTGTGCCCTGGCGTGAGGGGTGCCGTAGCCTTTGTCTCCTCAGACCCGAGGCTAATGGTGCCTTTCAGGAGAAGAGAGGCAGGGGGCAGCCACAGCTGCCCTATCCTCCAGTGCGCAGCACCTGGGCAAGGGCAGGGCTGAGACCTGAATCCACTCTTGGGGGCTCCGCAACCTGCTAGGCAGGACTGAGATTTGTCTACAGCCTGAGGCAGATAAGAGCTTTCTACCCTGGTACCTCAGAGAACTCGCGCCTCCAAGACAAATAAGGAGCTGAGTTTTGGCGTGGAGCAGGCTGTTCCGTGGTCTTCCCTGAGCCCACCTATGGAGCACGGACCCGAGGCAGAGTGGGCAGCTGCACAGAGGAGTGGAGCAACTGGCACTGGGAGAGGGCTGGTGGCACCGGGAGAGGGGGAGTGACCCAGCTGCCCACGATGAAAGAGCCCAACACCTGACCCAGTGTTGGGAGTGGGCGCGATCTGCCTGCCAACTGGCACTGGGAGCAGCACAGATGTGGGGCGCCAACAGAGGACCTCTGGAAGCAGCAAGCTGAGTTCGCAAAACAGGGCGAAGACAGACTTCTCGATAAAATCATTAAGAGTGCACAGTCTCCAGGAGAACACATCTCATTTTTTTAAAAATCTTTATTTATCTGTTCTATTTTCTATTAACTTTTAAAATTTTACTTTTTAAACAACTGTATATGTCTACAGTTTTAATCCCTTTAAAATTTTTCTTTTAAAATATTTTTATTATTATTTTAAAAAATCCACCTCACATTTTTATTTCTCTTAGTTTTGATCTACTATTATTGATTATACACAGGTTTCAAATTTTTTTTTATTTTTTTCTCCTTTTCTTAAGGTTTTTAAAGACGTCTTAACTCGATTGCTATTCTGCATCAACTTGCTCTTCTATTATTGATTATATACTGTTTTCAAATCTTTTTTTCCCTTCTTTTAAATTCTCTTGTTTTATCTTTTTAAAAAAATCTGTTCTACTTTCTATTACCTTTTAAAATTTTACTTTTTAAACAATTATATATGTCTCCAGTTTTAATCCCTTTAAAATTTTCTTTTAAAATATTTTTATTATTATTATTTTTAAAAATCCACCTCATTACGTTTTTATTTCTCTTGGTTTTGATCTCCTCTTATTGATTATACACTGTTTCCAAACCTATTTTTTCTCCTTTTAAAATTCTCTCTCTCTCTTTTTTAAGTTTTATTCCAACATAGGCTTTAGATAGATAAATAAATTCCTTAAGGACCACAATAGATAACTGATACTCCATAAGCCACAGTGCCAGAGAGATATGAGCAATATGCAGAAGCAGAGGAACCACTCCCAATTAAGAGTAAGAGAAATCCCCTGAAAGAATGATCAATGAAATAGATGTTGATGGCCTACTAGATCAAGATTTCAAAAAAGGAGTGATCAAAGTACTGAAGGAACTAAAAGAGATAGTGTTCAGAGTTATAAAATATGTCAAAAATGGAATTGAAGCTATAAAGAAGAGCCAAGTATAACTGGTAAACTCATTGGCTGAAATGAGAGCTGATCTAAAGGCTGTACAAAGCAGGCTAGATAATGCAGAGGAACAAATAAGTGACCTAGAAGACAGGACAACAGAAAGCACCCAATCAGAACAGCTGAGAGAAAAACAAATAAAAAACAATGAAAACCATATAAGGGGCCTATAAGGGAAAATATAAAGCATGCCAATCTACTCATAATAAGGGTTCCAGAAGGGGAAGAAATAACAAAGGGGAATAAATCATGACTGAAAAATTCCCAAACCTAAAGAAGGAATCAGATATCCAAGTACAGGAGGCTCAGAAGGTCCCAAACAGGAAGAACCCAAACAGACCCACACCAAGACATATCATAATCAAGATGGCCAGAGTCAAGGATAAAGAAATAATCCTAAAGGCAGAAAGACAAAAGCAAAGAGTGAGTTACAAGGGAACCCCCATAAGGCTCTCAGCTGACTTCTCTACACAAACACTACAGGCCAGAAGGGAGTGGCAAGATATAGTCAAAGTCCTGAATGAAAAAAAGGTGCAGTCTAGGATACTCTATCCAGCAAGGCTATCCTTTAGAATTGAAGGAGAGATAAAGAACTTCACAGACAAGCAAAAACTGAGAGTTTAGCAACACTAAACCCATGCTAAAAGAAATATTGACAGGTCTACTCTAAATAGAAAAGAAGCAGGATGCTACAGAAATGAGAAACTCATAACTGGAAAGGTGATAACTATCATGAATTACAAATAGGATAAAGACAAAACTATAAAAGAAGACATCTAAATCATTAAGAGTGGGAGAGGGAAGCAAGAAAAAATAGAGTATTTTTCTTTTTTAAATATTTTGTTCTCAGTAGGATGGGTTTGAGCTTATATTACTATATCTTTAATACAAACAGTTATAGTAATGGGTTAATAGACTTACAAAAAAGGATAACCACAAGCCAAAAACTTACAGGTGAGTCACAAAAACTAAATAAAATCCAAGATAATACAAAGGAAAATTACCAAACCACAAAAGGAAGAAGAAAGGAACAAAGAGGACATACCAAAGCAACCCCAAAAATAAGTTCAAAATGGCAATAAACACTCATCTATCATTAATTACTGTAAAAGTTAATGGACTAAATGCTCCAGTCAAAAGACTTAGAGTGGCAGACTGGATAATAAAACAAGAACCTTCAATATGCTGCATACAAGGGACCCATTTTAGGGAGAAGGACACATATAGATTAAGAGTGAAAGGATAGAAAAGGATATTCCATGCAAATGGAAAAGCCAGAAATGCAGGTGTATCATTACTGATTTCAGACAAAATAGACTTTATAAGAAAACGCCATAAAGAAAGATAAAGAAGGACATTTTATGATGATTGAAGGAGTAATACAAGATGAGGATATTACACTCGTTAATATATATGCATCCAATAAAGGAGCACCTAAGTACATAAAACAATCACTAATAGAGATAAACAGGGAAATTGATGGGAATACAATCATTGTCGGAGAGTTTAACACTGCATTAACATCACTAGACAAATCTTCCAGACAGAAAATAAATAAGGCAACAGAGAAATTAAATGATACAATAGAAAAATTAGAGTTGGTGGATATTTTCAGAGCATTACATCCCCCCAAAATAGGATATACATTCTTTTCAAGTGCACATGGAACATTTTCTAGGATTGATCATATACTTGGGCACAAAAGAAGCCTCAACAATTTTAAGAAGATAGAAATTATCTCAAGCATCTTTACTGATCACAATGCCACGAAACTGGAAATCAAGTACAGAGAAACAAAGGAGAAAAAATGGAAAGCATGGAGATTAAACAATATGATATCAAAAAAACAATGGGTCAATGATGAAATCAAAGTTGAAATTAAAAAATACCTTAAGACAAACGAAAATGAAAACACAACCACACAAAATGTATGGGACACAGGAAAGGCAGGGCTAAGAGGGAAGTTTATAGCGATACAGGCCTTCCTTAAAAAAGAAGAACAATCTCAAATAAACAATCTAACCCATCAGCTAAAAGAATTAGAAAAAGAAGAGCAAAAATCTCAAAAGTCAGCAGAAGGAAGGAAATAATAAAGATCAGGGAGGAAATAAATAAAATAGAGATTTAAAAAAATAGAAAAAAATCAATCAAACCAAAAGCTGGTTTTTTGAAAGAGTAAATAAAATCAACAAACCTCTGGCCAAACTCACAAAGAAGAAAAAACAGAGAGCACAAGTTAGCCTAATAAGAAAGGAAACTGGAGAAATTGCAACAAATAACATAGAAATACAGAATATCATATGAGAATATTATGAAAAACTATATGGACCCAAAATGGATAACCTAGAGGAGATGGACAAGTTTCTGGAAACATACAGTCCACCAAGACTGAACCAAGGAGAAACTGACCACTTGAACAAACCAATCACTAGAAATGAAATCTAATTAGCAATAAAAAACCTTCCTGCAAATAAAAGTCCAGGACTGGATGGCTTCATCGGGGAATTCTACCAAACATACAAAGAAGAACTCATACCAGTCCTTCTCAAACTCTTCCAGAAGATTGAAAAGGAGGGAATACCCCCAAACTCATTCTATGAAGCCGCCATCACCCTGATACCAAAACCAGGCAAAGACACTACCAAAAAAGAGAATTATAGGCCAATATCACTGATGAACATAGATGTAAAAGTCCTCACCAAAATATTAGCAAATAGAATCCAACAGCACATAAAAAACATTATATATCATGACCAAGTGGGGTTCATCCCAGGCACACAAGGGTGTTTTAACATACACAAATCAATCAATGTAATACATCACATCAACAAGAGAAAGGACGAAAACCATGTGATCATCTCAATAGATGCAGAAAAAGCATTTGATAAAACTCAACACTCATTTATGATAAAAATTCTCACCAAAGTGGGTACAGAGGGAACATATCTCAACATAATAAAAGCTATATATGACAAACCTATAGCCAGCATAGTACTTAAAAATGAAAAACTCAAAAGCTTCCCTCTAAAATCTGGGACAAGACAAGGATGCCCACTATCACCACTCCTATTCAACATAGTCTTGGAAGTCCTAGCCACAGCAATCAGGCAAGAGAGAGAAATAAAAGGGATCCAAATTGGAAAAGAAGAGGTAAAAGTGTCACTATATGCTGACGACATGTTACAATACATAGAAAACCCTAAAAGGCCCACATAAAAACTACTAGAGCTGATCGAAGAATTCAGCAAGGTAGCAGGATACAAGATTAACGTTCCAAAATCAGTTGCATTTCTTTACACTAACGATGAATCAACAGAAGAAGAAAGTAAAGAAACAATCCCCTTTAAAATAGCACCCAAAGTAATAAAATACCTAGGAATACATCTAACCAAAGAGGTAAAAGAATTATACACAGAAAACTATAAACCATTGATGAAGGAAATTAAAGAAGACTTTAAAAAATGGAAAGACATCCCATGCTCTTGGATTGGAAGAATCAATATTGTTAAAATGGTCACACTGCCCAAGGCAATCTACAGATTTAATGCAATCCCTATCAAATTACCCAGGACATATTTCACAGAACTAGAACAAATCATAATAAAATTTATGTGGAACCATCAAACACCTAGAATTGCCAAAGCATTACTGAAGAGAAAGAAAGAGGCTGGAGGAATAACTCTCCCAGACTTCAGACAATACTATAGAGCTACAGTCATCAAGACAGCATGGTATTGGTACAAAAACAGACATATAGACCAATGGAACAGAATAGAGAGCCCAGAAATGAACCCACAAACTTTTGGTCAACTAATCTTCGACAAAGGAGGCAAGAACATACAATGGAATAAAGACAGTCTCATCAGCAAATGGTGTTGGCAAAACTGGACAGCAGCATGTGAAGCATTGAAGCTAGAATACTCCCTTACACCATACACAAAAATCAACTCAAAATGGATCAAAGACTTAAACATAAGACAAGATACAATAAACCTCATTGAAGAAAATATAGGCAAAACATTATCTGACATATATCTCAAAAATGTTCTCCTAGAACAGTCTACCCAGGCAATAAAAATAAAAGCAATAATAAACAAATGGGACCTAATTAAACTTACAAGCTTCTGCACAGCAAAGGAAACCATAAGTAAAACAAAACGACAACCTACGGAATGAGAGATAATTTTTGCAAATGAAACCTACAAAGGCTTCATCTCCAGAATATATAAGCAGCTCATATGACTTAATCAGAAAAAAACAAACAACCCAATCCAAAAATGGGCAGAAGACCTAAACAAGCAATTCTCCAAGGAAGAAATACAAATGATAAATAGGCACATGAAAAATGCTCAATATCACTAGTTATCAGAGAAATGCAGATCAAAACTACAATGAGGTATCACCTCAGACCAGTCAGAATGGCCATCATTCACAAGTCCACAAATGACAAATCCTGGAGAGGCTGTGGAGAAAAGGGAACCCTCCTACACTGCTGGTGGGAATGCAGTTTGGTAGAGCCACTGTGGAATACAGTATGGGGATTCCTCAAAAGACTAGGAATAGACTTACCATATGACCCAGGAATCCTGCTCCTGGGCATATATCCAGAAGGAACCCTACTTCAAAATGACACCTGCACCCCAATGTTCATAGCAGCACTGTTTACAATAGCCAAGACATGGAAACAGCCTAAATGTCCATCAACAGATGACTGGATAAAGAAGAAGTGGTATATTTATACAATGGAATACTATTCAGCCATAAAATACCGACAACATAATGCCATATGCAGCAACATGGATGTTCCTGGAGAATGTCATTCTAAGTGAAGTAAGCCAGAAAGAGAAAGAAAAATACCATATGAGATCGCTCATATGTTGAATCTAAAAAAGAACATAAATACAAAACAGAAACAGACTCATAGACATAGAATACAAACTTGTGGTTGCCAAGGTGGAGGCGGGTGGGAAGGGATAGACTGGGAGTTCAAAATTTGTAAATACTGACAGGTATATGTAGAATATATAAACAAGATTATACTGTACAGCACGGGGAAATATATACAAGATCTTGTGGTAGCTCACAGCAAAAAAAAAAAAAGTGACAATGAATATATTATGTTCATGTATAACTGAAAAATTGTGCTCTACAGTGGAATTTGACACAACATTGTAAAGTGACTATAACTCAATAAAAATGTTTAAAATAAATAAATAAAATAAAATAAAATTCAGGACTCCTTGAGGCAGGAACATGTCTTATGTAAAGATAATATTAACAGTGATAGTAAAAATAACAATAGCAATCATACAACATTGAGCATTTATTATGTTCTACTTAACACATATTTTCTATTTCAGGTCTTACAAAACTCAGTGAAGTAGATGTTATAATTATTATTCCCATTTTGTAGCTAAATAAATGAGACATGGAGAAGTTTAGTAATGTTTACAAGAGAATACATCTATTGAATGGCAGAGGCTACATTTAAACACAAGATTTGTCTGACTTCTGTGCCTATGTTCTAAACTATGACCTTACGTTACTTTCTTCTTATCTCCCATGTATAGAGCACAGATCTCAAAAGAAAGGTTAGTCTCAAAATACTTTTGACAAAATGAATCAAAGATCTCAAAATATCTAATACTCAGTGATTTCCAAACAACTTTTATATCATTTAGACTACCTCTCACAGGTAAATGCCTTATAATCCCCGGGTTTGGCTACTAAATTTGTTTCCTCACATCCCTACCCTCCTCTTCAGCTGCATGGATAATTTTCCAGTAGCCCAAATGCTTTGATAGTGAGGTTTCATTAAACCTGAAACCAGCAAAGCTAAAACATCTGAGTGCTCAGCAGTGACAGTGTCAGTAAGCAATTAATCTCCAACAGTTCACCTACCATGTATGAACTTCAGAGCTCAATTCAGCACCTCACATGACACTATGTCCTCATTCTCTCCTAGAGAAGAAAGTCTATAATCCAAAAACGGAACATCAGGAAAATAGTATGAAATAAATGATGCAGATAAAAACAGTTTTTCATCTTTGGAGAAGTATGGTCCCTTTTTTTACGGAGAAAAATAATTCTGATCTTGGAACTTTTTTAATTGGTTAGCTTACAGCTTGCCTCATTTTCACCCGCTGCAAAATAGGTTTAATAGTAATTGTGCATTACAGAAGGATATAGCAGGGCTTAATTAAAGCTTATAAAACATAGCAGGAGCTTCTGTAATTAACTTGTTACTCACCTTTGTGTTTTAGCTCTCCTCAAGGGGACCATGCCTTTTATCAGTTGTAATGTCAAAGAAAACCACAGAACACCACGTGACGTAATTGTGGAAAAGGATTTTATGCAGCCATAAATAAGTAGCAACATAAGGCAATGCTTGGCAACATAAAATTCCAAGCATAGAAATGCTGCAAAAATATAACATCAGACTTTGTCACTGTGTCAGCTTTTACCCTTCCCTTGCCCTCCTAGAGCCTATTTCCAAGAGAATAGTGCCAGAGCAATCCTTTAAGAATATAAGACTTCCTACCAAAAACAAACAAACAAACCCAGAAAGAAAAGGGAGGTGATGGACTGTTAATTAACTTGATGGGAAAACCCTTTTCCAATATATGCATATATCAAATCTTTAAGTATCTTACAACTTTATTTGTGAATTACATATCAATAAAGCTAAAAAAAAGATGACTATATCTTCATTTAAGACTAATTAATGAAATTTTACTTCTCAAACTCCCAATAGATTCCCATCTCACTGAGAGTAAAAGCCAAAGACCCTACAGGAAGTCACCTTCAGGGATGAGTATTTACTCATTTCTAACCACACTTGCCATTCTCTCCCAAATCATACTGGCTTCCCTGCCAGGCTAGCATCCACCTTATGGAGTCTGCACTGGCTCTTTCCTAAGCCTCAAATGCTCTTTAGCCAGATCTATGAATGGCTCATTTTCCTGTCTCTCCTTCAGGTTTTTACACAAATGACCCCTTGACAACGAGGTCTTGTCTGCACATCTTATTAACAATTGTACCCCAGCCTTTGCATTTTCTAATGCTCCTTCCTGCTCAAGTTATTCCCTAGTCTTTATCACCATACGACAGACTATGATTTCAATTGTTTGTTTATTGTCTTTTTCTCCCTCCTAGGTTCAAGCTCCAGCAGCATAGGGATATTTTGTTTATCAATTTATTCCCAGTACCTAGAAAACTCCTGTCACAAACTTGATTACTGATGTAAATATTATTGAATGAATAAATAAAATGGAAAAGTTTTGAATCTCAGAATAGAGATGAGGTAGCATGAAATATTGTCAGTCAGGGATTTTCCACAGGGAGAAAAATGTCCGGGTGAATTTACAGATAAAATCTTCATTCTACATAAGCAATTTGTTACTATATTAAAAATCATATGATTAGTTAGGCTATTACATCATTTAATATTTCTTTACAAAATTTGCACACGTAACAGCTTGTCCAATTTATGGGAAACAGTACTGAAAGGGTGGTCCCATATCTTACAAAGTAGTCAAGAAAAATTAACATTAAAAAAAATACTGGGTTATCTTGTACTGAATTATCCACTCTTATATTCCTATTTCCTGACTTTATAATCCACATTGCAAAGTAAAACAGAGGAGAAAAGAGAGAGAAAGAGAAACAGAAAGACAGAGATCAAACAAGCACAGAATACAATTAGAAATATATAGATTAAAAAAAATCATGTTAAAAGGGAACTGATTTAATGTAGTAAATCTTACTATGATTCAACAATTGGATGTTTACACAAATAAATGCAATGCAAATTTATACACAAAGTATTATTTTAATTTATAGGTAGCATATTTAAAAAGAAAAGTGACCAAACTCTGGTAGGATTTTAAATCATATTATATGAAGATAGGTAAAGCAAAACAAAGCAAAACAAAAAAAAAAAAAAAAAAAAAAGAAGAAGAAGAAAAATAGGAGAAACCAAACACCCATTAAATACATTTTATCTCTCATGCAGAAAACATATTAAACTTGATTGGTTGGTCCCTAAAGCAATAAGCAAGGACCAGACAAAGGATATATATCTATATGTGTGTGTGTGTGTGTGTGTAAATATATATATATTTATATATATATTTATGTATATATACATATATATATATGTATGTATGTATGTATGTATGTATGTATGTATATGTAAGGAAGACTGTGGTGAGAGAATTCCCATGCTGGAATGGCATATTGGGGTAGTACATTTTATATCACTGAATATGTTCACATATAAACTGGTTGAAACTAGATGGGGAGATTTGAAGAAGTCAAGTATTACAACAATGGATAATAATCTTACACTATTAATAACCTCTTTCAACTCTAAATACAATTATCTACATAAAACTAACAATCAGAGGCAAACACCATAGACAGGACATAGCCATTGCCAGATTTCTGATATACTGTCTAAAAGAAAATCTATAATTCTATCTTTAATTTTATTCATTTTGAAAGGCTGTAAATTTAAAAATAAGAATAAATATTTTTTTAAAAAGCATACCCTTCAATATTATTTCTGGGAATTTATTCTAAAGTATCATTATGTGTACTTCAACATTGTTATAGGCTGTACACCATTTCCAAATAATTTTGATTTAAATTATGCTCAACCCCAGTGAACTAAGAGATAAGCCACTTGATTCAACTATCCCTTACTTTCTCACATTCAGTTATTGACCAAGTCATGCTGATTCTACATTCAAAATACTTTCAGAATTACTGTTCCTTTCCACTGAATATTTCAAAAATCTCCTAATTTCTGATTCCAAATTTATTGCCTTCAATGATGTCTCCAATGTTAACGATTTATATGTAATTTTGATGCCAGTTTCCAAGATAGCTACACAAGAGAAAAAATAAGAGAAGGTGATGGGTATTTTGAGGATGGAGCCAGAACAATTTCTTAGATCATGCATTGATCAATAGAGTAGAAATATTTGTGTGGAATCAAATAAGGAATGTGACTTCCTTTAAGTTCCAAAGGGCTTACTTACCTCAACATTAGGTTCTTCATAATTTCTGCCAAGAAAAATATCAGAAAACACCACGACCTGTTCATCTTACCTCTCTCGCGCTTGCTTTTTCTGAGATAGGCAAACTTGTGAGACTACCTTTTAGAAAGAGCATCTGGTCCAAAAAGTAAGTTTTAAAGTAAGGCTAGAAGACTAGAAACACCAACCAAGGATTTTATATTGAGAGACACAAGTTGTTTGATATCTACTTTCAGCTTCCAAAGAAAATACCATTTATTAATTTTATTGCAATATTTATTGAAATGAGCATTTTTACCTTTTTAGCATTAGCCTAGAAAATGGAAGTTTTAAAAATTGTTGCTCACAAATCAATAGACTGTAGAAGTGATATTTAAAACATATTTTAAATTGGAAGACAACATAAAGAGATGGAAAGATATACCATGTTCTTGGATTGGAAAAATCAGTATTGTTAAAATGGCCATACTACTCAAGGCAATCTACAGATTCAATGCAATCCCTATCAAATTACCAAAGGCATTTTTCACAGAACTAGAAAAGAAAAATTTAAATTTGTATATAAACACAAAAGAGTCTGAATAGCCAAAACAATCTTGAGAAAGAAGAACAGAGTTGGAGGAATCACACTACCTGATTTCAGAGTATACTACAAAGCCATAGTAACCAAAACAGTATGGTTCTGGCACAAAAATAGACACATAGATCAATGGAACAGGATAGAAAATCCAGAAGTAAACTCATGCACTTATAGTCAATTAATCTAGACAAAGGAGGGAAAAATATACAATAGAGAAAAGTCAGTCTCTTCAATGAGTGGTGCTGGGTAAACTGGACAGCTACAAGTAAAATAATGAAATAAGAACATTCTCTAACACCATATACAAAAATAAACTCAAAATGGATTAAAGACCTAAATGTAGGATTGGATACCATAAAACTCCTAGAGGCAAACACAGGCAGAACTCTTTGACATAAATTGCAGCCATTAGTTTTTTAGATCTGTCTCCTAGAGTAATGGAAACAAAAGCAAAAATAAATAAGTAGCATCTAATTAAACTTAAAAGTTTTTACTCAGCAAAGGAAACCATAAAGAAAATGAAAAGACAACCTACTGAATGGGAGAAAATATCTACAAATGATGCAACCAACAAGGGACTAATTCCAAAATTCACAAACAGCTCAATATCAAAAAAAAAAAAAAAAAAAAAAACCCAATCAAAACATGGGCCAAACACCTAAATAGGCATTTATCCAGAGAAGATATGAAGATGGCCAACAGGAACATGAAAAGATGTTCAATATCACTAATTATTAGAGAAATGCAAATCAAAACTACAATGAGGTATATCACCTCATGCTGATCAGAATGGCCCATCATCAAAAAGCCTACAAATAATAAATACTAGACAGGGTGTGGAGAAAAGGGAACCCTCCTACACTGTTGATGGAAATGTAAATTGGTGCAGCCACTATGGAGAACAGTATGAATGTTCCTTAAAAATAGAGTTACCATGTGATAACCAGCAATCCCATTCCTGGGCATATATCAAGAAAAGATGAAAATTCTAATTTGAAAGAATACACGCACCCCAGTGTTCATAGCAGCACTATTTACAATAGCCAGCAACCTAAACATCCATCAACAAGTGGATGGATAAAGAAAGTGCAGTGTATATACACAATGGAATATTTCTCAGCCATTAAAAATAATGAAATAATGCCATTTGCAGCAACACGGATGGATCTAGAGATTATCATACTAAGTGAAGTAAATCAAAGACAAATATCATATGGTATCACTTACATGTGGAATCTAAAAATAAATGATACAAATAAACTTACTTACAAAACAGAAATAGACCACAGACATAGAGAACAAATGGGGAAAAAGGGAAGGGGGAGAGAGAAATTAGGAGTGTAGAATTAACAGATACACACTATTATATATAAAATAGATAAACAAGGCCCTACTCTATAGCACAGGGAAATATATGCAATATTTTGTAATAACCTATAATGGAAAAAAATCTGAAAAATAATATATATATATATATATGAATAACTGAATCATTTTGCTTTACATCTGAAAATAACACAACAATGCAAATCAACTATACTTCAAAAAAAAAAGCATATATTTAAGAGAATGCACTAAAGCCATGGCCATGTATATATGCCTGATTGAATCTAGTATCCAGGCGAGTATTCCAGTCCTGATTATAATAACTTTTCAGATGCCAACAATGGAATTTCCCCATAGTCAATCCAGTAAGATCATTATAATCATCAGATTTTTTTGTCATAACTATTTTAACGCTTAATTGGATTGGACATATAGAAGCTTCATTGATCTCATAATGACCACAATATGGAAAAGCATGAAACTGAAACAACTTCTTTTTTTAAATGGAGACTGCCTTTTTCTATATGCAATGAATAAAAAGGAGAAATGGGGTTATTAAATTGTCTCACTAGTAAAATTACATTATTAATTGTAATATGCAAACAAAATAATTAATTTACTCACTTCCTTCATTAATTACTTTTGCAAGGCTATTTTTAAAAATATTTTCTGCTGTGGTTAAATTTAAGACAAATCTTAAAATCTACTCGAGACCAAGTCAGTTACCATTTTTTGAAAGGCCTGACATGAGTTATCTAGACATTAAGTATTTTACTATCAAACACTCACCACAGACACATGCATACACAAACATCATATATACACAGGCACACAATTACCAATCTACACCACACATAGACATACACACAGACACACAGACACAGACACACAGACACACACACACACACACACACACACACACACACACACACACACACACACACACACAGACTAGCTGCTTCCCTGATCAATATTCTCCTACAAGGCCTTTGGTTGACCTGTCTCCAGTTATTGATTTTTGGCTATTTCACTTAGACCAGAAGGAAATAGGTAGTGATTCAATTTCCTATTACTCAATTTAGAAGTAAGGAATTAGTGTCATAGTGAAGAAAAAAAGAAAATATATACTGTGTAAAAATGAAATATAGTGCATTTTGTGAACAGAATGAAGAAAAGAGATTGTTAAGAAGAATGGGAATGATCTGAAAAATGGTAAAAAGCTTAATGAGAAAAGGTAAAGGAATGACTATGAAATTTGACAAGGCAGACAGAGGATGAGAGATGGGACTGAATAAAGAAAAGAGATACAGGGAGCACAATCTTCACTTTTTCTGTCAGAATGGCTTTCCTTCCTCATAACAAGGGAGAATATTTGCAAAAGGAATGAAGACACATCCATTTTCTTCTGGCATTTTTGAAGATTGATTCTGTCTTTTCTCTGTTAAATTCTTAAATGTAATGAAAAAAGTAGGCTGACAATGATGAAGAACAGGTCAAAAGAGAGTTCAATCATTTGACATATTTTTTATGGTTCAGTAAAATTCCTCTTCCACTATCACCATCTCCAACCAACCTCCAGTATCAATGAGTTGCTTAGAACTTAACTGACATAAACTATTTCATTTCTAGAAACATATTTTTTAAGTTTCACCTTTGTTTGGAAGGTATTTTCCCTTACTTCATAAAAAAGACACTCATTCTCTAGTCCTGCATAAAGCTTTTTTGCTAGATTTTTCTTAAGCAAACATTCTAGCTGGTAAAATAGTCTATTAATTATCAGAACTAATCTGCTCTCTATTGTTTTTATTGGATACTTGTGGCTAGGGAGCAGAAGAATAAGGGTATTTTATTTCTCTGTTTATTTGTTTTTCAATTTATAACCATCTGGCACAAACCTGAAACTTGTGGCAGGAGTCCCATTAAAAGAAGGAATACAAAAACATGAACAAGCATTGTTTTCATAACTGAAAATTGAGACTGGGTTCACATATTTATGGAGGCTTGGTTGAAAGATCTAGCATGATTACATACTTCAGAGTTCTGTCAGGACTTACAAAAAGAAGCAGAAATGTGTAACTTTTCCACAGTAAAAGAATGGATTATTAATTGGGGACTTCTTACTACTTTGTGATTAAGGGTACAGGTCTGAATCAAATAACCTGGATCCCTTTCATTCCACAGTTTAGCTGTGTATCTGTAGGCATTTCACAATTTTTTTTAAATAAATGGAGATCATAATACAACTTCCTCAAGGGGTTAGGTTAATAATTAAATGAGAATAATGGATAAAAACCAATTAGCCCTGTGCTCACCTTTTCTAGTTGTTCAAAAAATTGTGTCATTATTACTTAAGAAGAAAACATGTTTTAGTCACACAGTGAGGCCATAGAACACTGTCAAAGCTTTGATCTATATGATTATTCTTCTGTATGTGGATTCAAATGTCAACACTGAAAGGAACTTGAAACAGTAATTTGTCAGGCTGCATTTTTAAATTTCTCCTTAAAAAAGGAGAAAGCCACAAGTGAGTGTCATACACTAAAAAACCAAAAACCTGAATAATCTACAAAATGACATACTTTGAGCCTATCTGAGAGCTAAGGCTGAGAGGTAACAGATGAATTCTTGAGAGTATCAGACCCCTCTGAGGAGAGATGGGGACACATAAAACATCTCAACTTTGGCAGATAATATGAGAAAGAAGTGGAAACCATAAAAATGGTGGGGAAAAAAAAAACACCCATGAAATTTTAATAAATTCTTAAAAGCCAAGCATGGGCTACTATGATAGGATAAAGTCCTTTGGGAGACCCAGACAAAAAGGGATACCTAATTTAAAGACAATTTCTTTTCACCAAGCTTCTATCAGGAGCCTAATAGAAATATTAGAGATGTGACAGATTTGTTAGACCCCCTTTTAATATCACAAGCATTCAGGAATGCCACCATTTGAAACTAGGTTGCCAGTTTCTAGACAACCCCATTCATATTCTTGGACTTGCTTGAATCCAAGCTGTCAAATGAACTTAGAAGAACTTAGAAAAACATTTCCTCTCTGTTTCTCAGGTGTTCACCGCCTGATGAAAACCCTTGGTCACTGCAGCCCTCCCACTAAGTACGAGGAAACAGCAGCAGTCCACACTGAAAGGATCGAGGCCTCGCAGACACTTAAGGTAACCATGGCAACTACAAAACAAATCCTACCCAGAGTATATTGATTGAACTCACCACTCCAATGGCCTAACAGAAGGCGAGATGAGTCCATTTCTGGATATAATGTTTACTTGCCTAGGCCACTACATTTTTTTTTTATAAATAATGTTTGGCAATTAATTAAAAATTATGGAACACACATGAAACATTTATGCATTATCAAGAGAAAAAACTGTCAAAACAATTACATTTAGAAATGACACAGTAGAACTATTAGGAAGGGGCTTTAAAATACTGTAATAAATATATTTTATTAATGCATTTAAAAACCTAGTGAAAAGACTATTTTTACCAGTTATTTTTATACTCTACATAGCAGAGAAAAAAATCAGTTATCTTGAATAATCCAAACAGAAATATACACCAAAAAGTGGGGAAAAAAAAAGAACACAAAATTAGAGAGTATTAAGACAATATTAAACAGTCTAAAACACCTGTAATTGTTGCCCTGAAGAGATTAAAGAAGTAATAAGAAATACTGAAAGAGACAATGTATAAGAATTTTACAACATTAATGAAAGATTTTAACAAGTATAGATCAAAGAAGCTCAGAAAACCCCAAGTAGGAAAAGTAATAAAAATTAAAATAATGAAACAAACACACAAAAAATGGCCACATAATTTTCTGGCTGCAGAAAACCAAACATAAAGAAAAAATCTTGAATGAAGTCAAAGAAAAAAATTTACTCAGACAGTAAATTGAAATTCTTGCCAAAAACTAAGTCAGATGTCAATGGAGAGATGTCTTTAAAGTACTAAAAGGAAAAAAATATTTTAGAATTCTTACAGCCTATAAAACTATCTTTCATAAATGAAAGCAAAATAAAGATATTAAAAAAGAGGGATAAAATTCATTGCGAGCGCTCACACTAAAACAAATATTAAGGGGAGTTCTTTAGGTAGAAATAGTTGAATGGTGATGGAAATTTGAATTTATAGAAAAAATGAGCATGGAAAATGGTAAAAATTTGGATAAGTATAAACTGAATTTTCTTTATTTTTAATCTCCTTAAATGATAACTAAGTAAAATACAAAAATAATTTTTACTATTTAAAATATACATAAGTTTAGGGAGCATTCTATTTGATTTGAAAAGAATGTGTTTTCTGTTGTTGATTGGAATGCTCTATAAATACCAATTAGGTCAGATTGGCTAGTAGTGTTATTCCAGTCTTCTACATCTTAAGTGATTTTTGTCTACTTGTCCTATCAGTTACAAAGAGAGAAGTTCCAAAATCTCAATCTATAATTGTGGATTTGCCAGTTTCTTCTTTAAGTTCTATTTTTTTTTCTTTATCATTATTTAAAGCTCTATTATTAAGTGATGCTCATTTCGGGTTGTTGTGTCTTCTTAATTAGTTAACTCATTATCTTTGCATAATGACTCTCTTTACCTCTAATAAAATTCCTTCTTCTGAAGTCTCCTTTGTGTGACATTAATATAACATCCTAGTTTTCTCTTGAAATATACATGGAATAAAATATTTGATGAAAATAGTACAATGTAAGGGAGAGAAGAAATAAAAGGGCATTCCTGCAGACTTCTTACATTATGTATGAAGAGGTATAATAATAATTAAAGGTACTTTGTGAGAAGTTACAGATGTATATTGTAATTAACTTTAAAATAGTATTAGAACGTATAGCTAACTAGTCAATAATGGTGATAAAATAGAAGCATAAAAAAAAGGTTTGACCAATCTAAAAGATTCCCAGACACAGGAGAATAAATAAAAACCAATGGGAGAAAAAAACCAAAAAGGTTATAGATTTAAAACACAACTATATTAATCATTACATTAAATGTCTGATGATATAAATGCTCCATTTAAAGGCAGATATAAGACTTGATTTAAAAAAAAAAAGTAAGCCCTAACAGTATAGTATCCATAAGAAACCCACTTCAGCTGTAAAGAAATGAAAGCCATAAAATGATGGGGAAAGTTATAGCATGTTAACACTAATCAAGAGAAAACTGGATGTTATACTAATGTCACACAAAGGAGACTTCAGAGGAAATTTTACTAGAGATAAGGAGAGCCATTAGAGAAAGATCATGGATTAACTAATCAAGAAGATAAAACAATCCTAATGAGTATGCACTCAAGAATAGCTTTAAACTGAAAGAAAAAAAAACCCAACAACTAATAGAACTTAAAAAAGAAATTGGCAAATCTACAATTATAGTTTGAGATTTTGGCACTGTTGTCTTTTTGATAAGACAAGAAGACGAAAATCACTTAAGATGTAGAAGACTGGAATAACATTGCTAGCCACTCTGACTTAATAATTGATATTTATAGAATGTTCCAATCAACAACAGGAAACACATTATTTTCAAATCGAATAGAACACTCACTAAAGGTCTGATGCTAACACTTCAGTAAATTTAAAAGAATCAAAATGCTATGTCAAGTATTTTGACCATAGTAGAATTAAAATAAAATCAATAGTAGATATACGGAAAATGCTGATATATTTGGAAACTAGAGACCTCACTTGAAAATAAATTATATTCATCACAGGGATGAAATCATAGAGGAAATAAAAAATATTTTTTACAGAATAAAAATAAAAGCACAACATATAAAGATTTGTAGATTGCTCTAATTCAATGGTTAGAGAGAAGTATGTAGTTTGTATATTTATTTCAGAAAATAGAAAGCTCTCAAATCAGTAATTTAAACTTTCAACTTGAGAAACTAGAAAAAGATGATCAAAGAAAACACAAAGTCAGGGAAAGGAGGGCAAAAATGAAGTGAAAGTAAAAAATTAATGAAATAGAAAACAGGGCAATAATAGAGTAAAAAAAAGCAAAATACATTTTTCAAAATAATTACTACAAGTGATAAATTTCTCTCCAGCCTTTATCAAGGAATAGACGTCTCAAATTATCAACATCTGAAATGAAAAAGGGAACATTATTACAAATTCTACAGAGTTTAAATAGACAATATGAAAATAATATAAATACTTCTATACCAATATATCTCTAAAAAATATGAAATGGAAAATGCCTTTAAATACACAAAGCTTACTAAGGAATAAATAGATAACTGAAAAGTATGTATCTTGATTTTGTAATTAACATCTTTCCACAAAGAAAACTCCTGGTACCAATTCACTGGTAAATCCTACCATGCATTAAATAGACAAATACCAATTTGACACTTTGTTCCAGAAAATAAAAAAGGAAAAGATACATTCCAAGTCACTTTAAGAGGCTCACATTATCCTAATACCAATACCAGACAAAGTAATTGTAATAAAAGAGAACTGTAACTCAATATACTTCATAATAGTACACACAGACACAAATTCTTAACAAAATTTTAGCAAATTGAGATTAGCAATATAGAAAAATGATAATACATCATGAAGAAGACAAGATGGGATGGAAAAGGGTTATGGCAGGAATTCAAGACTGGTTCAGTAGAATTCACCGTATCAGTAAAAGACAAAATAAAACAAATAAAACAACATTACCAACTTAGATACAAAATTATAAAAATTGATTCAATTCAAGAAAAAAAAAAAAAAAGACTTTCAGAGAACAGGAAATAGAAGATCTTCCCCAATCTGATGAAACACATCTAAGAGAAATGAACAACTGATGTAATTAATGGTAAAAACTGAATATTTCTCTATGAGGATTGGGAATAAATTAAGGATATATAGTCTTACCTCTTCTGTCCAACCCTATACCGGATGCAATGAGGACAGTAAGTATAATAAAAGTCATATAAGTAGTAAGAAACTATTAAAAGCATTACTTGCAGCAAACAAAATACCCATAGAAGATCCTACTCTATGTACAGATAATCAACTACAATTTATACATATGTTATCAAGATCATTCCTAAAGGTTAAAAATATATACACCAAAGTCAGCATATTTATACCAAAGTCAAATTTCTATATACTAGCAACAAAAAAATTTGGAACTGAATTGAAAATGTATCTGTATAATAGGGTTAAAAAATAAAAAGAAATAATTAGACATAATTTTAACCTAAAGTGAACAAGACTTGTACCTTAAAAATTACAAAATATTGTTCAGAGAAATTAAGAAATACCTAAGTAAACAGAAACATATGCCATATTTATGGGACAGATGACTCAATAATCTTAGGATGCCAGGTCTTCCAAAACTGGTCTATTACATCAATAAAGTTTCAAATTCCAACTAGACATTTTTGTGGAAAAATATCTGAATAACATAAATTTGGCAACAGAACTGTGTCCAGAATATTTTTTAAAGTGCTCTTACAACTGAACAATAGAAGAAAAACATTCAAATACAAAATATCAACAAAGATATACCAGTGGCAAATAAGCACATGGAAAGATGTTCACCATCTTTATACACCAGGAAAATGTAAATTAAAACCACAATGCAATATCTATATATATATTCACTAGAATGGCTAAAATTAAAGACAGAGAGTTTCAAGTCTAGGTGATGATGTGGATAAAATGGAACTCTCATACATTGCAATTGAGAGCTGAAAATGGTAGATATTTTAGAAAACAGTTTGGAAGTTACTTGTAAAGTTATATATATATATAATTATATATAATTATCATATGATCCTGTGACATTTCTCCTAGATTCAGGAGAAATAAAAATATATGGCTCCACAAAGACTTGTACACACATATTTATAATAGTTTTATTCATAATAGCTAAATAATGGAAAAATCCCAAATGTTGATTAATTTGAGAATAGGTAAGAAAGATTTTAGTACATAACAATGGAATACTACTGAGTAATAAAATGGAATGAACTACTGATGTGTGCTACAAAATGATTGATAATCAAAAACATGTTAAGTAAAAGAAACCAGACGCAAAAGTCCAAATATAATCTGAATTTATTTATATGACATTCAAGAAATGGTGAAACTAGACAGAAAGAAAATAGATAAGAATTTGCTGGGGACCAAGATAAGACAAAAGGATGGACAGCTAAAGGGCAAAGGGACAAAGGGACCGATAGCAAATTTTCAGAGTGATGGAAATATTCTGAATCTTGATTATAATAATGTTTACATTAGTATATAGATTTGTTAAAACTCATTAAATTCTTAATTCCAAAAAGGTGAACGTTTAATGTAAATTACCTCTCTAAATAGACATAATAAATAGGGTAATGTGTTAATAAATCTTGAAATTGTTGTTTATATGTGTGCTCAAAGTTCCATTCTTTCAATTTTTTTCCTATGTTTGAAAATATGCTATAATAAATGAGAGCCATAGGGCTTTGGATTCTAGAAGACTTGCATTCAATTCCCAATCAACTTAATTTATTAACAGACTCTTAAATTTGAACCATATTTTCCCTATTGCTAAAGTAAGGAAAACAATGTCTAACTAGTAGGGTTATGCAGATCAAATTAATCAACTTACGTAACGTAGCTCTAATATAATGGTTGCCTAACACAAGGTCCACTAAATTTTCTGTAAAAATTATCAGTTCCTTAATTTACTTTATCATTGATGCCTTATTACCATGGAATATGTATAACATTGTCTCTTCTTGCAATGGTAGTCTGCAGGATGTCAATTTAGGTATTTCAGAAAGCTCCCCTGGATCTAAATATTCCTTTTACTTCTAAATATGATAGAGTATTGCCATAAATTGTTTTTTTTAAGTTAAACATAGAAGGGTCCTGTAAAAATAAATATGTATTATGGAGCATAATCAAAACATTAATTTTGATGAAATAGAGTATAAACTAGTTGGAGACAGGGAGCAGAGTTCATGATTCTTTTTGTTTATTAAAATACTTACACACAGAGTAGGTGCTCTAATACAAATCCATGTTAAATGCAAAAGACCTAGGAAAGTATGTGTATCATTCTTTCCTATTCTTTTTTAAAATTTTTTAATTTATTTTTTGTATATATATTTTTATTGAAGTATAGTCAGTTTACAATGTTGTGCCAATTTCTGGTGTACAGCATAATGCTTCAGTCATACATGAACGTACATATATTCATTTTCATATTCTTTTTCACCGTATGTTACTACAAGACATTGAATATAGTTCCCTGTGCAATACAGTATGAACTTGTTCATCTATTTTATATGTATTAGTTAGTATCTGCAAATCTGGAACTCCCAATTTATCCCTTCCTGCACCCTTTACCCTCTGGTAACCGTAAGTTTGTTTTCTATGTCTGTGAGTCTGTTTCTGTTTTGTAAATAAGTTCGTCTTTTTTTTTTTTTTTTTTTAGATTCCACATATAAGTGATATCATATAGTATTTTTCTTTCTCTTTCTGACTTACTTCACTTAGAATGACAATCTCCAGATCCATCCATGTTGCTGAAAATGGGATTATTTTATTACTTTTTATGGCTAAGTAGTATACCATTGTATAAATATACCATAGCTTCTTTATCCAGTCATCTGTTGATGGACATTTAGGGTGTTTCCATGTCTTGGATATTATAAATAATGCTGCTATGAACATTGGGGTGAAGAAAACATAGGCAAAACATTTGCTGACATAAATCTTAGTAATGTTCTCCTAGGGCAGTCTACCCAGGCAATAGAAATAAAAGTAAAAATAAACAAATAGGACCTCTTTAAATTTGTAAGCTTTTGCACAGCAGAGGAAACTATAAGCAAAACAAAAAGACAACCTATGGAATGGGAGAAAATATTTGAAAAAGATGAGACTGACAAGGGCTTAATTTTCAGAATATACAAACAGCTCATGCAACTTAACAAGAAAAAAACACCAACCCAATCCAAAAATGGGCAGAAGACCTAAACAAGCAATTCTCCAATGAAGACATACAAATGGCTGATAGGCACATGAAAAAATGCTCAGTATCACTAATTATCAGAGAAATGCAAATCAAAACTACAATGAGGTATCACCTTACACCAGTCAGAATGGCAATCATTCAAAAGCTACAAATGATAAATGCTGGAGAAGCTGTGGAGAAAAGGGAACCCTCCTACACTGTTGGTAGAAATGTACTTATGTGCAGCCATTATGGAAAACAGTCTGGAGATTCCTCAAAAGACTAAATAGATTTACCGTATAATCCAGCAATCCCACTCCTGAGCATATATCCAGAGTGAATCTTAATTCAAAAAGATACATGAACCCCAATTTTCAATTCTTTTTTAACAACCATCTCTTCCCCTCCACCCTCTTACTCATTCCAGTCCTTCTGATGTTAAAATTTTCTCCTCCTATTTTTTTTCACTATCTACTTCAATTAGTACTTTTTTCATAAAGCCTCTTCTGCTCTTATTTTAAAGACTCCATTCTCTACCTACTTCACAATCCTGACCATGCATATCTCTTCCTTTGATGAATATCCACAGTGCTTTTATTTTACTTTCAAAGTTCTAAACTGGTAACACAAAAAATTTGGCTATTTTCCCCATTCTACTAGATTTTAGTCATATAGCATTCAGAAAGTTACTTGATATGGAAAGCCACAATTTTCTCATCTGTAAAATGGATGTAAAATTACTTACTCTGTTCCTTAATGGGAATGCTGAAGAGATGCAAAAAGTACAAGACTCTTGAAGAGATAAAAATGTATATATTTATTATCTGGTAAAATTCTATTTTTTTAATATTAAGTAAAGAATAATGCTAAACATCTATGTGAGATTTCTATGGCCCAAAGCCTCCATTCTTTGACAAAGGTGAGGTGGATCCAAGGAAACTTCAGAAAAGGATAAAGAGACAACACAGCAGGGACCTGTACAGATCATAAATTAAAATTCAGAATAGAATAATGACATCAAATTCAATGACACAATGAAGAAAGGAAGACTCTGATTGAATGCCTAAGATAATTTGCTTCACACTCACATACTTCTGGAAACAATTTGAATTCAGAAACAATCTGAAGAAAACATTTTCAGTTGGCTGGGACTACTCCCTAACTTGTAGAATGGAGGTTTAAAATGGAGTTTGGATGAAAACACACAAAAAAAAGAAAATTACATGGTAAATCTGTATTTTCTATATGCACTTCTAATGAATTAGAAAGAGTAAGACAATATGATGGGTTCAATGAAGAGTAAGCTTTAAGATTAGATATGTATGGGTTCAAATTCCATTCTCCCACTTACTAAATAAGTGACTTCAGGTAAATCATGTAAACTTTACTTTTAAATTTCCTCATTTGTAGAAATAAAGTATTATCAGGATATAATTCATTAGGTAATTTTGAAAATATAATGAGATAATGGATGAAAGTGTTAAGCAACATTCTTGGAACAAAGTAAATACTCAATAAACATACATTATTATTGTTATTATTATTATTATTATTATTATTATTATTATTATTATTATTATTATTATTATTTAGGGGCATGTTTTTATTCTGCGTGGTATAATATGTCTTTCCCATCCTGTTAAATCATTGTTTTTTTTATTATAGTATCTGTATTATACTTAATTTATGTTCCAAACCAAACTTGAACTTTTGCTTGACCAGAAAAGCTACACAATGTGCTTATTTAATTGAATTGTCAATTGGATTCTTCAGTCACTAATATATTTCCATTAGTTGGCTTATAAAGTTGTCTCCGAAGCGCAGCGCCCTGAGAGAATATGATGTAACAAAGGAGTTTTGATGAGGAAGGATAAAAAAATCTCTTGAATGAGGTGTTTCAGCAAACACAGGATTCAGTAGGTGCCTGTAACAATCCAGAGGCTTAGCATAAGGCAAAGTAATGCCAGGGAAAAGGTATAATGAGAAAGAAGGTGAAAGACACTTTAAGTTTGCCTACATTAGGAGTGGAAGTCTTGGTTACATATAAATGTAGTCTAAATTTCTCAGCAAATCCCATATCCTACATCACTTTAGAAAATAATAGGGTAGAATTTATCTAATATTTTTATAAGCTTGCAATTATTCTGAAGTCAGTTTTCTCCTCTCCCTCATCCCAACCATCAGAGAGCACTATAAACTATACTGAAAACAGACTTGATTTGTTTTAATTTTGGTAAAATATACACAACATAAATTTTTCTATTTTAATCACGTTAAAGTGTACAATTCAGTGGTATTAACTATATTCACAATGCTGTGTAACTATCACTACTATCTAGTTCCAGGACATTTTCATCACCCTAAACAGAAGCTTTCTACCCATAAGCAGCCACTCTATATTTGCCCTTCCCACAGTCCCTCGCAAACAGTACTGTTTTCTGACTCAATAGATTTAACGATTTGGGATATTTCTTATAAATCTAGTCAACAAGGTAAGTAGCTTTTGTGACTGGATTCTTTAGTTTAGCATAATGTTTTCTTGGTCTGTCCATGTTGTATTATGCAGTAGTATTTCATTCCATTTTATAAGTGAGTAGTAGTATTCCTCCACATGGATATACCAAATTTTGTTTATCCATTAATCCACTGATGGGCATTTGGGTTGTTTCCACCTTTTGGCTATTTGAATAGTGGTACTACACACATTTGTGTACAAGTTTGATTTGAACACTTCCTTTCCATCCTTTTGGGTATATATCTAGGAGAGTATTTGGTGAGTTCATGATAATTCTATCTTTAATTTGTTGAAGAACTTATGGTTGTTTCCCACAGCAGCTGAACCATTTTATTTTCCCACCAGCAATGAATGAAGGTTCCACATTTTCTACTTCTTTGCTAACACATTTTCTTTTTCTTTATTATAACCAATAATAGTGGCTGTGAAGTGGTACCTTACAGTGGTTTTGATTTGCACTTTTCTAATGACCAAATATTGTACATCTTTTATTATGCTTGTTGGCCATATGTATATAATTTGAACATTGCTTTTATCTTAAAAATATTGTCTTTCAACCCATGAACATGGAATATTTCTATATTTGTTTATGTCTTCTTTAATTTCTTTCAGCAATGTTTTGTAGTTTTCAATGTAGAGTTGTTGCATCACTTTGGTTAATCTAATTCCTGGTATTTAATTATTTTTATGCTATTGTAGATGGAATTGCTTTCTTAATTTCCTTTTTGGTTTGTTCACTGCAAGTGTATAGAATTACAACCGATTTTTGAGTGTTGACCTTGTATTTCACAATTCTGTTGAATTCATTTATTAGAGCTAACAGTTTCTTTGTGCTAATTATAATATTTTCTATATATAAAATCATGTTATCTAAAAATAGAGATGGTTTTACTTCTGTTGTATTTGGATGTCGCTTATTTTTATTGTCATGACTGGCCAAAACTTCTAGTACCATTTTGAATTGAAGTGTTGAAAACAAGTATCTGACCTTGATATCCTTGTAATACTGGCTTCGTAGAATGAGCTAGAAAGGCTTCCTTCCTCGTCTATTTTTTGGAAGGGTTTCAGATGAACTGGATTTAGTCCTTCTTTAAATGTTTGGCAGAATTCATCAGTGAAATCTTTTTATTCTGGCATTTGTTATTATTTTTTAAATAACTGATTCAATTTCTTTATTTTGCATAGTTCTATTCAGATTTTCTGTTTTTTCCTTAGTCTGTTTTGTTTTCCAAATTTGTTGGTGTAAAAGTGTTCACAATACTCTCTTAAAATTCTTTTTACTTCTCTAAGGTAGGTAGTAGTATCTCTAATTGCATTTCTGATTTTAGTAGTATGTATCTCCCTTGCTTTTGGTAAATATACCTAACAAAATCAGTTTGCCATTTTTATTGATCTTTTCAAGTAAAACTTTTTTTGTTGTTTTATTTGTTGTTTTTCTATTTCCCATTTTATTTATTTCCACTTTCATCATTATTATTCCTTTTAGTCTGGTAGCTTTGAGCTTAGCTTTCCTTTCTTTTTCTGTAAAGTAAGTTATTGATTTGAGATTTTTCTTTTTTTAATGTAGATGTCTAGAGCTATATATTTTATTCTGAATACTGCCATATGTATATCTTGGTGATGTGTCTGTTAATCTCTTAGGAGATAAGTTCACCTGACCTTTTTTTTTCTTTTGTGGATCATGCACTTAAACATTCATCACCAAAACCAAAGTTGTAAAGATTTTCTCCTATGTTTACTGCAGGATGTGCTATACTTTTGCATCTCATAGTAAGTCTATGTTCCATTTCTAGCTAATAATTGTCAAAGGCATATGGTCTATGTCTAGGTATTTTTTCTTTTGCATGAAACATTTCTAATTACTCTGACACTGTTTGAAAAGACTATCCTTTTGCTCTTTGTCAAAGATCAGTTGGCTATATTCATGTGGGTCTATTTGTGAGCTTTTTATTCTGTTCCATTTATCTTTGTGTTTCTTTTTTCTCTAATAGCATGCTCTCTTGATAACTATAGCCATAGAATAAGCTGTAATATCAGATAGTGTGAGTCATCCAATTGTCATCTTCTCTTCCCCCTTCCCCTTTTTTCCTTCTTTCTCTTCCTCCTTCTCCCCCAGTATTTTGTTGGCTATTCTAGACCCTTTCCCTTTTCATATAAACTTTAGAATCTGTTTGACAATATCTATAAAATAGCTTGCTTGGATTTGGGTTAAGATTGCTTTGAATCTATAATCGTATGGGAAAACACTGACATCTTAACAATATTGGGTCCAATTCATGAAAAGCATATATAAATATGTATATTTATATAATGCATATATATCTTCTTTGTTTTTTTATGTGTTATAGTTTTCTGTATGCAATTCCAGTATATATTTTGTTAGGTTTATGCCTATGTGTTTCATTTTGGGAGATGTTATTGGAAATTGTGTTTTTAGAATTTCATATTATAGTTCATCTAAATATACTGAATATGCAAAATGGTGCCTCTTACATAGCAGCTACTAAATAAATGGTAGCTATTATTATTTTGCATGGGAAAGTATGATAGGATGTGGGTCAGTAGGGAGAAAATAATTCTTAAGAGAAATCAGATTGTTTACCACACTATGCTTGAATGATTTTTATAACAAATAGGTGTATTCTTATTTTCAATAACCAAACTGATAGGAACTTTAAACTTGGTTAGCAGAACCAGTATGTTAAAATTGTGGATGAACTTGTCTGATAAATATATTGGGCTTGGTAGTAAAACACAAAATTTATTTCCAGTGATTATTATACACTAAAAAAATACTAATTCTTAAACATAATGTTTAAAGAGATTGTAAGAAAATAACTTTTCTTTTATCAAATAATGCTGGTATTACAAAACTCATCATGGATAAAATCAAAGAAGGAAATATACTTATGCCTGAAGAGGGTTAACTTGGAAAGAGTTGACAGTCTGCCAACCACAGAAAAAGAAGTAGATGGCCTTGTCTTACATTTGTTTCAAGTCAATGGATATGGTTTGATTTGTGAACACAATAGCCTTATTGATGTGGTAGAGATTGTTTGCAAGACTGGAAATGATCACAGAAATAAAAGGGCATGAAACAATATCTAAGGTGTGGTTATCAAATTCAGTAATCATTAATTCTGAGTTTTGATTAGTATAGTCCTGGTATCCTAAACCCACGAGGTTGCTCTTCTTTCCTTGACACATCCTGTTGGTTCATGTGTCTTCGCCAGACATGAAAATCTCCTGTGCTGCCACCAGAAGTCTCATCTTTATTCTGTGGCTACTTTTTTAGCTTCTGTTACTATTGCCACAAAAGGTGCAAATACTAACCTCACTGCTACTATATTTATTTTCTATCTTAATGTTATTACAACACTTGCATTACATTCTCAATGAATATCCAGTTTCTTCAAATCCTACAATCTCCTCTTTCAAAAAATTTGGCAAGCTACACTTACATTCTTGGATACCTATTCAGTGTAATAAATTCTGCTTATATGACAAATTCCTTTTCCTATAAGCTAAATTCTAACTCAGTCTCTATTTTTAGAATTTACCATGTGATATAATTCAGGATATAAAGTACAAGCTTGTATCTGTTAAGTATTTGGGGGAAAGCTTTTTCTTTTTGGGAATAAAACTGACAAATGAGATACTTGCCATCTATTCTATCTTATTATTATCTTCATCAGACATTTGAAGCTACAGACTATCTTATAAAATATGGAGCATGAAAGAAATGTCAAGGGATTTGCAAAGATGCCAGCAATAAATCAATGCCTGACTGAAGTCAACTATCTCCAGACTTCTATTTATGGGGAAAAAATCAGGAAAAATAAACCTCTAACTACTTTATTAAGTTCTCTGTTACTTGCATATGACAATAATCTTAATCCAGTTACGTTAACACAGAAATTAAGTAGTGGTACCTGACTCTGGGCTCTTGGAGTACTGGTGCTCTATCATTAATTTCAAAATGGCTTCTAGGAAGTCTCACTGTTCTGGTGCAAAGAGAGCCTGTTTTAATTTTCCAGACTGAATATATAGGAGCAATAATGATAATTCAATTATTGAAGATGTCCTTATCTATTTATCAAGTATCTGTTATGACACTTATGGAAAGAGTTTCAGTTTGTTCAACTTTTAGCTCTTTGTTTCTCTGTTGCCTGAATTTTGACTATCACTGCTAAAGGATGTATTATCAGAAATTTTGATTATAAAAAGTTTGGTATTGATGATGATTAGAATAGTTCTCAACAAAGTACTGGAAATTGTTAAAATGTCATTTATGAAGACTTTCTAAATACCATATAAAATTTATATGTTCTAACGTAAGACAAAAAATGGATAAGACATATAATTAATAAAGACATAAGAAAATACCTACTATATAAGTAGTTAGAAAGATAGATAAATAGACAGACAGACAGACATGCATGATTTAATCTAATATGTTGACCAAAAACAGGCTGGAAAACAGGCTCTATCTTGAAACACTACAGAATACTTTTTTCATTCTTCTTTATATTTTTCTAATTTTCTAATTTTCCTGCTGCTGGTCTAATCAGAAATAAGGTGTAGAAATCAATTATCGTTGTGGTACAAACCACTGCAAAGTCTCAGTGGCATTACAATATATTTGTTTGCTGTGGCTGGTGTAACAAAGTGCCACAGTTGGGTAGCTTAAACAACAGCAATGTACCATCTCACAGTTTTGGAGGCTAAAAGTCTGAGATCAATACAGGGCAGTTCCTTCTGAGGGCTGGGAGGGAGAATGTGCTCCATGCCTTTCCACTAGCTTCTGGTGGTTTGCTGGCAGTCTTTGGCAGATCTTGGCCTGCACAGGTATCACCCTGATCTTTGTTTTCATCATCACACGGCATTCTCCCTGTACTGATCTCTGTGTCCAAATTTTCCCTTTTACAGGGACACAGTCATACTGGATTAGGACATACTCTCATGGCCTCAACTAAGATGGTACTATTTTAGAGATGAGATATAGCTCTAAAATAGCACCTCATCTTGACTTGACTATCTGCATAGATCCTATATCCAACTAAGGTCAAATTTACAGGTACTGGGAGTTAGGACTTCAACATATTTTTAGAGGATTCAATGCAGCCCTAAATAGACAAAAAGCTCTTATTTTGTGTTCCTACCATGTGGTTGTCAGGAAAGCTCTGTGTCAGGCCATCATAGTAGAGGTGGCTGTGGTCCATGCTGCTCGTCAATGGTTCAGTTAGGCTGACTATGCTGCACAGGAGCCCATTCTTATGCCCAGGCTGAAGACACAGCTAAATCTGAAGGAAGCCCTTCTTGTGGCATACATGGAAACACAAAAGGAAAAGTCCAAATGGCCAAGCACATCCATTAACACCCCATTCAGCAAAGCAAATCACAAAGCTAAATTCAAAATCAAGGTGGAAGGAAGTGTACTCTGCCCCTGTGGGACAAACTGCAATGTCACATGGAAAACATTGTAGCTACAGGAAAGGATGAAGAACTAAAAGCAATAATTCCGTCTATTAGATGAGGTATTGGTACTGTCAATAAGTTTGCTTTTCACTTATTATGTTTAATCTTTCTCTTTGCATGAAGACTAAAAATTTAGCTGTACTTTAAAATGTAATTAAATAATATAGGAAAATAATACTCCACATATTAAATTTATATTTTGTAATGATAAACATGCCTAAAATTTTTCTAAATTCTTATATATTATTTTGATAACTATCTAGGATTGTACACTTATACAAGTATGACTTGCTTTCCTGTATTTTTAACTTGTAAAGAGACTAAACTATGAATTGTGCATAGATATTTTGGTTCCATTGTTAAGAATGACTATTAGTCTAAAAACAATCAAGATTCATCTATTTTAGTGATCTTCATGAAAATTACTGCATGGTATCAGCCATACATTGGTCTAACTTTCTGGCTCACTTTTACTTTTTAGATAATTTCTAATTCACCTCAAAGTTTTAAAAAAGTGGACAACCCAAACAAACAAAAATCAACAGGTAGCAGAAGAGAGAGGGAGAGAAAGGGAGAGAGTGACAAAGAGAGAGAAAAGATAAAATAAAAGTAAAGGAAATAAATGTCCTAGATGTCTATAAATAACATATTAGAACTTAAATGATAAATGGAAGATACTCAGATATGCATGCATTTGTGTGTTTCTGGGCACTAAAGGTAATTACTCTAATCAAGTTAACTACTTACATGTATTGAGGACATTTTTATCTATTTTCTGGAGATACATAAATTTATTATTTTATGTCAAAACTATGAACATATTCAAACTATACCTTTTTAAACAATATTTTGGTTATTGGTTTTCACAACTTGGGTAATACCAGCAGCCACTTCTCCTCTTAACTAGCAGGAATATCTAATGAGATAATTGAACTGGAAGAAAAATATTACTTATTTGAAGGTTAGGTGTAATTAGTAGTCAAACAATTTATTTCCAACAAATACTATTTTTCAAAAATCTTGAGTGAAGACAACTAGTATTACCACAGGGAGCAGATGAGTTATTACTGCTGCATACCTCACAGCACAAATTTAATGTATGTTTTTTTCCTCTTCTGCTGCAACAGACCTGAGTACTATATATTTCTTCAATGTCTTTATTTGCAGATTAATGTATATCTATAAAATATGTGTGTTTTTTGTCTACAGATACCCAAATCACTTATAAACTCTAACCCAGCTAACAATTTTCAGTCTACTGTTGCAAGATAGGTAATAAACAACTATATACATTTATTTACGTTTCCTATGAAAATATTGCCTTTGGCAATAGAATCATACAAAGTTCTGTCACTTTGTGACATAATGGTTATTATCTATTTTTTTATCTTTAGTTGTTTTGTAAAGTACTGAATGCTCCTGTGGTTAGGCATACTGTAAGTGTGGATTAAAAGAACCTGAAATATATTTTAGTATAAAAAAGATAAAATATCCTTTATTCACTGACTGACATCACTTCCTAAAGTAAATCTTTTTGGCTCTAGATTCAAAATAAATGCAGAATCTAACTCATTTTCATCACTTTACTCCTGGTCAAAGCTACTGTCTTCCCTTACCCAGGTTCTTAAAATAGTACCTTATCCAGCAGCCAAAGTGGCCTTAAAAAAAATCAGATCACATCATAACTTTACCCAGAACCCTCCAATGTTTCCCAATTTTACATAGACTAAAAATGAAAGTTCTTATTATAGCTTCAAGATCTACCCTGCTCCCACTTCTAGCCCCACTCTTACCATATATTTTCTGATGTCTTCTCCTTCTCTCCTTAACCCTTTCCACATTGATTTTTCATGTTATTTCTAGAAATGCCAGGTATGCTCCTTAGAGCCTTTCTACTACCTGTTTCTCTGATTGGAATTCTCTTCCTCCATGTATCCATGTAACTCCTTCAATCACTAATTTCAAGTATATTCTGTATCTTTTCCAGGAGCCTTACTCTCATGAAAAATAGGTAAATATTAACAATTTTTTTTCATTTTTCAGTTTCATTAGGTAGAATTGTTACAATTTGACTGCACATACACAATATATTGCATGTAAATATATATATATAATATACTGCACATTTTTTTGGTGTACATGTGTACTGATCATTATTTCTAAGAACTGTTTAGAGCTTTAGCTTTTTAAACTTACAAAATTATCAAAGGAAGAAAGCCAACCACAAAATAAGATATTAACTATTTTAAATAGTAACATTCTCTTCCTTGGCTTCCGTGACACTCTCACTTCCTCTTACTTGACATTTTCTTTCTTTTTTTTTTTTAAAAAATAGCAGTTTTGCCTCATTTATTATGTTTTAGGGTCTATCTCCCCTAAATAAAATGCTTACTTCTTAGAGGTGGCATTTTTATTTGTTATCTTTACCTGAAGTAACCTCAGTGCTTAAAACAATGGTTAATATATTCATTGTCATATTTTTTTCACTGTGAGCTGCCACAAGATCTTGTATATATTTCCCTGTGCTATACAGTATAATCTTGTTTATCTATTCTACATATGCCTGTCAGTATCTACAAATTCTGAATTCCCAGTCTATCCCTTCCCACCCTCCTCCCCCTTGTCAACCACAAGCTTGTATTCTATGTCTATGAGTCTGTTAATATATAATAGATATTCCATAAGAATTGGTTCACGTAGGAAATAGTGGTTAATCCAAGTCTGCAGAGAACATGAGTGGGAACTCTTAAGACATCTTTAAAATGATCTTGGGAGAAGATGTGCTCATCCACATTAAGAGACTAAATGGAATGAGACCAGTGTTGAATGTAAAAAATAACACTTGGATATTTTTAAGCTGTGGCACTTTTGCATAGTTACATGTGATTGCCCTTGACTATAAGGATGGAGAAAAATGGCTGAAAATGCAGATACACCAATCAATGACATTCAAGAAAATATATGGCCTCCAAGCAATAATAATATATAAAATATGATAGAGCATTAATAACTGGATGACTAATTTCTAAAATATTATGAATTGTGATTATAAAATATTTTAATTTCAGAAAATTATAGAGTAAAATATTATATAAATAAATTCATTTGCTTCTCCTTTGCAGCAGCATGAGTAAAATTCTTTTCTGAAAATCCTAAATATTATAAATTTTCTTAAGTCTGTGAGTTTTATTGTAAGAGAAACAGCAAAGTTTCAATTGTTAGAATCATTAGTGAGACATAAGAAATGCTGATTTTTATTAAACTTTGATGTTACTTTGTATGGCTACACTCTACATCTGTACTCAAAATAAGACTATAAAAACATTCACTGGAAGGGTCCTTTTCATATGTCTAAAAATGACTTATCTGAAAAATCCAATGTGCCTGTCCTCAGGATAGTATGCTTAATGTAGAATTTTCCATGAGGGCACAAACTTTCTATGATTTACTTTTAAAAACTATTAACATGTATTAAAGTGATATTTAAGAAATACTTCTAAAATATATGTCTACTGTGTTCCAGGTAAATACTGACAACACAAACAAAGCTGATGTAATCTAAGCTTAGAGGAAGCTCAAAGTCTATTAAAGAGACAATCAGAACTAAAAAGTATAGAATGATAAGCTGTGATAAATTATATGAATGATCACTCTAAGAATGAGACAAGCTAAATTCTTTAAAAAGAGTAGAGATCACTCAAACCAAGAGTTGGAGAAAGTATGAAACAAACAAAAATTATGTGCAAAGACTGATATGTGAAAGAATTTGATGTGTTTAGGGGAATGAAAAAAGGCAGGTAGAATGAAAAAACAGAGCAGTAGTATGAGAAAGACCAGATAAGGAAGAAGGCATATCAAGATGGGTTTAGTGGACCACAAGAAGGAGTTGGTAATTTACACATAATGTTATGAAAAGCCATCATATTATTTTACAGATGAGAGTGTCGTCTTATGTATGCTTTACAAAGTTTATTCTTACTGCTAAGTGGAGAAACAGATGAGGAGGCAAGGGTAGAATCAAAAGCCTAGTAAGGAAAGTATTATCATCATCTACAATAGAAATATGGTGGCTAAAAATGAGGTAATGACAGTAGAGACAACTGATAACCTTTGATTATGAGTTGCATACAAGGTGGGGACCTAGGGATGTATCCATAATTACTCTAAGATTTCTGGTATGATCACTGGGTAGTAATGATATTTGGATAGTAATGACATTTTCTGACAATTAGGAAAACTGGTAGACAAACAGGTTTAGATTAGGAAAACTAACACAATCAAAAATTGTTCTTTTTACTTTTGAAATTTAATTTCAAATTACCTTTTAGTCTTTGAGGTAGATTTGTCCAACAAGCTGAGGGATATGTGACTCTGGAGCTCAGAGGAAAGATATGGACTAGAGACATAAATTATGGAGTCCTAAATATATAGATGATATTTAAGTCCAGGAGTAGATAAAATAATCTAAGAAGAAAGTTTATGGAGGAGAAAAAAAGAAATTATATGTAAAGATAAAGAGTGTCTATAGAAGAAGGATGGAAACCAAATAGTATCATTTCATAGAAATCATGAGTTACAGTAAAAATGCTGCTGAAAATTCATGTAAAGTGAGACAAAAAAGAGATAACCTTAAGGTAATGGATACTTCACTCAATCACCCAAATCCTCACTCCAGCTTCTGAAAGTGTTGCTGATTGACAGCTCTCAGCTGTCAGCCTTTTTAAGATATGGCTGACAAAATCACACATTCTTCCTGAGTAAGCCTAAACCCAATGATTTAGCTACTTGGTTACATATACATTCCTGAAATTTTTCTTCAACTAGAGATCAGAAGGGTCATTTCAGTTTCGCAATCCCTTGTTGTGCACCCAAGCTAAAATTTTAGCACTCAGACTAAATTCTTTTTCATTCCAGTCTTAATTTCTTCCCTTCCCTCAAAGGTATACCTTCTGCAATTAATTTCCTGCATGTCAGTTTCTATCTCGGTGACTGCATTCTAGGTAACTGACCTGTACTAGTTGATGATGGTGGTGAGCAGAGAAAGTGGACATCAAGTTGGGATTTTAGAGTTGTGGAAGACAACCTCATAGGGTAGTAATGGAACACAGATAGCCTGGCATAAGATAGCAGTGCAATTGTTAAGACTTTTACCTATGGGGAACTGGGATAGAATAATCCATAAGAGGAAATACACTAGCAGGCATAATGTATCATTTGTTTGAGAAATATAAGGAATTAGATTGATGGTTTTTGAATTTGGATGGCTTTTGCTGGGGGCACTTTCATGAACTTTGTGAATAAAGATAATGAAAGGCTGAAGGTAATTAATCAGTAATTAAAGGCTAAATGTGAAAGCCAGAAAGCCTCCTTGGCAGCATATAAAGGTACTGTAGTCTTCTGCAGTTAGAGGGCAGAGAAAGACAAGGATCAGATCCAGATTTAAGTTTTTGTGCAGCAGAACTTCAATGGAAGTTAAATCTTCAACTGGGCAGGTCTGCTGTGCCACGATCAGAGCTCTGAATGAAGGAAAATGCAACCAAAGTCACTGAAAGGGAACATCTGGATTAATGCATTAAACCCTCAGATTCCCCTGAATTTTCAAATTTGTAGAAGTGGTAGTACAATCCTCCCTCTTAAGGGCTAACAAACATTCCTTTTTGGAAGATGATGCAAAGGTCTCTGCCCTGCAAGAAAACAACCCAATCCACCAGAGTCATCCTCAACTTTCCCCTGACCGCTAAGCCAATAACCAGAATTAAGTTACTACCTAACCCATTGGAAAAATCTTTCCGATGGAGAATAGAGGCTATAAATGCTGGACTGGTACCAGGAGGAGCTGAGAGTGTCTGTAGGTGGGAGACAGAAGATGCTAAATTGAAGGCGACAGAACGTAAAGTTTGATAATGAACATATATAGATATATAAATATGGGAACACTTTTTTAGTTATACATTAATACTCTACCAAGAACTCCCCTCCAAAATTCAACATGCTGCTGAGATGACTCTTAGAAACTTGGAGAAAATAGAAGCCCATGCAAAATAAAGTAGAAATGCCAGAACTTTCACAGAAGATGATATAAGAAGGGATCAAAAGGTGTGGAGTTTTAGCCATTCTGGAGAGTGGATGTAATATGTAAGGCCAGAAAACCCACTAGATGATCATGTTCCACCAGAGGACTTGGAAGACATCAAATGTATAGTAGTAGGAATGGTCTAGTGCAAACAAGAGCTTATTCACAGCTATCCTCTCTAACACAAGGCTGATGTAGGAGATGTTGTGACAGATTTGAGCTTTCCACTAGCAATGGGGATCCTAGGAACCTCAACTGCTAAAGTCTAAGGGGTGGTACTTAACCATCAGAAGCAAGATGGGTACAATAGTCACAATAAATGAGAATACTTGAGTGCCAGCAAGGAGGATTTGCCTTGCAGAGAGGTAAGAGAATCCTTAATGAAACATGACGTCCCTAAGGCAAGACTGAAAGGCAGCCAACAAAGGTATTTCTTAAAATATTCAGCCCCCCAAAATCAAGAATGTTTATTCAGGAAGTTGATGACACTTGCTGCTATAGAAAAGCATGATCTCTTGCCCAGTTTCCAAAATTTAACTATTCAGACATGGAATTCATTGAAGGAAAGGCAGGTACCTAGGAGAAAGGATTCTGCAGCATTATAGCAGGTGTATAAGGTAAGGAATCTCTCAATGCTTTCTTAAAGGAATGTATAGCTGTTTAGTAATTGTTACTGGTGTGAATATCTGGATGTTGAGAGAACTATAGAAGCAAGAACTGATGACTGACATACAGGATTTAAAGGATAATCACTGTACTCATGTTAAGAGTGGTAGCATATAGGAACCAGGTAATAAACTGATTCCTGGAATAGGGCCAGCTCAGAGTGAGTCACCTGGTGGAGAGATTCTGTGATGGGTATGCCTCTTGTTCCTCAGTGTATAACTGGAATAGAAACATGAGTGACTGGCACTATCTTGGCTTGTTAGATAAGAGCAATTTTATTGGTAAAGGCCAAGTAAAGGCCTCTGAAACTGCCCCCTTCCTCATGTCCTAGCCAAAAGAGTAAAATGAGCATGCATTCCTGAGGGAATGGGAGAGATCAGTGTCTCCACTAAAGGATGCAGGGATGGTGGTTCTCATCATATCACATCATATCACAGTTTAATTCATCCAAGGCACCCGTAGGAAAAACAATTGCTGGAGAATAACAGTTAACTAATGTAAATTCAATCAAAAAGTAGTTCCAATTGTAGCTCCTGATCCAATAGCTGTATCTTTACTAATGCACATTACCAGAGTCTCAGATATGTGGTTTATGGTCATTGTCTAATTAATAAATCATATCAAAAAAGAGAATCAAAATAGTTCACACACCGAAGAAAGTAAAAATATGAATTTGAAAAGATATATGCACCTCCATGTTCACTGAAGCATTATTTACAATAGTCAAGATTTGGGAGCAACCTAAGTGCCCATCAATAAATGAATGGATAAAGAAGATATATATATATATGTATCTATGTAATATTATTCAGCAATGAGAAAGAAGGAAATTCTGCCATTTGCAACAACATGGATGGACCTCAAGGGTATTTCGCTAAATGAAATAAGTTAAAGAAAGACAAATACCATATGAGTTCTCTTGTACATGGAATCTCAGCAAAACAAAACAAGCTCATACATACAGAGAACAGATTGGTGGTTGCCAGAGGTAGGGAGTTTTGGTTGTGGGGGTCAAGAAACGGGTAAAGAGAGTCAAAGGGTAAAAATAAAAGAAAGTTTATGCACAACAAAGTAATCAAAGTAACATATGAGTAGTGAAGTAGTGGGACATATACATATTTCTGTGAATAATATATAAGAAATATTTTTACTTTTATAATAGAGGGAAAAAAGTCTTTTTCGACAGGACAGTTCAGACCCAAGTTTATTTCTTCCAGTATAATTTATATAAATTTCAATTTCTGATTGCTATTTTTTTGCATAAATAGCTGCAAACTATGATTGGCTCTACAGGATACACCAGCAAAGTGGCCACTGATGTGAGACATTACAGTCTTGGGTGGAAGTGATTCATTTGCAGGAAAATTATCAGCATAAATTTAAAAAAAATAATAAAGTGCTTAGATCAGTGACTGGCACACAGTAGGTGCTACTTAAGTATTAGCTGTTATCATTATTGTTACTATTATTTAGCCTTCTGGGCATTAATTTTCCTCAGCCATCCCTTAGTATGTATTGCTTGCAACTTTAAAAAAAAAAAAAGTTCACATTCACATAGACTAGACAAGACTGTATTCCTACAGTCTTGCCCCAGGGCTACGTACACCTGTCTGTGCCCCCATATAGTATAATTCAAATTCAAAGAAATCTGGATGATCTGGACATCCAGATAATACCACAGGGGTCCACTATATCAATGGTCTCAAGTTAATAAGAAAAAATTAGGAAGAGGTGGCAAGTGCACTGGAAGTCTTGGAAACACATCCTCTCCAGAAGGTGGGAGATAAACTCTGTGGTTTCTGACGACCACCTTAGAAATCATCCACTCAGGAAGAAGCACTGAGTCAATTAGCATGATTCAGAAAGTTTTCATCAGTCAGTTTTGTTTCCTTGGCAGGAAGTTTTTAAGGTTGGCTCAGATTGACTCTCTTGAGGCATATTTTAAGCATTATTAGGGCAGGTCTAGAGTTGCATGTACTTTATAACTAGGTTATCGCTACTCTTAACTCTTTTCTGGTGTGTCAGCTGAATTCCCGTGGTGTTTAATGAAGTCTCTACCTTTTGCCTAATTAGTCATCCTATATCATCTATGCAACCTCTGGAATCTCTGTTCTTATCAGAGTTTTCCTGTACCTTTTTCTGTCAGGCTTTATGAAGTCAACTTTACTGTCAGCCACAGACTCACAAGGAGTCCGTGCAAACTTCTGGAACTTCTTCTCTTCCTAGCTTCCTTCGTCCTTAAATTTTAGCTGCATCAGACCTTTCATCACTGCCTGCCCAGCACATCTATACTCTGGTTAGACTCTATATCCCCATGCTGTCATCCAGATGCGCTCTTGAACAGAAATCTTGAACAATCTTAGATTCCTTTTGTGTTTTTTCCTTCTTTTGGTGATCACAGTCCCGCACAGTCTACATTACCCAGCATCCAAAAACAGTCATTTCATATATTTTTTCAGTTTCATAGATTTTTATATATTAAGGTCTAGATAATAGCAGATACTCATTCATGGTCCAAGGATTTGGATTTTGATATTAGGAGAAACACAGCATCAAATGTAATAGGGTGGAAAAGAAATATGGTTAGACTTATTTAGCTTATAATTTATTAATGTAAGGTGAAAAAATGTTCCTATCATGTGGATTCTACTTTCTTAATAAAGTATGAAATCTATTAATAAAGAAGATGTTGGGAAACTCAGGGTGAGGGGAATTGCTAGACAGAGGTGAACATATTTTCTTTAAAAAATGGAAAAACTCACTTATTAAAACCCCTCAAAACTTTTACTAATATTTAATTTAAAATGTTTTCTTCATTGTTTGAATGTGATTGCCTTACCATATAAAGATATATAAGAACAGAGGATTAAAGAAACTGACAGTAAGCTAAAGAGTTGAATTCAACACACCTCACAGTTGCTGAGAATTTTCTAAATATTTTCTGGATACCATTCTAACCTATAAAAATTAAATAAAAAAATACATTGTAAACATACTGACCTTCAGAGTAAATTGATTGAAAAAGACTGTAGCCATAATGTATGTTTTATGGTAACTAAGATTTATTATCTATAACATTAAACACCTGTCATTTGACTCCCTCTTTATTCTACTTACATAAAAAGAAATGAACAAGATATATAGACACACAAACACAAATTAGATCACGAGGTCATAGGAATAGAACTAACTTCAATAACAGAAAATCTGGTTCAGCAATTTACCAGTTTGGGGAATTTGGAAGTCACTTAAAAGTACCTAGAACTTTGAAATTGCATCCGTATAGCAATAGGTAATAAATATTACATATGCTCCTTAAGTGTGTAATGAAGAACAAGTAACATAAGTTATATGAAAGCATGATGTTGAGTTTAAGGAAGTCATAGAAAAGGCAACTTTATCCTATAAAGATTTTTTTTACTAATAGACTTTAAAAATTTAGATAACATAACATAATGTGGCATATGTCTTTTTTTCTTTCTATCCCCCCTCCACCATTGCTTGCTACTCATGAATAGTAAAACTCTGACTCAAATTTAAAATAATTTATTTGTGATAGTTCTAAAAGTAACTTTTTCTTCCATCAGTATACATATGTGATCTTAATCCACTTACTCTCTGCTGTATCTTTCTTCTTTCAAAGGAAACGTAATGAAAGAATTGTCTTCAGTAATATTCTATACATGCTCACATCATTATCATTCCTTAGTCCATTCAAATTGTCCTTTATTTTTATTACTCCAGAGTGTTCTTTTGTCAAGTTTAACAATCTCCTCCACGGCCCTCTTTATGTGAGTGACCTCTTCACAGCATTCAGGTATGTGAGAATTGGTTTAAAGTACTTTAGGGTCTTGTCCCCATCTTACTCTATAGTTTCATCTATGACCACCTTTCTGCTTAACCTCTAATCCGGCAACTCTGGCCTTCTTTAAACTTCTTCAGTACCTCAGCAAAGGGCCTTTGCATAGACGGTTTCTTCTGTGTGGACTTCTCTTTCCTCTGAAATTCACATAGGTGAATCGTTTTTGTCGTGTAGCTCAAAATTAAAGGTCATCTTATTTACATCTCTTCTACCTGCTTAAAGCAAAATAGCCAAGCAGTTAATTTCTACCAATTACTTCTTATTTCAAATTTTTGCATAGCTTGCGTGGTTCTTAAAGGTTAACTTATCTTATTTATATATTACCTATATCTCACATTAGAATGTAAGCTTCATGAAAATCAAGAACCTGGTATACTGTATTCACTACAATAATCAATACTAAAGTTATGAGGCAGGTAATTAATGATTAATGGACACTGGTTAAAATAATGAATGCATGATAAATAAATAAATATGAAATAAATAGATGTCCTTAATCCACACTAAGGGATCAGGAGATAGTTTCCTGCTGCAGATGATACTTGAACTGAGCTTTGAGAATAAACAAATGTTCTGTTCTTTCAGTACAGAAGAGGAGGAAGGGCATTCTAGTCATAAGGTTCATGTTGAGGGAGAACCAGGACATGACACAGTTGGAATAAATATAATTTGGCAGTTCCTTGTATATGTTAGGTAAGTTATGTAAGTTAATAAAAAAAAAACTTATAAGATTATTTTGCAGAATTAGATGATAAGAATAAACTTACTTAATGCAGTCCAGTGTATAATAATTCTCATTTTGCAGATACACAAACTATTGCCCATTTTTTTCCCACTGTTTTTAAACAATGAGGTTTTTTTATTATTATTATTATTAAGTGACAAGTTACTGTAAGTTTAGCATCTTAAAACAACATATATTTATTATCTCAGAGTTTGGCTGAGTCAGGAATCTTGGCATGGCTTAATTGGATCCTATGCAAGGTTAGAATTAAGACATTGGAAAGGGCTCAGTTCTTATCTGGAAATTCAACTGGCAATGACTCTACTACTCATGTTCACTGAGATGACTGACAGAATTCATTTTCTTGTGCCTGTATGACTCAAGGCCTGGCTTCTTGCTGGCTATCAGGCCATTCTCAGGCCTTCATCATCAAACAGGTCTTTCATCAGGCCAGTTTCCAGAGACCACCATTATTTCCTTACCATGTGGACCTCTCCTCTACACACGTTTCTCACAGCATGGCCTCTTCAAAGACAGACAGAAAGAAAGTGAGTGAGTCTTCCAAGATGAAATTTTATGAAGTGTAATATTAGGATTTATGATCCATCACCTTTACCAAGTTTTGTTGATTAAAAGCAGTTCACAGATACCACCCACTCTAAAAGAGAGGAGAGAATTATAGGGACCTCCTTAAAATCTGTCCACTACAAAACATGATGATAACAATCTCAGATCCCCAAACTAAACTACGAGTAACTTCTTCCTTTATTTCTCTCTTCTTAGGAAAGAAAATCTAAACAAACAAGTAAGTTTCCCCAATTTTCAAATATTTTAAGTTTCTGCCAAAAATATTATTTGCCAGGTTATGTTTTGAGACCCTTGGCACACATTCTCCAAATAGAAATTACAACCATTAGACAAACTGTTGCTTTTTCCCATTGCCACTGCCCTTCTTCATTTCATGGCAAATAGTTTTGATACAAAGGATTATAATGTAGATTCTGTGATTTTTTTTAAAGTATGAACTCACCACTCCTCTCCAAATATTCTTAGGCTTTATTTTACTTCATATTAACCAAAAATTTCAATCACGTGATGTTTTTCACAGTATAGTCTGTCAAGCTGCTCTACTTAGCCAGGGATTCTCCCTTTTAAAATTTCCTTGCTTTTTATAAGATGTGTATCAAAATGCCTGGCTATTATCTAGTTTCAGTCCTTTAGCCTATCATACATAAAGCAGAAATCTTGGGGTTTTGCAACTAATTTGTCTTAGTGACAAGTTCCTCTTTTTTACTTTGCCCTCTTGTTTAGTCACGCCTGAGGATCATTACCTCTACCTCATTTAATATGAACTTTACTCTATCCAACCCCATTTCTTCCCAATCTTACTCATAAGAAAGCAAGCTGTTTTTCTACAAAGAATTTCTCTAGCTCTCCAGGGAAGTTCACATTCTTTTATTTTTATTTTCTTTTCATAATTGCAAGTGGCACTAGATTGCATAGTGTAAAATAGGCACATTGAAGTCAGAAAGAAGAAAAGGAATCTGCAACAACCAACATGGTTTTCTATAAAATCTGCTTTAAGTAATAAGTAGACATTGAGTGTGAGGAGAAACCATGGATTTGGGAAAGGGGTAAGATGTCTGCAGCAGTTCAGGTCACAAATAATAATGGCTGCAATTTCATAAAACATTACCCTTGAACTTATCTGTGGTACTACCAATTAAACTCTCTTCTTAAAATAGTTTTCAGTTATAAACTTTTTAAAAAGGGATCAATTAACATATTGTCACATAAGACAAGGGAAGCAGGATGATAGACTAGAAAAAATAGACAAAGTTAGAAGAAAATGTTTAACCCTTATTTGGAACTAGCTGCGTCTCCTTTGAAATAAAGGGATGAATTATTTGGCCTTCATGGTATTTTAAGCTCTTTTATATTTTGGATCTATTTGTATAAATAAGTTTTTAAGGAAAAGAAATAAACTCAGAGACTAGGAAGGGAGACTGGTGACAGTTATGCAGTTGGATTCTTGGATTTTTTTTGTAAAGTCATATATATTCCACTTAACAACTTTTCATCCCTTAAGCTCCTAGAATATAGGACCTATATAGTGATTTGAGACTTTGAGATCCTTCAAGACCTTGCAGTAATCCCTGACCAATAACGTTATAATCACTAAGTTAGTAATAACATTAGCTTTAATCCACCCACACTATTCATTTAGGACTAGGTTGTTTGAATTATCTTCCAGTAGTCAGTGGGCAGTTTTTCTCTGTAAGGATAACTTTAGGATTATATTAACACCTTATCATAAATTCAGCACATAAGTAAACTGTTTTCATAGGATTATGAAATAAATCCATCAATATTTACTATTTTTAGATACAAAACAATATATGCAAAGATGATAGGTAAAGTGAAGATAATAAAGAACTGGTTTGAAAAGTAGAGATGCAAATGAAATCTGATTTAGACAAAATATAACTCATAATCCCTTCCAATGGGTTCTATATATGAAAGCTAGAGAATATCAGCTTTAGATATTTATATTTAGACATAAAAAACATGGTAAGATTATTTTATAAGTAATTCTATAATTCTGTATAAGTAATTCTATTTTGAATACCACATGAAGATAAACAAAAATAAAGATTAATCTTGCACTGTAGTAAAAATGCAGGACAAACCATCCCACAACTGGCAGATACCAGCATCCCAGAGAGTGGTTAAGCAAGGGTGAAATATTTTCTTCAAGCAAAAAACACCTGCAAAATTTTAATTAAAAAAGGGAGCATGTAAATTGATATTTCAAATATGTTATATCCAGGAACACCCCTGTTGTTACCCCATTCATACATTTAATTAGATAAATAATTTAGGCTAAATTTTTCTAAAAATTTATCCCTAACATTTTAAATCTCTTTCCTTTAAAAATTTTTTTGTTATAGTTAATAGAATCAGTTTTCAGTATAATTTCTAACCTATTGTTTCTTTTAGAGCAGTAAGCAGTTGCTTTGTGTGTCTGAGTAATCTTATATCCAGAAACTTTGACAGTGTTTTAACAATTTCATCTATGGTCTTGTAGGTTTATGTCAACAAATGCACACCATAAAAGTAATGATATTTTGTTTCTCACTTTTCAGGTGTTTTTTTTGGGGGGGGTGAGGTAATTAGATTTATTTACTTATTTTTAATGGTGGTATTGGGGTTTGAACCCATGATGTCATGCATGCTAGGCATGTACTCTATTACTGAGCTTTATCTTCTCCCTTGTTTCTCACTTTTCAATAAGAGTGGATACTTATATTGATTGCATCTTTGTTATGTTATATTTGTTTTTGGAAATTCAAATTTGATCTTCTCTCTATGCATTATTTGTTAAAAACATCATGCATTAAGATGAGATGTCAGGAAAGCTCAGAATTTGTCTACTAAATTTTGGTTTTATATGTATTAATTTAAAATATCAGTGTGATGTTGCATAGCAATGGAGAAAGAAGATACTTGTATCTTGTTCCTAACTTAAAAGTGAATACATGCCTCAGATATTTGACTCGACTTAGTAATTTCTAAACGGTGTTTACATTAACCAATTTCACTAAACATAGCTGTGAGTAGGCTGGACACGTGATATCATTAGTTTATAGGCATGAGAACTGAGATTCAGACAAGGTAACTAACATGCTTAAGACATGCAGGTACTGGATATCTTGAGAGCTGGGTTGAAAAGGCATCTGATTTCTTCACAAATGATCTCACAACTGTATTTAAAAAGGTCACAGACCAAAGCTTCTGAATCAAAGGTTGTTTATTTGTATTCCCTTTGATTTCAGCACTTTTTTAGTGCCTTGTACTTATGGTTTACATAGTAGTGTGAAACTTTTTTGCCAAATGTTTAGAATTCTTTGACTCATTGAGCCCCAGTCTGACCATTTGGTTAAAATGCTCTGTATAGCTATTACATGTGGAGAAAATTTCTTGATGACTTAACAGTTTTAGGACAAGGGCATTGTACTATAAAATAACTATTTTAAGAGGCACTTTTTTTGCCAATTGTGAGTATAGCTAGGAATGAAGGGACAGATATTGTGCAATGTGTTTCAACTACAGAGCACAGGTGACAGGGGGTCCCTGCATTGGGTTGGAAAAACTGGTCATGTCTGGTATTCCAGCATGGCTGGAATTTTAAAGCAACTTGTGCAAGAACCAGAGGTTTCACAGAGTATCCTATGTTGGAAGGAAAATGATCATTAACTGTTCAGTAGAATTTCTATTTCTGGAAACTCATCCTCTTTAATGTCCTTTGATAACATTGAACGGTGGACCAGAGACATCCTCTGGAGCCACTGAGACTGATGAAGAGGAAGCTGTACCCTTCCATTCCAAGCCTTTTAAAGAATTTGCATTTTCAAATTTTCTCCCTCTGCATTTCCAATAACTGTTCGCTAAGAAGATGGAAGCTAATATTGATTGCATCCTGGTTGCTTTATACTTGTTGGGAAATCTAATCAGATCTTTTCCTTATGCATCCATCATATTGAAAAGTTTTGTGTCTTGTTTAATTAAGATGAGACCTCAGAAAAACTCGGTGTTATTTCAGATATTTTGATCTTCTAACATTTGTTTTTTATGTTTGATGTTCTCAGTGTTTGCTTCTGGTGTGATGATAATTTTAGGATCCAATTTTGATTCTTTAGCCTTTCAGTCCTCTATACCTTAAATTATGCTTGTTTGTTTTGTATGTTTTAAAAATGTGTTTGTTTGCTCATAGACATCTACTCTTAAAGGGAAGGATGTTAATTTTAACCTTGGCACAATTGGCATTTTGAACTGGATAATCCTTTGTGTAAGGGGCTGTCTTGTGCATAGTAGGATGTTTAGCAGCATCCTGGTCTTACATGAACTAGATGCTTTACAGCACCCACTCCCACCCCCCAAAACTGTGACAACCAAAAATGTCTCTAGACATTATCAAATGTCTCTTGTTGAAAGCAGTCATTGTCAATGGAGAGCAATTTGTTTTGCAGGGAAACTTTCTAGCAACTGGGGAAAGGGGTGCTATTAGCATCTAGTCAGTAATGCTGCTAAGCATCCTACAATGCACAGGGCAGAACTCACAACAAAGAATAATTCTGACCAAAATGCCAATGGTCCTGACATTGAGAAACTCAGTTTGTAAATCAGTTGTAGTTCTTTATTTAGAAGTTAGAATACCAGATTGATTTCTCTAGAATGAAAGCTTTCAGGAAACTTCAACTCTAGTTTAGATGTGTGGCAGAAAGTAAAACAAGACATATTGCTCTGCAATTTTGAAATTCTGACCTCCAGCTTTCTATGTCCATCTATACCTGTCAAATTCAGTTACACAATCACCTCATGCTCTACAACTGATACTCTTCCATCAAGTTCTGTGGTTTCAGTTACACATCTTTTGTACTTATGATTAAGTTCATATACAGATAAGCTTTCAGATTTAGTTGCTCCTACACTTAGCAGTACTATACCTAGAATACAGTTACGGATATTCCCTCTCACTTTGCAATGCTTCAAACTACACCTGGTCTTTCTTTGTTCTCAGTACAGAAACTTAAATCTTAGCTTTCCACAAAATTGCAGAGCAAAATGGAATATTAAGGGGTCATTCCTATAAGCCTCGATTTCCAACTGAGTGACTATTTAAACTATACACTAAAAAGGACAACTCTCTTTAAAACTTTCAACTATCTTTCATGAATTTCTCCATGAGATTCAAATGGAAGGTTTCTGCATGGGAACTTTGGAATATCTGAAATGCAGGATAACAAGGTAGCACATATTTTTTATTAAGAACTTTAATGAGCTGTAAAACACATTTTTCACCAAAAGTAGACACTAACTGTGCCTGTACAAAAAGATACAGCACTTTTCTGGGTGAGCACAGCCTTTGCAATGCTGAATTCTCTCACTCACCTGTGGAACTTTGGGTGTGTGATGCTTTTGATTCAGATTTAACAACCCCATATCTATTCAGTATTCCAGTAACTAAACTGACTATGGGCTTCTTTAAGGCAGGTACTGGACAATTTTATATCAGCGTGTACTCCCTCTTCCTCTCCTGTGCACACAGAGGTAATGGATCTTAGAAATGGGCTGAAAATCCTCTTCATGACATCCTGGAAGAGCAGCTATCTCCTTATCAACACCCACCTGTTGGCCTGGTGCTTGTACTATGATCTGCTATAGTTGCAGATCTGAGAATTTATGGGCCATGAAGTCATCATAGGCTACTTAGACAGCTCTCAACTTGTGGCTCTACATCAAATAATCCTTCTCATCCTGCCAAGTGAAGGGAATGTATATTTCCCCCGAGAATTCACAACTTTCTTGCTCTCACTTTTTAAAAATAATTTTTTCTGTGCTAGCCAGAGAGCCACTGCCAATTTTCCTCAGGGTCCTTTCCTCTAGATATATTTATGGTTTTTTTGCTCACTTTGCCTTCCAATTTCACCTTTCTCTATTGTATATCCTATTATTATATTGTATTCCAACTATGTCTAAAGAGTAGCTTCCACCTGCCATTTAAATGCTTTTGATAAGGCTATATACTAAGTTATAAGAACAAGATTTTTTTTTTAAGTCTGTAGTGAGGACTATCTCCAGATGTATTCTCAATCTCTCACTTCCTTATTTTTCTGCCCCTCACAGTTTATTTAATCACTCTTTGTTAATTGGATTCCTCAGTTACACAGACACATTATATTCTATAATTGATGCTCTTCCATCAAACTCTGTAGTTTCAGTTACCCACCTTCTGTATTTACAATTAAATTCATATTTGGATAAGCTTCAGATTTAGTTTCTTGGTTTTTAAATCCTTCTATGAATCTAGATTTAGCCATCTGTGGATTCTACTCTTTGTCTCTGCTCACCTGTATTCTTGACTATGGCAGAGATTTAAATATGCTCCAAGTTTTAGCTGACATGTAACTTGGTCAGATGGACACAATTTTTGTTTTTAGCTTAGAGAGGGAAACATATTATCATAAGTAGAGACTGAAAAATTCACAGCAGTATTTTGCAATATTTAGCCATTTTTGCTATAACAAGAGTAATTTAAAGTTATTTATAAAGTGTTGGTAACTAATTTGATTCAGAATACATGGTGAAAGATGAGATGAGAGTAGTGGTTCTTAGATATTTTTAATAGGCCTTTGCAATCTGATTTAAAAAATGCTTTTCTTCAGAAAATAATACCTTAAATTTCAAAGGGTTCATTGGTAGTAAAGACCTCCCACGGACACCTTAGTCATCTATACATACAAAGTTAAGAAACTCTGCTAATGGCTTTATTTATCAAACACAAAAAGGGAGTTTTTTATGGGCACTCTATCTCCCTAGTCTAGAAATCTTTCATTACTCTTCCAGAATAGCACCAGCCAAATATAACGGTGACAATTTCTAGGATAAAATAATAATAAAATAACAATTAACAAGCAAAAATATACTCCAAGTTTTTCATTGCAGTATGCTTCTATAAATATGCTCCAGTGTAAAGGAATTATTGCCAAGACCTAGGCATAAATATAAAAAACAAGTAGATTTTCAAATATAGTATACTTGATACAAAGAGACAATCATAGAATAGATAGCAAAACTGAATTCAAATGACTATAGACTTACTATTATCCATCCAAAGTTAAAGGACACTAGTATAAGGATAAATTTTTTATGACAGCTTGGCTAATTTGTCAAGAATTAGAAATACAGAAAAAGAGAGCAAGAGAATGAAAGCAATAGCAGGCATATCAAACAAGAAAGACAGAGAAGAAGAGGGAGAAGAAGAAGGAGGAAGAGAAGAAGAACGAGGAGTGAGAGGATGCATTTTTTTTCCATTTACTTAAATTTTTTAAAGATTAAAAATTTAATGTGCATTCTCCCTTGTTTAATTCTTCAAGATCCCATATTTCCCTGTAAATTTTTCTAATGGCACCAAATAAATCAAGATAATGGAGACTTTAATTTCTACTGTCTATAATCCCACCTTAAATGTTTATCCCTTGACCAAGATGAGACAACATAATTCCTGAAAGTCCCCCATCACCCAAGTATATCTAGTCCTTAAAATTTGTTCTATTAGTAATTCTTTTTAACATGCTTTTTTTAAATAGGGTTTTTCAACTTAATATCTCTTATTTTGCTGCAAAATACCCCCAAATTTCTTTTACTTTTTCTCTCTGCTAGTATTTATGTTCACGAATTTATCATGAATAAATTCTTAATAAATTCTGTAAGATAACTTTCATTTGTACTGCTCACTACTTTCATTGTTGTTCAGTATTCATATAAAAGACTTGTATTTTCAACTTTTGACCATTATGAATAATATCCCTAGAAGTATAATATTATATTTTGCCAAATAAGAAACCATAATTTTAGTTGTTTAAATAATTTATTCCAATTGATATAAGCAGATATAAAGTTAAAATTTAGCACAGCTATACCTGAGCAAGATTTCAAGAAATGGGGGGAAGGGATCTGACAAATGAAGTTTGCCTCAATTTTTCAGACTCTTATCTCAATCCTACTGTACACTTTCAGATCTAAGAAACTGTTGCTATGGTAACTTCAGAGTTATGCTCAGAGGAAGAGGTCATAAACATAGTATATGATTTGCTGTTTAGATTGCTGTACGTAGAATTAGTTGATCTAGAAAACTGATCAAGACAAAGCAAATTGTGCACAAATCTATCTATCCCTTGTCAGTAGTGAGCTCTGTTGCTGAGGAGAAAAAAGAGCTCCATATGGGCAACTAATACAGATAGTTTCCAAGTATTTTGTCTTCTTGAAATGGAAGAAAAACATGTCAATACTTGTTGAAACTTACTGATTGCTAGTTCCTTTAGATGATTTACAAAAAATAATGTTAAAATGAGAAGAAAACTAGAGTATATATCTAGTGATTTTGAATTAAAATATTAGAAGGAATTTGGGAAATGTAAGAGGTTTTTTGTCCAATCAATAGTTCATATTGAAAAATCATGTATTAATTAATTCAACAAATACATATTAAATACTCTGTGGATTAAGTGTGAATCAATTTTAATATATGTCCCTGACTTTGGAAAAATAAAAAGATATAGAAAGTCAAGAAATGGAAATTAGTTACATCAAGGAGTTGTAAGTTCTATGGGGTCAGATCATAAGTCCCATGGTATGTAATTTTATTATGAGGTTTGAGTGTGGCATATAGGATATGAAGGCCATGCAAGTCTCTGGGCTTTGAATCAAACTTCTGCTAGTTCTGGGAGCTTGATAAGTGTATTAGCAAATTATCAATGGCATTGTCTTAGAGGTGGGTACTAATTTTACATAGGGTATGCTATAGAGAAACTGAGAAGTGAACAAGGTTCACTACATTAAGTAATATATAGAAGGTAAGTTGGTGTCTGACGGATGTAAAATAAATACAGATATAAATGAAACAAAGGAAAATGTAAAGGGACATTGATTCCAGACATGATAGAATCACTGGTACCAGACAAGCCCTCTTATATAGGCTATTATAAAACTGGAAAAAATATATGAAATAATATTTTCATCCATTGGAAAACAGGAGGCATAAAATATGCAAAACCTATATATAATGACAACTGAAAATCATCTTAAGAGATATAGAAAACACAAATAAATGTAGATGCACACTATATTTATGGAATGAAAAACTCAAAATTGTTTAAGATGGCAGTTCTCTGCAAATTGTTTACAAAAATTAATACAATGCAATCAAAGTCTTACCAGATTTCTCCTTTGTAAAAGTTAACAGGCTGATTCAAAAACTCAAATGAATAAATAAGCAAATTTGAGTGATAGTCAAATTAATCTCAAAGCAAAATGGTACAACTTGGGAAGTAGTTTTGATAGTTTATGAAATAGCAATTCTACTTTTTAGGTATTTATTCAAGATAAATAGAAATATTTGATCAAAAACACTGTGAACATAAATGCTACTAGTAGCTTTATTCACAACAAACTTAAAATGGAAATAGCACATTCTCCTTCCTTAATAGGAGAATGATAAACATAGTGTAGTACATCCCTACAAAGTACTTTTACTCATCAATATATATGAATTACTAATATATTCAGAAGGATAAGTAGATCGTTAAAATATTATGCTTAGTTTAGAAATCTGAATCCAGAAGAATATCTGTTGTATTTTCTATTTACAGAAATTCGAGATCAAGCAATATTAATCTTGGCAAAATAAATTCGATTAACAAAAATCAAAGGTAAAATAAAAGAAGTGATTCAATGAAGAAATATTTATTGCATGATAGCTATAAATATAAATTTTCAAAGGGTCTTCTCTGTGACTAGATAATAATATTAAGAATATTAGAGAACCCAAAGTCAATGGAGATTTTCCAAATTTGAATATAAATCCTTCACTTTATTAATTTCCAAAGGATAACTTCAAGTTCAATTATTAATTATCCTTGCAAAGTAATGTCCATAGGAATTTAATCCCAAAATAATATTCTCATAATAATCTAAAATTGTTACATTAATCTTTTCTTCAATTTCTTATTTCACTTTTTATATATTTTTATTGAAGTATAGTCAGTTTACAATGTTGTGTCAATTTCTGGTGTATATCATAATGCTTCAGTCATACATGAACATACATATATTTGTTTTCATATTCTTTTTCAACATAAGTTACTACAAGATATTGAACATAGTTCCCTGTGCTATACAGTATGACCTTGTTTATCTATTTTATGTATAATACTATCTGCAAATCTCGAACTCCCAGTTTATCCCTTCCCACTGCCTTCCCTGCTGGTAACCGTAAGTTTGTTTTCTGTCTGTGAGTTTGTTTCTGTTTTGTAAGTAAGTTTGTCTTTTTTTTTTTTTTTTTTTCGATTCCACATGTAAGTGGTATCAAACAGTATTTTTCTTTCTCTTTCTGGCTTACTTAGAATGACAGTCTCCAGGTCCATCCGTGTTGCTGCAAATGGCATTATTTTATTCTTTTTTTATGGCTGAGCAGTATTCCATTGTATAAAAAGACCACAGCTTCTTTATCCAGTCATCTGTTGATGAATATTTAGGTTGTTTCCATGTCTTGGCTATTGTATATAGTGCTGCTATGAATATTGTGGTGCATGTATCTTTTTGAATTAAGGTTCCCTCTGGATATATGCCCAGGAGTGGGATTGCTGGATCATATCATAAGCCTATTTTTAGTCTTTTGAGGAATCTCCATATTGTTTTCCATAATGGTTGCACCAAACTACATTCTCACCAACAGTGTAGAGAATTCCCTTTTCTCCATAGCCTCTCCAGCATTTATCATTTGTGGACTTTTGAATGATGGTCATTCTGACTGGTGTGAGATGATACTTCATTGTAGTTTTGATTTGCATTTCTCTGATAATTAGCGATACTGAGCATTTTTTCATGTGCCTATTGGCCATTTGTATGTCTTCACTGGCGAATTGCTTGTTTAGATCTTCTGCCCATTTTTTGGATTGGGTTTTTTTTTTTATTATAAAGTTGTATGAGCTGTTTATATATTCTGAAAATTAACCCTTGTCAGTCTCATCTTTTGTATATATTTTCTCCCATTCCATAGGTTGTCTTCTTGTTTTGCTTATGGTTTCCTTTGTTATGCAAAAGCTTATAAATTTAATGAGGTCCCATTTGTTTATTTTTGCTTTTATTTATATTATCTGGGTAAACTGCCTTAGGAGAACATTTTAGGATTATTTGTTCTAGTTCTGTGAAAAATGTCCTGGGTAATTTGATAGATATTGCATTAAATCTGTAAATTGCTTTGGCCATTTTAACAATATTAATTCTTCCAATCCGAGAACATGGGATATATTTCCACTACTTTAATTCATCTTTACCTTTTTAAAGAACTTTTTAAAATACTTTTTCTCTTGCTAAAGTCCATAGGGCTTTTTTGTTAAACTGTGGCTTCCCATTAAAATTTAAAAACAATATTTGTCTGTAAATATAGACACCAAAATGTCAAAAGCAATCATCATATCAAAATATCACATGACTTAAGACTTAGTATCTTTTTCTTCAAGAATTAGGAAGTGTCTGAGATGTTAACCTATCTGCAAGGTAACAAACTAATCTGCCATAGTTTCATGGATGCTGGCAGAAGAAACAAGTGTCCTGAGTCAGAGACAAAGGACTTTGTGACTTTGTTACTTACAGCACACGCAGTATAAGCTCCCTGTTTGCACTGCTTTCTCCCCTACAAGAGGATGAGAAATGAGAAATGGTCCTGATTGGTGCTGCACACACAGTAAATTTGTCTCACAGCTGAGGAACCCAAGCTTGCAACACCTTCAACCTTAGAAGACTAGAAGCAATTGTACTTCATCTTTGCCCCAGAGGGAAACATTGTCATTAGTATTCCAATGAGAAAATAAATTTGCCTTGTCCTAAAGGAAGAAACTATCTTTATATTCCAAGGCTATTTGTTATATAATCATCTTTGAACAAATTGTCTGGAACAAATGCCATCAAGAGATGTGCAGAAATGCAAGAGATATGTGGAGAATTGTCTATCAACATTGCCCAGGTCTCAGTCATTAAAAGCCAACAGCTAACTGTGAAACCAGTCCTGCTATACAAAAGAGGACACTGCAAGTCACCAAATTCAAGAAGTTGATTGATGCTTATTTTAAAAACACCTTCGGAATATAAACCCATCCACTGTAGCCATGCTAAATGTTTCAATCGCTGCTTGAAATTCACTGCTCCAAATTCCATAACTTTTATTTTCCTTGAATGTTTTTTCTCCACTTATTTAAATTCAACTTTTCATTTAAAACTTTAATACATCTGCCATTCCCAGTCTGATGCACAGAGAAGTAGAAGAGTCCACAGACAGGGTGGTACCCAAGAGAGGAGGAAAGAAAAATGGTGAGCTTCATGTGCCCAGTTTTTCCTCCCAAACATACCAATCTTGTGTGTTCATTCCTTTTTCCTCAAGTAGAATGAGGTATAGAGAGAGGAGAAAAGAATTTAGGGAAAATTTTTCCTTCCTGGCAATCAGGAGTAAAGAATAACAATAAATAGCAATTTAAAGAAAGCAATTTATATAATTTATAGACAATTTTAGAAGCATTATAAATTACTAAGTGTATACAAAGATATTTAGCTTCATATTTTAATTATCTAGCTTGTTTCTCTGAATGATTATGCAAATGTTTGGGACTGTCAGCATGAAAAAAAGTTCTCTTTTTCCTCAACATTGCCAATATCTGGTCTTAGGTACTATCCATCAATATTTTATAGGTAAACAAAGTAGTTAGATTGCTTAGAGCTGCAAATATAATAATTACCTATAAAAGTTGTTACATAATAAAGGCATTTATGATCTAATATATCAAGAAGGTCAAAACCAGGGCAGTTCTAGAATTGGTTCAGCAGTTAAATGGTTACTGTCTCAATATATCTGGGCAGCCATCTTCAGAGCATTGCTTTTTTGGCTTTTTGTACCATTTATTTCTGTTCTTAGCAATTTTTTGAGATGATTCTACTATTTTCTTACTACTTAGATGGAAATAATAGTTTCCATCCAATTCTGTGAAATTTAAATTGTTCTAGGATCTTGTGAATGTTCAATTTTTATATAAGATCTATGTGTACTTGAGAAGTATATGTATTTATGCATTTGTCTACTAATTGGTCACTATATTGTTGAAATCTCATGTATTATTTCTACAATTTTTCATAATGAGTGTTCTATTTAACCCCTCTAGGGTGATGTAGATTAATTTTACTCATTTTGAAACCAATTTATAAGATGCATCAAGTTTAAAACTGTTGTTTATTACTGATGAGACTCATTTTTTTATATGATAGCAATATAGCTACCTTATGTTTCTTTTGCTTGGCATTTGCCTGCATTTTTTTCATCTTTTATATACTGTCTTGTATAAAATATTTTATTTTATAGACATTTAAAATATTTATTTTATATATTTTTATTTTAGTTACTTTTAAGATTTTTTCCTAAATATATCTTTTATTTTAGATATATTTCGATATCTCTATATCAGATATTTTATTTTACATAGTTTTTCTAAAAAAGAGTATATAGATGCATTTTTAATCCAAACTGACAAACTCTGTCAACTAGAAAATTCATTCTATCTAAATTTATTTTAATTATTGCAATATTTTGACTTAATTTTAACATAGGATTCTCTACTTTGTATTTTTTCATTGTTTTCCTTTATTCCTTGCATAAAGGAATTATCCCTGAATTGATTTTTTCCCCTCCCAATTTCTTTCCTTTGCTGGTTTGAAGGGAACATATTTTAGTACTATACTATTATTTTAGAGGATTTCTTAAAATTTATCATGCATACTTACCATAAGAATGTCCCACACTAATCATGCTGCTATCATTTATCTGAGAAATACAAAGACACTAGATAACTCTATTTCTAATCACGTTGCTCATTATTTGCACTTCACACTACTATTGACATTTTTTGTAGCTCTATTTTGAATTATTACTTTTAACCTGTAGATCAGACATTATTCCTTGATACAGCAATTAAGAGTTTATATTTAATCACAATTATACTCATTTCTTTGATCATGCATCCTAGCCTTTCTTCCTACTGAAGTATATAAATTCGAAGTTCATTTTTGAAGATCATCAGTAGCAGTTTATTTAGGATTTTTAAAAATTTATTAGAAAAATACATTTTTATTTCTTAGCTTTGAATAATAATTTAGCTGAAAGGTCAACTGAAATGTTTGAAGTGTCACCATAACCTATCTAGTTGCAATTTTTTTTTATTAATTCTACTTTATATACTTTATTATTTTTTAGAAAATTTAATTCTTTCATCAGTTTTAGAAAATTTTTAGCTAATGGCATTACCTAATGGCATTACCTAATGGCATTAGTTCTGAATAGCCTTTTTAAATTTCTTGTCATATTTTCTTTTTAAATATCCATGCTTAATTAGAAGATACACTCCTTCAATTAAATGGGAAAATTTCCTGCTATATCTAACTTTCAATTTTATCAGCATTTTCATCTAATGCAATAATTAATTGATTTGTACAGTTGACATGTATTGAGAATCTACTGTGCCAGCCATTTTCTCTAGGAATTTATCTTTTATCATAACTTTTTAATTGCTTTCAAAATTAAATATTTATTAAGCATCAATTACAATCAGGCACTGTATGAGTCAGTATTCTCCAGAGAAACAGAACACATTATACATATATACATATATGTGTATATATATACACATATACACGATATGTGTATATATATATACATATATATACACACATATACATATATCTTATAATTATTGTATTATATGTATGATATATTTATTTTATATATATATAAAATAATGAGTTGACTCATGCCATTATGGAAGGTTGCATGTCCAAAATTTTCAGGGTGGACTGGCTGGCTGGAGATACTAGAAAGCCAAGCCTTCAGGTCTAGTCTGAAGACTGGCAAGCTGGAGACTTAGGAGAGCCAGTGTTTCAGTTTGAGTCTGAAGGCTATCTGGTGTAGAACCAGAAAGAGCCAATGATGCAAATGAAGTAAAAAAATCTGCTGAATTCTCTCTTGCTCAGAAGAGGCCAGTCTTCCTGTTCTATTCAGGCCTTCAACTGAATGGATGAGGCCCACTCACATTATGGAAGTCAGTTTGCTTTTTCAAAGTTCAGTGATTTAAATATTAATCTCATCCCAAAACACTCTCACAGAAATACCTAGAATAATGTTTGGCCAAATACCTGGACACTTGTGGCCCAGATAAGTTGACATAAGAAATTAACCATCACAATCATCAAGTGCACAGAAAGAAAGGAAATATCCTTGTGTACATGTTGCTTAGATCCTAATGGAGAGTTGAGGAAATAAATAGAAAATACTAGAAAATTCAGAAAATGTTATGGTGATGAGATACATAAGATTGGTATATGCCTTGATTACATTTTGTGTAAAATACTTGAGAAATTTTACTCCCTAAAATCCTTAAGATGTACCATTAAGGTTGAAAACGTATGCTAAAAATGGCTAAGTTAATATTGCAAGTTGGGTTTTACAGAAACAGACACAGAAGTAAGAGTTGGGTTACAAGATACAAGGAATACAAGGTATACAAGGAATCAACAACTATGAAAGTAAGGTAGAAAAAACAGGATCGGCCTGAGATAGAAATATAACTAGGATTAGTTTCAGCCAATCCAGTGTGGCACACTAAACCAAAATTGCCTATCAGACTTCTTCTGTATTAGACTGAAATGACAAGCCTTTTTTAGCTCCACTTTGCACAGCTGGTTCAGGTCATCTTGGGAAGGGTATGGCACTGGGTGAAGTGGCTCTCTACTGCTGAAGCATATAATAAAGAAACTGACCCCTGGAGGCTGTCTGCTAACCACACTCCCTACAGGTGGGTAGCAAGTCCTTTCAGGATGGGCATCTGGATGTCACCTTTCTATGTCTATCCCACTTCATATCTGGTTCCCCAATCAAGTGACAAAAACAATCCCATACTCTGGAATAATTTGACCCCTTCTTATGTATTGTAAACAGTTATAGGTGCCACTATTCAGAGGAAAATCAACACTCTGACAGCATATAAGGAAGGGCCACCAATATGGAGGAGAGTGGCCTTATCACTTGGCATTTTTCAGCTGCAATTACTGAAACAAATAATTCAACTCAAGTTGTCTTAAACCATAATCAAATGTATTCATTCACATAACAGAACAGCTAGAGGTAAATTGAGTTTCAAGATTGGGTAAGATGTGTCACTCACTTATGTCTTCAAGGATCCAACTTTGTTTTTCACAACTCTGCTTTAAAAAAAAAAAAATTTGGTCCTCCATATCTACTTCATTCTAAGTCTCATTCTCATGATCAGTGTATATCTGTCAGTAGAAGTTGGGGATGTATATATTTCTAACATATATCACTTTATGTGTAACTGTCCACAGTTTGGACATATAATTGTTCATGAATTCCTTTAACTACAGTAGATGAGCTTACCAGGATCATGCTTACTGTTACTACTAAGACTAATTCAGCAAACACATATAATTTGAGAGGAAAATAATTCATGTTGGAGATTCCACTCTAGCGTCCTCTCAGATTTGAGATATTTTTCTTATTAACAATGATTAAGGAATATCTAACATGAATTAAAGAAGATGAACCCTAACTTTGGAAGGAAGTGGAGACCACTGACATCTAATGTAAGGAACCTCCAGATCTAACATCATATGATTATATGATATTAGTTGAGACCTCTTTTTTTTTAAGTGTAGGTAAGTAAAGGAAGATATGTGACTACTGATGTGAACACTCCTGTTCAGTTAGCTGTCTATTGCTATTAGAGGTCTTTCCCTTAGTGTATATAACTTCTGATATAAAAATGTTCTTCTCCCAAAGATGATTTGTTGCCTTTGCAAGAACTTACTTTCATTTCAAAATTCAATAAACCTTTGATACCTTATTAATCAGACAGAATTATCTGATTATTTATTTTGATGCACAAAGCTTGGTTATTTTTAATAGTTATTTTATTTTAGTATTCACAGAACAACTCTTGGAGACCTATCAAATAACATCTAAACTTGAATGGTTTTACTGTGATTGACATTTGGTGCTCATAATTATTAAACTGTGCTAAATTGAGCAAAAATACATGATAAGCAAATTCACATTTAGTTGGATCAAATTATTTTTCTCTATGAGGCTATTCATGTTATTTCAGTTATTTGACAAGGCCAAATCCCTTGCAGGAAAAGAATTAAGCTTACTCTTATTCAAAATAACAGAGAGAAAAGGCAAAAATATGAAGAAAACCAGCAGATGGAAATGGAGGACCATGACCAAACCTAATCAACATTTCCAAAACTAATCCTTTTTTGTAAAACCTTTCTGAAGAAAAGTGATGCACTGTTATGCAGCTTCTACTAAAAGTATAATGGCCTAGACTTCACCCTTTGTTTTTTATCATTTCAAATTCAACAGCTCACTAACTTCTGTTTTTTACAGAAGGTATATTTAGTAAAAAAGCAAAACATTATTATACTGTCAAGAATAATATAATTCATGGTTGAGATTTTTAAGACCAGTTTAATTTTTAAATATATTATTGTTGCTAACTAGAATGACGAAATTCAGTTACCTGTAAGGATACTCACTGTTAGGGTTTTCCTTTTGTTTCTAGCTACAACTGAGATTTGCCTTGTGCCTCCAAAATGCTACTCTGATGAAGCTTACTATAGTTAGCATCTAATTCAACCATGCTTGCATAAGAAGGCCTAACTGATTTAACTTCCAAAGCTGATTACCATACATTTAAAAATGAATACAGGAGGACTAGGTCAATATAAATGAAAATATTTTATTTAATAATGCAGCTTCATTTCTGGTTATAACTTAGTACTGATTTGTTATAAATGTGTAAGGTATCATTTGGTCTTTGATAATGATCCCAGTAATTAATCTTTGATACAGAGTCTGAAATACTGAAGGTACTCTGACTGAATCAGGTATACACAATATTAGTATTAATATTAGTATTACACATTTTCCAGCTCTGTGAGTTTGTACAGAGAATAAATTCAATGGAAAAATTTCACCCGATGCCCAGAAATTCATTGCTATTAAGTTTTATTGTATAATATTTAATGTCTGGATTACATGTAAGACAATTATTTAAGTAGCTGTTTTTTTCCTTTTTTAGTCCTATCCAAATGAAAGTACTTTATGTAAAAATAGGTGGCTTTTTGGAGAAGTACCAAGTTGACTATTTTTCCTGTATTTCTTCTTATAGTTTACAAATCTTATCATAAAATTTCCCTATGAACATTTATTCCTGAATTTAAAATAAAGTCAAATTCTCTCACAAGGTGAATTAGACCTATGAAAACTTGTCCCTAACTCACCAGCCCCTAAAATCTACTTCAAAATAAGTTCTTGTCATCTACCAGCCATTACAAATGCTATTCTTAATTCATGAAATGTATCCCTAGCTCTCACTCCTTCTAATCCCTTACCAAGTTAAATTTCACTCAGTATATGGAAGTCTGTTTAGGTATATCCTTTTCCAAAAGATCTTCCTCAAATATTTCATAATCATAGTAACACACACTTAATATGTCCCTAATGAATCTATATCTCCTTCCTTCCTCAGTCTCAGAATGTTTCTTTTCTACTCAAATTAATAACAGTAATTGTTGCCTTCATCTAACTATTGCTCAAATCAGAGTAAGGAAGACGGAGGCATCATCTACCATTAGCCTATCCAATCCATCTCCAAAATATAGTTTAGATTTACTTCCTTCTTTCCTTTTTGTTGACAACATCTAATTCCAATGCTATCTGGAATTCTCTAAAAGCTTTGTGATTGGCTGCTCCTTCCCTTCTGTGAGGGACTGAATTATTCCCCCTCACTTCATATGAGGAAGCTCTAATTCCCAATGTGACTGTTTGAAAATAGGGCTATTAAGGAGGCATTTAAGATCAAATGGGGTCATAACGGTGGGGCCCTAATCCAACAGCACTTAGTGTTCTTATGAGAAAAGTAAGACACCAAGAATGCGCAAGCACAGAGGAAAAGGATACGGGAGGACTGAAGGCGAAAGCAGCTCTCTGCAAGCTAAAGAGAGAGGCCTCACGAGAAACCAGCCCTGCAGCAGTTGTTTTGGACTCCCTTGATTTTAGACTCTCAGGCTGAAGAACTGTGAGAAAGTAAATTTTTGTTTTTAAGCCACCCAGTCAGTGTTATTTCATTATGGCAGCTCTAGCCAACTTAATACCTCCGATTTCATCTGTCTCCAATATAGCCTCTGCATAATGGTTGATGTTTTATATAAGCATTTACACATACATACAAATACATATATATATATGTGTGTGTGTGTATGCAATTTGGATCAAACTATGCAATGGCTCTACATTGACTTAGGATGAAATAATAATTCTAACAATTCTTTATCATGGCCTACAATGCCTTGATAAAGAACTGCCTCTTTTCTCTAACTCCATTTTAAGTCTTTATCTCATTGTTTCTTCTCAATACATTGCAGTTACAGTGGTCTTTTATTAACTATACCTACCAACTTTTTAGCCACCTGTGTGTTTTTGTGTGTGTGTGTGTGTGTGTCTTAATACCTCACCTGACTCAACTTTTTGGGGTCAAATTAAATATTTCTTTCTAGAGAGAATATCCATAGAACATCTTCCATCCAATTCTTCTTCTTCTTTCCAATCTTTCTATATTTTACCTTTGAAATGATTATAAATATTTCATGGTTATATGTATTTTCTGTGTATATGTATATGTATGTGTGTTTGCACATGCACATATATTTCCCCTAATAGAAACAATGTTGTTAGTGGCTCTGACATATTTAGCATATGAGGGAAAGGATCCTGATCACCTTTCTTTCACTTAATTGGATCTGGGGTGGAATGAGTGGAAGATGAAAAATCCTCAATGTCATGGAAAAAAGAGTCAGAACACTGTCTCCATGGCATCTGAGTGCCACTTTTCCTTTAAACTCTTTTTGGGACTGACAATGTAGACAGTGAGATTTACACCAACTATTGCTGTAGCCAACATGATTCTAACTCCAGAAATAGTGGATTTCTGGAGGACCACGTCATCTCAGTGCAACCCAGCCTATCCCTCAATAGCTCATCCAATGTTTGCTTCTCCACCCTACTGACATGAAAGTTCTTTAGCAACTTTTTGAGACTGTAAAACAGATCTTTGAAAGATATGTCTGGCTTTGGTACACAGAAGGCCATGTCAGTGAATTTCTCATTTGCCTAGACTTGGCAGTGTCTTAGGAATGCAGAAATAATGTTCTAGATAGCAGAATCATCAAATCACAGTCTGTCAGAATGGCCATCTACTTTCTTTTGGATGGTAGTCATACATACACTATGGTCATGATACTGAAGTTGTCTTGGATATTCTTGTCTAAAAGAAACAAGCAATTATTAGTGTGGGAAACACTGCTGACAATCTGGAAAGAGATAAGATACTTTCATGGCTCACTCCTATCACAAACAGGAAAACATCAGGAAAATAGAAACTGATAATGACACTTTTATTCCACACCAATGAACTCCACATCATACTTAGCACTCTACCACTCTTCAGGCTAGTGAAATCTTAGTCCTGGAAAACAGGGACAGGCTTCCCACTGATTACAAGCTTCCTAGTCTCAGTCGGGATAGTATATTGAGCATATCGTAAGAGTAAATTATGTAGTTGAAGACAGTGAAGGAAGTGATAATGGTTAGAAGAGCTTCTGTGCTGGGATTGAAAATAGTCTTAGTGACCAGCTGCCCAAACCTGCCAAATCTTTTCCCTCTAATTATCTTCATCATGCTTCAAGAATGTGGCACTACACAAGAAGGTATGACTATTTAATGAATTTTCAATGGACAGTATATTTACTTACCAGACTTCCTTCCTTGTTAGAGAAATTTCATAAGCTTAGAGGCCAGGTCTTTCACAGAAGTATTTGTTAATAAACAATACAAATTTAAACATACACAACTGAGTTCAATGCTCTCATAGTGATGCATGGGAAGTCAAGGACTGAAGCAGTCACATTTATCAAGAAGCATGTGCCAAGTCACTCAAAAAGAATAATTTTATATAGAAATAATTTTATTCTTATTTAAAATTTTAATATATATCACCTTATAACAACTAAAATCTACATGATTCTTATTACTTAATGATTCTGAACACCAACTCCTTATATCACTCACCTGCTTTGGGGATATACATAATGCATGGTTAAGAAACAATAGAAAAACATTCTTCCCTATGTTTTCAAAAATATCTTGAAGCTGTAAGTTTGTCTTTGGATTGTTTGATATTATCATTTTTAGGCAAGAAGCTTTCTAAATATAAAGGGAACTCTTATCTCATAAGCATGTAAAACATCTTTACAGAGGAATCATTAGATTAAAATGCCACACGAAAGAATATAGAGGGTCAGGTACAGAGGATAGCTTGGTGGGGAGGGGAATTCCTTTCTCATTTAATGTAGCTGCTTTCCCCTGCTAATAAATAGTGATCTGCATGAATGTTAAATGATCCTGTAGGAGTTATGTTGCATTCTGTAAAGGAAAGTGATAGGCTACTCCAATAAACTTTAGACTTGTTTTTCACTTAGACATTGTTTTTAAGAACAGAGTAAAAAGAAAATAATTCTGTTAAAAATGGAACTAGCGACTCATAATGCATTTCTTAAAAAGACACTTAATAAAATGTAGTCAAAGATTTTGAAAAAGATAGCCAATAATTTAATAATTTCTCATGGTATAATGGTTCACTAATGTACACAAGTAATATAAAAGCTTTCAGTCTTAAGCAAAAATAAAACAATATCTCATTCATTTTGCTTAGTAACAAAAATTAGCTAAACCATGTACGGTTAGCTTATTATAACTGACTGGAACTCAGTCTCTGCTTGTCTATTTATACCAATAAAAGCCATTATAAAAAGAGGGATGTGATTATGTGGTAAAGGTAGACTTTAGGAAATGATTTCAAAGAGGTCTATGAAACATTCTTTTCTAGCAAGATTATATCATTAAGATAAGGCCAAATACGTACACAAAATTAGAATGTTCATAATTTTTTAAATACTTCCTTTTTTTAAAAAATTTACACAGCAGCTAACAGATAATGGTAAAGATTATTTTGTGATGAATAATAAACAAATTTCCTTAGGGTGGTGGAGATAGTTTACATAAGTAAATTCTGTAAATATGAACTTTTACATAATGAAAAAGTCTTACTTTATTTCTTTGTGCATTGAATACTGTATGTATTTATATGACCGCATAACTCAAAATGTTAAAAGGGAAATTCTCCTTGGAAAACTTTCTGGCAGTTATATTTATTAAAATGTCACTCACTTCTCAATCAAAGAAGTCTTTTTCTAGTCTTATCTGTGTTGCTCTTCACCTCTCTATCCAGATTGTTTCATCCTTCCCATCATTACTCAAGTCAAGGCCATCATATCTTATTTCACTAAAGCTGCTTAACACCTAATCTTGATCCCCAGTTCATAAACCTAGAATTACCTTGTTCACATTAATGCAAATCTGAGCATGTGTACACCTCTTATAAAGATCTCCAGCCCCTGCCCATTGCCTTAGGGTCAAATCCAAACGTCTAACATGGGCCACTTAACCTAGCCTCTGATAACCTCTAAAGCCTTACCACATGGTTCTTTCCTCTTGTAACACCTGTAAAACTCATGTTTTCTCACCATGCATTGGCCTCTGATCTATAGTTTTGGAAGGCACTCTTCCTCCTGGCTGGAATTCTCTGCTAATTCTTCTGCTAAGCTCTGTTCAGACTTCAGCCATCAATTTAGCACTCCTTTCTCTAGGAAGAGACTTCATCCACGAAGACCTGGTGAGGTGCTCATTCTATGTTCTTCTACAGCATGAATATATGTCTGTTTGTTATATGTCTGAGTCCTCCTCAGTGTGTGAACTTCTTGGAGGCAGGCATTAGACCTTTCCTCTCCTTTCCCCACTAAAAAGAGCAGTGCTTAGAACATAGAAGTTCAGTGAATAGTTGTGGATTAATGTGTTCTGAAGACCTGTAATAGTTTAACTTAATATGTATTTATATCATTATAATATACATGTCAATATTAGTATTTACTTACAGATATTTATAAAATATATAGATTTTAGATATTTAATTAATTTTCTACATAATACTTTGAAAATGCCATATTAACTCTCATTTGTATGTATTATTTCTACTTATTTGCATCTGTCTCAAGAAACCTAAACTGATCATCTGGCTATAAGATCAAATGATGATAATGAGGCACTCATTTGCTTGAGTGATTATTAAAATGTCTCTAGTGAAAAACTTCAAGAAATACCAAAGAAGAAAGAGAGGGGAACAGAAATCAATACTTTTTCACTTTGTCAGTTTTAGCTTCTTCATGAAAAGAGGAAGTAGAGAAAATAAGTAGAAAATACTAATAGACTTTAGAAAGCATTAATCAAATATTTAAATCCAGGATAGGAGAGAGCCAAATGCATTTAAATAACCTAGGTCACATGACAATATGCTATAGTAACACAAAAATTATTAACTTACCCAGTGAACCCCTTGTATTTAAGTGGAAAAACTGATGATGATCTGGTTTAATATGAGGATCTGAAAAGGAATAAGGAAAACTGTGATATTTATTTCACCGTATACAGGAAGCAATTTTCCTTGTCACTTATAAAATGACATTTTTATAATAAGGTCATATATTTTAATAGCACTTTGCAGTTTAGCAAATAAGCTTTCATACCCCTTATCCAAAAGGACAGATAGGAAAGCTGTGAATATTTGTGCATATTTAGAGTAATTTAATCCAGGCTTGTCTATATAAGCAAAACAGATTTTTGAGATAAAAGAAAATGTGAAATTATATTTTAATGATTATTTAATGCACGAATATTCTAATGAAAAGGTATTTTCACAAATAGCTCTTTGAATATTGGCTGAATGTATTATATCACGGAATCTCTTTGAAAGGACTAGTATATAGTTTCAAACACAGGACAAATATATCCATCCAAAATATTTTATTACATCTAAAATTACTTTTGATATACCTGCTTAAAACTTTGAGCTATTTAAACATAAATGAATCACTGCAGATAGACAAAATTTTTAAGATGTCATGAATTTTAATATTTATAAAAAATTTGAAGTTAACATAAATAACCTAGGAAAACCATAAGAATAAAATCAATGTTGTTAGTTTCCTCAGCTAATAAGACAATTGAAAATCAAGATGTATAAATATTTAAAATTTTATTAAAAATTATTTTTAAATTATAAACTATATTTAAAATATTTTGAGTTGATTTACATTGTTTAAACTGAAGAATTAGAAGGAAGGACTAAAACTCTGTTGAAAGTTTCTAAACCATGTGAAATGATAAATGCAAATGAGAGACTTAATGAGAGAATTTCATTCTAGTCAATCCTAAAGAAGTATTTAGTATTTTATTAATAAGTTGGAATTTCTGGAAAAAAGCATTTTTCTGTATATAAAACTATAATATCTGCAGGTACAGTTAACTGAAACATTTCAGTGATACTTTAGTGACACAATTGGAAAGAGCTCAATATTAGATGATGAATAGTGTAGTAAACATATTACTTTATAATAATTTTATGAAAATATTTTAACATTTTATTTATAATATGACATATAATTATAAATATATAGCATTAAAATATATAAGGATATATCTATTTTTTTCAATTAAAGGTATTCAATTACCTTTATTTCACTTTTTTTACCCCTACTTCTTATCTTTCAGCAAGTACTCTCAAGTCTGGCCTCTTCCAAACCATTAATAACAATCCATTTTTGCTATTTCTAATATTCCCTCTTTAAAACACTTCCTACTTTAAAAACAGATCTCCTTTTGTCTCTACAATAGTTTTACAATTGTTCACCTTAATGGCACTACTACTCCACTAAATCCATACTCTACAGAGCACACCTTGTCCTCATTAGAAAGTGTATGTCAGATTTTCTCTCACAAATAACAGACTGCATTAGTTCCCTCATTACACTTAATATTTTTTAAAATCCCTTATTCCAACTTACAAAACCATACACAATTTTTGTAAATAAATAATATTTTAATGTTTCCTCTTATAAACTTTTAAATTTTTTCAAACATATTTTTGAACATACAATTATCAGAAGTGAAATAATGTTTTCTGCAGTCAATATATAGAAGGCTTCATGAGGTCAGAATAATCCAAAGAATCTAAAGAAACCAGGAGAAGCATAAAATGTAACAGTATAGAACTTCAGATTAGACATCAAACATATTTTCAATAAACTCTGACACTTGGTTGCTTTTTTTAAAAAAAATTATCTGTCCTATCTTAATCTAAATGCCTTTATCCTTAAAAATATCAATAGCAATAGATCTTACTTAAAAGTGTTGCCGTAACAATGAACTAAAAACATAGGTGTAAAAAGTTTATACCTCAAGTTATTAGTGATGTATAAATATTAGTTATTATTTTGTAAAATGTAATTTACAGCTACTTTTAGTTGAGAGTTTTAAAATTTTTACGTTATAGACAAAAAAACTCAGGTGCAGTAAATCCCAAAGATCGATATTATTTATAACAATATTTTTTTCTCATTTGATCATTGGTCTCTTTAAGAAGAATACTCATACACTAATAAACACATCCTTTCTCTTTGAGTCCTTTGAAAAAGATGGTCAGGTTGGTGATGGTAGATAACATATGAAATTGTGTTGCTGTTTCTCCCATACATTTATATCTGTCGATGCTTATTATCAAGCCATTAGTTTTGTGCCTCATCCACATAGTCTCAATTTTCTAACTGTTCACTCTATTTTCAGACTGGACCCTAGCATATCATAATCAGGCTGTTGTATTCATACTCTTAACACACCATAATAACTGAATCAGTCTTGCTCAAAACTGTCTATTACCATTGTAAATGATTTATATTTGTTAAAAGAGTTTATTTCTTATCAAAAACTCACAAACATAATTGTTTCTGTCTTTCTAGCATTATCTTTTACTTTTTCCCTAAAATGGATTCTATGTATTTAGATTTGATTAATCAATTTGGAAAGCACACAGCTCTCTATGTCTTCATCTCTTCTGTCTCCTTTTCCACTCAGAATTTCTTACTCTATGACATTTTAAGAATTTTTATGGATTCTATTTTATCTACTTAGGAAATTTAACACATTCCTTACAGCTCCAAGTTCTTCCATAATGTCCCTACCTTCATGACTTAAAAACTGATTCATCTGCATTCTTATAATGACAAAACCCATCCTTCTGTATTCTTATGGTACTAAACTTGTGTCACGTTTAATAATATATTTTATATTGAGAACTACCTCGAGTTATGCATATATATTTGCATATACCTAATTGTTATTATATTATTTTAAACTTTTTAAGGAACAAACTAATCTATTGAATTATTTTATAATTGACATCTAGATGATAATATATAAAACATTGCTCACAGTAACCACATATTTAATATAAATTTTGTAAGATATTTGGTACAGCATATGTATTTTAAATCAAATATTTTCAATAGCTGAAAGGCTGGGAAATACAATTCTTTAAGTATCTCTTAAGAGTAATTAGGTAACTATCTAGAATAGAGCTGTCTACTAGACTCCTCTGTGATAAAGGCAATATTCTATATCTGTGATGTCCAATATGGTAGCCTCTAAGGTATTTTGCCTAAACACTTGAAGTGTGGCTAGTGTGATTGAGAAACTAAAATTTTAATTTATTTAATTTTAATAAATTTAAATATACACAGCCACATGTAGCTGTTGATTACCATATTGGACAATGCAGATCAGATCTAGAAAGTCATGACAACTGTCTTAGGGGTCATTAAGTAATGCCAGGATAACACATGTGCTATTAAACATATTCGTTGACCATTGTTATGAGTTAGCTATGATTATAGTTAGCATGGGTGCCAATCTATTTTTTTCAAGGAGAGAATTCCATAAGCTTCTTTTGCTCCCCAAATTATATTTTGATTCACTTTTAAAATTTCATGTACAGTAAAATTCATCTGCTTTTGTATAAGAATCTGTGAGCTTTGATAAAGGCATACAATTGTGTAAACATCAACACAGCCAAGATATTGAATATTTCCGTCACTGTAAAAATTTTTCTCACATCCCTTTGTAATCAACTTCATATAGGCATTGTTATTGAATTCAGAAAACATTATTTCACTTCTGAGAATCAAGCGTTCAAAATTGTTGGGAAAAAATTTAAGACTTCCCAAAAGAACAAGAAAGACATCTTTGGAATTGATCATGAGGAAATATAAGAACATTGGCTAAATGATATCTGAGAGAGGCAGATAGAAACTGTTTAGAAAGTGTTACTGGCAAAGTACAAACCTCAAAGGAAGGGATGAATGATTTATTTCACACAAGGGAATGTGTTGAAACAGTATAATGGAAAGGGAAAAGTTGCCTTTCAGAGCAGGCAGTGGATAATTGATGTATGCATTCATTTAGAATGAATCTCTAGTGCTTACAGCAATTAAATAATGAAATAATAATGTATCTGTAAATTCCTTTATTAATGGCAGACTAATTATTTGCACAGAACTTACTTTAAAAGGCCCCAAATCAGAAAAAATTGTTTTAAAATTCTGCTTCAAGTCATTTTTAATTAATAGACCAGTGAAAAATTATTGGGCTAGGATCTAGAGGAGGTTGGAGACTTAGTAGAATATCCAGGTCATAGGAGCTACTGTTTTCCTGGACTTTTACCAATTCAGTAAGAATCAGCTGAATTATTAACCAATTAATAGAATTGGAGACAGTAATCAACACTTCGAAAGCTTCATGAGGCTACAAGCATCAGATATTGAAATCTATGTACTTGTAAATTATAGACAAACTCCATTAAAAATCTCTATATTGGATTAAGATATATTGAAGGTGTGCCTTAGAAGTAAATATGAATTTTCTTACACCACAGACCCTCACAAACACTATCTCAATTTGATGGTTCCTCAACAAGTTAAACACAGAACTTCTATATGACCCAGTAATTCCACTCTTGGATATGCACAAGAACTGAGAAAAGGTATTCAAACAAATATTTGTACACAAATATTGATAACAGCATTAATCACAATAGCCAAAATGTAGAAACAATTCAAACATCTGTCATCTAATGGACATGTAAACAAAATGTAGTACATCCATACAGCGGGATGTTATTCAGTCCACAAAATGAATAAAGCCTGATAGATACTGTAGTATGAATGAAGCTCAAAAACATTATGCCAAGTGAAGAAAGCCAGATGCAAAAGGTCACATACTACATGATTCCATTTATGTAAAATACCAAAGATAGTTAAATCCACAGAGTCAGAAAGCAGATTAGTGGTTGTCAGGGCTGGTGGTAAAGAGAAGTGGGGAGTTATTGTTCAATGGGCATGAGGTCTTCTTTGGGGGTGAGGAAATGTTTTAGAATTAGATACAGTAATAACTGCACAGCTCTGTGAATGCACTAGTACTACTGAACTGTACATTTTAACATGGTTAATTTTATGTTGTATAAATTTCATCTCAATAAAAAAGAAAAACAAAAGCAAAAAAGTAGGTAAAATTAAACACGTGACTACTGTATAACCCAGAAATTGTACTCCTAGGCATTTAACCCCAGAGAAAGGAAAATCTTATGTTCACACAATATCTTATACACAAATGTTCATATCAGCTTTAGTCTCAATAACCCCAAACTAAAACTATCCAATGTTGTTCAATGGGTGACAGGCTAAACAAGCTGTGGTATATCTATACCATGGGACACTACTCAGCAATAAAAAGGAATAACCATTGATAGAAACAGTAGCCTAAATGAATCTCCAGAGAATTATGCTGACTGAAAAAAGCCAACTATTACTTTATGATTCCGTTTGTATAATATTTTATATGACTCCATTTATATAACAGATTAGTGGTATCTAGAGTTCAGGGATGGGGGTACAGGTTAGGAGGGATGTGGGGTGAGTATAAAAAGACAATACAATATATTATTTTGTTGAATGAACTGTTCTGTTTTTATTGTTTCAATGTCAATATCTTGACTGTGATATTGTATAGTTTCACAAAACATTACCATTGGGGCAAATGCATAAAGTGTACATAGGATCGCTCTGTATGATTTCTTACAACCCCATGTAATTTTACAATTATCTCAAAATAGTAAGTTTATTTTTTATAAAACTTACACAAACTCTTGCCATAAACATAAAAAAGAACACTTCCCAATCTATCTTATGAGTACAGGTTAACTTCAAGAGTAAAACTTGACAAGGCTATCACAAGAAAGGATAAGCTGTAGGTCATCATTCATGAACATACTTGAAAAACACTTAAAACAAAATTGCAAAGTAAAGTCAGAAATATATTTTCAGTAGTTATATCTTATTACCAAATTGGTTATAAAAATTAAACAAGGAGAGCAAAATTGGTTTAACATTAAAAATCAGTCATACAATCTACCATAGTGACAAAATAAAAGTATAAAGGATGTAACCCATATAGTCATTTCAGTAATTATGAGAAAATCATTTAATAAAGTTCAACATTTGTTAATAGTTTTTAAAAAACTCAAGTTTTTTTTTTTAAATTGTGGCTTCTCAATATAATAAAAATTATTTAATTTAAAAAATTCACCAAACATCATTAGTTGAGAATAAAGTTTTAAAACTGCTTTTTTGGAGATCTAGAAAAAAACAAGAATGATTGCATTTGTTACTTTTATTCAATAATGTACTATATTTTGAGCCAATGAAATAATATTAAGTAAATAAAGTATAAGCATCAGAAAGGAAGAAATATTATTATAGCCATAATTTCATAAAATTCTGCATTTAATATCCAAAAGAAGTACAGTACATTATTAGAATTAGTAAGTTCTCGATTTGGGGAGACTCAGAATTATTCCAAGGCTGATTATAAGGTGACTATCAATGTCAATCCAGGCTATCTGCTTTTTCAGTCATTCCCATAGGAGAAGAAGTTTCATAAGTCTTTCTCAAAAGACTCTAGTAAACTTTCTATTATTAAAGCTTTTCAAACTGTGTAACATAGCTTGCAGGTATACAAAAGAGGACAAAGCAAAAAATGTACAGCTCAACTGTTTACCTCAAAGTAAACTTCTGTGTAACAAATACTTAGGTCAAGAAATAAAATAACTTGACCCTTTCAATAAATATTTGCCCTCCCTCAAATATTATTGAGATTATCAATGAGCTTTTCTTCAAGTGGGTATACCAATTAATACCTCTATTGAAATAATAAAAGCAATAAAAATATTAAATAATGATTAACTCAGTTGATAATCACAATATAAAACTTATTATATTTTTATAAAAACTGGTATCTTTTAAAAATGAAAAATGACTGTATTTCCAAAACAATAAAAAGCTAGTGAGGTAATATAGATTTACGTTTATGTATATATCTTTAACTGCTGGCTGAGTGGAAGATAACAATTTCAATTTGTTCTTTTGACTGAAACATATGAGGAAAAGCAGGATTCCTACAAATATGTACTTAGAAAAGGAGAAGTATTTTAATTTTTTTAGATAATAGTGGATATTCTTTTGTGACACTAAGCCAAATTCAACATGTGGTAATTTCTTCAAAGCAAAATGCAATGTGGAATTTGAAAGCTTATCATTAAGCTTTAGCACTCTCATATTAAAATCCATTTATGTAGTTTGCACTTTGAAGGAATATTTTACCCACAAGCAATTTCGAACATCATGGACTGGTCATTTGGAAAATATTGGTTCACTGATTATGTAGGTCCAAAAGTTATCACTTGTCACTTAAAAATATCAAAAGAAAATTATATCTTTGTTAATGTCACTGCTGATCTAATTAGAAAAGTCTTTAAGAATTGGGAGGCTGCCAAGCTCATAGTGACAGATACAAGTCTTCCAAAATTTTAATATTCTTTCAAAATCTTAAATTTTATCATTTAATATAAACACTGTCATTTGTTTTCCTTAAAGTGGCGTGCTCCTTTTGTTCATTTTTAAGAAAATGTCTGCCAAATGCTGAAGTCTAAATAACCACAATTTGACTCCCCTTTTGTTGTAAGGACTATTTTCTTTAAAAAATGTATTTTTTAAAAGATGTATTTAACTTTGTTTAATCAAATGAATAAATATTACTAGCTTATCTTAAATGAAATTGGCATTTTATTTTCACAGCAAATGACTACTATTAAAATTTAGCCATTGCCCTGATTTATACAGTCACTTTCACCCATTAACTCTTTTGCACCATCAGTGCAGGTGTCAGATGTGAAAATGGCAAGAAACACCTAAGTGTTGTTATGAAAATAGTTTTAACCTCCATGATCCACAGACCAGATGTTGTAAAAAACATTTCACAATGCAGCCAGAAATAAAGTAAGAAATTTTCCTATTGAGAAACTCCTTATCTGACTTCACGTACATTTCAATTTGGATATATAATATGTTTCTTAGTGTTCATTCCATTGATATTTTGTAGTTGGAAAGAAGATGGTCTATAAATTCCTTAACATTTTTAAGGCAATTTAAATCAAATGTTTATTTTTTAGAGAACTGAAGTCTAGGAATGTCAATCTTTTTATTGGTAAATATTTAACATTTCCAGAGGACAAAGAACAGCAGTGAAGAAATAAAGGAAGAAATATAAATGCTAAAAGTGATAGTCAACAATTATGCAGTTTATACTACTTACAAAAACCCTGTAAGTGTTAAATAACACATTCTTATAGATTGAAAGCTTATTTTTCATGCATAAATATATAGTTCTTCAGGAAATAAAGAGTAATATAATTCATTATGAGAATGTGAATATGATACTGATGTTTAGAACCTTTATTTTCCTTTGTTTAATCAAAAGTACTCCTCCTTTAAAAGCATGTTTTTTGTCATTGAAGTGTTTACAGTGGAACCAGTGTTAAACACAGGTGACCTATGAAATGGAAAGGCATAAAAGATTGACGTGTATGTGTTCATTCTAACAGCTTGTTTACTCACAGAGATATAAAAGAACAACTGACTATAGAGAGAGGAATTTCACAATTATTGAAAGACCTTGGGGACCGGTGGTCTGAAATACTCATTTGTTAATGAAACGGAGAGTCTCAAGATGGTTGATAGAGATGCTCAAATTAGCAAAATGTCCTTGAGGTCTATTGGAGGAAAGAAATGAACTAAGTAAAAGTCTAGTACCCATTGAAACAACTTCCACTCAAAAAAAAACAGAGAACAACAACAACAACAACAGTGAAAGAGTTATTTATAATTTATGAAGCGTTTGCTTTCAATAAGGGAATATCATAGTGGACTGAGAATGGGTCCATGATTAGATTAGCCATAGGAATTTATGTTTGTTACTTTTAATATTCTTTAGGTGAATCATGTTAAAAGTGGTTAAGTACACGGTAACCTAAGTTATCATTAAAGTAAAATGATTATCGTTGATCACATTATTTCAGCCTAAAACATGGTTAAAATGTAAATACAGTTAATGTGCAATATTATATTGGTTTCAAGTATATACTACATAATGTTTTGACATGTGCATACATTAACGAAAAGACTACCATGATAAATCAGGTAACTATCTGTTCGCATACAAAGTTATATTATTGACCATAATACTCATGCTGTATATTATACTTCCAATTTATTTATTATATAATTTGCACCTCTTGATCCCTTACATCTATTTCACCCACCCCCGACCCCCATCCCTCTGGCAACCACCAATTATTCTCTGTATATATGAGTCTTTCTTTAGTTTACTGAGGTTTTTTGTTTGTTTGTTTTTTGGATTCCACATGTAAGAGAGATCATGTAGTATTTGTCTTTTCCTCTCTGACTTATTTCACTTAGAATAATACCCTCTGGATCTACCCATGTTATCACAAATGTCAAGATTCTTTTTTTATGGCTGAGTTTTATATATATAGTTTGTATATAATATTTACTTTATCTATTCATGTGTCAATGGACACATATTATTTTCATATCTTGTCTATTGTAAATAATGCTGCAATGGACATTAAAGTGCATACATTTTTTTGAGTTAGTGTTTTTGTTCTCTTTGGGTAAATACCCAGAAGTGAATTTGCTGGATCACATGGTAATTTTATTTTTACTTTTATGAGGAATCTTCATAATGTTTTCCATAGTGGCTGCAACAATTTACAATTCCACCAAAAGTGTAGGAGTGTTCCCTTTTCTCCACAATCTCTCCAACACTTGTTACTTGTTGTCTTCTATAAGAGCCATTCTGATAGGTGTAAGGTGGTATCTCATGGTTTTGATTTGCATTTCCCTGATGATTAGCAATGTTGAGCATCTTTTCATGTGTCTGTTGATCAGCTGTATAACTTCTTCGGATATATGTCTATTCAGGTCTTCTGCCCATTTTATGAATCAGGTTGTTTGTTGTCTTGATGTTGAGTTGTATGAGTTCTTTGTATATTTTGGATATTAACTTCTTTTGGGTATATCATTTGCGAATATCTCCTCGCACTCAGTAGGCTGCCTTTTCATTTTATTGATAGTTTCCTTTGCTGTGCAGAAGCTTTTAGTTTATTTGGTACCATTTGTTTATTTTTGCTTTGTTTCCTTTGCCTGAAGAGACATATCTAAAATATATTGCTAATTCCAGTGTCAAAGAGTATGCTCCCTATATTTTCTTCTAGAAATGTTACAGCTTCAGCTCTTACATTTAAGTTTTTAATCCTTCTCAGTTTATTTTTGCTTATGGTGTGAGAAAGTCATTCAGTCTGATTATTTTGCATGTACTATCTAGTTTTCCCAACACCATTTATTGAAGAGGCTTGTCCCCATTGTATATTCTTGACTTAATTAATCATATAAATTTGGGTTTATTTCTGGGTGCTCTATTCTGTTCCATTGTTCTAGGTGTCTGTTTTTGTGACAGAATCATATTGTTTTGATTACTATAGCTTTGTATAGGTTGAAATCAAAAAGCATTCTACCTCCAGCTTTCTCTTCTCTCTCAAGATTGCTTTGGCTATTTAGAGTCTTTTGTGTTTCCATACAAATTTTAGAATTATTTGTTCTAATTCTTTGAAAAAAATCCATTGGTATTTTGATAAGGATTACATTGAATCTGTAGATTATTTTGGGGAGTATGGTCATTTTAACACTATTAATTCTTCTGATCCATGATTATGGTATATCTTTTCTATTCGTTTTGTCTTAAATTTCCTTCATCAGCATCATATAATTTTCTGAGTACAAGTCTTTTACCTCTTTGGTTCGATTTATTCCTAGGTATTTTATTCTTTTTGATGCAACTATAAAAGGAATTGTGTTCTTAATTTTTCTTTCTGATAGTTTGTTGTTAGTGTATAGAAAAGCAACAGATTTCTGTGTATCAATTTTGTATCCTGCCAATATTGTTCTCCAGTTTTCTTTTGTTTTGTTTTTTCTTCCTGTTTTTTTTTCCCCATTTCCTTAAAGGGACATGAATCTCCATGGAGTAGAAACCACATTATGTTATTCTTTGTTTATCTGTTGTGCTTAGCTATGAGTTGTTTATAAATTCTGATTAACTCTTTCCCATAACAGGATTCCATTTTATGATTGAATGAAATAAACCAATGTAAAAGAAACCCAGCCATGTCACTTGTATTATATAAATATTTTTGGTCACATAGAAATATAAAAGTAAAGAATAAAATGACAGAAATTTAATGTAATAAAAGACAAGCTAATACCAATATTAGTTTTCACATTTTTGATTCTGAAACATGCTTCCTGGTTGGAATTCACATATAAAACCAAAATTGAACACTGAGTATTTTGAATATCAATTAAATGTTTAATACCTTTATTTCATTTGTTTTCATATGATCTCTTCATGGTGTCTGCCTTCTGAGCCATACTCCTTTCTGATCATTTCAAGTAAAAAAGAAAATACAATTTTCTTCAAGTAAAAAAAACTCTGCATATATAAAATTAGTAATACATCCCACAGGCTTTGGGGTTCCTTTAATGAGCGTGATCCTAGATATTATTTTGCCTCTTCATAATAGTGTTGACTAAAGTAGCCTAGGGAACCACTCCCTAATTGCCTCTGTACTATGTAGAATGCTATTTCATTTGTTGCACAGTAAACAGTGCCAGACTTATCATAACTATTTGGCAGGGTGCCATACCACAGCTACCTAACTTGTTCTTTGTCTTTCTTGCCATTGTAATTTTCTACCTTCCTATATAACAGAATTTTGGGGAGCTTTATGGACTAAAATGAATGTATTTTTTATGTTCAATGTCTAAGAGCTTCAAAAATACTGCATTTCTTCTGCTGCTCATGATTCATTAAATATGAATAAGCCTAAGAAGACTTCAAACACAAGTAATTGCCTCAGTATGTGTCAAGATAATGATGTATCAGTAATATAAACTATCCATAATGGACATCGGATATCTGTTATGAACAGAAGTAATTAAATACCAACAGAACCTATTTTATGTATGTTTACGATACTGGTATGTGAGACTACTATATACAAAAATGTACTGCTGGCTAATTTTAAACTATGTGTAAGGCTCTGAAGGTGTCCCTCCTCAATTTTAAACATGGAGGGAAATCTTGTCTGTTTCTATGCCCTCAGAAAGATTAATCTGTTTTGGTAATTTGAGTATGTTTTTTGTGGAGGGGAGGCATAATCCAATGAGTTTAAAGATGAAACAACAAGTAATACTGAAGTAGGATCTCCGTTTTCTGCGTAGGCAGTACACTGATCCTAGAATTTCTTATGATAGATTTTTCAGTGAATAAAATTTAAAGTTTTGCCTAAAAAAACTATGTAAAATTATTTTGTACCTACAGGGTGGACTTTTGTGTGTTCAAACTGGCAATGGTGATGGGAGAATAACTGCAATAATTTAGAGAAAAGGATAAATGAGGGTTTCTTTACATATTAATCTTGTTTGTGACTCATGAGAGTATCTCTCAACATAGCAGCAGGAATGATGAAACTCTGACCTGTTGGTCAGGTGGGCAGGTTCAGAGTAAAACAAGTTTGAAAAAAAAATGTAGAGAGAAAGAAAGATAGATTGCTATTAAAAGAATGAGTAGATTAAAAATAAAAGGAAGCAAAAATATTCCAGAAAGTGGAGCTACAGATCAGGGATACTAAGCCATAGATGAAGTGCACAGGAAAAAAATGGACAAGCAACTAGTCAGAGTACCCAGTACCAAAAGGGTAGAACTGAAACTGAAATAAGAAAAAGAAGCAAGAAGAGCTAAATTCTATTAATATCTCCTAATTTCTAGGCGTTATGCTAGAAAGTTTTATGCTATTTTTACATGCAAAAAATTCTATTGAGGTGTACGTTATTATCATTTTAATGATAATTAAATTGTGGCTCAGAGACTTCAAATAATTGTTAACAACAATGAAAAAATATCAGGGAAGCTGAGATTCAAAAGCTTTTACTCACCCCGTTAAAAAAAAGTCTAATTCAAAGAAAGTGAGACAAGTAAGGAAATGTTTCAAAGACCAGGAAGTAAAGGAGAAAAAAACTGGACTAAAGCTATAATAAACATAAACCAGTTCTAGACAGTTTTGCATAAAGTGAAATGAACAGTTGTATCCTTTGAGCATGTAAGTAATGCAGGATTTATCAAAGTGACTTGAAACCATGCTAGAGAGGTTACTTTCTTAAATACTTTATCTAAAAAGGGTTGTGATTTATAACTCTTCTTTGGTTGCTCTGAAAGTTGCTTTAAAGATCCCAAGCAGATCCCAAGCAGATCCCAAGCAGAAAAGAGTTGGCTTAAAGAATAATAAGGAAATAAACATCTTAAATTTAAAATATTACCAGTGCTACTTTAAATCCTTCTATTCCACTTCCCACGCACCTCCCTGTCCCCAGGTTAAATTCTCTCATTCTTCCCCAGAAGTAACTGCTATTCTGAGTTCTTTGCTTATCATTTTCTTGCTTTATTTGATATGTATACTATATTTATATATATTATCATTCTGGGACAACATAGTGTTTAATTTTTTTTCGTGTTTCTGAATCTTGTATACATTGGGTTATATTCCATGTATTCTGCAGTTGGTTTATGTTGTTTAATATATGGTTGAGATACATTCTTATTGATACATGGCTGTATTTCATGTTTTTATCTGCTTTCAGGAAGTCAACAGTATATAAATACCAAATTTAACCATTCTTTTTGTTGTTGTTGTTGATCATAGATTTATTAGAAGAAATATATTATTGTTCAGATCTTCAACATCCTTCTCATTTTATCTGACTAATCCATTTCTAAGAAAAATATGTTATCTCTTCCTATGATTGTCCATTTGTAAGTTTTTCCTGGTAATTCTATTTTTCTTTTCTTTTTTTTTTTAACACCTTTATTGTGGTATGGTTCCTGTACAGCAAACTACACATATTTCAAATGTACAATTTGATAAATTTTGATAGATGTATACACCACTGAAACCACTACCACAATCAAGACAGATAACATTTCCATCAATCCCAAAGAGGAGCAATATTCAAATTCCCAATTTATCCTTTCCCAGCCCCTTTACCCCCAGTAACCATAAGTTTGTTCTCTGTGTCTGTGAGTATTTCTGTTTTGTAGACAAGTTAGTTGCGTCCTTTTTTTTTTAGGTTCTACATATAAGTGATATCATATGGCATTTTTCTTTCTCTTTCTGGCTTACTTCACTTGGAATCACAATTTCCAAGTCCATCCATGTTGCTGCAAATGGCATTATTTTATTCTTTATTATGGCTGAGTAGTATTCCTTTGTGTGTGTGTGTGTGTGTGTGTGTGTGTGTGTGTGTATACCACATCTTCTTTATCCATAACCATCTCCTTTTTATGGAAACAGGTTGTTTCCATTCTTCTTGTTGTAGTTATTATTTGGTTTAGTTTTGTGTTTTTTTAATAGCTCCTATAGTTTTTTAGTTAGTTTGTTTTTGTAGTTATTATTACTAACAGTAGAGTCATGATTATTTATATAGATACCATTGTAAGAGTTTAAAAAAATTGTATATAATATATATATTATGGCCTTCCTCAGCATTAATAGGTTATGCTGAATTATTCTCCAACATAGTTGAACCACATTATATTCCACAAGTAGTGTTGTTACTTTTTCATCTTCTGTATCTTGCATTTCTTTATCTAATATGGTATGTACACACAGAAAAACTTGTGTTCTATTTTACATTAGGTGTTTTAAAAGTCTCCTTTTGAGATTAGACAAGGGTTTGAATTAGTCTTCTTTCATTTACTCAGATATGCTATACAGTTTATATGTATATTATATATATTTATCATGGATATTAGAGAGACCACTAGTGGATTTGAATATTATTTTAGAATCTGGAAGTTCTGAGAGCCCTTTTTATGATGAGGGTTTCAAATATAAACTTTGGTATATCGTTTGAATTTAAACTATTTCATGTTAAGATTCCTGAAAACAAATATCTTCAAACTTGATGTGTTTCACATTTGCAGGCTAGTACCTTCTTAAATATTTCAGTAATGATATCACCCAACTTCTTATAATATTTGGGTTGGTTTGGAGAGAAGCGGTGAAAGTGTTAAAATGTGGGGAAAGTCTTTACTAATAGTATTGCTTTACTATTGTGATAGTAACAAATTACCAAAAATTTAGTGGCTTAAAAGTTTTACTGTCTCAGAGCTCTGGAAGTTTGAAGTACAAAATGAGTCATACAGGGTGATCATTAGAGTGTCCATAGGCCTACTTCCCTGTAAGGCTCTGAGGAAAGAATCCCTTTCCTTGCCTTTTTCAGGTTTTAGATAGTTTTCATTACTTGGGTCAAGAAGGTCCTTCCCATTCACCACTACAATTTCTTGTTTCTAATGTTATTTCTCCTTCTTCCTCCTTTGATCTTCTTGCCTCTTTCTTTTATAAGGATGACTGTGATTATATTTAGGGCCCATCATCCTGATTCAGGATGAACTTTCCCCCACTCAAAATCCTTAAGTTACTTACATTTACAAATCCCTTTTACCATATAAATTAACATTAACAGAGGATAGAACATGAATATCTCTTGAGATACCATTATTCAGCCTATCAAACCTTTTTTGTTTTGTTTTGTAATATCTGCTTCTTTGTGTCTTCCTACTGAGGTGACCTTAGGATAAAGTTTGAGGTTAGTACAGGCTGATCGGATATCTTCATAATCTGATCCTGGTGAACCCAAAGGAGTCATAATTACTGGATAGAGGGGAAGTCTGTGGTACCTGTGAGGTGATTGCTTATTTGTTAATTCATATGCAAACTCAAAAAATGTGGGTAATGGGCATACTTTATATCATCTGCTGGGGGTAAACCATACTGAGGGTAAGATATTGAACAAGAAGTGGGAATAGAAAATCCTGTAAATGCAAGGGAAGGTTCTTAGAACAATTCTTCCGACCTCTGCTTAATGTTTGTCTTCTATATAGTGATATATGAAAATTAGGTTAGCATAGGTATCAGGGACAATAGGTACAAAAACTTTACCTCAGATTCATCACAGAATATTTATTTACCAGAAGGGAACTTAAGCCCTTAATAGCCACTTTTTTCAAATTTTCTCTTCATGTCAGCTTGAACATGTCTACTGAGAGGATGCTAATATTTCACTAAGTAAATGTTTCCAGCATATGAAAAAAATAGACCTTCATTTAATAGAGGTTTGAACCTAGGACCTCATGCATGCTAAGCATGCACTCCACCACTTGAGCTATACCCTCCCCAACCAAAATAAAAATTTTTAAGCAGTCAGGAAAAATATATACAATGCATTCAGAAGAAAAAAAAAATAAGCATAATGGCTTCCCTCATGTCAGATACAATGCAGTCAGAAGACAAGGTAAATTGTCATTATTTTCTTATAGCACATTTTTAAAGTGCTAAGAGAAAATAAAACAAACTAGTTTACTATACCCAGCATCTTCTTTGAAATTGAAGGTGAAATAAAGACATTTCAAGCAAACATAAGCTTAGAAAATTTATTGTACTACAAAAATACAAAAGAAATTTCATATTTTGAAAGGCAATAATCGCAGATGGAAGCCTGGGTCTGTAAAAAGGAAGACCAATGGAAACAGTAAATATGTGGATATATACAAATTACTATTAAAATACTATTGAATGCTTAAGGGAAATTTAATAGCAATGTATAGTGTGAGTTATAAAATATGCCCAATAGCACATAGAGTTATAAAGGAATAAATGGAATTAATCAGTTGTAAAGTCTTAATTAGCAAACTGATGAAATATTTACTAATGCTGACTATGATAAATTCTAATCTCCAAATTCTAAAAAAGTAATTCAAAGAGGTATAGCTTAAAAATCCAATACAAGAGATAATGTAGAACAACAACAACAACAAAAAACTTGATTATCTCAAAAAAGGCAAGAAGAAGGAATAAAAGAATAGCTAAGACAGATAAAAAATAAATTTCTTTAAATATTGCTTCAATAAATTTAGCATCTTTTTTGAGTAACATGTCTATGAAGTCAGTGGTCCTTAATGTTACTTTTATGTTTTTAACTTAAAAAAAAACCACAACTGTTAATTATCCCCTAAAAGCACTGTGTGCACTGCATATAGAAAAACTATGTTCTGTAGGAAATAGGGTTCAAACATCAAAGAACAGGTTTAGTGTTTCAGTCAGTGTTTCTCATTTACTTGTAAAGCACAGGTATTTTTTGTAATACTGAAAGTATTACAACTATTTTTAATTAGATGAATATTCTTTCAGTTGAACCATTTTCTGTGTTTTCCTTTATCTATGGTTTGATTTCTATGATTCACATACATGTGATTATGATATAAAACGGCTTCAAATTTTAAATCATATGTATATGATCTACTATTAGATTTAGTACATTATGCTGTCTTACATTTCCAGATTAAAGCATAGGCAATGTTGAAACTGAATGCATTCTGGTAACATCTTCCAATACAAAACTCAATTTCTCTCCAAGACAAATGAAGGGCTCATAGCGTAAGCTTGTAAAAAAGTCTTCCAAAGTTATGTATTGGATTTTATTCTTTTCAGAACAGTAGAAAGGCTTTCTACTGAGAAAATGTGAAGTTAATAAGCCCGTTTTCAATACATCCTGTGTATCTGCAATTCTTTGTTCCTTTAGCCAACCTGCTTTCTAAACGAGGAGAAAATTGACTTTCAGGCAAAAAAGCAAGTATACATTAGACAGCCTGTAAGCTCAGCCAGACTGAGCTAACTAGGCTATTTGTATTATTTTCTAAGAAATATGTAAATACACTGCATGTGATATCTTCTCAAAATTCATTTAGAAATCTTTGGTCTCTGTTGCTTTTTATTTTTCCCCAACTGTATTCTACCTTCTCACATATTGGCAAAGCCTACTGACTGCTCATTGTTTACAATTTTATCTTAGGGATTTCCAGGCATGTTTTAACCCCTATGTTAAGGCATTTATAGAATCACGTATGAAATATTTCTTGAATGACATGGAGATTCTATTATTTTCAAGTTTACTAATCACCACATGTTTTCTAAAAAGGCGGAAAATAGCAGACACTATACTTTTCTTTTTATTTTAATTTTCAAAATATAATTCCTTGCTCCCAGAACAGAAATGTTTTTGAAGCATGTCCCTTTGTCCCTCCAGGTCTACACAATTTTTGCTCCACCAATATTTTACTGCATACAGGGAGGCACCATTCTGTAATCTGTGAATTCAGTGACCTTGATTCTGCCATCAAGCTCTGCTCTCCTGTAGTTTCCTTTGTTGGAACAGCAGATCTGTTTGGGTCTGTGCATGATAACCCATGATGTCTCCAATGGCACAGTTCACTGAACCCCCAGAGTGAGTCAGATACTGTAGCAGTTTCAAAGAAAATTAAGCCTCTCTTTGACCTTACAGATTTAGATTTGATGAGAGAAGTGAGTTAAAATAATGTTCTAAAGTCTATAACATAAGATAACAAATAAAAAGTGCCATAGAGAATACCTTACTACAGGAGATAAGAGTATTTACTCTTACCTGGTGAAATTAGGGGAAAGTATTATTTCTCTCTTCCTCTGCTATGAATTTTTTTCTAGCATGTAGGAATAGGTGAAAATAACACCCAATTTTCCAAAATTTCACTAAGACTCGTAATCTGTTTTTTTTCTGCCCCTATCTTCAGTGGCACATCTTTCATACTTCCACAATTAGGACTTACCATAGAAAGATAAAGCAAATACATCATTTGCAATGTTAAACACAAATTTCATTCATTATAATTTATTGGAATGGGATTTTGTCAACTAGATATGTTTTTATTCAAAAACAGCTCTGCAACATATTCACTACATAGTTAACTTCCAACTCATCACATGTTGTTGTAGAACAGGAACTAGTTATAGTTAGGTGCTCAAAAAACAAAAAAATCTGCTTGTCTAATGTTGAGGAGCTCTGCTAAACAAATGATTATTTAGTCATTCTTCTGCAGCGTGGGTTATTCAGCACTTTGTCTCTCCTTGAACCAATGCCACACACTGGCCACCAGAGCCTTATAAGAGTGTGGCTATGTATGTGAATAATGTTTGCTCTCCTTTTAGAGGAACATTTATTGTTTCTCATAAGACTCATATTAGGAATTATGATAGTCATAGCTACCTTATTATTTCAGTGCCCTTGTACCAGTAGGCATAAATGCATTCAGGAAAAGTCTACAAGTGTTCATTGTAATTAACATTTAATGACATTAAATCCACCATTATCTTTTTGGGTTTCTTGATATGAGCGTGTATCTTTGCTTAAGAGCTTAATTCAAAAGGAAAAATTGAATGGGTTATTCAGGAGATATATATTTCAGTTATATACAACATCCATGAAGTTTGTGAGTGTTTTCAGATTAATCCTAATTTTATGCTGGCATGAGTGCTGGACTATGACTCACAAAACCAGAGCCTGAGTCCAAATTGCAGTATTTAATAACTGCAATGGAAATCACGGAGATCATAGAAGTAATCATGCGAGATTATAGCCTAATTCAGTCCTAAGGTCCAGGATCTTTGTCCTGAGATCCTCCAGGGTGGCTCTGTACCCTGATTATTCATTGCCTTAGGGCCCTGGCTAGTCCAGGTACATTTCTCTTATTTGCAGTTTTCACAGTTGAATTGTTCCAGTTAGATAAATTATTTGAACCCAATACTTGTCACACGGTATCACATTAACAATTATAAACAGATACACTATAACTGATAAATGTAACAAATAAATGCTATTCTTCTAATGATACATGTAATGATGACCAGATGAGAAGATGCAGAGGTACATTTCTAGTACTCCAATTCAAGATGGAAACCATATGTATATGATGACAGATGTACAGATTTTAACAGTAAATTTAAAATGTGACACTGTTAGTAGACACATTATATAATAATCAATTCCTATTTTTAATTAAGAGACATGTCTTTCTAATAATATAGAGAATTTCCTAAGAAATAATCATAATAAATGTCTGAAAAGAGCCCATTTCAAAGTGTAGGGTGAAAATCTAATGGCAAACTCTTGACCTTTTGAGCCATGCTGTCAAAGAGGAAATAATCTGAAACAGAGCTGTGCGACACAGTTACATAAAAGCCCCTTTGTGAGAGTGAACTACCCTTGTTTTGTAACTGGGTACAAATCTCTGAATAGTGTCAGGACCTTTTAAATGTCAGAATTTTCTGGCTCTGGGCCACCTCTGTTCTGCATGGAACATTGTGACTAGTTTGCAATAGGTGGAAAGTTGCTACTTAAAAATTTCCTGAATTCTCTCTTATGATCATAAATAGCAATAGCTGTATGAAAAAAGATTAAGAGAAGTTACAAAGTACTGGAAAGAGCTTGACTGAAATTTTGGACTTGTATTAACCTCACAGTGGAAATGTATTAAAGCCAAAACCCCACAATAGAATTCAAGTAAGTTCTTAAACTTTACTGGATGTCTCAGGAAATATAAGCACTTTTAAGGACACACTTCCTATTTTAAATATATAGTTGTTCAATATATTGATTTCCGATGTTGAAAAATGGTAAAAACCAAAACTTAACAAATTTGCTTAAAAACAAGTCTTTGAACTCCTAATTGGGTCTGCTTCTTCTTTCCCTCTCTCTTTTTCCAAACAAACTAATTAATACATATTCATGTAGCCCTTATGGGGTGCTGAACTTGTGAATTAGATAGGATAAATATTCTTTTTGTACCTACCTGAGGATTGTAAGTAAGAGAGAGTGTCTCTAAGTCCTTCATGAAACATGCAGTTGTTTTTAATGCAGAGAATTTCCTGTTTTTCTTTCAAAACTATTTTGATATACTCCAAAATTCTCCAAGAATTAATAACTTCTGTATCAGGTAATCTCCTTAAGAAGTAATCTCTGAGTTTTGTGAGAGCATAGTATCCAGAACCAAATATAAATAAAACACATTAAAATTGATAAAAATCTTTATTTTAAAATTTGGACACAACTTTAAGAGAGACAAGAATAAATAAAAGAATTCTGATCAAAGACTCATTGAGTTTGAAGTATGTGATGGCTCACTGGCATCAGCATTATTTTTTTATCAGTCACCAGGATTCTCTCACATAACAAAGTAAAAGTAAATATAAATACATATACAAAGCAGAGTGGAATAAGATGTTTTGAAATTAAAACAAAAATGAAAAGAAAAATAACCTCTGCAATATTTATGTGAACGTATTTCTAGCAAATTCTACATTCTAAAAATACTGTAGAATAATGATGTGTTTACTTTAATCCTATTACTATTTTGGCTTTTTAAAATTAAAATTGTGAAGGCAATTTAATTTAAAATATGTTTTTATTTTGTACTGGATATTTTGGAAAATCAACTATGAATTTGTTTGCTGTTACTACCCTTATATCATGTTTTCTTGTGGATTTACTTCTCTTCTAATTAGGATATTCCCTTTAAGAATATTTCAAAAATAATTTGTTGTATAGCTAAATTTTGGCAGTTTTATAATTCTCAGAATAGTTTCATTGTGTCCTCACATTTAATAATTGTTTATCTTAAAGTAAAAAAAATTATGTTTCAAATTATTTCTCTTTAGGACTTTTAAAATATTACTGCTATTTTATTACAATTTATATTTTTCAAATATGATGTCAATATATTTATTGTTCTTTTGTGGGTAATCTTTCTTTATGGAATATTTATATTAAAATTTAATTATACCTTGATTTTATTAATTTCCATTGTGAAGTGTCTAGATGTAGGTTTTCTTCATGTATCTGGTTAACTCTCCATGTACTTTTTCAATCTGAGATCTATTATTATAAATTTTTGGAAATTTGCAATGATTATTTTTTTCAAATATTCTTCCTCCTACATTTGTTATTTTCTTTTCTTTGGGATTCTAGTCACATAGATGTTAACATGTCAGTTTCTATGTTTTTTATCTCTTATTTTATTTAATTTACTGTTCATTTTTTATTCTACTTTACCTTTCTGATACGTTTATGTATTTATTTGCACTGTAGATATTTAATCTTGATATTTCAGTTCATTAAATTATTTCTTATCTGTAGCTATTCTTTATTCATTTTATAGCTATGTGTTCATGCTCAATGTTTCTTTATAATTTCTGTTTCTCTGAGATTTCTATTGCATTTATGTTGAATATTTGATATTTTTTCTGTTTCTTCTATTAATTCTCATTGTACTTGTACAAGTTGACTAACTATTTATTTGTTTATTCATTTCATAATAAGTAATTTTCTGCCTGTCAACTTCTATTTCTATGGGGCTGTCAAATACTTTGACTGGAAATATGTATATACTGGAGGGAGGTATCAACACTTTGGGCCTAACTTTTGCCTCTCTTGGTGAGTATAAATGTGTGTGTGTGTGTGAGTATAAATGTGTGTGTGTGTTGGGGGTGTTTTTATGTTGGTTGCACAGAGCAGAGCCACCTCTATTGGTGCACTCCCTGGCTTTAATTTTACCACTTCTTCATGGTAACTCCTTGAAATTTCACTCTAGTTACTGCTCTTTTCCAAGAGCTTTTGTCTTTTTACCATGATCCTTTAGCCTTGGTGTGTAGGTGTGAATGTGTAAGGAATAGGAAGGTAGCTAGCATCATCCATTATCATCTACTCATCTTTCCTGGTGTTGCCCTGCTGATCATGGCAGTACAAGGAAAGAGGCCAAACATATGGTCATAAGGAAACCATTTCCCTAACTGTGTCATTCTGTCCCCTACATTGGTCTGCAGTTTTCTTCCCTCAACAAGTCACAAATAAATTTTGAGAGCCTCAGGAGTTTTTCACAGTTAATATGGGTTTTTTATTTTCCCTAAACCCATTCACATCTCTCTCATTTTTCTGACTTCTTCATGACTGAAATGTAGGAAGGAAACAGCAGCCCATTCTCGCAAGTAATCTTTTCTTTAAGATTTCTCAAATTCCTTTTAAAATATCTGCCTCTCATTGAACACTCCCTCACATCATACACAAAAATAAACACAAAATGGCTTAAAGACTTAAGAAAAGACACTATAAACCTCCTAGAAGAAAAGACAGGCAAAATATTCTCTGACATAAATCTTAGCAATATTCTCTCCAAGGGCAGTCTGCCTAGGCAATTAGAAATAAAAACAAAAACAAACAAATGGGACCTCATTAAACTTATAAGCTTTTGCACAGCAAAGGAAACTATAAACAAAACAAAAAGACAATCTATAGAATGGGAGAAAATATTTGCAAATGATGCGACTGACAAGGGCTTAATTTCCAGAATATATGAACAGCTTATACAGCTCAATAACAAGAAAACAAACAACCCAATCCAAAAATGGGCAGAAGACCTAAACAAGCAATTCTCCAAGGAAGACATACAAATGGCCAATAGGCACATGAAAAAATGCTCAATATCGCTCATTATCAAAGAAATGCAAATCAAAACTACAGTGAGGTATCACCTCCACCAGTCAGAATGGCTATCATTAAAAAGTCCACAAATAATAAATGCTGGAGAGGGTGTGGAGAAAAGGGAACCCTCCTACATTGCTGGTGGGAATGTAGTTTGGTACAGCTGTGATGGAAAACAGTATGGAGATTCCTTAAAAAACTAAAAATAGACTTACCACATGATCCAGCAATCCCACTCCTGGGCATATATCTGGAATAAACTCTAATTTGAAAAGATACATGTTCATAGCAGTACTATTTACAAGAGCCAAGACATGGAAACAACCTAAATGCCCATGAACAGATGACTGGATAAAGAAGTTGTAGTATATTTATATAATGGAATACTACTCAACCATAAAAAAAGAATCAAATAATGCCATTTGCTGCAACATGGATGGACCTGGAGACGGTCATTCTAAGTGAAGCAAGCCAGAAAGAGAAAGAAAATACCATTTGTTATCACTTATATGTGAAATCTAAAAATATGGCAGAAATGAACTTATTTGCAAAACAGAAACAGACTCACAGACATAGAAAACAAACTTATGGTTAACAGTGGGGAGGGGGAATGAAAGGACAAATTGGGAGCTCTGAATTTGCAGATACTAACTACTATATATAAAATAGATAAACAACAAGGTTCTACTGTGTAGCACAGGGAACTATATTCAATATCTTATAATAACCTATAATGAAAAAATATGAAAAGAAACATACATATATATATTTTATATATATATAAAACTGAAAGTCTATGCTGTATATCAGAAATTAACACAACATTGTATACCAATTATACTTTAATAAAAGAAAATAAAAATAAAAATAAAAGATGTGTCTTTCACATTCAATGTAAGCTCTGAAAAGGCAGGAATCATATTTAACTGTGTCATTCCATATCCATTCCACTTAGTATCTCACGTGTCCTTGGTAATTTTTTTGTGGAATGAATTAACATATGAATGTATGGTGGAATGAATAAATACATACAATTAAACATATACAAAAAGTGTCATATCTGAATACTGAATTGACATTCAATGCTTCACCAATAAAACACATATATTTTTGCTTTGTGATTAGATATATGTATAGATGAGGATTACACAGGTCTTCTTAATTTCTGTGGAAAAATCTGGTCATTATACGACCAGAATCAGATTCTCTGAATCCTGCTCAGACCCAGGTTCCTAGATAAATTCTCTTCCTGTCCTTGTCTCTCTTCCTCTGTCTGTCTCTTCATTTCTCTGAAAGTCAAATGAATGCTACCTATGACCACAGCAGACTTTTATCCCAAACACATACATAGCCCCTTCCGTTGGTGAAACTGGCTGGCTATTTGTGAGGCCTGTTGCCTTTTTTACTCTATACTAGAGTGTAATTGAAGTTACTTGCTTTCTTTTGCCTTTCCTTATTGCTCATCTAGTGCCTGACTGATGTTCCAGCATATCTTCTTCAGGTCTGGCAGCAAGACAAAAACCACTTAATAATAATGTGTATACTAAGGAAAAACATGAATGTTGTCCAAATCAGAAAAATGAGTAAACACTCCCCTAACCTGGCTATTATGGGGACTGTTCCTTCTTTACAATCAGTGTTAGACTTGCTCTCGTCTGTCTAGACAAAACTGATGAAGAGATCCAGTCACAGAATTGTCCCTACTCCATGGCAGCACTGCATCCAGAATAAGCCCTTTCTTGAATCCTCCCCAAAATCACTTAAACAAAGCTGAGATAGACTGAATCTTTTCTAACACCCACTTAGTGAGACGCCCCACAGTTCTCCATGGTGTCCATTCTCCTTTCCCAAAACGAGAAGTATCTCAAACTTGTTCAAATACAGGTCTGTTTCTAGTTTAACTTTAGGTTAAAGGACATTGAAAAAAGAGAGAGTGAGAAGAGATGCACAAAACAATTGATAAGAACCGCTCAAAATGAGTCACAAGAAGGATACTTAAAATATTTAAAATTTTTGCTGTGTTTCACTAAAAGCTCTAAGCCCAGATACACTTCCAAGTGTGTCTCCAAAATTCAATTCTATCATGTCAAAATTTCTTTTCTCAGATATTGTACCAAGTCAATACTGCTTTGGTAGGGAGGAGGAGGTTCTTTTTAAACACACAGCAGCTCTACATCCCATTAAAAAAGAAATAAATGTAAATTAATTCAGAGAATACTGACCTCAGAAAAAAATCTCTTGCACCTCTTTACAGATATTTATGTGGAAGCACAAGGATTTGTATTATATGACCTTCCTGACTTTTTGTTCCCCGCTCACGAAACTGTTAATAAGCAAGCTCTCTGCTTAGCTGGGATCGTCTAAGAAAAATCAGAGAGGGAGCAACCAATACAAAACTGGTTTTATTATTGAGAAACTCTGGGTTCTGTTTTCATTTTGGTTCTTAATAAGTTTGACAATTCTCAGCATATCATTTTGCCTCTTTGTCAAATTTCCCTGCTGTGAAACAGGGAGAGCTGATCTGCCTGATGGGGGGAAGTGTGAAGATGATTAATGTTCAAGAAAGGTTGTGAGGAAAAGTGCCACCCAAGTTCAATGCATTATTATTTCACTAAATCACAATTTTCTTGATGTTCATATCAGTGGCCTACTCTTTATGCAGCAAATAACTGATTCAGACTTCATTTATAAAAAGGAAAAAAAAAAAGAAAGCAAGAACAAAAGGCAAGAGAATTCACAACACAAAGCAAAGAGAAATTACAGCAATATGAACTCTAACACTGTAGTGTTCTTTCACGGTCTGGTACTTTTTAATCTTGAGTCATAGATGGAAAAATAAAGGAAAAAAATTAAAGCACAACCATTGTACAGTAGGCAAAACAAGTGAGATTGCTTGGATTGATTACGCTGAACTCCAGAAAACAGCTACAGAATGTCTAGAATTCCCCAGACATGATGACTATTATGGTTCTGAGTGGTGGTTCAACAGCCTTCATTTTCAGATAGGTTACATTGGAATACCAATTTTCTGTCTTAAACCCTTTATTTCAGTATTGAATTGGAAATAACCCATGGCTATGGTATTTCTTTTGCTGCCTAATACCCCATAGATGATTTTGTTTCTGATAGCATAGCAACTTTCACTCAGCAAATAAGCATATAAGAAAAACATGTAGTTTATATTAGCTGTTTCATTTCACAATAATTCTCCTGGGTTCATATAAATCAATCCATTTTTTTAAATGTTCGGATTGAAGTCAGGTAGGCACATTCAAATATGGAAGAATTTTAGGAAAAAATAGCTGAAAAAATGAAATCATGTATGTGTTATATTGATCTTCATAATTTCTTATATGTATAATCAATGAATTCATGATCTTTCCATGAAAGAGATACCTCTTTTAGAATATCTGAATTTTCTAAATACACAAACGCATGCCAACTAAACACACACTAAATGCGTTGAGTAATATTTCTGTGTATATTCAGAAAGCTAATCTAAATTCTAAATACCCTCTTACAGATGTGTGCAATGTTTATAAATCATTTGGAGGACAAAAGTTCTAGCATTGCTCTATAGAAACAAGGACAAGAAGCCATTTAAAACCATCTGTGTAAGAAGGATTTTAGGCCGATGTTAATGGTACAATTTAAGGAAGCACTTCTTACTGTGAAATATCATATAGCCATTTAAGATTATGTTGATAATAGACATTTAAGTATGTTGAAAAATGGTCATAATATGAAGCAATTATTTTTAAACAGGCAAGCAAAACCGAATGCTACATAAATTATATGATCCTAACCATAAATAGGTTGAAGATAGGAAGCTAAATTGATGACCGATTGTTTGGGACATAAAAAAGAATGAAGATAAAAGAGAGAAAAAGAGAGAAAGAAATAAGAACAGAAAGAAGAAAGGGAGAGAGGGAGGAATGAAGGAGATTTCTGGAAGCAACTGAAAGGAGAACTACTGTTATACTTTTGCAGCAGTTCTGATCAAAAGTGAGTCTTACTATGTTGTTGGGCACCCCAAATTTTCTATATTGGGTATATCTTTTCTATAAGCAGAAAAAATTTAAATTGTTATTAAGAAAAAATTTATTACTCTTACCTTCTAAATTCATGCCCCAATAATCATATTCTAATATTAATATTACTTGCACACAAGTTTTAAAGTCAAGAACTGATAGATTTTTTTTTTAGTAACACAGTCAAAAACATTCATGTTAGCACCTCACATTAAGATTTGTATGGTTTCCCATGAACTTGTTTAAATGCCATATTGTGCAATAAATGTAGATTTCTTACAAATCAATTCCAGGTAATTACTGTTTTCTCTTCTTTTTTGCAAATCACATTTTGAATAAAGTTTATCTATCATTAAAATTTATGAGGTCCTATATGTAGGGGAAAAAAAAGTATTGTGATTAATGTTGCTGATTGTTGAATATCAATCTCTATCCTAACGAATGCCCACACATCATGGAAAAGTTAATTCCTACCAGAGGGGTAATACTCGGTGCACAGAGGAGTGGACCCTCTTAGTACATTATTGTATGCTAATTTCTAACCTCACATCAATGACAGCAGTGGTAATGTTACCTCCACTCATCTGAATCTATTAATTCCCTTTATTTTGAAACCTAAGCAAACTCTCATCATCACTTTAGTTGGGGCACATAGTGAATCATAAGAACATTTGTGAAATCAGCACCTGCATCTTCAAAATGTTTTGCTGCTCCTTTCAATAGTCTTCTTCTTTGAGATATTTTTCCTCTTCCAGGCATGAAGTCCCCAGATACTGACTTGACAGAGGTAGGTCCCTTCCTCCACTCTCAGGCTGGCATCATTGCTACCAAGGCAGGACGACACATTACTGGGTGTGCAACTTGTATGTGTATACAAATATAATGGAAAGAGCATGAGGCTAAGACTTAGAATGAGTGAGAGGATTTAAGTCCTAGCTATTTGACTATAGCTTTGTGATATAAAGTCTCTGTAGATATTTGTAACATGCACACAAGGCTCTGTCTAGGCATCCTGCTTCAATAGTTGTACACATTAGCCTGCATACTTGGATGACAAGAACCTCATTTTAAAAATATGAAAGTAACTTATTACTTTAAACAATGTAGAAAAGACATAATAAGAATGAGAATATATAATACCTCCACCAGCCAGAGATAACTGCTGTTTTACCAAGCAATGATAACTATTATTATATTTTAATGTATTATATATGAATAATATATCATATATATACATCCTTACAGAGTTCTCTAAAACTAAGTTGTACATAAATTTACAAAAGTTTAAATTTTTAACTTTTTTTTACATAGGTATTAAGTTAAAAACTTACTTTCACTATAAAATGCATAGTATCTCAGTTAAATTTGTAATGTTACTTTAAATGTAAGCAAATTTAAGTGCATCCTATCTTATTTAAGTTCAGCTTGCTCTTAGATTTCCTTTGCTATTTACCATAAATTTATTGATATGTAGTCAGAAAATAATATATTTAATATTTTAATTAACATCAACATAGTGAGATAGGCTTTCATGAATATATGTATTTGTGTTTCAATTTGTTATCACAGTAAACACTTAGTGAATTAAAAAATTGGAGTGAATTTTTCATATTTTGGGAATATTTTTATATATTTATGGTATTAAGTCCATGTTTATTATATTTGTTGCAAATGGTCTTCCTAATGTTTGTCCCCCTTTTAATAATTGTGGTTTTTCATCATGTGGATTTGCTTTTTGCATTTTATATAGCAAAATGATTTCTTTGCTTTACACATTCTTTCTCACCTGAATAATATTTAATTATTTACCTATATAGACTTTTTCATATTAAATGTTTAACATATCTGAGTTTTGCTTTGGCACTGAATATGAGATAAATATTTGTCCTTTACGCACTGAAAAGAAATGCCCCTTGTATATCTTATGCTTGAACATATTTCTGGATTAAAATTCAATGTATTTATTGTATGCTATGTAATTTCATAATAATTGTTACCATTGGTTGAATTGTAAAGTTATAATCTATTTTATTATATGATAAATCACCTTTTCTTACATGAATCTCTATATAGTATCTCAAAATGAATGTAACAAACAGTATTTTCCAGTTTTAAAATATAATGGAAATGTTCATTAAAATGAATAATTAGATTCATAGGCTAATATGAGAAGCAACACTTTTTTTTTTTTTGAGACTAGAAAAGGAGTTTATTAGGTTATGTTGCCACAGACAACAGTGGGCCACACAGACGAGAGGTGCCTGTGTGAGCACTGAGCGTCAACTGTTCGAGCTGTTTATAAGGTAGGGTCACAAGGTGCATGATCGGCTTGTGCACAAGTCTCTGATTGGTTGCAGGTATGCTAAGTAGTTTAGGGTCTGTGAAGGGCAGAGGGGTTTATGACTCTGATACATCTTTGATAATATTGAGCATTCTCATCAAAGGACTTGCTATTTCATTACATTTATTTAAATTATTTTGTCCATCAGTTAAATTCCTATTCCCTTTATATAGCACATTTACAGTTATCATTAAGTTTATTATTTGTTTGGGGCAAATTTTGCTATGATTTATTATCATCTTATATAGCTGATTATTTCTTTCATTTGGGAAAGTTGTACTTAAAGTATTTTGAAACAGGCTAATATTTTTTAATTCCCTTTTCTGAACTGTTCAGATAGGTAATCAAATTTATATTAAAGTGTTTTGTATTGTTTTTCAGTATTTATTTTACTATTTTACTTTCTTGTATCATTAATTTAGGGTGAGAGTGAGCATCCTAAGTCTTGTTCTTGATTTTTTATAGAAATGCTTTTGTCAGTGTAATATTTAAACATTCACCATGACTACTGCTTTTAGTTTGATATAATGCTTATTTTATTACACTGGAAGAGTAGCCTGTTCTGGTTTTGTTGTTTTGCTAAGAGTGGATGTTGAATTTGATCAAATCTATTTTTAGCTTATTTTAATTAAATTTGTAGCTAATGAATTTCCTAATTGGATCATCCTTGAATTTTAGGGATAAACACAAGTTGATGCTGGTATATTTGATTTTTAAATGATACTTAATTTAATTCACAAGTATATTATACAGAGTTTTGTCTGTGTTTTTAAACATGTTTCCCTTTGAAAGCTAATAAGGTATATGTTGAGTTCAAAAAAAGCAATGAGAAATAATTTTAACTGTTCTGTGTGTTCAAGCAATTTTAAGAATGTAGGCTTAAACTGTTGCCTAAAAATGTTATGGAAATCTCACATAAAACAAAGATATTGAAATATAATTTGCTGTTGTATTGGTTGATATTTGGATCCAGTTATGATAGATTTAAATTTTCTCTTTAACTGATTCCTCTTCGATTCATTATATTTTCTTAGGATATTCTACAGTTTATTATGATTTTTAAATTAATTAGCAAACTGATATAATCTTCTTTTGAAATGCATCTAATCTATATAGCTATATCATATTATTCATTGGTATTGCTATGTGTTTGTGATTTTCCTTATTTATCCATGATTTTATTTGTAAGAAATATATCTAATATTTTCAATCTTTTGAGGACCCATCTTCTGGATTTTCCATTTGTGCTATTTTGTTCTAAATTGCCCATGTATTTTTGCTGTTGTAATTATTCTACTTTATTTTTGTTATTTTTTACTATATTGGATTTGAAGAATTTATTCTTTTTTGTTTTATATTTAGAACATTTAGGATTATAAGTTTTTTTCTTAACATATATATGTTTGCTACAGCCCATTATTTTGTTTGCTATAGTATTATTGTTTTTTCCTATTATTTGAATTCATTCTTGACTCATGATTTATTTTCTTTTTCTTCTTTATTTTTTTAACAGTCTATTTTCATTGTTTTCATTTTTTGTGCTTAATTTTTAATTTTTATTTCCTACTATTTTGTTGTCTTAACAGAATGAAAGCTATGAACTCTATGATTTCTTCTTTAGGAAATTAATCACATTTTAAACACTCATGTATGTTAAGTCTATTACTTTATTATTATTGCCATGATTTATCCTTGTCATATTTTTAAGGGAATATTATATTATTGACTCTTATTTAGGGCATTTTTCTCTTTATATCTCTATAAAATATGTCTTTCTAAATTGCAATTCCATGGAATTTGCCCCAAAATGTTTACAGATAATACATATTTATAGTACTTTACACTACCCTTCAAAATTCAGTAATCCATTTTGTCTCCTTTAACTTCTTTTCCTTTAATTTCTACTTTCCAATGTCAACTTTTGACTTTACCTTATTTATTTACAGTTGCCTGAAATATCTTTGGCATAATTCTAGTATTTCCCTTTCCAAATTTTGTTTTTAGCTCTCTTTTTTTATATATTTTATACAGTCAAAAACTTTTGTAGTTCATAGTTCTTTTAATAGAAGAATTTAACCCATTTACATTATTAAAATGGAGATTTGTATTTGACTTCAGCAATAATTCATTTTTGAGAATAAATGTATGTTTTAAAATAAAATGAATGCTCATTTAAAAAAAATCTTACATGAAAGAAGAAAATAAGTAAATAAAATGTGCCAGAAGCATAAATCTTCAAAGTGAGGCAAATCATGATAATATTTTGGTGACCATTCTTTGAAATCACTCTCTCATAAAAGATAAATAGAAAAAAATACAGTTATTGGTATAAATATAGATACAGGTGTAGGTGTATGTCTATACTCTGGGGATACAGCAGTGAAAAAGACAAGGTGCTCCTCTCATGGACTTCATTTAAGTCAGTGATAAAATTAATTAACAAATAACTAATTCAAATAGAAAATAAAACAGTTGTTTATATCATTTAACTATTCCTGAATAATAAATCCCTTCCAAATTTAGCAGCTTAAAGTAAGCATTTATTGTTACTCATGAGCCTGTGATTCATTTGGACCACTCTGCTGATGTGAGCCAGGCTCAGATGGTATCAGTTGGGCTTCCTAACTGACAATGGTAAGTTGACTAGAAGTGATGAATCTAGGATGGTCACAGTAGATGTGGTCTGCTATCAGCTGGCATGACAGGCACAACTAGGCCATGTGTCTCTTATAATCCAGCAGATTTATAATCCCTGGGCTTATTTCCCTGGTTTCAAGAAAGCATGGCTTCTTGTGGACTGTGTTCAAAACTGGTACTCTCTCATTTCCTTGATATTCTATTGGTCAAAGCAAGGTCAGCTCAGACTCATAAGGTGGGGACAGGGACCCCAAATCTTGATGGAAAAAAGATCAAGTGTCATTGTAAAGTATGTGCGTATAGTAAGAAAATGAGGAACTACTCTAAAATGTTTAGTCAATTAAGGTCTCTCAAATTAGGTGATACTTTGTATAAAATTTGGATAACAAAGGAGGCAGCTATTCCAATATCTTAGGAAATAGTACTTCAGATAGCACTAATAACTTGTTCAGAAGACTTAAAGTGTTTGACAGCTTTGAGGAAAAGATAGAAGACCCTTATGAGGACCAATAAGACGTGGACAAAGTCAGGTGTAGGAAAAGTAGTCACAGAGGGGCATGATCAAATCAAGGAGGGTATTACAGGCCTTGGATTTCAATCTCAGTACCATCAGCTCCAATATAACACAATAGACAGGTTGCTGAAAATCACTGCACTATGTAAAATTGCACAAAGAAACCATTTGAGAGTCTGAAAGGTGCATTCTGTTGGTCCTTACAGTTATACAGAAGACATCCGTGCCTGTGACTTCAAGAACTTATTGAAGACCTGATATATTTCTTGCTGGCAATATCATAGTCTGTGAAATTAACTTACTATTCATATGAATCTAAATTGCTTTATTTGTTCTTCTGATGAGCCTAGTGGTGAGGATGTAGAGAAAAAGGAACCCTTGTACACTGTTGATGGATATGTATATTGGTGCAACTATTGTGGAAAACAGCATGGAGATTTCTCACAAAACTAAAAATAGAACTACCATATGGCACAGCAATTCCATTTCTGGGTATATATCCGAAAGAAACAAAAATACTAATTTGAAAAGATACATGCCCCTCAATGTTCACAGCAGCATTATTTACAATTGTCAAGATATGGAAGCAACCTAAGTGACCACAGAATGAAGATGAATGGATAAAGAATCACATACACACACACACACACATGCACACACTTTGAAATACTACTCAGTTATTTCAAAAAGAACAAAATTTTGCCATTTGCAGCACCATGGATGGATTTGGAGGGCATCATGCTAAGCTAAATAAGTCAGACAGAGGAAGACAAATACTGTATATTATTTTATATGCAAAATCTAAAACATACAACAAACTAGTGACTATAACAACAGCAAAAAAAAAGCAGCAGACTCACAGACATAGAGAATAAGCTATTGGTTACCAGTGAAGGGGGCAACATAAGGGTAGGAGAGTGTGAGGTATAGCCAATGATGTAAGATAGGCTCAGCGATGTATCATACAACACTGGGAATATAGTCAATATTGTGTAATAACTGTAAATGGTGTGTAACCTTTAAAATTGTATAAAAATTTAAAACAAAATTTATCTTTATCTAACAGTTACAATGAAGGACAGCATCTTCAAGAATTAAGGATAGATACAAGGGGTCAACATACACACTGAAAGAAACATAACTCCAGGACAATTGTTATAAAAATATAACTCATTGATTTCAAGAGCTTGATAGTGTATTATAAATTTGCTGGAACTTACCTAACAATTCTTGTTACAGAGAACTATGTTAACTCTTTCCATTGCTTTAGATCTTATTTTATACCCTATAATACTATTTTATACTTTTTTCTTATGTAAGTCTTATTCCTTTCCTTTCTTACTAAATGACTTCTAAGTGTTTTGTAGTTTTTGACACTATTGTGAATAGAATAATTTTTAAAATTTTCTTTTCTAACTGATAATGTCTAATGTGGAAAAAATTCTTATTACTGTTATCTTAACAAATTAACTTAATAATAGAATGTGTTAGTATGCTGATAATTATACTATTTCCAGATACGGATAATTATAACTCCTTTTTTATGATTTGTCAATTATTTCATTTTCCTTTCTAATTTTATTACCTAGAAACAGCCAAGCAATGTTGAAACATAATAGTGGTAAGTATCCTCTCTTGTTCCTAAAATGTAATGTAGTACTTTTAGGATTATTTACCTTTGTAAATAGGCTCTTACTAAGTTTTCAGCCATATTTGTATTATTTGCTTCAAATTTATTTTACTTAAATATTTATTATAAATAAATGTAGTACATTTACAATATAAAATTGTATGCAGTTATAAACAAAAAAGAATGAGTTACATCTATACCAATTTAATAAGGACTGTATTTTAGCAGGTGATTTGTTTTCTAGCATATATTATGAATGTAAAAACCTTCTGGCCTTTTTGTTGATATAATACATTATATTAGTATATTACTTGATGTTGAATTATCTTTCATTCCTGAAATAAATGCTTTTTTCTATAAGGTATTTTAGCAGCAATTGGCAGAGGATGTCTATCATATCCATCATGAAGTATTAAATTACAGGTTAATATACAAAAAAGTATCCCCTGTTAATTTATGAATTTGCACATATTCACAAAAGAATGGCCAAAGTTCCTGTAGGAGAGACCTCAAGCTTTAGAGACTTGTTTACTCCAGGAAAAATTAGGCAGATAAAGAGGAAAGGGTATCATTTAAAAGGAAAATCACAATTATGTGTAATTATAATACAGTTACCATGTTAACTGTTTATGACGAATGTATTTCTGGAAATGTGTTTTCAGATTTACTTGAGGATTTAATTCTGATTCTTTCTCCTTTCTCCTTTGCATTATCCTTCAGTTAGCTTCTTCCACTTCTTGATCCTATGCTGCTGCACTTTGGTCTCATTCCTTCCCATAAGGAATAACATCATCATTCAAAATAATTCTCAATTTCCTGGCTCAGTTTGTCAAAGTTCAAATTTTACTTGCAATTTTCTGCTTCAATAGCCCCAAAGCAATCATCTCCATTGCTATTACTATAGGTATTTATGTTACAATTTGCTATTTCATGAATGTGTGAAATACCAAAGAACACTAGGATCATTATGGTCTCTTTTGAGAATAAGTCCTACAAAATATTTTGCGATTATAAATTCCCTTCCATAAAGTAAAGCTCCAAAACAAGCAGGAACCCAGGAATGCAATCCATCAGCATACCCCCCAGCCACAGCTGATATTTTTGTTTCCTCTCTTCTGTAGGTAATGTTCATGCACAGTAAAAAGTTTCAGTGTTCAACATTATCCTGAATCTATCATTAAAACTGAATTATGTGAACTCAATCTTCCTGTTGTTCTTGTTGAGTTCCCAGGAGTTCCAACTTCTACCTAACTATCAACTTCAGCAACCAGGGAATGAATTTCAATCCTGCTAATTTTTACTGTCAATTTTTATTGTTATCCTCTGAAATTTTATTCAGTGCCACATCAACTCTTTTAAAATTTGGAACTGAAGACACTGGGAATGATGCATTTGTATATCTTCCTCTATTTCCTAACTTTATCCAAATTTTATAGTCTTTTAATTCCCACTAGGTTTTCTTTTCTTAGTTTATGATCTTTATTTTTGGCTTTAGCATCAATTTGGTTTTATTTTTAAACTATCAATTACTTTATTTTCTTCTTAAATTTTCATCCCTTTCAATCTATGTTTACCTTTTTTTTAACCTCCATATTCATTTTTCTTTGAGTTCCTTGCCCTATTGCATCATTTTCAGGACACCTTTGTGAGGAAGGCTTTGACCTTCTGGCTCATCCTGTAAAACAATTATGTTTGAATCTATAATATATACATAGTCTTCTCATCAAACTCTTACTGAATTGACTCAACAAACTTGAGGTCATAGTTTGGTACTATAACTATAGATGGTCTGAGTGCTATTCTGTCAAGAATGTGATCATTTTCAAAACTGTTCAAAATATCCACTGCAGCTCCTTACTCAAAAATTATAATTTCCTGCTCAACTCATGTCAAACTTATCTGTGTGACTTGCTTTGACCTGTAAATATGAGCAAAAGTAACTTGTTTTACTTTTTGGACAAAGCTTTAAGAGTCTAGTTTTCTTTGTGTCTACTACATTACCAGGACATCTCAGATATGGGCTCAGCCTTTATCCTGGATATTAGTTAAAGAAGATTTATAGCCAAACTGTATTTGACCTAAGAGGGACATGTGATATGAGCAAGACATTTAACAATGTTTATCAGAAGGCACTAAGATTAGGAAGCTGTTTGTTACTGCAGTAAGCCTTAAATTGACTGACACAGTAGCCTTCTCTGTATGCAAAATTCTTTTTACATTTGTTATAATTCTGAATTCAAGCCTTCTCTGTAGACAAAATTCTTTTTTATATTTGTTACAATTCTGAAAACCATCAGAATCTTTCAACATCCTTTTATTTTCAAGGGACATAAATATTGCAAAATTCAATGATCAAAGCTAGATTGATTCTAACAGACTATCATTTCTAAAATATTGGATTGATGATTCATGAGGTCAAGTGTTACTCCTGATAGAGTAGGGGGTGTAGTAAGTTAGAGTCCCTTATTAAAGAAACTAATAGACCTTTTGCCTCATTTTTTTTCTCCTTACAATATTCCTAAATGACTTGGCAGATGAATTTCTTAGTTCTTTTTCTGACTTGTCTTGCCACTGCTATTTGTTAGATACAGGAAGAATAAATAAATATATCTATACTGTGAAATCAATGTGTTTAACTTGCCCAAATGTCTTAGCCTAAGAAACATCTGATGTTTCTTAGGTTCTGTTTATAATGTTATGAATAACTATGAATCTTTTTTTTCTGATATGTAAAAGTGTTCCAAACATTGCTAAGAATCTCAAATTTATTATCTCGTTTTATTCTCCCAACAACTATACTAGATTGTTTATTTTGGTTTGTTTGTTTGTTTGCTTTTCGGCTATTGCTTCTCAGTTCTAAGTCAATCTTTCTCTCCTCTGTGATCCTGAGACTGGAACTTTGCAAACTCATGCCCAGATTGTTTTGCTAGCAGCTTCATATTAGGTTGTAAAAATAGGAAATACCAAAGGAATGTTGGAAGGTAGTAAGAATGAACAAGGAAATCTCTTCCAACTATTGGCTTACTCTTTCCATTCATGTTGCCTCAGTAGTGGCAGTTGATTCTGGCCTCTAGAAACTTTCAACAATCAAAGAAATGGCCTTTTGCAACAATTAAGTGGTTGTATCAGCATGTGGGCAATCTCCTACTGAGAAAGCTAAGCCATGCTCACCCATCCTGTGAACTCCCAGATTCTCACAATCCCAAACTTCTGTTTTTCCTATTTTTTATTGAAGTCTAACATTCAGAAAAGTGGCATAGTATACCTAGTAAATAAACTTGGAGTTTAGCTGAATTTTAATAAAAATGAACACCCATGTAACCAACATTGAGATCAAGAGACAGAACATTACTGGCCACCTGGAAGATACCTATTTTCCCTCCCTATTACTACATTTCACTAAGAGTAATCACTATCTTGATTTTTAACAACATAAATTAGTTTTGCCTTTTGGTGTACTTTGTGTATAAATATAATCTTTGTATCAGTCAGGGTTCAAGCAGAGAAACAAAATCAGTGGGATTTATGTAAAGAAGTTTATTACAAGAAATTGCCTTGTATGATTTTGGGGGCTGGCTAGGCAAGTCTAAAGTCCTTAAGCAAGGCCTTCAGGAAGGGAAACCTGGAGCTCTCAGGCATGGGCTAAAGCTTCAGACCAAAGGCAAAATTTCTTCTTCAGGGAAGCCTCAGTTCTGTTCTTAAGGACTTTCCACTGATTGGATTAGGCCCGTTCAGATTACCTAGGATAATTTCTCTTAAAGTCAACTGATAAGTGACTTTTATCACATCTACAAAATAGCTTCACAGCAACACCTAGATTAGTGTTTGATTGAATACTGAAGACAATACCTTAGATAAGTTAACACATAAAACTGTTTCTGGCTTCTTTCGCTCAATATTATATTTATGAAATTCATTCTTTTCATTGTGTTTATTTATACTATTCATTCTCATGGTTGTAAACTATTTTGTTGTATGAATGTAGCATATTGTCTACCTTATTAGCAATAAAAATTTTAGTAGATTTAAGTTTAGAAATACAATGAATTCTATAGCTTAGAACAATTTAATGCATGACTTTTGTTGAACAAATGAATGCCTTTTTGCTGGAATGCACCTAGGAATGTAGTTGTACAGACATAAATTCGCTGTATATTCAACTGCCTTACAAAGTACTTGTATCAATTTACATTCTCAATAAAATTCTATTAATATTCAGGTTGTTTTATATTCTCATTAACATTTTGTATTTTACATACATTATTAATAAACAACTGGAGTGTGTATGTATGTGTCTGTGTACAGGTATACCTTAGAGATATTGCCAGTTTGGTTCAAGACTACCACAATAAAGTAAATATTGTGAAAAAGAGAGTCACACAATTTTTTATTTGTTTGTTTCCTAGTACATATAAAAGTTATGCTTACATTATACTTTAGTCTATTAAGTATGCAATAGCATTATGTCTAGAAAACAATGTACATAATTTAAAATATTTTATTGCTAAAAAAATGCTAACCATCATCTGAGCTTGCAACAAGTTATAATCTTTTTTGCTGGTTCTAGAGAATATTGCTTGATGTCAGTGGCTACTGATTGATCAGGGCTGGGGATTGCTAAAGGTTGGGTGGCTGTGACAATTTCTTAAAAGGAGACAACAATGAAGTTTGCCATGTCAATTGACTCTTTCAGGAACAATTTTTCTACAGCAGGCAATGCTGTTTGACAGCATTTTGCCCATGGTAGAAATTCTCTCAATATTGGAGTCAGTCCTCTCCAACCTGGCCACTGCTTTATCAACTAAGTTTATGTCACATTCTAAATCCCTTGTTGTCATTTCAACAATCCTCACAGCATCTTCACCAGGATAGATTCCATCTCAAGAAACCATTTTCTTTGCTCATCCATAGGAAGCAACTCTTAATCCATCCAAGTATTATCATGAGATTATAGCAAGTTAGTCACATCTTTAGGCTTCACTTCTAATTCTAGTTCTTTTGCTGTTTCCACCACATCCACAGTCATTTCCTTCACTGAAGTGTTGAAACTCTTACAGTTATCCATAAAAATTGGAATCAACTTCTCCCAAACTCCTGTTAAGGTTTATATTTTGACCTCATCCCATGAATTACAAATGTTATTAATAGCATCAAGAATGGTGAATCTTTTCCAGAAGGTGTTCAATTTACTTTGCCCACATCCATAAGAGGAATCACTATCTATTGTAACTACAGACTTACAAATTGTACTTCTTAAATAATACAACTTGACAGTCAAAATTACTCCTTGGTCCATAGGCTGCAGAATGGATACTGTGTTAGCAGGTATGAAAACAATATAAATATTATTGCATATCTCCATCAGAGCTCTTGGGTGACCAGATGCATTGTCAACAAGCAGTCATATTTTGAAAGAAATTTTTTTATCTGAAGAGTAGTTCTCAACAGTGGGCTTAAAATGTTTAGTAAACCATGTTTGTAAACAGATATGCTGTCATCCAGGCTTTGTTGTTCCATTTATAGAGCATAGGTTGAGTAGATTTAGCATACTAATTTGGGCCAGCCCAAACAGTGTATTAATCATGGGCAAAATGGACCTGCAAGGAGTCCACTAAGTGCTTCCTTATCATTAAGGTAGGACAAGTATTTATATCAGAAAACTGATGTGTAGCTTGATCTTTAGGGGATAGGATCATCAACCAATACATGCAGATTTATTTGTGTGTGTGGACAGAAGGTACTTTTGACATTCAGTTTTGCTATATAGAAAAAGAATGAGAAAATAAACTTTTTTTGGTAAGAGGTAAGTAAAAGATTCACTTCTTCTGGGGATGGGGAAAGAGTTGAAAGTAGCTCTTCACTTTGCGGTCATCATCTGCACAAATTTTTTGTAGTCGACTTGTCCATCTCCATCAATCTCTGTTTCTCTGTTCATTTCATCTACTTCCTTATCTGTTAGTTTTTCTCCTAAGTTTGTCATGATGTGACGTCGTTTTGCAGCACTGATGTAACCACTGCCATCCTTGTCAAAGACTCAGAATGCCTCACAGATTTCTTCTTCACTGTCTGTATCTTTCATTTTTCTAGCCATCATAGTCAAAAACTCTGGGAAGTCAATGGTGCCATTGCCATCAGCATCCACTTCATTGATCATACCCTGCTATTTGGCTTCTGTTGAATTCTGACCCAGTGACCTCATGACAGTTCCAATTATTAAAGCCCTTAGGATTTTCATAAAGATTGCATATTAGCTTCAACTTAAATTTAACAGCTACATTAGCCCCCACAAAGAAAGTCTGTGTGTCCTTTGAAGCTTTGAACCTAGATGTTGACTTCTCTCTAAATAGGAAAGTTCTAGATGGCATCTTATTGCTATACAAGGCTGTTTAATCTATATTAAAAAAAGACTGTTGTTTAGTGTCACCATGTCACCTTCATTAATTACCTTAGCTAGATCTTCTGATAATTTGCTGCAGTTTCTAAGCACTTGCTGCTTCACTGTGTACTTTTACATTGTAGAGATGGCTTCTTTCCTTAAAACTCATGAACCAACCTCTGCTAGCTTCAAACTTTTCTTCTGAAGCTTCCTTACCTCTCTCACCCATCATAGAATTGAAAAAAGTTAAGGCTTTGCTCTGGATTAAGCTTTGGGTTAAGGGAACATCATGGCTGGTTTGATCTTCCATCCAGACCACTAAAATTTTCTGTGTTATCAGCAATAAGGCTATTTTGTTTTCTTATCATTTGTGTGTTCCCAGGAGTAGCACTTTAACTTCCTTTAAGAACTTTTCCTTTGCATTCCCAAATGGCTGTTTGGTCTGAGAGCTCTTGGCCTATCGAGGTTTTTCAAATGACTTTCTCACTAAGCTTAATCATTTCTAGCTTTTGCTTTAAAAGTGAGAGATGAACACTTAGGCCAGTGAAAGGTTATTAACTGACATAATTTCAGTATTGTTGTGTCTCAGGAAATAGGGAGGACTGAGGAGAGGGAGAGAGATGGGGAAACCGCAGATGAGGGAGTAGTCAGAAGACACATAACATTTATTGACAAAGTTCACCAACTTATATAAACAGGCTTCAGGGAACCCCAAAAAGGTACAAACTTCCAGTCATAAGATGCATAGGTTCTGTGGATCAAATGTACTAAGCAACTACATTAACAATACTGTACAGTATAATTGAAACTTGCTAAAATAGTAGATCTTAATAGTTCTCACAATAAACACACACAAAAATGGTAACTATGTGAGGTGATAGATGTGTTAATTAACCTTAATGTGTTAATTATTCCACATTATTATATGTGTATTTCAAATCATCACATTGTACGGCTTGAATTTACACAGTGTTGTATGTCAATTATATCTCATTAAGGTTGGGAAAAATTATGTATTTCCTATTATGAATAGTACATGTGTATTTTAAAAGAATGTGAATTCCATCAAACATTATGTCCTATGTTCTATATATATTGTTTAGTGCAATTTCATAGTGAGATTAGCATAAGAGAATATTTTTATTTTTAACCATTTGAAAGTTGTATATTTTACCTAGATTTATACAGTCCAATTATATTAATTATAATTACTTATAAAGTTAATTTTTCATATATATCACATTGCCATTTATTTTCTCATTGGCCCATCCATTTATATTTCTTTGTTTTTGTTTTCACTTTTTAGATTAATCACTTTTTATTATCTGCAATAGTAATTTTCACATTTACTGAATTTTTAAATTTTAAATAATTTATTTTTCACTTAAAATGTTTATTTTATATCTTTTTGTAGATTGCCATATTCTGTTGGCAATCGTCATCCTTTCATCTACTTTGTCCACCTTTTCTTTCTGCTTCTAAATCTCAGAGATAAGCACTTTTCTGATTTCCATCCTCACAGATTTGTTTTTACTGCTATTTAACTTCATATAAATGGAAGCTCGTAATGGTATGTACTCTTTGGAATCTGAAGTTTAAAAAATTTTCCATAACAAAACCTCATTGAGATATAACTATGTTATAATTTGTATCAATATTTCATCATTTTTATTGCTAAATATTATTCCCTTGTATGAATATACTACGGCTTATTTTTCTGTCCTCTTTAAGTTAGTATTTTTGCCACATTACAGAAACACAAAACCTACAATACTTTTAATACTATTAACCCACTTTTGCTCTTTGAGCTATTTTTATACAGTTTACTTCTATAGATATAATAAAGCTCATGTGACACAGTTATTGGTGCTCTTCATAATGTTCTTTTATATTTGCACATGTTACTCCCTCCATGAGTGATTTTAATAGCTTCTAATAGTTCCATTCTTCTCTCTCTTATAATTTCCCTTCATCCTAGGGTTTCATTCTTAAACCACTCATGTTTTCCATAGTTTTCCTTAAGAAATCATAAGCTAAGAGGAAATGATAATTGGAAAACAAAAATAATCTTTACTGCTATCAATTTTCCATAATCTTAGAATAGTGCTCTCAAATCCACTGGGTGAGGAACGTAACCAGGAACATGGCCTAAGTTAAGCTGCTTCCTCCTTCATAAACTCTTTTAGTACATAATTACCAGATGGCAAGCATTTTGTGCATTCAAGGCAAGAGAAGTGAGTAAAAGCAAAAGATAGAACCCAATCTGGGGAAGCAGACGTGATCTAAACAAGATGAATCTCATTCTATCTTTTCATGGGAATTTGAATTTTAAATGAAGTCACTCAAGAATGCAAGAAGATAAATCATCCTGATGGCAATGCCCTAGTACTAGAGATACATTAATGAGTTCCTGCTGCTAAGATTACCATTGTTGCCTTCTGTTTATCCTTCCTGTATCTGCCTGTTAGGCTCTTCCTTTTATTATTTTAGCTACCTTTATCCTTTCAAGAAATTGATTATTGTCTTCTACTTAATGAAATGGTGTCAGTTAATGTTGTTTATAACAACAATCCTATTTGATAAAGCAGGGCAGTATTCAAGCATTCTTAATTTATTGGGCTAAATACAATGTTGAACCATTCTATACTATACTTATTCCATAGAAGTTGATGCAGCTAGTCAAATTATCACTGATTCATAACATATTGGTGGTTGAGCTTTCATTTCTTTTTCCCTAGAGAAGACAGGAGCTCTTCAAATTTGACTTTCCTCATATTACAGTGATGGGATATTGTTCTCAGGAAGAAATCCCTACTATATATTATACCCTGATAGGCACATTGCATCCGGAAATTATTTGTTTCCTGAAAATTTGATATAAATTGTTCATATACTAACCAGGTAGGGAGCTTTTTGAGAAACTAGAGTGTGTGTTTGTGTGAGAAAGAGAGAAAGATTTGCATTTCATCTGGGAAATTGATTGGATTACTAAGATTTTTTATCTTCTATAATATCATTTTTTGTAATGGATATATTTCCAGGAAATCATTCTAATACCTGAGAAAAATTATCATCTACTTGAATAAAAGATAAAGGTAAATTTTTACTAATTTGCTATATGCAGGCTTTTTCATAGCAGCTGGTACAAAAATGAACAGGCTAGATAGATGTTTTCAAAGTATTACTATTTCAGTTAAAAATGATAATTTTCAGAAAGTAACTAAGAATTCTAAAAATGGAGCATATAGAGAACCTCAAGAAAAATATCCACTTGAATGTTTTTCTAAGTTAATCCTTCTTGTATTTTAATGTAATTTCAGGAATACCTGTGCTTACATATTAAGAATTAAAATATCAGCAGAAATATTGGTTAATTTTGAAAGGAAATTGTAAAAATCCTATGAAATTATCATGAGATTTTCTGAATTACCTGAATGAATGCTATATATTTAAAATATTAAAATAATAATAAATATTAAGGTTGTATTATATTTAAGATAACACGCATAATATTTATGGTATATTTTTAATTTATTTCTACTCTGAAAACTTCCCTAATGCTTACTACATTTAAAGCACATTGCCAAACAATTTATGGGTTTTAATAGTGGATGGAAAGGCGGTAAGGAACAGGAAAACATCTATTATTCATCACTTTCCATATGCCCTTGTACTCTGATGTAGAAAAACCTCTGTTTCATAGGTGAAAAACTAATCTTCCAAAGGTAAAGTAACTTTAACTTTTAAGACTTGAAAATAATAGGGCAGAGATTGGGATTAGTTCTGTTTGATTCCAATGCAGTGTTTTCTCTATAACATATAATAATTAAAAAATTAGCTAAGACCATATCTTCAAGGAACTTTAAGTCTAGTCAAGAATTCTTGTTGTTGGGCTGAGAGAGTTCACTCTCAGTAACTTTAATCTTCTCTGAAGAAGGAAGCAAAATTATCCATTCAGAAGATGTGAAGGGATGGGGACCAAGACCATGTGATGCTTGAGAGCAGTAAGGGTCATTGCTGTGGGGGATGGGAGAAGAAGCTGCCCAGGGACAAATGAAAGTATTGTCCAGCTGTGTCATTCTGGCCTTACATCCTAATAAGCCTTCCCACCCTGTGACTCAGTAGAACCTTCGACCCATTCATAGCCACTGATTTAGGAATTCCTCTCTGGATCTCCCTTAAGGATATAATTATAAATGCAGATGCATTATGAACACAGACACTTGTCAAAGAATTTTGTATCATATTTTCAAACTGGAAACAATGCAGGAGAGAAACAGTAAAATAAATTATGACATATCCACTTAATTGGAAAAAAAAAGAATTACAAAAAGCAAAAAAGTGGGGGAAGGGGGTGGGAAGGGTTAAAAAAAAAAAAGAAATGAAAAGAAATTAATGATATCTGTCCTCAAGTGGCAGGGAGAAAGAGGGAGAGAGGAATGTTGTTTCATAGATGGAAACAAGTACATCTTTATGTTTATTACATAGAAAGGTGTCCTGAAGATTGAGAGCAGGGAGTAAACCTAAAGCGACCATAGCAACAGTGTTAGAAAATAGCCAAGTCAAGTTTTTAGGGCTATATGGAAAGGGTGATTGATATTAGAAGAGTAAATGTATGTTTTTTGTTTTTGCTTTTTAATAATATCAGGATGAGTAATTTGACCCTTTACAATTTTTGAGTCAACTAAAATTAGACTATTAATACCAAACACTTTTGGGATAAAGAGAAACACAGATCATAGGGGAGATATTGTAAAACAAAGTATAAAACATAACACAAAATCTTAAAAAATTCAAAGTATTTGATTTAATTAACACAGGATAGTTAGGAAATATACATGGTCTAAATTATGATAGCAAAGCTACCTCTGGATATTAGAATCTTTATAAAGCGTCTAGATTAATGGTCTAGATTATGGAATGATCTAAAAAGTTGTAGATTCTTATGTCATAGCAGAAGATGAAATCTATAAGAAGGGTATTAGAGAATTATTTGTGGGCTTGATATAGAATGTGAAAGAAAAGTTTAACATCAAAGTTAAAGAAGTAGAAGGGAGCCATGGAAGAAATGTTCAATACTTCTTGGGGAAATCAAGGTCCATATTATGCAAAGAAAGATATTGAGATCTTTAAGGAGAATGTAAAGAGTTCTTTAAATGTTGGAATGATGATGTAGTAGGATAAAGATTTCAGTGAAGATTGAACAGTCTTTGACTTTAGGGCTAAAAGTTAAGCTAGAAAGAAAACTATTTACTGAGTATCTAATATGTATCAGTCACTCTCCCAGTTATCTTTTCATTTAATCCAAATGAAGTCCATCTTACAGATGTAGAAACTGAGGCTCAAAACAATTAAGCAACTCTACAGGGTCACACATAACTACCAGAAATGAGTTTAAAATTTCAGCCAGTATGATTTCAAAACCCTTGCTCTGTCCATTACTGCATGACACCTTTTAAATTCTCGCAGTGAAATATAGAACAATTTTGGTGTACTAGAGGTGGTACAAGGCAGATTTCATGAAAAAAGTATGCTTGGGCATTAACAGAGTTGGCAGTCTTAAAAACTTGAAGGGAAAGGGGAAGAAAAGAAAAACCTTGGGTCCATATCAGGATATAATGTAATGAATTTGGTTGTGTTGAGTTTATGATTAACTAACACTTATTGAACATATACTCTATACAAAGCACTGACCAAAGCATTTTACATGTATTATTTGTTAGTCTTTCTCTATAAAATGAGTTTTATTATTACCTCAATTTAACATTTGAGGAAATCAGCATAGTGAGATAAAGTGATGCTCAGAATATCATAGAGTGGTAAAGCAGCATTTGAACACAAGCAGCCTGACCCCAGAATGAATAGAAGCAACCACCCTATTGGCTGACACTCATGTTACAGAGATCTAAAACTTAGATTATCTGACATAGACATATTCAGTAGAGGTAACCTCTAAATAAGAAGTGTCTCTAGAAATGTCTGATCTTTGCATTTAGGGAACATTTTAGTGAATTTGCCCCAGGTTTCTAATAAGAGAGCAGAGGACAGTTCCATTTTGCCCAGACAGTCAGGGCCCTTTTCAATTAAGTGCTTTATTGTGCAACCCAATAAATTAGAAATTTGGATTTTGGCATTCTACATACATTATAGGTCATCAACACCTCCTACAAATCATGTTCTTAGTGGTGATAAATGCCATGATTTCTACTGTGCTATCAGGAAGTAATAAATAATACAAAGCCCAGATGAATTGTGATTCTGTCAAATGCACCATATGAAATAAACATTTTCAAATTTGCTTTATCCTCTTGTAATTACACCTCTGGGTAGATTAACTTGCTCTTCACTTTATCCAGCTTCCTTACATGTGTAGGATTTACAAGCAGGTAGTTTACTACCAGTAAACAAATGGCCTTTAGAAGCATGGAAATATATTTACAACTACAGTGGAAGGCAGGGGGTAGGGGAGGATAGTGACAGTCAGAAGTGTCACAAATTTCAAGGACATAGAAGTGACCACAAGACTTACCAGTCAGAGTAACAATTTGCACTATTACTAATTTTTCTTTCCTTTTTTGTATAATAACATAACTTCATTTTCCTTTAGAGTAGTGAAACATATAAATATATATCTAAGCCCCAAACACAATTCCTTTTAAGAATTAAAAGTAAAAATTGCCTCCAAATAGGTTAAGAGTTTGGAATTGTCCTTTAAAAATTATACCCTCAAGAAAACAAATTTTCATTTTGTGGGTGTTTTTCATCATTTAATGTTCCCTAAGTCCAAGTTTACATTTAGTCTTATGCTCTACTTTTAGCACTTTGTTGGTACCACATGAACTTCCTTGTTTTTAATGGAACATCTCTTAATATATCTGTAATTTATTTATTTTATGTGAAGTATAACCATATACTCTATAACAAAAATTGCCATTGCTTTAACATGAAAAATTTTGGACCTACAAGCAGGTGCCTTTACTGCAGGGATAAGAAAAATTTACCCTAATAGCAATGCAATAGCAATGCAATAATAGAAAATCAGAAAAAATAGCAAAACCAAAAGTATTAATGAAAGTAAAGAATAAGTCTACTCATGTAGCTATCTGCAGCTGGAAGCATATAGTAAGCAGAAATTATACTGAATGCGATAATAAAGCAAAAAGGGAAAAAATGGTGTTTCTTAATTAAAAAGTATTCAGTTTCTGTGCATATTCATAGGAGAAAGAAGGCAAACAATGGTATTGTAAGAATTGTATTAAGGAAAAGTTAGATGAAGTTATGTATGAACAAATACAGATAGATAGAAAGAGAGAGAGACATAAATAAATAGATCGATCAAGCCTCAAAATCATGAATTGCGTATATATATGGTAAGTAGCTCTTGCTCTGTGAAGGACATAACCCCCAATGAAAAATACCCTCTTTCCAAGTTCTGTTCTAATAAAACAAAAGGATTATTGTCTGAAAGGCACAGGAGGCTTTAAGTCATGCTTAGAGGTTGACTAGAGAAGGTCACTTGTAGGGCCTGTTATTTATCTTTCTAGCTGTATCCCCAGGCTTCAACAGCCGGAAGGGTGGGAAGGGGCGCACAATAGATTCATGATAACAATTTGTTATTGTAGGCTGAGTTTCTTTATAAACTCAGCACCAGCAACCAGACCATCCCAATTCTCTCCCAGCGTTTTTATTTTTAAAAGCCATTAGACATAGAACTTCCTTGACCATCGTTTTTTCCATTCAAACTTGCAATGCCTCCATATGCTCGGGTTTTGGCTGCTCTGGTCCCTGACTTTTGTTTTGTGTACTCTTTTTTGTGATCCTTTATGACTCAGCTATTTCTATTGTTCAACCTTTCCTCTTAGCAGTCATTTAACCACTTAGTGAATGATACAGAAGATTACATTGTCCATAAAATAATGCTGTCCTCTGTTCTTTGTATCATACAGAGACTCTAATAACCTTACTTTTTCTTGTTAATTCAAGTGATACCTGCTTTCCTCAAAAAAATAGTGGATGAGAGGAAGTGAGAGGGAAGCGTATCTAATGAAACTCTGAGTGATGCGCTTCTGTGCATTCTCTAATGTCAAATTTCTTTTAACCGAAAATCCCTTGCTTTGGTTCTAAGCTTATAGCCTTTACTTTTTTCTCTTAAGGTAAGCTTCTTCTCACAATCTACTCAATTCCTTATTTATTCAATAATTTTCTGTTGAGTACTTACTATATCCCACTATGTGCCAGGAAAAAGTGAGCAAATCAGAAAACCATCTCATCTCCATGCAGCTTATCTTTTAGTTTTGAAGTCAGAAAAAAATTAAATGACATACAGTATAGTAAATAGTGTAGGGCTATAGCAAGGCTGATAATGTATAACAACATTCTCAGCAACACCATGAGATGACATTTTCCAGACTTCCATTGTGGCTGGAGCCTTGCCGTTAAGTGGAGCCAAATGACTAGATTTTGATCAAAGGAATAAAAGTAGAAATCATGTGGTCTCAGCCAAAATGGTTAAAAGCAGATGTGCTTTCTTTAGGCTCTTGCTTTGTTCTGTTTATCTAATGCTGCACAACAAATCACCTCCAAATTTAATGGTATGAAACAATTTCACTATGCTCATGGAGTCTATCGATTAGAAATATGGACAAGGAATATCAAGGAATGGCTTGTCTCTGCTTGTCTGTGTCTTTAGTTGGCAATTCTAGATGGCTGGAGATGATTCTACGCCTGGGACTTCATAATGTGAAGACTACTTCACTCACCTGTCTGTCATATTGGCTGTAATTTGGAAATTCATCTGAAGCTTTGTAACAAAAGACCAAAACATTATCTCTTTATGTATGCTTGGCATCTTCACAGCACAGATGCTGGAGAATCCCAAGTGAACCAGACCTAACTTTGTAAGTCACATTGTGTCACTTTTTCCATACTCATGAGCACAACCAAATTCAAAGGAAGGGAACATAGATCCACCTCTTGACTGAAAAAGGATCAATATCACTTTGCAGGAAGAGCATACAGAATGGGAGAAATTGGTGTGCATATCTTTTGAAAATAATATCTGCCCATTCTCTTTCCTTATTACTTAGGTGACTACAGATGAGAACAAAATTGGAAGGATCCCACTCTACTGACTCACATTGGTCTCTGATATGCGTGAGAGTTAAGCCACTGCAACTCTCTGGGTGTTTTGTTTTGTTTTAATTACAACAGTTGGTCTATTTGGATTTCCACAAGAGCTAAGGATACTACTATAAAGGAGAGAAGGAGAAATAAAATATCAGCTACTTGCACATGTTTATATTAAAACTTAACTCACTGAGCAGATAAATTTTAAAGATCTTAAGGAAGTGAGGGAATTAGCCTTATAGTTATCAGGTAGTAGGAAAAGCAAGCACAAAGACCTCAAGTGGGAGTGTCAGGTAAACTGCAAAGACACTGTGACTGAAGCAGAAGGAGTAAAAAGGTGAGTCACAGAATATGAGATAAAGGAAGTAATAAGGCCAGATCACGTGGACTTTTATAGGTCATGCCAAATACTTTCGTTTTTACCCTAAATGAGAAGGGAAAGTCATGATTTGACTTACATTTTAATAGGGTCGCTTTCACTGTTGGTAAAGAGACTAGTAAGGGAATAGGGGCAGAATCAGAGAGACCCATTAGAGGACATTTGTAGGAATCTAGCAACAGATGATGGTGATCTAGGCTAAGGTATTGAGAATGAGATGAGAATGAGAGCAGTTTGGAGTGGTTAAATTCAGGACTTTTTTTTTTTTTTTTTTTGTACTTGCTGGGTATTTTTAATTGTAGTAAAATACACATAACATAAAATTTACCATTTTTAAGTATACAGTTTGGTAGTGTTGCATTCATACAGCTGTGCAGCCAATTTCCAGAGTTCTTTTCATGTTGCAAAATTGAAACTCTATACCCAGTAAACAACAACTTGGATATATTTTTGATGGCAGAGATGACAACATTTGTTGGAATGAGCAGGGGTGGAGGTTGAAGAAAAGAAGAAAAAGAAGAGTCTAAGATGACATAGATTTTGGTCTAAGTAACTGGAGGAATCTGGTTGTTATAAACTGAAATGTGTAAGACCTACGAAGGTACTGGTTTGGTACTGGTAAGGGGAAAGCAGAAGTTCAGGTTGAACATGTTAACTTGGAGGTTTCTATTGTACACTGAAGTGAAGATATCAAAGAGACAATTGTGTATATATCTATCTCTATATCTATATCTAAATATCTATTTAACCACATATGTATCTTGATTTCAGGAGCAAGTTCTGGGCTGAAGTTATATATTAATCATTCAGAGACATAAATAGTATTTAAAGCCATGCACCTGGATAGGTTTACCAAGAGAGGGAGTGTAAACAGAAGAAAGAAGGATGAAAACATAGCACTAGAGCATTCCAATATTTAGAGGTTTGAGAGGTAAAAATGTACCAGTGAAAGAAACTGAGAAGGCATAGAACGTGTGGTTTCCTGGAAACAAAAGGATAAAGTATGTCAAGGAGAGGTTAACTGATTGTGTATGACGCTATGGATGAGTCAGGTAAAATGGGTACTAAGAAATGACCATATGGTTTAATCATTTCAAGGTCATCAAGGAGTTGAGAAAAGCAGTTTCAGTGATGTGGTGGATTCAAAAACCTGAGTGGGCTCAAGAAAATTCAAAGGAAGAAAGTTTTGAAACAGTAAAGTATACAATACTTTCAAGAATCTGTTCTATAAAAAGAAGGAGAAAATAAATAAGGGGGTACGTGGAAGGGAAAGTGAGATCAAGGATCAGATGTGCAGAAAGTGGTATGAGTTTATAACATAGTTAATTTTATAAAATAAGACCTTGAAACATAATGTACTCATCACAACATTTTGAAATAAAAGAAGGGCAATACTGATAAACTGTTTGTATCACACAGTGGTGAGTTAATGATCTTGTGGCAAAGTTTTTAAAGGAGTTATTGAATATGTGATGAATTATGCATTTCTATATTTGCCGATCTTTTCTCTGATGACAATAACTGTCGGTAATTTGCTATATAGCAGTGCTTTAAAAAAAATTAACACAATCTGTCCCAGGGTAAAGGTGACATTTTAACAATGAATGAGAAGGTAACTGCTTTTTGAAATTGCTCCCACTGAATAATTTCTCCTCAAGGGTGAGTACGGGCCTTCCATAATTCCCATAAGACACATGCATAGGGGTTAACAGTTAACAGGTCTTTACTAACAAAAGAGAAGTATGAAACGGTAAATAGTTATAATTGCTCCATGTGACTTATATTCTATCCAAGAGTCTGGTCTTTCACATCTTGGCTCCCAGAAACCCTAAAATTCAGATAGCTCCCTTCATCCCACACATTTCCCCCAGAAAATGTTTCAGGTCTTTCCACCTCTTGGAATCCCACAGGGACAAACTTATTACAGGCCCAAAGATGGAAAAAGGTATCCCTCATCCAAATTTCAGGGTCTCTTTTCTAAGTCTGCCTAAAGAAGAAGAAACACACACACAAATACACACACACACACACACACACACACACACACACACACACATTTGATTCATTTCTAGAATAAAACAAATGTCTATTTTCCTTTACCACAAAGCTATAGTCTCATTCTGTTACACTGACATGAAAACCACACAGAAAAATTCAGCACTTATACATTTGTTTCAAAATACTAATTTCTCTCAATCTCTTTATCTATAAAATAAATATTAACTTGTTGAATGATTATGTCCTATCATAAGAGAAAAATAAAGTACTATTTAAAACAGGAGTTTACTAGTAATAAATTTCAATTTCTGGCATATCTAGTACATCATTTTCCAAGTCAATGTAGAATTAGAGCATTAAGTTATAAAATGAAGTTTTTGGGTGTCTTTGTAATATAACATATTGATTAAGAGAGGGACATCAAAGTCAGTCTTACATCTGGGACCAAACTCTGGTCCCTTCAAATAGTTTTTATCTCTCTAATCATTAACTTCCTTTAATATCAGTCATTATATTACCTATTTCATGAGCTCTTTGTAAACAGAAATATCATTTTAGCATTCAGAATAGGATCTGGCACAAGGTAAGTGATGAGTAATTAGTATTTATCGTTGTTTTCAATATTGTTGATTGACCTCTAATTAGCTCATGCCTCTTAATGTTATCTTCTAAAGAGTTTCTGCTAATGGGAAAAGAAAGTGATTTTTTTCTACATGAATCTGGAGCCTAACTCAAATCTCCTCTCCTTACTTCCATTCATTCACAGTCATGCCACTTATGAAGTCTCATGTTATATCGTTTACAAATTATGTTAATTGTATCTCCTATATCATTATATATATATTCTTGCATTGATAAATGTCTTCCAACTCACTTACCAAATACACTATTTCAATTCCTCCAAATGCTTAAGTAAACACAATATTCCAGGGAGAAAAAACATCTTTATTATGTGTCCTACATCTTTCCCCCAAGGTTTTCCACACACCTTGTTTGAAAAGCAGGAACACCATTACAGAGTCACTCATATCGACATAGCATTAAAGCCTCACATCTGTCACACAATCACCTTCCTGGCCTCATATCCTGACATTTTTCATCTCCCATTTCACTTTCCAGTTGTGTCAAATTGCCTGCACATCCCTAACGTTATTCTTTTTCTTGCCTTCATGCCTTTGCTCCTGCTGTTCCTGATGAAAGCATCACGCAGTCTGAAACTGATCCTGTTCTCTAAGATGAGATGGCTGTTCTTAATTCAGGAAGCTATCTCCCCACTCTCTATGACTTTGTTAATATTTAGCCATAGTTATTGACTACACAGAATTATATAATTATAAATGTGTAATATATAACGAGAATTGGCTATATAGAATTATCAAGAAATACAGAGATGTATTAATTTCCTAGGGCTGCCATAACAAACTACCATAAACTTGATACTTAAAGCCACAGAAATGCATTCTCTCAGAGTTCTGGAGGCCAGAAGACTGAAATCCAGGTGTCAGCAGGACCTGCATTATCTCTGGAGACTCTAGGGGAGAATCGTGCCTTTCCTCTTCCAGCCTTTAGTGGTTTCCAGTGTTCCTTGGTTGCAACTACTTAACTAATTTCTGCCTCCATCTTCATATGTCTTTCTCCTTATGCTTCTCTTTTCTGTGTGTCTTATAAGGACACTTATTGTTGGAATTAGGGCCCACTTGTATAACCCCAAATAATTTCCTATCAATACTCTTAACTACATTTGCAGAGATTCTTTTTCTAATTAAGGTGACATTCACAGGTTCTGGAGGGTTAGGACATGAACACATTGTTTTAAGGTCACCATTCAACCCACTATAGGGGACATGGTGAGTAGACCTGTTTTAGTTAATCTGGTTCTTTAAAGGTTGCAGGATATTTTTAATAAACTGCAGACAATAATCATTGAAATACATAGATATCACTAAGAATACTTTGGCTTGGCTGATGACCAATTATAATAAGAAATACAATTGAATATAAAATATTAAAACATTTAAATGTCAGAATAATGGAAATTTATACTGCAGAAAAAGGTTTATAAATATTTTATGTGAATTTTAAAGTGCCTGAAAAATATAAACTCAATAAGGAATAATGATGATGAAATTTGACTTCTGAGGAAGGGATGGTTTTCAAACATGTATTGTCCCTCCCAGAGCTGACTTTTAGTATTCAAACATTGTGCCATAATTTATTGTCTCTTCATCCCAAGATGGTGTAAAAAAGTCATGAATCAGTAATCAGAGGTTTCTCCATCCCCTCAATAGCCACTTTTGAGGCCCAGAAAATACCATTCTAAGAATCTGGTAAAGTAGGGAACAGTTTCCTGTGTTTGGACTTAGAACAGTCCTCAGCATGGTCCATTGATCAGATTTTTCCAACAGGATGTATAGAGTAGGGAGGAACAAGAAGAGCCTTAAATGAGTCGTTTTGTATTTTGTTATGTTTTTTGGTTAAGAAAAAAGAGAGCTCTCCAGAGAGATCCAATAATTAGCCTTTGTCCCTACAGTTGCAAGACTTGGGGGAGACTTCACACTTTGAGCAGAAAAGCCGTATCTGTTATGGTTTGACTTACAGTGAATGAGTTTTGAAAGTCTCAGAATGTGTAACAAATAGAACTTGGATAAGGGGCAGGGAGGGGATGAGGCAGGTGGAATGAACACAGTTCAAAATCAAGGTGCACATTCTAAAATACAGAGCATATACAATGAATGACCACAGGACAATGTCAGGAGGGAAATCAGAAAATGAAACAAAACAAGTCACCACAGTTTATTTAAAAGTTGTAACTTTAACTTGCAGAGTCTGTATGTATCAGATAAAATTAACCAGCTATACATAAAATAAGAACATAGAGAACCAATGGAGACAGACTGATAGCAAGGGAAAGTAGTAAAAGAAAGATGTGGTTCTGCTGGGAATAACTGCTCTAATTCCCTCCCATCATTGCAGTAGTAAAGAAAAAACTGACTTTCTTAGCAGCATCTGAATCTGCTAATTAGCAACATAATTCGGGGCCTGATGTTCATTGTCCCAGTAATAGCTTTCCTGCATTAACTCTTAGTATATGCAAGCAGGCATAAGATATGGAAACATCCTAAATAATTTCTAAGGTTTTAGGACATTTGGACCGAAAGTGTACTGCTAATCATGAACTAAAAAGAAAATCAAGCATAAGAAAAATGTCCAGTCAACAGACAGAATTACAGATAAAAGTAAAAGAGGTAATAAGGGAGTGAGTGATTTTGTTTATAGACTTGACTGGTTGACTAGCATGCAATTATGGGACCTGTTTCCATTTTGCTTTTTGTAAAAATAATTGGTGTGTGCCACATAAGGATCTATTTTAATAAATGGGTCTCTTCACAAAGCAGAGGAATGATAGTGTAGAATGGCAGCATAATTTAGCTTGGTGAGGGCTAGAAGTGGACACCATTAGCTGCAGCATTTCTTATGACACACTGTACTTAGAATGACTGCTCAGCGTGGATGAGCAATGCAAATGGTAAGTGGAGTTGCAGCTTGTAGTGTCATGGGTCCAACTGAGCTAATTAATTAGACTGCACTTCTGCATTAGCCATGTCTCAGCAGAGTGCTATGGAGATGGGGAGACAGAAAGAGCTAGTTCTTGAAGGAAGCATACATCTAGACAATGGATGGCATACTGACTGTAGCTCAATAGGCAAAAAGATAATTGGAGTTTTCTTAAGAAAACAGCAAATATAAAGGGATCTGCCCATGTCATATTTATAGCTATTTTGCTATCCAGAAAATGGTTTAAGGATATAAGATCCTCAAATAATGGTAAATCAACTAAAGCAATAAGGGTAATCTCCTTGATAACATTGGTTCTCAAACTTAGCTTTACGTTGTATTCACGGGGGAAATATAAAAACTACAGATGCCTAGGTCACACCCCAGGGATTTTAATCTGAATGATCTTGGTTGGAGTCTGTCCTTGGGGATTTTTTTTGGAAATCCCTGAGGTAATTCCAACTTGTAACCAAAGTTAAGAACCACTAATCTATCATATTCTGCACCAAATGAATGGTATGCAGCTCTTACTACATGTTAAAATCACTTGAGAAGTTTTAAAAACAAATCAGATTCTGAACAAAGTAAGGCCTGAGTTTTGGAAGTATTCAAAATTCTTATTAATTTACTAAAAAGACATATAACAATTACCAATATAAACCAAGCACCACACTTAGTAATAAGGAAACAAATGCAAGACTGCTCCTTGTAATCAAGAAATGCAAGTATTTTGAAAGGACTTTATGGTTTAAAAAGGATTTATAATTGCCTAATGGATTGAATATTATTATTAGGCTGCACTCTGCCTCTTTTCCAAGGACTATTCCTATAGAAGTGTTTGAAAAATGGGGAAAACTTTTTGAGAAACTGTCTTTGGATCAAGTGTTAGTTTGGCAAATTACAAATCAGAAAAAGGCAAAATAGTAAGGTACAGAGAGCAGAGACTGGGAATTAGATCCAACTTTGCCACTAGTTTGTTCTGCAACTTTAGGAAAATTATTTGATTTTAGATTTATATATTGAGAAAACAGTGTTTGCTCAAATTATCACACAATCTTGTTAAGGATATCGAACCAATTCAATCAAATAAGATAAGAGATACCCAAATGCTTTAAAACAGATCAAGATTTACAAAAGTATTTTCAAGATTAATGTGAAAATGGTTATAAATCAGACCCAACTCATGTGTATGCTACAGAGAAAAGTCTGTCAAAATGATAAAATATCTGTGTTGTTTATCATGACACCCTGTCATTTCAAAATACTTTCATAACTTGCTACATGTACTAAGATTAACATATATTTAATATTAACTACATTATGTCTTTAAATGATTTCCTGATGGAACCTTAATATCTGCATAATTAAATTACTTTTAATTTAATTCAATACATTATTATTAAACCTGTTATGTAAAATGTTCTGTCAAAAACTAAAAATATATAAATGAATAAGGCACAATTTGTGCCCTTCAAGTAGCCTGGTCCAGTTTGTTCACACACAGACACACACACACATACATCTCTCTCAACATCTATCTATATATTTATCATCTATCTATCTAACTATTAAAATGTGAAAATTCAGAAGAGAATATGAGTTAAAGGGCTAAGGAAACAGAGTAGGTAAAACTCATTCTGTCAGAAGCAGGTTTCACAGATAAAATGATATTCAAATTGTTTTGAAGAAGGAGTGGGAGCTGGCCAGACAGGATGAAGAGCCACCTGGGCAGAGAAAACAGCAAGAGAAAATATAGAGAATAGTGAAAACATACAGTGTGTCTGTAATGTCACACTCTTCATCTCAAAAGTTTCTTCAGTTTGGATAATGCAATCTACACTATGTGGATGTTTCCAAGCATCTTTCAAGTGAACCGCTACTTCCATGTCATAGACATTCTATCCTCTTCAAGAAATTCATTGTGCAAAAGTTGAAGTCAATTTTACATTTTAGTCAAATACTTTCTTGACTACTGACTAAATATCCCAATATACTTTGTAGGTCAAATGTTTTGGTAACAGCTATCTAATTTGACCTTGAACTCAACGCTGCCCGTTTAGGAAAAATTTATGTGCATTCACATGGAATGATATGGAAGTCTGAATGACAGAATCTGAATGTAATGCCTTCTCAATAATAATTTACTAACATGAATAGAGATAAGTATGTGAGTTTATTGATTTTGTAAACATAAACTACAACTTTTCTATAGATGTGAGAGTTGATTTACTGTGTTGATGAGTTTTCCAGAATTTAGTCTAGAGGCTCTCATACATATACAAATCATATGATCACTCCAATCCAGTGGCAAAAAGGTGTCTTTCCCTTGAATGGAATTCCCATTTGATGAAGAGACAGCAGCATTTTCATCAACATGTTGCCCCTTAGAATCCTATGAGATTGCAGTTTCATACCTTGCAGATTGTATATGTTAAAAAAAAATCTTTTGAAAGAGACAGGACAGAATTATATTTGACAGGTTAAAAATGTAAAAAAAAAAGCTACAATAATTTTAAAGTATATATATATATATATATAAACAGAATTTATTGGCAAAAAAACTATGAAATACTGTTGGGAAGTGTCTTTTTTCATATTAATATGGAATGAGGAGATCAATCCAATGGGTATCTTTTACAATTGTAAGAAAAAGCAAAGATGGCAATTAGAGGAAATAAATCTGTAAAAAATAAAAGTTAACTATGGAGAAATTTGTAAGTTATTGTTTTGTTTTGCTTTGCTTTTTTTAATTTAAGAAATACTTGTACATATCTAAAAAGTTTTATAACAAAAATAAAAATTTCCTGGCTATAACCTCTACCTGCTCAGTCTCAGTCTCCAGTTATAACTTTTTCAAGATTCTTTTCACTTTTTGTATGGAGTTCCTTCAGTCTCCCAGATATTTTGTTTATGCTGTTATTTTATGATTTATCCAATCTAGAAATAAGATGAAACTTTTAATATGAGGATGAACTCATTCCCATAGCTCTTTTATCCTATCCCTCATTTCCATTCACCACTCTCTAGCAGTACATTTTAAAAACTTTTTATTTCCATTTTTTTTCGATCATCATTCATCATCGTATGATATACCAATGGGATCCTAGGTCCAGTGCCAGGAGCAGTGGTGGATGAAGCTGTGATCTATTGACCCAGGGCTATGACAGAAGGTCCCTACTGCCCTGCTTCTGTGCTTGACTGGGCTGTTGTTCTGGCTAACCAGCATCCCTTTATGCCCACATTCTAAGTCAGGTCACTTATTCCAATAGTTCTATGAGCTACCTACTACTATTTCAATAAGTTATTTTTTCTTTGCTAAGTTATCTATGGTGATTTGTATTTGGAATATCATTTATCACTCTGTGTTAATTTACATTTTTTAGATATAAATAATAGTTGGTATGTTTCCTTTAAAAATTTTTTAATAATTAGGTATCTTTCATTTTCAGTCTTTCATTTCTAACTGACTAAACAGAACTTATTCTACAGAGAGATTCGGTCTTGGCCTTTCAAAAATTAAAAAAAGAGAAAATTATCAATTGCTCAGCCATTGTAATAGCTCAGTTGGGATATAGTAAAATGAGTCCAAGTGAGAGACTATCAATATAGAAGCAAATGACAAAACTTTCAGGATAAAAAAAAAAAAAAAAAAGAAGAAGAAGAAAAGGCAAAAGAAGAGAAAAAGGTCAGCCATAAAGAATGAAAATGAACTAGGGGAATAAGGTTCATGAAAGCCAAAAATACAGATAATTATAAGAACAAGGAAAAGCTGAGTAATAATTCCCAGAATTTTTAAAGAATATAAGATGCTGGAAGAAACTGTAGTGTTTACTGAAAAACATATCCTTTCTTATCTTCAAGAAAGGAGTTTAAAAAGAAATGTAGGTAACAGAAGTCAGATAGAAAATATTGTGTACCATATATTGTATAAAGGTAGTATAGGGAATAATCTTGCTACTATAAAAATAATAAATGTGACAGTGTCACATGGAGACAGGCAGAACATAGCTAATCTCAATTCTACCATTTACCTGTGACATTGGGCAAATTAACCCTTAATCCTCTAATTAATCCTTAACCCTCTTAATTAACTCATCAATAAAATTTGAAGTATTATATATGTTACAATGCATAGTTGTTATGCTTTCAGTAAATCTCTCCCTCCTTAAATGGAGTGACTGATAGGACTTCTGAATGTTTTTGGGTTTATTTTTTCTGGCTTTTTTCTGGCTTTCTTTTTTTTTTAATAAGAGAAGTTGGAGCATTTTATGGCCAGATTTGGGGGAATAAAACGTGCAAGTGAGAGAACAGATACAATGAAGAGGAAAGGAATAAAACAGAAGACAAAAAGGAGTGTTGTAACTGATGAAACAGGTGTGTGTGAAATTTAGAATCAGTTAAATCTAAGCCAGCAGCTCTGTAAAGAATAGAGTTGTTCTCTTATGATGCAGTAAAGAAGAATGACAAATTGATAAAAAAAAAATAATAATAATACAGAATATGTATGAGGTGACAAAAGTAAATGTGGAGGTTTGTGTTAAATGGCTTCGATCTCAGGAATTTAAAAAATAATGCCAATTATAAGTATGATGAAAAGCTGGGGTCAGAAAAGGATGAATAAAAATGCAGAAAATATTTGTAGTGAATGATGCAGAGGATGACAATGAACTGAAACAATTGTGAGGGCAGAATAATTCCAAAGCAAATAGTAGTAGAATCAGTTATCTTTCAAATAATTTTGTTATATTTTAGCAGTGTAGACTCATCTATCTCATAGTACAATATGATAGCAACAGAAAAAATTAGAAGCTGTAATAAATCTTTATTGGTTCCAGAACATACTTTGGACATTGATTTGTTGGTTAAATTCTCAGTTGCAATTTTTTTTTGAAATTTAACTATTTTGTTAACAGTTAAATATATAACATTCTGAAGGAGGATCTGAAAACTGGAGGTTGTTCTTGAAGCTTCTTAGATGGTAAAAAGTAAATGTTTTTCAAGTTACACTTATATCTATGAATAAAATAAGAAATGGTACTAGAAAGTATAAAATCAAAGATTATTTTCATTGCTTTATTTCCAGTTATAATATGCATTTTCAATTGGTGGATCTCTGGAGAATATGAATATGGAAAAATAAACTCCAATTTCTCTTTAAATAACATAAGCTATATTGATTTGCTTATAATGTGTGTCTCTCTAAAATATTGTTGATAATCAGCTTGACTACAAGTGGAAAGACAAGGGAGACTTTTGAACTCAGTGTCATGTGTACTTAATAGAAAAACGGAGAATGTGTTAATAGTCTTAAGAATCAGTCCTTTCCTACATCTCTGCTTGTCTCTTCTTTACTTTCTTCCTTTATCTTTTACCTTTTGAAATGAATGCATTTCTTCATACTACCCAAATATTTACTATTATTGAAGAGGACTGCTCCTATTCCTTAGTCATTAACTTGTAATAAGAGTTAACAAAAAACTTCTTCAATTATTGCCATTAAATCACTTGGATGCAAAAACATATTTTTACCTTCTTAGCTTTGAAATGTTCATTATACAGCATTTCCTCAACCAGGTATATAAATAAAAGAAAATAGGTGGTGGAATACTTAGTTGTATTTTATACTCTAACCTCTGATTCTTGAATCTTGAATCATGGAATAATTCAGCTTAATCGGGGCAGAGGAGATAAAAGGCAGGTAAATATACCCTTTATTACATGTATAGCTTCTAAATTAGCCATCCTGAAGAAGACATTCATTATGTATTGCTCTGGGAAGTTTCAGCTCTGTAGCTGCTCTTCAGATATGACCATGCCAAAGCTGATAGATTCTGCAACATTCTAGAAAAGCCTTGAATTCACACCTCTTTAGTTATTTAGAATATATGACTTCATAGGAAAATAAGACTCTAGAATCTAGTTGGTAAAAAGCTCTGAGGAAGAAGGATTGCTAAATAAGGTTGGAGTTCAAGGTGAAGGTGAGTTGATTTTGTCTCAGCCCATCTTTAACAGGAGCATTAGAGTCAGTGATAATGAGTGTTTTGCATTATTTTATACCTCTTTTCATTGTGCTTATGATACCAATAATTATTCTTATTAATCTGTTAGGTAGTTTGATAGGTAGGGGCACAGGGCAGATAGGTGGAAAAGAGGGAGGATGATAGTGTTATGCCCACCTCCAGCATAAAGGGACTTTACTTCATCTAAATGAGTGCCAACAAGAAACTGGTTAAAACCTGACAGCCACTACTGCATGGTAGCAGAAAGGACAACTGGATAAGACCCAATGTTCACTGTATTATAATTAACATTTTGGTTAACACTGCCCCCCAACCCCCCATGGGTTTTTCTGTGTACACCATGGGTAAGGACATGAGCAAAAGGGGCCAGACATGACTAAGCATTCCAGGGACAAGAGCCATCAATCAATCAAAAGACCACCTCTAAGAGAGGGTATAAGAGAAAGGGAGACAGTAACCTACACTTTCCTCCCTTAGATCAGCCCGCCTCCTTGGAGGTGTACTTTTTCTTTTCTAAATAAATCTTTAAAATCTCCACTACACAACGCACCATCCCCTGACTGTAAACTTATCTTTCAGGTATGACAAGAATGTTACCTTTTGGAGTAACTAAACAAAAGGAAATTTGATGGACCAAAATGGTACATCAGTTTTGTTTTAATTCCCACTTATTTGTATATAAATGACATTGTTATTCCATATTTGTTATTAGAGCTATGTATCTTTCTTCTTTTGTTAATTATCTGCTTTCTTTGCCTGTTTATTGTTTTATATTTTAGTTTTTTTCCTACTGAAGTGTACCAGGTTTTTAAACACATTAAGGTTGTCAACCCCTCGTCTATTCTTTTCCTTGCAATGATTTCCCAAGTGGGTACATTCTAATGACTTCAATTTCAAAGTTATATTATAGATTTTACCAAAACTTTAATTTTGAATTTTTCTTTTTGTTGTTAGAATATTTCCCTACAGCATAGAAATTTCATAAACATTATTCAGGCATTTAAACTTTGATATTTTAACTCTTTAAAACTCAACTTTGTTTTTCATAAATGTGTTTAATTTGCCCTAGCATTATTTATTGAATAGTTCTTATGCTTCAGTGTTCTCTTTCTAATATGTTACATGTTTACATATAGTAAAATCATCTATTTGTTGAGTCTCTTAACTTTTCTTCCAAATAAGGTCACAAATAATTTATATATAGTAGCAAATTATATTATAAATTGTTTACATATAATACATGGTAGTAAACTGTATAATATAATATAAATTATAATTATATTGTAGTAAACATTTATATATAGTAAGAAAGTCTTTATATTTCCAATCTATATCAAATTTTGGAATATAATTTTGTTGTCTACATTACTTATATTTTTCATTTTTCAAAACATGCTTATATCTTTTTGCTAATGTTTATTGTTGTAAATAGGGCTATTCTTCTCCTTACTCCCACTTAACCCGAGGGAGAAATAAATTCTGAGGGTTTTAAAAGCCACCGAGACTGAATTTTCTTCTGAGTCTGTAATTCTTACATTTAGACTTAGCCTTCCTGCAGGAGCTGAGGAGGTGGTATGCAAGAGAAGAAGAGTAGCGAGGTGAATGGGAATGCAAAAAGGATACCTGGGATCTAGTAACTGACATGTTAATTTCCCACCTAAATATATTTGCATAATCCTTTTTCCAAATTCTGTTTGAAACACAATTGTTGGGCAAAAATATAATATATTATCCTTTTCTTTTCATTTTTCTCTTTTCCTTTATGTATAATTAATTTATTTAGTCTTTCCTGGCTTTATATTTATTTCTACAGGAAGATGATTATACAATATCAACAATATATCATTTAAGTTGCTTCCCCATCAATAACCTCCCTCACAGATTGTCCTCCAGCTGCTAGTGGCTGTTTCTCTCCATGAAAGGCTCACACCCCCACAACTTCAAGTAACATTACTATTAAGAAAGCCCTTCTACATAAATGCCCTGTTAAATTAAATATCCTGATAATGGGGCAGGTCAAATCTGGTGTAGCTGACTTTAATCATTTTAATATCATTAATGGATTTAACAGAATCTAAGAAAATATGATGGCTCTACATAGCTCTTGGATTAAAAAAAAAAAAAGTCATTCAAATTATATTTTGGTGCCAGAGAGTAAAAGAAAGGTGATTACTATTCTAAAAGGCAATGAAAATATGTACATCTCCAGATGAAATTGTAGTAAATGATTCATGTAATACATTAAAAATATAAATGCACAGTTAATTTATTTTCTAATTAAACATCTACTTTTGTTTTACATTCTAAGGCCTCAAGTGTCATACCTACCTCTAAGCTGTAAGATCATCCAGGAATGAATAAAAATTATAACTATAATGTTATCTTATATCTTAGGTCTCTGAGAAACATTTGTTATATTTAAATATGTATAAAATAATTAAAAGCACATGTCACAGGATAGTAGATAAAACATGGTGTAAAATTTCCATATAGCTCCTTCTAGTCTGTTAAATAAAATCTGTTTCATTTTCTGGCTGAGGCCATTCACACTTTGGAGTAAGGGGATGGTTTAAGACCCATACTCTGGTTAAGAAAATGTACATAAATTGGGATATGTGAATGTTTATTTATGGCAACTGAAAACATTTGTCATCTGGAATGTTTTGGAGCTGTACAAGAAGCTGTGACATTCATGGCAGTTTCTTACTCCAAAACCAGGAGTACATTTCTAACCGCTAACACATAATCATACACATTCCGAGAGGCAGAGTTGTTTGTTTTTTATCATGTCAGGTTAGATTTCTCGGTCAGCTCAAAATCATCTAAATGTGCCTTGAAGCAATAAAACAATTGAAACTTCTAACCTATGATTGAACTCCATGGGGCAAAGGGAAAAAGATACAGTGGATAATGTGGTGGTGACAGAGGGAAAACACAGGGCAAGTGAACTCCAGCGATTCAGTATTCAGCTGAGATGTGCACCACATGGGAAAACTTTAACCATACTTTTAAGGCTATGGAGCATTACTGTTCAGCCTGCTGAAACTGCTTATGCTAAGAAAAAACAAACATATTCTTTCTGGGCCCAAGTCCTTTTATCTCCCCAAGTTAATTATAATCATTTTTGCTTGGATAAGAGAAGTTGAAAGAAAGAATATCCACACATTTAGTTTTCAGCAAATCTCTGCGGAAGTTCCCTTTACACCTCGTGTAATACAATGTTTCCTGAGGCCCACGTCTGGGCTGAAAAAATTTAATCTTTACAAAATCTTATAATGGGGAGTGCATTAATTTCCTATTGCTGCTATAACAAATTACCACAAATCTTATGGCTTATAAAATATTGTCTTACAGTTCTGGAGCTCATGAGTATGAAATGGATCTTACTGGCTAAAATCAAGGTGTTGGCAAGACTGCAATCTCGGAGGCTCTAAGGAAGAATCAGTTTCTTGACTTCTCCAGCTTTTAGAGGCCACCTACATTCTTTGGTCCTTTTCCACCTTTAAAGCTTGCAAATGTGGGTCAAATCACTCCAACCTCTTCTTCTGTTGTCATATTTTCTTCTCTGACTCTGCCTCTCTTGCCTCCCTATTTAACTTACGAAAACCCCTGTGATTACATTTTACCCAACAAATAATGCAGAATAATCCCTCCATTTCAAAATTTTTAGCAATCATGTCTTTTAAGTCCCTTTGCTGTGTAAGGTAACATATTCATAGCTTCTCAAGATTAAAACATAAGCATCTTTGAGGGTCCATTATTTCCCTTTTACAGGAGAGTATGCTTCCATTCTATCTAGGGAACAGCCTCAGAGAGTTGAAGTAATTGTCACTCAGTCTTTAATTCCTAAAGCCAGAAGTCTGTGTGACTGTATCATCCATGTACTTTCTGTTGCAATGTTTCAAGCATGAGGGGCTTACGTCCAATTCTCTGTCAATTCTCTGTCTCTGATTTCTACATCATCCTTGGGCAACATTTAGAAGTTCGAGTGTGCCTGAAAGTTTACAGTAAAAGGAACAGCCAGGAAAATTTGGAGTCCAAGAGTAAGGCTCTATGTGACCACTTGTATTTCCTGTGAATTTTGCTGACCACAGCTATATTAAAGAGTGTTCAGAATATCCGATAGTATATTAACACTCAAAAATGATGACTTTTTTCTATGGAATATATTTCTCATGGGCAAAAGAAAAATGATACAAATACAAAAATAATATAAGTTAAGATTTGGCTTTAATCTGATGGTACAGTAATGATTTTTATTCCTACAGATAAATAATAAAAATAAAATGTGAAAGACATTAGACTGCATAAATACAAATTCATAATTGTAGCTCTCATTTCTTTCCTTCCGAGATAAGGTTAACATTAACATTGAATTTATAATATAGGAGCTGTTCTTTTCTGCCAAATTAGGGAATCATAAAATTCCTGTTTATGTCAAGAACATAAAATATAATTATAGAACCACATAATACTCATCTTGAATTATAAGAATTATCAAGAGTAAAATATGATCAAGAAAGGGAAGTATCTATTTCTCCTAGCTAAATTGTGGGTTTCCATCGTAGTTAACAAATTTTCAAAAATACCATGATGCATTCTAAACTTGACCTCCCATTTATTGAGATTGTTAAAGTACTATGATAAAATGTAAGGGCACTTTACTTTTCATGTAAGTACATGCTGTATATGTCCTTTGCTCAAGCTATTACTAGAGATGAATGAATCTAAAGAAATAAAAGGAGTATTTAGGATAATCTTTTTCTCTATATTCAAACACATATTTTTAAAAAGTTACAAAGCCTAAAAGTGGTGTTTTAAAGCATAAATTGTAGCTTTTATATATCATTTTGTACATTGTCTTTATTATACTGGGACTAGAAGCAATATTTTTCAAATTCAAGGGGAATATGACACCTATGATGGTCAAAATGAGTAATGTGGTCACGCTAAGTAATATGATGACTAGAGTTTTAAAAGGTGATGATGTTTTAGAATACATTTAGAGAATCTAATTAAACGAAGGTCTCCCATACCTAATCAATATAAACTGCTCTGTTTTCATTCATCCTTAGTTGTAAGTTATGCTGAAGAATCATTCCAGGGGAAAAAAATGGCATGGTACAAAAATCCTGATCTTGTACTAGGATGTACAACATTCGTTACTCAGAGAATAAACAGGTACATATTTTCCTCCTGTCAACTGATTGTATGTTTTAGACTCCTATTTTGTCCAGAAGTGGACTTGAGATGAAGTACTCAAGAATGTGGGCAGCCCACACAAAAGATTCAGAAATTGTTGACAAACAGTAAATAAGAAAATGAAGAAAACAGAATGGGATTAGATGTTTTATTTCTGTCACCTAACTCTGGAATGTCTTCTTTCCAACTTTCAACAAATGCGTCCATTATGTTTACCTGGAAACAATATTTGTAATAACAGTATGTACCTTTTCTCATAATAGAACAATCAAACATAAAGCCCAAATTAGTATTGTGTTTGTCTTCTTCTTTTATCATTCTGGTGAATGCCTATTGCACACATAAGAGAAATCAAACTCCTTTTTATACCAAATTATTATACATACCCTAGTCCCCACCACCTGTCTCACCCCATCTCCTATCATTTGTCATCTACCTCACCATCCAGTCATACAAACTTGCTTTCTCAGACTCGACAACAGCAAACTCACAGCACTCTCGGTGCTTTTACATTTCTTGTTTTCTCTGTCTGGAATGTTCTGCTCACATGGATACCTTGTTGAGGCTTGAATTAGAATAAAACTTCTTCAGAGAGATTTTCCCCACCCTCACTATCTAAAATAGCCAAATTTCACCTCAGCCTATCACTCTGTTATTCTGTTTGGTCTTCTTCAGAGCACCAGGGGATTACATTATTTAGAGGGTCCAGTGAAAATTAAAAGTATAAGACTTCTTATTCAAAAACTTTTAAGAATTTTAAGACAGTAACATTAAAGCATTAAACCAAGTGCATATCCATCCCATCTAGGTACAAGTTTCTGTAATCTTAATCTTAAAATAGTGAATCTAATCTTAAAATAGTTAATGAGGAAAATAAAGCACCACTTTTGTGTATTAAATAAATCACAGATCTAATTACAGAAGAGACTCTTGAAATGCAGAGAAGCAAGTTGTAGGAAGCTTTGGGAATTTATCTCTGACTAACTTACCCTCTCTGCTCATGTCAAAGCATATTCATTGTTTGGTTTTTATCTCAGTGGGCATCTAGTTTAATCCTAAATTCTAATTATCTATCCTTCATAAAAGGATTTCAATCAAGTCTTTATAACTGAATAAATATTGCTAGAGTTGGGGAACTCAAAATTTCTTAGGGGAGATTTTATTTTCAGATACTGCAAATAACTATACTAAAAAGTTTTTATTGCTTCTCTTTTCCTCAAAGTATAATCCTCATGTATAATAGCTATGCTTTATTCCTCTCACTATAACAAAGGAAGCATTCTTCATGGAGCATGTTGAGAGTAATCAGATAATAAAAATACATAGTCTTAAAATATCTTAGCTAAAAGTTGACCTCAACTATATAAATAACCAGTTCAAATTTACTAGCAAGAATGTTGATAATACGAAATGCAGTTTAATGAGTTGAAATCATGATGACCTGAAGTAAACAAGAGCTAAGGGCTAAAAATTACAAGAGAAAAGCAAATCTGAATGTCCTTAATTGGTAATGCCTTTCTATTTATTTTAGGGAATGCCAGATTAAGAATGAGAAAAAAGTAATCTGTTTTATTAGACATATATGGTAAATCTATGCTTTAAAATGTAATGCTTCAAAACCAAAACCTTCAAAAAAAAAAAAAAGGAATTAGAAATCTAACACCTTCTTTCAAATATAGAAATGTGTTCATTCATTCAATTGAGATTTTTGTAAACACTTCACCTTACTCTAGACTCTCACCATTTGATATCTGCAGCAGGTATTTAGTCAGTCTCTTTGCCCAGATTTGTTTGCCTTTCTTGCCATTTCTTACTTTATACATTTGCCAGACCAATCCGACAAAATAGCACCAATGGCAGATATAGTAATGATAAGGAAATAGTATGATGGCACTAATCTCTCAATAACTTACAATAGCACCCTATGACCTACTGTGTCAAGTGTAAATGTTCCTTGAATTTCAAAAATATTCTGTAAGTTGTTCTTTCTTCACCAGCTCAAACCCTATCTCCTCTTTTTATGCCAACTGCACCTCTACACATATTACAGATATTCTACTCATGACTTACTCTATTCTTCTGCCATCTAGAATAACATCCATTTTTGATTCTTAAACTTATTTAAGAATCATTTTCTTTCAAAATCTGGCCTTCTTTCAGTCTGCTTTGGAATTTGTCTTTTATAAACTTCAGTTTTACCTATTACTATGTCATATAATTTAGAACTTGTTTTTTCTAATTTTTCAAAATAATTTTTCTTTCAACTAATTTACAAGCTATTTGACAGCAGTTGTGTATCTTTGTAGCAAAACTTGGCAAACTGTTACTTCATAGCAAGTTTCCTCAATGGAATGATATCTTAAGTGGAAGAAAGAATATGTATATAGCAAGATATGTAAATACACTTGTGATAATTTTTAGGCCAAATTCTTAAATATAAGCTGTTACAGATGGTAACAAAGAAAAACATGCATAATGAGAACAGAGTCATGAAAAGAACAATTCATGGTTTTCTCTTTTTTGTATAACAAATGGGTTAATAATAATAATACTAATAATACTACTACTATTAATAATAATGAACAACCCAGTTTCCAATGAAAAACATATCTCTTCTCCTTTTGAAATGGAAGTTATGCAAACCACAACACCTGGACAATTCATTAAAGAAGATAATTCTAGATTTTTTATATTAAATTAAACTTATGGCATCTGTTGTAATATTTAAAGCTTATTTTATTATATTTAATGTGAGCAAACCTGGAATTTTTTGAAACTACATAAACTTTTCTAAGCCTATTGATCATTATTTGCTCTATGACCTACCCACATTGGTTAAAGAAATTGAAAGGTTTAACATGAAAAGATAAAAAAAAGATGATAACTTGCAGTCATGTTTCATAAAAATGCATTAGAATTTATTCAGTTTAGATTCCAAATATGCAAAGTTCAAATTAAAATAAAATCTCAATTTTTAATTATAAAAATGAATTTCTAATCATTGGAAGTGCCTAAAAATAGAAGAATATATCTACTGTGTGATTTGATGTGTTTACTGACTGAAAACATTCAAGTAATGACACTTCTACTCATTACAAATTAAAATCTGAGACAGTATAGTTGTGTGCTCAATGTGTGGTACAGAGAATAAGTGGCCAAAGGAGAAAAACTATAACTGCATTAAGGAAAGCAGAACACTTTTACTGAGGAGGCCAGAATTGATCTGGGCCTTCTTGTAAATTTTGAACAGTTTACAAGACTTAGAATTTATAGAAAATTAATTGAATTTTAACATATGATAACCCTTAGGAATAAAAGACAGTAAAAATGAGAGAGAGAAACAGACACACAAAGAGAGGAGAGAAAGAGAGAGACAGGGACAGACAGAGACAGAGACATAGGGTACAAAATGAGATGGAACTGAAATTTGAATACTGGTGATCCACTGCCTGAGTTCAAATCCTTAACCTTCATTCCATACTACTCACTAGTCTATACATGTAAGATATGGTAGGTAAAAAGGACACAAGAAAAACAAAGGTAATAAAAAGCTTAGTGCAACAAAAGTAGAGCTCTCCCATTGGAAAGAATTGAGAAAAATCATTGTAAATTATATTGGAGCTAGATTGCCAGTGTAGAGCATAATGTCCCAGCACTGCAAAATGTCAAAGTTGTGCATTATGCTTAGGAGTTAAGCTGCTGTATTTTGCACAGTTGAAATGACTGGAGGTTTTTCAGTAAAAGAGTCATGTGTACTAGTTTTCCAACTGGGAGTTAACAAAGACCAACATACCATTGGGAAAACTGTATCTTACACAAAGCAAAACTACATACCAGTGACTTCTTAAATGAAAGAAGGTACAAGCCCTGTCAACTCCTCAGGTGTAAGAACAATAAGAAAACAGCATGAACCAAAAGTAAAAGCCAAAATGGGAATTTTGACTTCTTGAATACCAAACTGTCCTTGTCTGCTGAACTTTTGCCACTTTTACTTTTGTTAGAATTGATTTTCAACTAATTTTTCATTCAAGAAGTAACATTGCCCTTGGTTAATTCCTGAATTCTGCATTAAAAGAGATTGTAATTCAAACTCTATTTCTAAGATATGCTAAATATGTGACTTTGGACAAGCTGAGGAACCTCTTTAACTGAGTTCTTATTAAGTTTTATCTCTAGATGAGGAAATTGATATAAATTATTTTTCACGGATGTGATATATATAAAGTGCTCAACCCACATTTAACATAATAATTTTTAATTTAGATTTTCATTTTTCTTAAGCTCTTCAAAATTAATAAATGGTAACTGATCCATGGATAAGTTTGGTATTAAGAAAAATATGTTGACTAAAAATAAATTCTAAGACTAGGATTCCAGCCTCAAGAGTTAAACATATGGATCAAAATACTAATTTTTTTAAGAGAATAGTGTCTCCATTTCAGTCATACTGTTGAAAGACAATGAATTTGTCTGACAGTGTCTTCTTAAAACTTTAGGGTAAATAATTTAACTTGCAACATGTCTGTGAAGTTGGTATGAAATAGAAGATACCATCCTGATTTAAAATTCAGTACGTTGAAAATATTTATCCAAGTTTCTGGAAAAGTTAACGAGAGGCAAGGATCAGATTCAAATCTGCAGATTTCTACCCCAATATCTTTCCACATGGCTGGAACGTTGTGATTTTGTCATGTCGAATATCGAAACAAGACCAACAGGGATCCAAATAATTTCTGGAATATTTGCAATTGGAAAAGTTCCAGCAAAAATTCCTTCATAGCTTTTGCTCCAAAAGATAATTTGGGAATATACATAATAACAAGTATATCATTATTATTTAAAAAATATACTAACTCAGAAATATCAGCCCACTGTATGGAGATAGTATTACTTCCAGTTTAATAGTCTAGACTCTGGAGTTAGACTGCCTTTATTTAAATACTGAACTCTGTTACTTTAAGGAAGATTACTTAGTCTGTCTAAATCTTACTGTCCATGTTCAAAAAACAGGGCTATATACCTTATAAGATTGTTCTGAGGATTTAATTAAGTGGTGAATATAAAGACCCTGACAATGAAAAAGTCAACCCAACCAATGGAGGGAATTATATCTCTATCTCTCAGGCAAAACTGTCTTTAACACCTACAGAAAAAAGCAGATATTATGCAAATGATTTTATGGCTTCACCTTAAAGGAAAAATAAGTAAAGCTCAGTTTGTTTCATGAAAAGGGGCAGTAAGAAGCTAATAATCTTTTAGGAGATGTGTCCTTCATTGGCCTTGGAAGAGACTGATCAGACTAAGACGACCCCAGAGGAGTTGGAGATGATGTTGTACGACATTAACAAATCTCTAGGTGATTCTTAAGTGGAAGAAACATGGGAAGTGTTTCCCTAGTCTCATTAATATGGGAATTCTGGAATGTAAATCATGGAAGATTCAAGAACCTTGGTGTTGATGTAAAGGGACATGTAAAAAACAATACTGGGGAGGGGTAAACCAGAAAGTTACCTGTAGCTCTACCATGCTGATAAAAATTTCATGTAATTCATGCATGTAATTCAGTAAGTTTGTACTCTAAATTGAAATCTATTAATCTCATATGCTTATTCATGATGATGTGTCAAATAGGGGTTGGGTAGCATTTTTCCTTAGAAATCTGATAACTGTTTTACTTAAATCATTTAATTTAAATTTCATTTATGCCCTAATAGCCAGACTTTGTAAATCACTGACATATGCAAAAAGAAACTGGGACCAGGGGACTGTTTTTATATATCAAGTAAGTTGAGCAGCCAAGATTCAAATCTAGCTCTCTAAATCAAGGCTTAGGCTATTCCAATCTAATCATGCCTTTTTGTTTTTTCAAATGTCCTTGAATTATGAGAGTAAAATGAGATTATTAATGACCTAAAACACTGAGATATAAGTATGCTTTTTATGCTATCAAAAAGATTGTTAAAAGTTTAATAAGCAATCTGTTTTCCATATTTCAGTCTCAGTAAGTGGCACATGTTAAGGCATAAATCCCTATATCCTCAGTGGCAAAAAGCAAAACAAAAAAGCCCCAGAAATGTAATGAAGACATAGTGAAAATAAAAAGCCAAAGAAGCCTGGGTAAGCTTTTCATACATCTCTCACTAATCTGGGAACTCTGCACATGAACAGAGAAAACCCAAGAAAGCACAGTGGAAAGTAAAAGCTGAGACAGACTTAAAAATTAACCTATTAGAAGAACACACTCTCTAATCCACACACAGACTTATTGGCAGAACGTGGAAGCCTTACAATCTCAAGACATTTAAGGAAAACAACTACTCAGCTATTGGCTGATCACAGATCTATTCAGATACTGGAGCAACTTCTAACTAACAAATTAAAAAATAAAAATAAGAAAAATTTAAAAGATCAGGGACATTAATACCTGCACACCACGAAGGAAAAGATTAAATAAATGCAGATTAAAAAACAAGCAAGCAAACAAACAAACACCTTTAGGAAATTTTAAAAAATTGGAATTGTTACACTTATGTTATCTAACATATCCAATTCTCAAAACAAGAAAAAGTTACAAGGCATACAAAGACACAGAAAAGTGTGGCTCATGCTCAAGAAGAAAGCAGTCAGTGGAAACTGTCTTTGAATGAGTACATATGTTGGATTTAGAAAATAATTCAAAGATGCTTTTATAGATATGTTAAAAGACTGCAAACAACTATGTTTAAAGAGCTAAAGGAAAATGTAACAGTGATTTGTCAAATAGGGGCTTCAATGGAGAAACAAAAAATATATTTTAAAATTCTAGAATTCAACCATGCAATAACCAAAATAAAAAATCAACTAGATGGATTCAAAAACAGAACAGAAATAGCAAAAGCAGTTAATTTGAATAGATCAATAGAAATCATCCAATATAAAGAACTGATGCAAAAAAAAATTAAAATAAAATGTACAGAGATATGTGGGATAACAAAAAGTATACTGATGGATGTATAATGGGATCCCTAGGGAGAGGAGAAAGAATATACAAAAATATTGAAGAATTTCCAAATTTGATTTCATTTAACTTCAGACAGAACAAAAAAAAGGAGGTTTCTATCTAGGCCATCAATAACAACTGCTGAAAGTAAAAGAGAAAAATATTAAAGCAGTAAGAGAAAGATGATTCATCTCTTATAGAACAGAAATAATATGATTTACCACTGCCTTCTCATCAGAATAAAAAGGACAATCAGCAGTGAAATGACAAAATACTGAAAGGAAAAAAAAAAGTCAGTTAAGAATTCTATAACCAGTTAAACTGTCCTTCAAAATAAAGGCAACATATACTCACTTATAAAAAAAAAAAAAGAAAAGAAAAGGAATAGTTATTAGTACAGTTGACCCTCACTATCTTCAGAAAATTGGTTCCAGGAGCCTTCGTGGATACCAAAATCTGCAGATGCTCAAGTCCCTTATATAAAATGGTGATGTACAACAAATACAATCATTCGTCTATATCAGTGGGTTTTGCATACTATGATTCAACCATCTGGGAATCAGTTTCAGTTCACAGTTGGTTGAATCCTTGATTGGCTGAATCTTTGGAGGCAAAACCCAGGGAATGTGGGCTGACTGAACTTTTGACTCACAAGACAAAAGTACAGAAAGAGATTTTGAATAAACAAGCAGAGCTGTGTTATCTTTTTATACCTGTCTTATCACAAATTGTACAAAAAAAAGGATATAGTTTAGGTGTTTATTTGTGTATAGTTATTTATCATCAGCAGAATGAATAAGTACAAAGAGCTAATTTACAACTTGATAAAGAAGTTTGTGCCAAAAGTAAATCACCTATATTATTAAGGTTGTTTGATGATATTCCTTTTTTTCATAGTGAGACATTCTCAAAGAAGAAAGTGCATTTAAAAAAAATCATAGTTGAGTAACATATAGTCTGTGATCTGGCAGCTGGTCTATTGACCCCACACTGAGTAGCACTGCATACAATTACATTTATGAAATAGATATTGTATTTTAATGAATGCTAAAATTCTTTATTAGAAGAGCAGTGTGAAAAAATAACAATATTTATTGCTTTGTGTATTTACTTCCCATTTGAAGAATTATAACCTAATAAAATGGATCAAATCTGAGTTTTACTTCCAAATTCTTCAAATTTTTATTATTATATTCATTTCTGAATTATATCACAAGATAATAGTTAAATATTTGTTAGTCCATTCTTTATTCAGGAAAGTCTATTTACTTTCAAATCATTCACATCCTCTCTAATTATTTTATACAATTATACAAGCTATAATAAAAATGCTCTTCCATGTTTTTTCCTTAAGTTATTTTCTTTCCAACTCATGTCTAAATACTGTGAGGTCTAATGATTATAAGTCAGAAGATTTCTGATTACTCTATTTCTTCTTGAAAAATAGTAAAGAGCTTAACCTCAGATTAATTTACATTTTTGCATATCAGAAACTAAGGTCATTCTATTCAGGTAAGTAATATTTAAGGCTGAATTAGCTTTTTACCCTTTATCAATTTTTTATCAGTGAGTCCTCAATAAATTGTAAGTCCTTTTGGTTCTGATCTTTTACATGTTTTATCAGCAAAGGTAATTAAATACTCCTAAACCATTCTAGGACTACCTTATGTAGTATCTTCCTGTAATTTGACCACACATTTTTATTGAACCAAAGCTATAGTTCTAGTCCTAAGCTCTCTCTGGGATTTCAAAGAGGAATAGTGTGTGATCTCTGGCCACAAGAGGCTAGCATCAGGCTCTAATTACAGAATTTCACTGTAGATAATGTAGATGTGGTATTAGTATAACTTTAAGAATTCTATAATTGTGTAGGTGTCACCAGGTGCACACATGAATATAGCACATGAATATATGATAAATAGTAAATATGTATAACATAATTAGAAAATTCAATGGTATATTAAAATGCTGATTATGTGTTACAGACATACTGACATTTGATAAATTCATCAGAGAAGCTTCCTGAAAAAAGTAAGAAATGAAGAATGATAAATTGTATTGGAAACAGAATTCTGTATGTATTGTATGAAAAGATATTGGCCTGACAGCAGTGAATAAAGGGCTTGTTTATGGGAGTAAACACAAAAGTTGTTTTTTATATTCTAGTAAACAAAATTTAGTTGTCATAAATCTACCCTGTTAATTTACCCAATTCTTACCAAATGTCAATACTTTATTTTACTTTAAAATACTTTTTCACTTTAAAAAATATGCTATGGCATTATGATCCGAGAGAGACATGTGAAAACTACCATCTTATTTCCCCAGTCAAACCTGGCCAGTGAAATTCTGTTTTCTGGCGATTCACAATTTAGATAAAAAGAAACTGTCAGTTAATTGAGAAAATTTAAAATCACTGTAGAACCAAGTGCTCTGGCTGCCATTTGGCATGGGGTAGGGGGTTATGGGGACCAAATTAAACCATGTGCAAGTAGAACCAAGAGAGTTTGTCTGTAGAAGAACAAAAATAAGACAATATACAGAGGGCTAGAGGACAGAAGTCAGCAGGTATTAGATATCTTTAAACCACAAAGAGAGATAGACTGAGTTTTCTATTCTTCAAGATATGTTTGCACATTTCTACCATGTTTCAACTGATCTCTTCTATGAACTGAAAGTTTATTCAAATTACTTTTTGATACTAAACTACCAGTTATCTTAATACATTTTATTTCAAAATTTTGTTTGAAATTTGAGACTTGCATGGTTACTTATATATCTTGCATTTTTAGGCATTTTTACATGCTTCAAACTTCAAAATCTGTTATATTTCTTAAAATTTTCTATTGTTATTTTTTAGAAATGTAAAGTTTTTACTCAGTTTCATTTTAATACTGAGGAAACTTCACAAAGACTATGGACCTAGTTTGTTAAATATTGTCACAATTTTTATTCCTATGGATAATGATTTGAGGATTTACAGTTGCACTGACCTAACATACAGTAAAAGTAGACCTAGAGTCCTGTTATTTACATTTATAAGATACAGTGAGTAACATAAAGGTATGCTTAAGTATAATGTAACATTTAATATTCAGAGTTCAGATTGTCCTTAAAACACAAAAGCACCTAGGCATGGGTGGGATCTTTAAAAGATTTAATGTTAAAATAAGTAAATTGAGACTGCACGTTTATCAAATATTACAAATTTCACCCCTTGAACAACTTGCTGTTTTGAGAATCTGTTTTCAAAAGACCAACTCCTGTTCAAGACAAATACAGGCATATGAGAAGAAACACTTAGCACAAAATTTCTTCAGTCTATCGTCACAAAGTTATTTTGAACAGGTGTGTTTATAATCATAAGAAACTGAGAAAATCAATCTTTAATGGCAAACTCCCATTTTCACCCCAGAACATGGGGCTAGAATGTTTTAACATACAAATTTTGGCAGAAAGAAGTCTTGTTAAAGTGTCTTATGCACCTCCTGTGAACATTATCTCCCTACGACACACCAGTCCCTTTATTTCATTATTGTTTTAAGGCACATTATAGACACAATAAAATAGGCATTTACAGGGCTACAGTGTCTCTTGTGTGGCAGCAAAGTACATTATCAAGCAGCCACAGGTGTACACCACATGAAGTGGTACAATGTGATTTGTAGAGATCTGATGACAAATCTGTCTCCATAAGGCTCCATCCCAGGTTGTGCCCTCCATCTGTTCTACAGGTTTTCATCTGGTTGCATCTAAAGAAAGTAAAATATGTTCATCTTGAGATCTAAAGGAGTATTCTAAAAATGAATTAGTTTGATAAAGCAAAAAAGAAATGTATCACATTTACTGTGATTAAAAAATAATAAAGGCTGTTACTTATCAAATTAATTTTAAAATGCTTCCTACTTATTCCATCATAATGTGAAGCCTGACTACTATTCCAAATCAAAGCCAGCATCATTGGCTAGGGCCAATATTAGCAATATACTCTCCACTTGATAAATCTGTGTATTTTTGCTTAATCCTCTACTGTGTCTCTTCAATGGAAACAACAGTGAAAGTAAAATTCCCTTTCAGATATGTAGAGATTCTTTCCTATAATCTAGGATATTTTCCTGCCTTGATCATTCCATTGTGAAATTCTAACATTTTTAGATAGACTAAACTTTTTTGGCTGACTGTAATAAATAGAGAACAGACTATGAAGCAAAACAAAAATTACATATATAGACAATGAATATGAAAGAGCTAGTTATTACTCAATGACAGTTTTGTCTTTCTGGCTTTAATTTTTGACTGCATTTAAGGGTTAGGGTTATTATTTGGACCTCTTCTATTTGCTGAACACGGAATAATCCTAAGACTCATGTAGCCAGTGATGTTTTCCTACTGTACCTCCCATTCTAAATTATATTTATAGCTTAATATTTCTTGTTCCTTATAAATAATCATAACAATAAATAATTTATCACACTGAGCTAACTTTTATTTTTTCAAAGCATATGAATTAATAGTTTCATACTCTGATGCTCATTCATTTACATATATGTATGGGAGATATCTAATGAAATTCATTTGTACTTGGAGAGATGGTGGTTAGATATAAAGGGCATGCCAATACTTAAAGCTTACACTTGGATACTGGCTCGAGAATTTTAATAGCCAAAGGCTTTATTTGAACAAGAAAATAAATATAGCTAACATTTTTAAAAAAACAACTTTTCCCTAGAGAAATAAAAAAGCCTTAATCTATCTTGCTTAAAAAATAAAAACACATACTCAATAAATATTATTACTGTCCAAGTTTTAAAATGTCATATTAAAGACAATAATTGGATTGGGATAATAAAAGTAAAAAGGAGAAAAGCAAAAGAAATGTCAGGAAAAATAGAAAATAGAGGTGCAATAAAAATATGGTTGTTATGTCAGAGTCAAGTCAGAAGACAGAAACTATATCAATGATATGAACAGGGAGAATTTAATATTAGGAATTGCTAACTAATAAAAGGTGCTTACTAAATAGGATAAAGAAGACTTTAAGGAGTACAGAAATAGCAGATGTATAAAGTTGTTCCTACCTCTAGGACTGAGGGAAAGTGTGTAAGAAAGGAACTTAAAAACTTATGATAGGGGCGGACTCAAAGCTGGGATTTAGACCTCTTTGGATAAAGTACGCAAAAGAGACACTCAGACTCTTGTGGCAAGTAAACTTGCTGAAGGATGTGGAGCAACCCTCCTGGTGGCAAAGAACTTGTACAACTGTGTGAGCTATGGCTGGTCTACAGCAGCAGCCCACTGGCTGGGTGGCAGAGAAACCCATCAGCGTGTTTGGGCTTCAGCTAGTTTATGAGGGTCTCTGAGGTTAACACTACCAAGCCTCCACATTCCAAACCACTACCTGTCAGGCCAAAAACTGCTCAACCCCTTCATCCTGCCCAGGTTTTGTAATCTCTCTCTAGTACCCTCTCTTGATAAAACCATACATCAAAATCAATTGTCCAAAGAGTAACATCCAGATCTAATATAACAACGCAGGAGAAGAAAGGATTGACGTGCTGCTGACAGTCAATAAATTGTTAACTGTTGCACTCTACAACGATGGTTATTCACATTCCATACACACCTTTATACAAACATTTGAACTCCTTTAAGACAGTAGGAACAACTTCATATTTCCACCTAACAAGATATAGTTATTCTTTGTACAAAGTATGAAGTTCTTACCCTCCCCCAAAATGAGGGGTCACAGAGTCCTAATTGTCGCTATATCCCACAACTAGCTGTATTAGCTACTGCTCAAATTAAGTCACTATTTAACTGACCATTTGTTGTCTAAAGAAAAAGTATAAGTTTAACCTCCAATAATTTGTAGATAAAACAGTAAGAGAAAAGAGATTAAAAACAGGTAATATGTGTATAGAAAAAAATATATATACACATAATAAACAAAAAAATATATATGCAAAGTTGAAGTCCTAACTTCTATAATTGATTATGAGGCTATATTTGATATTTGCAAATCATTCTTCTGCTACTTAGTCAATATTTCATTTGCTTTCAGCCAGAATATCAATTAGTGTTCTTTACCAGGTGTGACAACTCAAACCCCTCGTTTCTGTAGGATTTAAGTCTTCAATAGTTCTTTCTTTGGTTGCTCTGATTTTCCAATTACCTTTACTATTTCACACAAAAGTGTTAAGAGTCTGTACTCTTAAAAGTCCTCTGTGTTCCTACGGTGTAGAAGCAAAACCTGTATCTACGGGTAATCAGTATCAATCACTTCAGCCATTAGAGTAACCTTTTTCTGTCTATTAGTTCAGTGGACATGGAGCCCAAAATTGCAGGTGGCAAGCTTGTTTTCCAATTCAATAGTACCAGTGTTGCACTCTCATAAAGGAAGCATTCTCCCCTTGAGAATTAAGTCTATTTTACAAATAGAGCTCAAAGTTACCAGAGAAAAGCAAAAAGTCGTTGAGTAATTTATTAGGAATAATAGTGAGAAAAGACACTTTCTTGATTACTCTTTAATTTTCTGATTACTGAATTCTGACTATGGACTGAAAGTATCATACAATGGTCTCTGATTCAAAGCATAAAATGCATGCTATAAGGGAGATCCCCATACTTTCAATATATTGTCTCCCAACTAATGCCATGCTTGAGTCATCAGTAAGCTATTGCATTAGGCCAGCCGCTTTTTGGTAATGAGGTAGCCAGTAAGTTCATGTGCTAAAATCCCCTTGGTAAAATTGAGCACAGGAGCCAATAACCTAGGCCTGTGCCTTTCCTGAACACTTACTCTGGACTTCTAGACCTTCTTGAAACCTCAGTTTTCTTGAAGAGCAATGGTTTTCAACAAAAACCAGATAAAGTTAGTCTAGATATGTTTTTACTTCTTAAAAAAGTATTTAAAATTTATCATCTTCAAAAACCTCTTTATTCTCCTTATTTGGGGTCTATATTATAAAATGTCCATAATTGTTTCCTTTAGCATAATTAATTTATAGCTTAAATGGTTTTGACACTTCACTTTATAAGCTCCATTTTTTGCTGTTGAGTCTTCATATGAAATAAAAATTAAAATTAAAGTTGCATATGATAGGTTTCATGCTGATATGTCTCTGATTGGCACAAACTGTATGACTTGGTTGGTATAACCAACATACTAGCAGTCCCTTGGAAGACACTTGGCAGATAAAGTTACTCAATTACATCTGAACAGGGCATTCCAACCCAATAACTGGAATTAGGTTTCCAGCAATTATAATGCAAATCCTACTACACATAATAATTTTAGCTTTTCCACGACCTATAGGTGGATGGCAAGAATGATGTGTTGTTATACACACACATATAGAGTTTTATTATATTGGACACATATCTTCTTCATTATACTCACTCTTTTTAAACTTTCTTTTCTGTTAGGAAATGAAATTTTTTGCAGGGATTCATGAATTCTTAGCTACTCAAAAGTGATATTCTTGATTATATCTTTTACAGGTTCCTTCTAGAAATAGAAATGCTATTAAAACTTGATTATTTTAAGTTTATCCCTTCAGCAACTCATCTAAATCTAGTTATTCTAATCAATAGTAATGACAGTTGTGCATAGTAGAACTGCAAGCAATTTTTCTTCTTATGCAGCATGATTAAATAAATTCTTGTGTAGGATAGTGAAACCAGTTTTACATTGGTTTTATATCCAAGTTTGTCTTTGGTATTTTACCTCACTAGATGTTCAAAAGATATTTGCAAATCTCATTTTTTCCAACCTTGACACTGTTTATTTTGCTGATTTAAGTAATTTGATTTATTCTGCCACTGAGATACTGATTCTGTCTCAATCAGGTGACTGCTGAGATCCTAGGCAGAACTGCTATCCTGGTGAAAGAATACAGATCTGATCTTTGTGAGTTATTTATACTCTGGATACACATTGAACTATTAACCCCAGTCAACAATCTCATAAGTGTTTGCCATAGTACTGTAAGACAAGGGGAAACTTTATGGGAATGTCAGTGAAAATTCACTTCCCTATCATACTGAAGATGGCTCAGTAGCATCCTCACCTTTAAGAGGATAATGCTGACCAGTTATAGATGCCTTGAGACAATGAGCAGCATTTAGGAGGAATTTTCCAGATAGATAGATCATGTCCACGGAGAGTGACTAAGATATTTTAAGTACGGAGAGTGACTAAGATATTTTAAGTAGATATTAAGGGAGAATAGAACTTAAAGATTTAAATTTAAGTGGCTTTGTACAGCATGCTTTTGAGCTATTGCCAAGCATTTATACCTACAAAAAAAAAATGAAAAAGAAAAAAAGTTTTCAATGATCAAACTAAAGAGAGATAGGTAGCTCTAAAGGACACATAATAAAACTCACAGGGCATCACCCTTGTGAATATCTGCAATAAACTGAACCTAAATATTCATTTGTAACCTGTTAGTCTACTGTTCATAGAATACACACTGTGATTTCCTTACACTGTAGCAAATTCACAAGCAGTTACTTATTTCAGAAATAGGGCAGCAGAAGAAACACATGGGAATATCTATTGAAAAAGTAGCTCTATTAATTAGCTACTGCCAAAACAAAATGAACAAACAAATAAACAAATAAAAAAATACGTCTTCATATCAAACTAACTCAAGAATGAGAGCCTTTCTCATGCACTTAAGGGTTAACTATGGGTGGCTGACCAAGGCAGGACTCAACTTTGCAGCTCACTTGATTTTGACTATGTTCCCTTATGAACCTGAGAGTCAACTGGGGGTCTTCTACTTTAGATGGGCAGTTCTGCTCCACACTGCAGATCTGCAGGTTCTGGTCTGCTTCCTATGTATCTCATCCACCTTGGATCAGCAGACCAGCCAGAGCATGCTCTTTTCATAGCAATAGCAAGAGCATAGAATAACACACAGAACCATGTGAGGCTTCTGAAGACTTATATTCAGAAATGGCACACTGTCAGTGATCACTACGTGCCATTAGTCAAAGCAAGCCACATATAGCAAGCCTAAATCAAGAAGCTGAGAAGGGTACCACACCTATGCTAAGACCATGCTAAGGGTAAAGTCATAATTCAATCTACCTCAGTAGTCAATGTCAGAAAGGAAGAATTAGTTGCAGGTACAATAATACTTATCTCCAGAAAATGAACCAAGATTTTTCTTAATGATTTAAAAAATATGGCTAACAGTTCATTAGCCTTAAAAAAAATTATTCCAAACAGGTAGCATATTTTGCTTTCAGTGATAAACGGACAATCAAAAGTCCCAGTATGAATTCAAATATTTTAATAATTCATAAATTTGCCCTTCCTCTGCTTCAAAAATTACTCTTTTAAAGGAGAGCTAATGATAAGACAGATTGTGTAAGTTTAGCCCCTGTTGTATTTGGGTCATAGCTCTTGGAACTCAAAACAATAAATTCATCTCTAGTAGGTCAGAGTGTTTGTATCATCAACAGCACTGAATTTGGCAGTTTAGTCATATCTCTATCAACTTCAATGTACAGAATTTCCAATGTCACAAATCACCACTTCTCTATCTTCTCTTTCATTCTCACATAGACACTAATAGTATATTAGTAGTGATTAATATTATCTTAGAAGGCTCTTTAATATGTGTCTAATACGCACTGAAATCATAAAAAACCCTTTATAACACATGTCACTCTTTTTCTATGTATAAATTATTTTTCAGACCTGGGTTCAACAGTTTTATTGAAAAAAGCTGTAGGTTTTAAGAAGCAAAGAGCAAAACAAAACTAAGATGATACAGTGAGTGTATTCTATTGTAATGTTTGAAAATGAGGCTTTGTACTTTTTTCTCATGGAAACAACCTACATTATCAATGTAGGTAAAGAACAGTCATTTGTTCAAACTGACAGGTTTATTCTTAAACTCACATGACATAAATCTGCCTCTTGTTTTCCTAAGTTTACAAAAATCTTTTAGAGAACTCATCATTCATTGCTAAGTAATAAGTTATTATCAATCACCTTATTAAATAAAGTTAACATTACTAAGAAAATTGTGGACCAATTAAGCAGAGACAGGCAAGAAAGACCTCCACAGAAAATATTTATCTCTTTACTCCCATGGGTAAACATAGAATCTGGCAATGCCCACATTGCTTGTTTGTTTTATTTTACACAAGTGTTCACCCATAGACCATATTTTGTCATTAAATCTGGTAATAGAAATTCAACGTCAGCTTAAGTTGAGAAAACAAGTCAGTTTAATGGATTTTCTTCACTCTTTCACTATAATTATGTTGCATTCTGCAAGAACCAAGGTTATAATAAGAAGATGGATGGAAAAAATAAGAGAATAGGAGTTGAAGGAGAGGAGAAAAGTGACAAAGATGTGATAGAAAAGCACCAGGAGAAAGAGAGGTAGAATTAATATTGATAAGATGACTAACGGGCTATTTTTCTCTCTTAATTATCTGCGTCAAATTTGTCCTAGCCTAATGTATGAGAAGAAAAATGAATTGTTAATATCAGATCTTTATCCTCCATTCTATCCACAGAAAAGAGCCCCTAGGGCTTTGTTTAGTACCTTCTGCTTCTAGCTATATCCAAATTCTACATTGTATATTTAGGTTATGTATATAGGAAGCATATAAGATTAAATCTGAGAGAATAGATAAGAAGATTGATCTATTAGGCTATTCTTTCAACAACACTATATGCTGCCCAAACATTTTCTGCTAGCTCTATTGGTTCGTTACAACCCTATCTCCTTCTACCAAAATTTCAGGAGTGGAATATTCAATATTATATCTACATTTTATGTCATTAGAAAACACATGTACTATAATTTGGGAAATATATCTACTAGAAAAATCTGTGGCAATATAAAAATATAACGGAGAACAGAAGAAAATATGAATATCTGAGGTTTATTGGCAGATAATGATAAAAAAACAGTTGTGGCCGGTTTTGATTTTTAATTTTATGATCCATTCAAGAAACTCACACACAAAAAGTGAAAGAATGTGGAAAGACTTAATGAATCTAAAACAAAGCCTGCATCTATAACCTGGTTTTCACTTTTCTTGTTGTTAACAGTCAAGATTATTTTTGTCACCTTCATCACCAACTGGACTTAAAAATTTTATGGCTGGTTGGTGCTTCATGGCTCTTGTGTATGTTTCTGTGGGTATAATTATTTATTTTCAACAAAGTTTTGACCCTGGAACCCATAGTGTGGGTCTGGTTACTGGCTTTGTGTGTGATGATGAAATAATTTGAATAAACATTATTCATTCACAGGTCACAAAGTGAATGTATGGACCAAAGACAGATCTTGTTCGATTCAGCTTTCAATTTCATGTGCACATCTGGTTGAGGCTCTAAAGAATTCAAATTTTTTATTCATTTTCTGTAATAATTTATTACATAACCTCTTCTCTATTTTTATAGGCTCTTTAAGGAGACATACAATTGAATTCATTAAGAATTATTTTATTCAAGTGCCACCTACAAATCAACAAGCATCACAGTCTCTTTCTTGTCTCATGTTTCAAATCTTGTGATTCTAATCATCTGTGTCACTTTTCTTCTAATTCGTGTTGTGTCCACAGTGAACTTACACATCACCTAGGTTGCCTGTGCTTGTCAGAGTTCGAGGGGGACTGTATAGTTAAATTTAGTCATTTAATTCATTTACAATCATTTTTCCAAAGGTCTCTGAGGTTGCATAAGAAAATACTATTTGAATAAAGTACTTAAATGTATATGCATATATATTATTTGGTTATTATTTGATGAACATGTTAATTGCAATAATTATGCAAATTCCATTAATGGCAATAACAGTTAAAATTAACAATTAAAATTATAGCTCAGGACTAATGCATAAATAGTGCAAATAGGTGTAGTATTTTTTTAAATAAATAAAAAAACCCAACATCAACAGTTTACTTCACAGTTAAATGAGAAGCTTAAGGAACAAGCTACATGACGAAGGAAGAACATCATTTGTGAAAAAATAAATCACATATGTGATTTACCACAGCTTAGTAGTTGACATTAGAGTTGGGAAACTACATTTTTTTAAAACTACTGAAAGAAACAGAAGTTCCTTATTAGCTGTCAGTCTATAGATAGACTAACTGAAAAAAAGGGAAGTATTTCATCTTTACCTGACTCATCTTTCTTTTGGACTTTCTACTGAGGCTAAAGCATTTCACATTAGTTGGTTCCAGTAGACAGTTTTCTGTTAAACACCATTGATCGCTCATACATGAGGAGATATGCTTTAATTCACATCTTTATCTTCATATCTATCAACAGTGAATTGGTTAATGTTTCTAAGATGTTCATTTATTACATTATAGACAGTCAATTTCACACTAACAGCAATACCATTCAATTTATCACTGTCACTTCAGGCAATGTTCTGTAGATGTGTTGACCTGAAAAAGGGCATGTGAAAAGATGTAGAATAGTGTAATCCCAAGAAATGGAATGTCATAAGCAATATGGTAACACAAACTTTGCCCTAGATTTTTTTTTTTTTTTAATTTACCTTCTGTTGCTCAAGTCCCATATCTGATAAAATATATAGATGGAATCATGGGGCAATGGGGAGAGATTATTAACTTGTTGGGAGAGATCTTCCCAAGTCATAATAGTAGTTAGAATATCTGCACAATACTATGATGGATGCTCACTATCACTGCATCATTGTCTTCCTATCACTATAATAATTTGATTCTGTCACTGAATGTATTTCTTTAGGTTTATCTCTAAATTATCCCATCCTTAGAGCTCAGATCTTTGAATTTGATCTACTTAGTCTGAGCAAAGGAGGAATCAAATGTCTAGGTAGAGAACATTGTTATAAGCCTATTAAAGTTGAATTCAATGCTTTATGACACAAATCAACCATAACAAAACATAAGGGTATGATTATTTTTAAAATAAATTATTTTAGGGGGGAGGATATACCTTAAGTGGTAGAGTGCATGCTTAGCATGCACAAGGCCCTGGGTTCAATCCCCAGCACCTCCTCTAAAAAAATAAATAAACCCAATTACCTCCTCCCCACAAACAAACAAAAAAATACAGTAATAAATTAAATATTTAAAAAATAAAATAAAATAAATTATTTTAAACCTAACAATCCCTACCAATCATATTTTTAGACTTGTGAAGATCAGTCATAGACTCATAATAATTCAATCATCATAAAACTACTAAGGAATAATTTCTTGAAGAAAAATAAACAAACAAGATAATCAAGCAAACAAACTGACAAATGAATTTAATTCAGAACATCAAGTTGGTTAGATAAACATTTTGAGTGAGAAACTATTATTACTTAAAACTTTAAGTTTAAACATAATGGATAATATAACTGTAAAGTTTAAAATAAATGGCAAGAATTATTTCCCCCAAACATAGAGCAATAAAATAAAACAGTTTTATCAACTGTGATTAAAATTGCAGGTCATTTCAACAAAATTTTGGAGGTGATCAGGGAAAGTAACTACCATAAAAGCATCTTAGGGATATTAATTAATGGGCTAAGGTGTGGGAACTTTATATATATATATACACACACACACACACACTTACATATATGTCTTAGTGAATATATAAATAAAAGTATAAATTAATATAAATATATCTGATATATAACTATAGATATATAATATGAATTAAATATATTACAAAAATATTTTGACATAACCATTTGAATAATGACAAATATACAGTTTTCACACTACTAAAGAGAAAGTAGATATGTCTGTTGTCAATTAAGAAAGAGCTAAATAAAGAAGTAATTTATAAAAATTAACTACGTTTCACCTTTCCCTACATGAAACACTATGTCCGAAATAAGGTTAACAAAAAAATCAATCCTTACAATAAGTGGAATGAGAAATATTTCTCTAAGAAAAGACACAGATTTTCTCAGTTTGTATTAAAATATGAAGCTATGAATTTACAAAGGAAGCATCAACAACAAATAGTACGTGGCTGAAAATACAGACATTACCAAGATGTTTAGAAAGAAAGATAGCTTGGTAACATTAATGAAATTTGGAAAAATATAAACTTAGAGTAAAGTTTATGAAATGTGAAAAGGGGAGATATTTTGTATTCATAAAAATTACAATCCACAAAGAAAATAAAACATTAATGAATTTTATGTAGTGAGAAAATTAAGCAAAACTGAGAGAACTGACAAACTTGCAATTATTTTCAGGACACAATACCTGTCTGTAGTGCTCATTATATTATCTATATAAAGATTAAATAAAGCTACAAGATATTTATAGAGGATAATTAATAAAAGTGATCATTGCTTTTATTTAAAAAAAAGCAGAAGTATTTGATCTTCAAGTATTTCTGAAATATTTACTTAAAAAGACTGTGAATTTAGGAAGAGAAATACAAAAAAATTTCCCCAAATAAGAAACTGTGTATAGGCAATATTTTCTGAATATTTTGTAATTAAATTGGAAGTTAAAAATTTTAAATGAGCAGTATTTTGTTTTTCTTTTTGTTATTTTTTAACTTTGAAGTTTTTTTTGAATCACGTATATAAAAAGAACTTAAGCAAAAAAGAACATTGAAGCTGAAATAACAGATTATTTTGAAATAAGCAATGAAAAATTATAACCCAAACTTTTCAGAAGTCAAATGATACTCATAGGTAGCTTTTTGTAATAACCATAATTATAATTAAGAAAACAAAATTATTTTCAAATTAAGAAAATGATGTATTAAGTTTTAAAAAAACATAAAATAAATGTTAGGAAAGAATTAACAATCATAAATTGAAGAATTAATAGAACCGAAGAACAAAAAGCTCCTTAATAAAAAAAACTACAGAAAGATTAATATAGACATGATTTTGCAAGGCTTATCAAGACAAAAAGAAAATACAAATGAATATTAGCAACAGAAACCCAGACCAAAGGGCATATAAAATATTAAGACGATTCTTGGTAGAAAATAATAAGAATTTTGAAAAGGGACAATTAGGAAGATACAGATTATGAAAATATATATAACATTTTAAAAAGGTAATAATTCAACACAGTTTTAGTCTTTATTATTTATATTCCATAATTTTTATACTCACATTAAAATTGAGTAATATTCCTAGTAATATTTTATTTAGTGGATTTTAAAACCTCAACTAAAATAAAAAATAACAACTTTTAAATTGAATTATAATTTTTTTCTACTTTCTGCACTTGGGAGAGTGACTGTTTTATTCTTTTAATAAACAAGTATACATACTATAAAATACCAGCATGTAATGCAATATGTAGAGTTTGTGTTTTCATTTTCATTCAAGTTTAAGCTTTAAATCTTCAGTCCACTCAATTGCACAAAGTAGAGAGACTATTGTAAGTTTATTAAAGGTCTAAACTTCAGAACTATTTTTTAGATGTTATTCAATTAAAATAAAATGCAGGAGTAAAACAAAGTGGGAAACATGACTATTTGTATTGTGTTATAGTCCACAAAATGCATTATGTGATTTGTGTTAAAGTGAACAAAGACATTTTCTATACCTAATATCTCCCTTATTTTAATGTATATTTTAAGCCTTTGCTTAGTTCTAATATTGAGGAAATATTCATGTATATCTAAGAAAAGTGAAATTTTGCCATGTAGTGTCAAAGAACAGATAATTCTGTTATACCAAAATAAGCTTTATTTTAGAAAGAATAAACCTCTTTTAGGAGATCATGTAAAATTAATGGAGATCAATATAATAACATTAAAAATAATCTCTCACCAGTGCTCCTCTCTGAATTTCGTATTTTCACCTGTCACTATGAAAAATATGATAAAATTGCAGATGACTGTTGGCTGCTCTGCATTTCACAGGATGCCTCTCCATTTGCATGTGAAGAGACAATTGATTACTGCATATGCCTTAATTTGTGAGGAGAAACAATATGTTTAATGGGGAAAGGATAATGGGCTGAGTGTAAAAAGATCTGGAACATAAGCCTCGCTGTGCAACTACCTAGCTTTGTACTCTGAATTACTTATTTAATCCCTCAGTTCCCTATGCTAGAAACTAGAGGATTAGTACGGGATCCCTATTAACTCTAAGTCTCTGAAATTTACTTTGACAAGTGATGATGCAAATTTTTCCCATTTTCTTTTTTGTCAGTGTTTCATTAATTCTCATTTTCAATGATTTTGTTTACCTGATAGTTTGGCAATTTTAATCTTGATATATTTAAATTTAATATAAAATAATATATAATATGATTTAGTATAAAATTTACAGAAAAGCTGCAAGAATAGTACAAGAAACACTTGAATATCATTATCTAGATCTACCTCTTATTTACGTCTTGCATTATTTACTCTAATATCTCTCTGTCTCTCTTTTTCTCTCTCATTCACTCTTTCTCCCATTCTCTTGCTCTGTTTCTCCCTCTCATGTATGTGTTTGCCTGCATACATTTATACGCTTTTTTTTTTCTGAAACATTTGAGAATAATTTGGAGACTATTCCTTTTTACAGAACATGGGTATTCTGTTACATAGCAACAGTATAGTTATCAAAATCAGGAAATTTAACCTTCATATAATATATTATCTAATCCACTGTCCATATTTTAATTTCCTCAATTGTCAGAGATATACTTTATAGCTATTTGTTTTCCACATTTGATCGAAGATCTAATCCAAGATCACACATTACATTTAGTTGCCGTGTACTTTCAGCTTCCTTTCACCTGAAAGAGATCTTGAGCTTTTCTTTGCTTCTTAAGATTAAAATTTTTAGGCCAGTTATTTTGAAGAATGTCTCTCATTGTTGTTTGGATGATGTTTGCTAAAAAGATGTATCATTCTCAGTGTCATAAAGAGACACACAATTGAGACAAATCAGTATTTGTCTCAGTATTGATGAAGTCTCATCTAATCACTTGGGTATGCTGATATCCCAAGGTTTCTGTATTATAAATTTACTATTTTTGCGTTTGTAATAAAAAAGTACTAAGTGGAAAAGTTTTAGCAACTGGTGATAATTTTCTAACTCTGTCAGTCCTAAATTTATTAGCCACTTCTTTAATATTTTATTTCATTTATTTATTCACATCAAAATAGAGTCATGATTTTTAATATCATTTAAAATTATTCTAATATTATTCTGGAGATAAATCCTTTACCAAATTTATGGTTTGCAATATCATCTCAGCCAATCCATGCTTTAGATTTTCATTTGTAAATAGTGTTGATTGACAAGTAAATTATTACAATTTTGACAAAGTCTAACTTACCATCTTTTAATAGGATATTTTTTTCTGTGTTCTAAGATATATTTGCCACTCCCAGATCATGAAGAATATTTCTAATGTTTGCTGTTTTATTGTTTTAGATACTACTTTTAGGTATAGGGCCAAATTTAAATTGATTTTTATGAGTGTGAGGTAGGAGTTAAAGTTCATTTTTTACATAAGGATATCTGAGTTTTCTAACACCTTTTGTTAAATGGCTAAATTTAACATTTGTTAATTTTTTTAAATTAACAACTGGCTATTATTAACTGATAATTTTCTTTCCCTATTGACTCTCTTTGGCACTGTATTCAAAACTAAATGATTATACAAAAATGGTTTTATTTATTACCAACTCCACACTGTCTAGATTTCTGTAGGGTTGTAGAGTGTTTTGAAGTTAATTATACAATCCTTCAACTTTGTTCTCCCTATTCAAGATTGTTTTTACTACTCTAGATTTTTTTGCATTATCATCTACAGTTTAAGTCTATTTTGCAATTTACATGTTTTTAAAAAGCATATTGGAATTATATTGGGATTGCCTTGGTTCCATAAATTAATTTGGTGAGAACTGATATATTAACAATATTGAGTTTTCTAGTCTTTAACCTTGCTACAGTTTCCATTTCATACACTTAATTTGTTTATTAAGCCATTGAGTATATGTAAAATAATTTCTTTAAGGGTCTTACCTACTTATCTCAATTCCAAATTCTGCTTTACCTCAGTGTTGTTTCTTTTGACTCTATTTCCCTTCTTATAAGTCTTAATTTCCACTTATCACAATCTACTATTTTTAAAAATACTTTACTTTTTTAGGGCAGTTAAGTATTCACAGCACAATTAAGAGAAAGGCACAGAGATTTTGCATATGCCCCCTGCCACCACACATGCACCACATTCCTCCTTTATCAACAACCCCCACCAGATTGGTATACTTGTTACAACTGATGAACCTACAATGACACATCATAATCACCCAAAGTCCATAGTTTAGAGTTTACTCTTGAAGTTGTACATACTAAGGGCTGGAACATAGGTTTAATGACATATTTCCAGCATTATACTATCATACAGAGTATTTTCACTGGCCTAAAATTCCTCTGTGTTCCGTCAATTCATCCTTCTTCCATCCAACCACTGGGAATCAATAATCTTTTTACTATTTCCTTAGTTTTGCCTTTTTAGGAATGTCATGTAGTTGGAATCATACAGTATGTAACCTTTTCGTGTTGGCTCCTTCCACTTAGATTGAAGATTTCTCCATGTCTTTTAATTGACTTTTTTTTTTTAACCCAGTTTATTCACCCATTTACATACTGAAGTACATGTCAGTTACTTCCATGTTTTGGCATTTATGAATAAAGCTGCTATAAACATTTTACATAGGCTTTAGTGTGAACATAAGTTTTCAGCTCTTTTGGGTAAACATCAAGGAGGATGACTGCTGTATCATATGGTAAGAGTGTGTTTGATTTAAAACAAAACAAAACAAAAACACTAAATGTCTTCCAAAGTATCTCTATCTTTTACTCCCACCAGCAATGAATGAATTCTTTTGCTCCATATCCTCACCAGGATTTGGTGTTTTCAATATTCTGGATTTTGGTCATTCTGTTAGGTGTGTAGTAGTATCTAATTGTTATTCTAATCTGCAATTCCTTGATGAAATATGATGTAGAGCAACATTTCATGTGGCTATTTGCCATTTGTATATCTTCTTTGGTGAGGTATCTGTTGAGGACTTTGACCCCTATTTCAGTGGAGTCATCTGTTTCCTTATTGTAGAGTTTTAAGAGTTCTTTGTATAATTTGGATAACAGTTCTTTATTTGTCATTTGCAAATATTTTCTCCAATCTGTGGCTTATCTTTTCATTCTTTTGACATTGTCTTTTGCAGAGCAGAAGTTTTTAATTTTAATTAAGTCCAGCTTATCAATTATTTATTTCATGGATCATGCCTTCAGTGTTTTATCTAAAAAGGCATCATGATACTCAAAGTCATCGAGATTTTTCACCTATGTTATCTTCTAAGAGTTTTACAGTTTTGCATTTACATTTAGATCTGTGATTCATTTTGAATTAATTTTTTGTGAATTGTGTAAGATTATGTCTAGATTCTTTTGTCAATATTCATAAAACAACTTGCTGGGATTTTGATTGGGGTTGCTACAGATCAAGCTGGGAAAAATTGATATTTTGACATTATTGAGTCTTCCTATCCATGAGCATGAAACATCTTTCCATTTAGTTAGTTCTTTGAGTTCATTCATCAGAGTTTTGAAGTTTTCCTCATAGATTTCTTATATATATTTATTAGATTTATACCTAAGTATTTCATTTTGGGGGTTACTAATGTAAATAGTATTGTGTTTTTAATTTCAAAATCAACTTGTTCATTGTTGATATATAGGATAACAATTGATATTTGCATATTAACCTTGTGTCCTGAAACCTTCTTATTTTTTTGTTTTCAATTCCATCAATTTATGCTCTATTATTACTTATTCTCTTCTGCTTACTTTGTATTTAATTTGCTCTTCTTTTTCTAGTTTCTTAAGGTGGAAACTTACATGATTGGTTATAGATCTTTCTTCTTTTTAGTATATTCACTCAAAACTATAAATATCCTTCTAAGCACTGGTTTTGCTGAACACACAAATACAAATTTTATTGGGGAATTTTTTTTTTAATTTTTTTAAATTGAAGTATAGTCAGTTATAATGTGTCAATTTCTGGTGTGTAGCATAATGTCCCAGTCATGCATATATATTTATATATATTCATATTCTTTTCCATTAAGGGTTATTATAAGTTTTTAAATATAGTTCCCTGTGCTATATAGAAGACATTTACTTTCTATCTATTTTTATATATAGCGGTTAACATTTGCAAATCTCAAACTCCCAAATTTCTCCCTTCCCTTTCCATTTTCCTTCCCCTTGGTAATCATAAGATTATTTACTATGTCTGCGAGTCTGTTTCTGTTTTGTAAATGAGTTCATTAATGTTCTCTCTTTTCTTTTTTTAGTGAAAATTCCTCCCTCTTGTTCCTATTATCATTGTGGTCATTCATTTCACTCATATTAAGCATATTCTGTATGTTTCTACATATATATGAAAATATATATGCACATATATGTGACACATATCTAAGTGTACACATTTGAATACATTGTTGCCATTACTACTTTGAACTATCCTCTGTTAAATCAATTAAGAGTAAGAAAAATAAAAGTTTTGATTTTACCTTCACTTATTTCTTTCTAATGCTTTTTTATGTGTGTGTGTGTGTGTGTGTGTGGACGTGAGTTTCTGACCTATATTAATTTCCTTATTTCTAAAGAACTCCTTTTAATATTTTTGAAAAGTTGGTCTACTGGCAATAAATGCCCTCAGTTTTTGTCTGAGAAAGTATTTCTCCTTCATTTTTAAAGGATATTTTCAAGGTACAGAAATCTTGGTTGGTGGTTTTTCTCCCTCAGTACTTTAAATATTTCACTCTACTCTCTTCTTGCTTGCATAGTTTCTGAGGAAAAGTCAAGTGTATTTTATTTGTTCTTCTAGAAGTGAGGTGTTTTTTACTATGGCTTCTTCCGTGATTTTTATTTTATTTTATTTTATTTTTGATTTTCTGTAATTTGAAAATGATATGCTGAAGTGTATTTTTTAAAAAAATATATCATGAGTTGAATATTTATCTTCTCCCAGGTCATTTAGGCTCTAATAATACCTCAGCAGAATTAACTCAGACTTTTCCACGTTAAGCCTCTAGTTATTTGTCAACTAGCATTCTGGATTCCCTACCCTGGTGTTGGTTCCTGCAGAGGTTTCCACTCATGTGTCTCTGCTTCAGTGAACTGTGACTCCCAGTTTTCAGCTGTCCATCTGTCTCTCAAGTATTGGTGCCAGCAGTTTGCCCTGTGTATTCTCCTCTCCTAAGGACACAGAAAGAGTCACTGTTTTTTCAGTCTGTTAAGTTTTTCACTTGTTAGGAGGGAGTGGTGACCTCCAAGCTCCTTATATGTGAACCCAGAATTTTTTTTTAACTAATTTTTAATTGTATGCTGGATATTGTGGATATTTGAGTCTTCTCAAAATATGTTGTGTTTTTGCTCACAGCAAGTTCCTTAACTCATGTATCAGATTTATCTTTACAAAAAGATTTTTTTAAGCTATCACAAGGCAGATATAAAATATATAAAGCTGGACTAGCACTTTGCATAAAGGATGACTTTCTAGCACGTAAACTGATGGTCCTGGATGCGCAATGAGACTTCTTTTATCTAGCTACATACAAGTCCTCCGTCTTTCACACATATATGATGCCTCCATCCAACTCAGAGATCAACAGCTACTGTGTCCTGCCAGGCCTGTAGAATCTTGGCCAGTACAAGCACAGCTTAATATTTGTCCAAAGATTTAATGTGACAGTATTACATTTGGGTATTTCTTCTTCGTGAGCTTCCTTCTCTTTGATACTCTGTCTTTTGAATTCCTACTGCCACAGCAGGCCCACACTCTAGTTCCTGCAACTTCTGCTTATGAGATTTCTATGTTCTACTTGGAGTCAACTTCCTCACACCTCATTCTAATTGGAATTCCAGGCAGAAGCCAGGGTAAGCCTAAATCTCATCTTGCATGTGTTGTCCAGAAACAACAGACTGACAGGTATTTACCCACAAAAGATGGGTTTATTTGGGATCAGAAGAGAATTGCAACTTGGGGTCAGCAAATATGGCAAGCCATTTGCAAGTCTCTGCATGGCAAGGGAAAGAGAATACTTTTACAAGTGGGAAAAGGAAGTTGAGGGCTTTAGTAAACAGAGTCCATGGCTTTTTATTAGGTGAATCCTTGCTAGGAAAGAAGAGGAGTCTTTCTTCTTCCTGCTGGGCTCTGCCATCATCACAGGGCCTAAGAGCTTCCCCTTCTGGTCTTCTGACTCCATTTAATTGAAATTTCTGTTTATTAATTTTACACATTTTTCTGCTAAAAGAGATCATAGCTTTGTGCTGACAGTTGTACAATGTACGAACACTGGGCGCGTCATATATTTTATCTGTCTCTCTAATTTACTGTGAGAGTGACAGCTCCTTATTGGTTACTGCATTGTGGCCAGAAGAATAATTAAACTATATCAGAGATCCAATATTTATTTGTAGTATTTATTATTGGAAATTGGTTAATATAAAATATGAGTTAAAGCTTAATACTATATAGCTAAGGTTCCATTTTGTGATGTAGCATCTACAACTATATCAAAATCACAGCAAATCTTTTAATCTAGATCAAAGTATTACTTCCAAAAGAACCAGCAAACAACAACAAGTCAATCTTTCTAGTAATACTTGTCTCAAGGCTTTATTGATATTAGTTCTAAAGAGATCAGTCTCTTTTAAGAGAGTTGCTTCTTCATTGATTTTTTTGAAGCCCCTTTATTGAGGAAAAAAAAAAAAAGATATTTCCAGAGAAAATTGTTGAAGTATATATTAATGTAGCCACCTCCGAGATCATACAATCTCTTCATTTTACCAGAGAAATCTCTTGTTATGGTTAAATTATTAGTGCCAAGATCAATTTAAAAAGCTATTCTTGAAATAAATGAATTGGTATGCAATTACCTTCTGAGTTAGATCATTTCAATATTTTAAACCACATGGATGAGATCATTAAAAAGCCACTGATAGAAAAAAATTCAAGCTTGAAACAGGTTTAATATTCATTCTTCCATGTTCCTTAAATCTTGGTAAGTCAATGACAACTCCAACCAAAGTATACATAAGCAGGACAAAAATGTCAATCATTTCTATTTGTTCATTTTTAAATCTCTACACAAGCAAGAATATAAAAAAGATTTCTAATTTTGATAATATAAAACATTACATTGAGATTAAAATAACAATATACAAGTTGAATATACTAGAAGTATAATCCTGTAATTTTAGAATTATTGAAAAAGTGCTTTGTTACAAACCAATTTCCCATCTCCTACAGAATTAGAAAGTAAAGCAGTAGTAAAATACAGAGGAGAGAAAAAATAATTTCCCCCCTATCCTTTGCGTTCTTGGTTATGACCCTCTAATAGAAGACAGGTTAACAAGGAAAAAACAAACAGAAGTTTATTAATGTGTATACTATATCTATACATGGAAGATACCCAGGGAAAATGAATAACTTTCCCAGATGTCTGAAGCCACTACCTTAAATATCATCTTTGGCTAAAGACAAAAGGAAGATGTGTGTGTTGGGGGTGCAGTTATGTGATGTTACCATATAAAACAAGGAAAATAAGGGTAAGATCTTTAAGGCAGATTTAGGGCTGTGCTTTCTCCACTATGATAAGAGTTCCTGGTGGAGCATCTGTCTCTTTCTGGTACAGAAAGGGAGACATCACTACAAACGGAGTTTTCATTTATAAATAATAAATATATATATATATATATATATATATATAGCATAAATATATATATATTGCAAAAGGATAACTGCTACTCTGTTTTCTGAGCTTCTCCTGAGTCTGCTGCTTTTCAAAATAATCATCTTAAAATAGTCCTTATGCCAAAGAGACATATTTTAAGGTGGCATATTCTCCTATCCATCAAATACACAAAACACAAAAAAGATTTCATCTATAAAAGTCCTATCTCTCATATTATATTATTAATGAAGAAAAAGAGGAAAATTAATTGAGAATATCATTGATGACATAGTACTGAATATTTTAATGGGTGATCTCCTTGTCTTTCTATCTATGCTTATTATAGGTAATAAGCAGATACAATCTTCTCAGAGGGTATGTTCTCCTTTTATTGTTGCTTTTGCTTCTTCACTCAGGAATTATTTTTTTCTGTCTTGTATTCTTCATTCAGAGGAATTAGAAATTTGTACCACAGCACAGACACAAACCAATATAAGCACAGTAAAGATTCCTGGAAAAAAATTCCTTCCATGCCTCATTGACTTGTTAGAAGATAAAATGAAGCATATTAAAATTTTTAAGAGTTTATTTGAGCAAAAATTAATTCAAATTGGTTAGCAGCCAGTCTAGCAGATAGAAAGGAGCTCTGAGGAGCTATACAAAATGAAACAAATTTTATAGGCAGAAGGGAGTAGAAACAAGGAAGTTATACTAGGCAAAATAGTGGGTTGGTTATTGCAAAATTACTTTCCCTCAGGGAATGGCAGTGGTCTATTAGACAGATTATCCACCTACTGCTGATCAGGTGACTCCTGATTGACTGGTTTAAGATTCCATTTTTGGAAGAGCCAAACAGTAATTAAGTCTTGTTTTGGTGGTGCTAGGCTTAGTGTAACTGACTCCATATTGGGTCTGTTGTCTTGCTTTTAAAAACTTACATCTAGTCCAAGACTCTATGTGATTAAGTATTTAGAACATTCACTTTTCTTTGAGTAGTTTTCTTTACAGGGATTTTATACATACATATATATATATCTTAAATCAAATTATAGGGCAATGATGCTCTAGAAGCAAGTAAGCAGTTGATAATTTGTATGTAAGCTTGTTACAATAGTTGAGTGCTTTGGCCTTTGGTTGAGGAAGAATGTAGTGGGGACATTGCTCTAGTCCATCTCTGAGTCCTGATTTTAAGCATGCTAAATGGCTCCTTTGAAACTATGTTTCTAGCTATTCTTTCATAGATGATTCATCTCTTTCCTAACTCATATAAAACTCAATTCAGGGCTTTAAATTAAAGGGCAATGACTAAAACTTCTCTTCTCATGGATTTTTCGTAACTTCCTCTTTTAAATGTCTTCACATCTTGATTTTTTCAAGTCCCAGAAATGTTCTTGATCATTAGAATACACACAGTACATTTGAGAAAGGGAAAAGGAATGTGGGGTAGAATTGCCTTGTAGAAAGGAAAAAATTTTCTCTACCCTTCTAGGTTCTTCTGGCTGGTCTAAGAATTAAACTGATGTGAAACAGATTAAAAAAGAAGACTGAACAAAACTTTAATAATATAAATACATGGGAGAGACCCAGGAGAACTGAGTAACAAAAATGACTGAAGCCCTCACCTTAAATATCATCTTCAGCTAAAGACACAAGATGATGTTTGGCATAGTGGTTTAGGACTTCAAAGGGGAAGTAGACAATTCACATGGAGATGAAAATGCAAATGTTTGGTAAACAAATGTTTGCTGTACCTTAGAGAAACAATGGGGCACAGAGAGGAGTTTTAACAAACAGACTTTACTAGGTTCTTCCCTGACTACCACACTTAGTTTATATCATACCAAAGTTATCTCTGGTGATACATAACTATCCTGGAATAGGTCCTTTATCTAATTTCTTTGAGGCAGTTAAAGGGGAAATTCAAATGCCCTTCCTGAGTCTTTTGGGCCTCGATTGTTTTCAGCTGGAAATAATCCCCATGCCAAAGAGACACATTTTGGGGTGGCAAATTTTGTTCCACTGTAGTCTACTAGCTTTTCCTGCTCATAATCATAATTGAAGGCTGATGAAAATAGGAAAGGGTAGTGAAATCTCCCTAAGTCACATGTAAAAACATTCTTCCAATGACAAGATATATTTTTAGGATTGTACTCCAAAGGGAGAAATTAAAATGGAGAGAGGATCCCAAAAGAGGGCAAAGAGAAGACAGAAATAATAAATGATGAAAATGAAAGGCACAGTGCTTTTACTTCCTGCAGGAAGCTTTCTCTAAGTCACAATAAGTAGTTCTTTCTCAATTACCACAGCACAATAGCTTTTTTCTTTCATATGCTTCACTAATTCCAGTTTGGTTTATGGTATAGTTATTTTCATGTTCCTCTCCTTATTAGAACGTAATTTGTTTAAGTGCTATATCTACAATATCAATCTTTGTGCCTCCCTCTGTATTGCATGAGATAGAATTCAACAAATTTTGTTGTCTTAAAGTAAAATATTTGCAGATTCACAGATAGGTTAGGACACACTAAAGCAACATCAGAAATCCTGGTATTTAGTCTTATAAAGAAAAATTTTAGAAATTATTATAATAGAACTTACTGTTAGTAGTAAAAAAAAGTTACAGGTTTAAAACAACTATAAAGATATTGTCTCCACCAAGTCTTGTAGCACCATTAACATTTTGGTATACACTGTTTCAGATCAGATGTGTGTGTATATATATATATGTATATATATGTACGTGTATACACACACACACACACACACACACACACACAAACATGTATCTTTTAGGATCTGGACAGTCCAGTAACAACAACCTTTACTATTCATTAGAGCCATATGATAAGTCTTATTATCAGACACTTTCTCTTCTAAAAATTATCTTGTTTAGACTTTCCCTTCATGACAACAGCCACTAATCTTGCTAATTCTTTTCTTTTTTAAATTTTTCTCACTTGCACTAATTCCACATCCAATATCCCAATGACACCTTATTTTTCCTCCATTTTTTTTACCCTTTTCCTTCTGATTTATTTATTCTAGATTTCCCAGTGAATTATCACAAACAGGTATCACACACTTGGTGTCAAAGAAACAAAACATTTTCTTCCCCTCATGTCTAGTTTATTTAATCTGCATCATTAAATCAATATAGATACCTCAAACATATTTTATAAAATCCTGGCAATAATTTCACATAGTAAAGTTTATTATTTATATTTTATAAATAAGAGATTCAGAAATTTTTCCAGGATTTTACTATTTTCATCTAGATTTCTCAATATGTCCTGTAAACCCTGAAATTCAACTCCAAATTACTTCATATTTCAATCCTTAAATAGTTCTTAATATACACATTTTCATTACCCAAATCCCATGCTGATTCTCTTCACTTTCAAATGTTTCAAAGACTATAAATCTTTCTGTTATGAATTACCTGAATAATTTACTCTTAATTCAGCATATAATAATATTACTACTCATTATTCTTCCCTTACATAAAACTCCTATCAAAGCCATGCCCTTGCGACTTTTCAATATTAAATTCACAAGAAGTACTCTAACTTCTTTCTACATTATAGCCATGCTATGCTAGTTAACTTCAATAAGTAAATCTGCCTTCTCCCTTGGTATATCAATATGCATATTCTCTCTTAGAGAAGTTTCTCCTTGCATTCACCACCATACTTTAAATGGGTATTTTAATGGGTACAAAATGGGTGCTTACTCCTTTCCTTATTTCCCAGTTTTCCTCCACCCTCAGGATTACTCCACTGAATTGACTCAATAGAGTCAGCAATGACTTTTTACTTGCCAATTCTTCTTGTCTCTTAACTTCTTATCTTACTGAAATTATAAGTCTGATATCAGAGAGCTGACCAGTCTCTCTTTGATAAGTTCTTTTGCCTTGTGTGACACTGCATTTCCTTCTTTTTCTCTTTCCAATCAATCTAGTGTCTTACTTTGTCTTTCACTCCCTTTCTCTACCCACACCTTAGTGTATGATTCCATAAAGCTATTCCTTTGTCTCTCTTGCTCTCCTTAAAGAACACAATGCTTCTGAAATATAATTTACTTCCATTTCTTTAATTATTGTTGCTTTAATAATGGCATTATTCTTTTGCTCCAGTCACTTAATGGTGCTTTATACATAAATTTGGTTACATTATTTTATGCACTACTCTCTTGCCTTTTCCCAAAACACAGCAATCCCAAATGAGTTCCTTATTTCCAAATGAGTTGCTGTTTTATCCCAGATACCACCTCTTCTCAGTTTCTGCTTAGTTGGTGGTCCACTACTCAGGGCTCAAACTCACACTGACTCACATATACATTCCCTCAATAAATGTTTATACCAGGCACAAACCAAAGAGTTATAAATGCACATACGAGTAAAAGGGTACTTTCTATAAGATAAAAACTGCAATGATTAATGGTAATATAGAGTATACTTCAAAGTAAATTGGTGACAAAGTGCTATTGTAGTGAAATTAAGCCAAAATGATTTTCAGTAAGTTAGTACAAAGTAGGAACATATTCTCTTTAATCTAATGGTGCTAGACATGCTATCTCACAAACCACACAATCGCTGAACTCCATCTAAGAAACACACCAACTAATTAAAGTAAATATTTGTTATCTATTTAGTGTTTACTAACACTGTAGAACTCTGGTAATTGCTTTACAAGTAACATTGGAACCAAGCAGAACCCTGTGGCCCCAGCCCTGTCCCCAGTATAAAACTGAGCAGTTAATGATTAGGACAATAGAGTCACAGACTCAGTGTCTGATAGACATTCCTGAGTTATTCGACAGATACTATAATGGCTCCTGGAGGAAAAAGCTAACTATATCATGACCAGACTGTAACATGAGCAGTACTGAATCTATGGCTAGCACAATTTCAAGAACTGGCCTCAAAAGAATGGGATTGCTCATAATAATCTATATCTTAGTGGACATCAAAATAATTATAGCTTACTCTGCCTGTATATGTAACTGGGGAACTAAAATTGTCATCAGAGAGATGCTACAGACCCATGTGAACATCTTCCACTCTGAGAATATGGTACCCTATGTCAGTATGAAGAGAGTACAGGTGATGGATTTTTGCCCCTAATCCCTTAGAAATGGAATGATGTTTGATAGTGGGGAATTGAAAGCAGCTCTTTTGCCCCTTTCCTGTTCACCCATTTCTGTTTTCCCTCTAACTTTAAAAGATGCTAATTATTGGAATGAGATCATTAAGCAATTTAAATTAACTCCTGACTTACACTCTCTTAAATGCACACCATGCCTTCTTTAACCTGTTGATTCTTCTCCTAGATAAAAAAGAAGAATAAAGAATTAAGCAGCTAAAGAATGATTTGGTCTCTACCCTCGACAACCCTCTTAGCAATCCTGCAGGCAGATCACAGGGGCAAGATAACATCTGAAAAGAGGGTCAGCCAGTCTGCACACAATGGAGAATGATGCAGAACACAACTCTTACCTCAATGATTCACTCAGATTCTCCTCTCCCCCATTTTTCCCTTTAAAAACTCTCATGGCATGGCTGAGTAGAATCTTTGGAGATAATCTCTGGACATGAGTCTACCATTTCCCCAGATTATCAGCTTTACTGATTAAAGCACCTTTGCTTTCTAATGACACCTGTGAATGACAAATACTGCAAATCATATCAGTAAACAAATAATGCTGAAGCCATCAAGTCATCAGCCACTACCCCCCAGTGAAGACAAGCCTGCAGCCCAGCCTCCGCAGCCACTCACAATGGTGCCCTCTGAGGGGACTCAGAATAAGAAAGGACAAGATACTGGCCCTAGATGGCTAGATGCTTGTTAAAGGAATGAATTCAGTGAGCCATTTGCTTCCTCCCATGCATAGTAAAGCACTAAATTCTGTAACTTGCAATGCCTGGTTTTGTTTAGATAACAAGTAATCTTTTATTGTTCCAACTACCTGGTCTTTGTAGTAAAGCTCCTATATATCCTAGCTCCTCCCCTACCTCTTCGGAGCAGTCCCTCAGAGCAATCTGAGTGGCTGTCATCCCGGCTCGAGTCCTCCTGCCAAGTAAAACAACTCTCAACTTTTAGGTTGTGCATTTATTTCGGTCAAGACACCTCTTGAACTACTGACTTTTAAGCAGTGACAGCCAAATCAGAGTTCAGTAACAACATCATTTAACAGTCAAACAATCTGTGGACTAGGTGCCATCACTTCTATTCTACAGGTGAGGATTCAGGAATTAGAAATATTAAGTAACATGTTCTGGGATCTCTCAGGTTTCCATAAGCAAAATTAAAGGAAATATCCATATTTGTCTGACATTAAACTATGATTTTTCTACTCATTTGCCTCCCCAAGTGATAAAAACTGCCCTATTGAATTTTCACAGATTACTTTTTATTGAAGACCAAATTACAGATATATGTCAAAACAAAATTTTTGCCCTTTTATTTACAATAAGTTAAATGTTTTAACCACATATAGCTACTAATTTAAAAAAGAATATTCAAGTCACTTGTGAAAAATACATTAAAAATCTATCTGCATTCAATTCAAAACATTAAATAGATAAATGTCTGAAATGGTACTGTGAAATATTTATGATTTTAAAATATTCCATATTGAGATAAGAGGCAAGTATAAGTAATTGTTGAGTATTGGCGAAAAATTTTTTGTACCACCCAAGCTGTAAGATATATTGCAGTCAATACAAATGTATTCCTACTTTATGTTTTTCATATTTAACAAGGAATGTCAGGAAATATGTAAGTAACTAAGCAAGAAATAATTTGGAAATTAAACACTATATTAATCATCTTTTTCTCAAACCCATAAGAGAATAAAATAGAATGAAGATTTCTACTTTTCACTTTGGGTAAGAAAACTTCACTGGCCATGCTAATGACAATAATTAAAAATATATATGTATTACTTGGTGAGAGATACCAATGATCCATTATGTTTAGCAAATAATTGCTAACTATAAAATGTATCACTTGCCTGGCATAAAATTTTATCATAGTTCAGAATGGATTGCCAAAGACTAGCCCCTATGTAATCAAGTACATTAAAATTGTGTTATGTATATAAAAAGGATTATATAAAAAATATCTGAACCAATTAGTTTAATCAAGGAAATTGTAGGAAAGCAAAATTTGTCACCCTGAAGTAGAGAATATCCTTTGTTTTGTTGGAAGTTTACAGGGACACCATGACCTAGCCCATGGGGATGGCTGCAAGAACAAAGAATGCCTGTAGCATTACAGCAATCAACCACACAACCTCCCTTATTTTTTGCATAAAAGGAGCCTGTATTCTGATTAGAGCAGAATGGTTCTCCAAGACATTAGTCTGCCATCCTCTTGGTCTGCTAGCTTTCTGAATAAAGTCACTATTCCTTCCCTAACACCTTGTCTCCCAATTTATTGCCCTATCATGTGGCGAGCAGAATGAGTTTGGACTCAGCAACGACCCCAAAATGTGTCTCTTTGGCATGAGGATTATTTTAAGCTGATTATTTTCAAGAAACCAAAGACTTAGGAAGACTTTCTTTTTACCTCTCTGTCAGCTATCTAAAGAATTTAGATATAGAGCCTGGTCCAGGAAGAGCACTACCAACAGAGATACTGACAAAGAGTATGGGCCAGGTGTGGTAGGGGAACTCAGCAGGGCCTGGAGTCCAAAGTCCTGTGTCCTATTGTCTCTCCTTGGGACAACAAACCCTTGTTTACCAAACATTTGCCTTTCCATCTCCATGTGAATTATCTTAATCCCCTTTCAAGTTCCAAACTATTATTTCCAAAATTTTAAAAATGGTATTTAAGGTAAGGGCTTTAGCCATTTTGGAGAAATACTAAGTTTTCCTGAGTCTCTGCCATGTACATAGAAGATATCCATGTGATTAAACTTTTGCTTGTTTTTCTCCTGTTAATTTGTCTAATTCTTAGACCACTCAGAAGAACCTAGAAGAGTAGAAGAATGATTTTCCTTCCTGTGAGAAAATGTCTGGTAAACAAATGTTTGAAGGGCCATAAAGAAACAATGGGACATAGTGAGGAATTTTAACAAAGAGACTTTGCTAAGTTCCTCCTTGTGACCATATCTAGTTCATATTATACTATAGTGATAGCTCCCTACCTGGAACAGTTTCATGCTATCTAAATTCCTTAAGGCAGATTTTTCCTGAATCTTTCAAGCTTTGATTATTTTCAGATTGAAATAATCTCCATGACTAAGAGATTACACTTTAAGGGTGGCAAATTTTGCTTCACTGCAGTGCCATCTTTAAAACTTCTCCAAGAAGTTTCACAGTCCAGAAGTTGAGTTGATAGGTTGCTTTATATCTCATTGAGCCAGTCTCTTAGTCCTGATAATAGGTCAGTTCAGTGAAACTCCTTTCAGATGGTGGTGAAGCAGGTGGGCTGCCAAAGTTAGGTCCATAATGTACAAGCAATCAGGTATTTGATAAGAGGCATTTCTATGGAAATGTTAGTGAATGGAAGATGCCCCCTTAGAACAAGGATCTCACAAAAGGTGGGTTCTTGCCTGCCAGCTAGAAAGAATTCATAGCTGAGTCAGAGGAACAGAGTGAAAGCTGCTTTATTTCTCAAAAGAGGAAAAGGAAGGAAAGAGCTTGAGCAGGGAGAAGGGAAGAAAAGCTCTCACATCATGTCCTCATTCCAGTGTGCTAGAGCCAGTGGGTCCTCGTATGGGCTTCTCAGACCTTGTATGGGCTTTTCTCATTGTTGTCATGGAAACTGTCAACTGTCAAGGTGCTGACGGGTGTGTCATTTAGCATGCTAATACTTTATGAGTGTATAATGAGGCTCAAGTTTCACTGGAAATCAAATCCTCCACTATCTTGGGCTCCATTGTTCTAATCTCTTATTTCTTCTGGTTGCAATTACCTCCTGAGACTTAGATAAGAATAATTGGTTTATAGTCAAGGGAGGGGCAGGGGCATGTTGCCTGGAGGCAACATCCTTGGTAACAAAAAGGAAAGTTGCTTTTAGTCAGAATGCCAGCAATCTGGTGGACCAAGAGCCACCCCCCCCCCCCCAATCTCTGAAGATTCTGCTCAGTCACAACAATGGGCAGGGGTTGAGGGCACATTAGTATCTTCAAAATAACTTAGAGACATTGTTATGTATATTCCTTAAGGAGGAACCAGGACTGTGCCTTAAGGCTGCACTATTGTTTCTTGACTGTTCCTCCCCCACCTCTGCATTCCCTCCCTTTCCAGATTAACAGCTGTTTGAATCTCCCCTCTGGAGCTCATGGAAGGTCAAGGAGGCTAAAGGAAGCCTATTTCCTACGAACAAAAAAATGGGAACATGGAAAGATTTGTGCCAGGGAGGACACCACAGGGTCCTGCTTGGTATCATTTCCCCCCTTTTCTTTTGATACTCCTCAATGTTGAGAAGAGCAGCTGTTGAACAAGAAAAGGAATAAAATTTTGGATAGAGGGGGGTTGGTCATAAACTCAGCAGAGAAAGCCAGTTTTAGAGGGACTCTGTTTCAATCCCTCCTTTATTTTTGTCGGCTGAAATAAATGCACAGCCTAAAAGTTAAAGAGTTATGTTTTATCTGGCGGGAGGACTCGAGCCGGGATGACAGCCACTCAGATTGCTCTGAGGGACTGCTCCGAAGAGGTAGGGGAGGAGCTAGGATATATAGGAGCTTTACTACAAAGACCAGGTAGTTGGAACAATAAAAGATTACTTGTTATCTAAACAAAACCAGGCATTGCAAGTTACAGAATTTAGTGCTTTACTATGCATGGGAGGAAGCAAATGGCTCACTGAATTCATTCCTTTAACAAGCATCTAGCCATCTAGGGCCAGTATCTTGTCCTTTCTTATTCTGAGTCCCCTCAGAGGGCACCATTGTGAGTGGCTGCGGAGGCTGGGCTGCAAGCTTGTCCTCACAGGTGGTGGTGGTGGTGGGGCAGCGGCTGATGACCTGATGGCTTCAGCATTATTTGTTTACTGATATAGTTTGTAGTATTTTTCATTCACATTTTGATCCTTTCCTAAATCTTTCAGGGAATGGGGTGATGACCACTCTGGCTACTTCCTGCTAAAACAGGGCATAGTCCTGCCACAGTTTGGGAAATGGACATCAAGTTGAAAAGATTCCAGTTTCAAGTCCTTGATCTGAGCCTAGTATGATTAAGAATCAATCACTTGGTATGCCATTTTCGTTCAACAGACCCAGTTAGATGTAGGAGTAACAACCCAAACCTTGACAAAATAGATCTCATTCTTTGAGGGAGTCAGGATAATAAACCTGAAACCCAATCTGGACCCGGCACTTTGGGGAGGCTTGTAGCCAGGTAGCCAGGTGTCTAATTTTAACTTCTGATGTGACATTTAGATATACATAATAGGAACTATTGACCACTACACATAAGTCTCTCTTTTCTGTTAATATCTGATCTAAAGCAACTTATTGTCTAAAAACTTAATTATAAGAGGAGACCTTGAAACCATAAGGTTGCAGCTACCAGTTGCCAGCAGACACTGCTTTGAAAATGGCTGGTGGTGTTCCAAGTCTGACACAGCTCAGAAAACTCAAGTTCACAGCAATACAGAAACTTGCCTGGAATTATGTCTACAATGGCTGCCTAGTTTTACCTTGGATGTCTGAACTACAATTATTCCATTTTGGCTTTCAAATGCATCTCTCTCCTTAATGGCCAAAGAAGATGTCACCACTAATGATTTTAGTGTGTTTCTAGATATGAGGAAATTCAAGAATTTGGGCTCATAAAATCTTCTCCTGAAAACATCTAACTATCTGAAGGTCTGTTCTGCCAGTTTATCTTAGAGAACTGACTACCTCATTCCTGACCTCCACCCTGAACTCCTTTTAGGGTGTGCTGAAGGACAGCAATTGCAGTGGCTTGTGACTTAATCCTTGTAGAAGCAGATGGCAAGCACCAGTTTTAGTTGTCAGGGCTCCCTCATGATGATAGATTCCACAATAGCTTGGGAGGCATTTTATAACCATTTTTTTCTATGGTGCTAGGAATGCTCATTCCTAGGTCAGGTGAGGATTTCGTTGTTAAGGCCACTCAATGTCCTATTGCTAGACTTACTAATAGTAGCCAAAATTCTCTGGACCACCTATTTTACTCATCTGTTATGATCCAGGGAAATATTCCCTCTTATTGCTTCTTCTCATATCTAGAATTACACTATTATAATTACAAATTTCCTATATAACTATATATCTGGTTAACTGCTTCAAGTTGCCACATCATCATTTTATCAGAAGCTCAGTCACACATTCGGTAATGCAAGAAACAATAATTTTGTAAAACACAATATGCAAATAATATAATTAGCAGTATAGTAAGGTCATAAGTATGAATTTAAGTTAAGAACTTCCATTAGGTGCAGCTGTGTACCAATTCTGTACCAATCCTTGTCTTTAATAAAAATTATATATTGGCATTATCTGTAAGGTACCCAGCCCAATTTCCTAGTATTAGTCTGGTTATTCTTAGTATGATTTAATTTTTCCCAGCATAAGGGATCCTTTAAACTTAAATGACCACAGTCTGATGTTAACCACATAAATTCATCCCATAATTGTGGGAAATTATATTCTTTGGCTGAAATTTTGCTTGCTGCTCTGATTGAGCTTGAATAACTTTAGAAAAAAATTAACATTTATGGGCAGGGTCAGAGCAGGTATTATTAATTGTCCAGGTGAGGGCATCCCACCAAATAAAATCACTAGTGGCCTGAAAAGGACTATAATTTCTTTCTTCTAGAATAAATTTCCTAAGGGTCAACCAACAGGATCCTTGGAGTGGAGAAATCCACCAAGGTAATCCAGAAGTACTAGATACAGGTAACTGATCACAAACCTAGCAATTGAATTTACTTTAACATTGTGAAATACATTTAGTTCCTGAGCAAAGTGAGCAATTATCAAAGTAATTGGCATACAGGCCAAATCTGGATTTTTGGGTCAGCTGTCTACATCAGATAATTTCTTCTCATCCTGTTCTGGTAGTACTTTTACAAATTAATTTTAGTAATATCATTTAGAGGTTAGAACATACACACACACCCACACCACATCAGAAACAAAATAAGAGCAATGTTTAGTGATTAAAGCAAAACATAATCCCAGTTTCTGAGTTCTGAGGGCAGCCAGTAGAGAAGACTTTTTAGATGTCTGGCTTGAAGCATCATCAGATGGAGTGAGGGCAGATGGTGGCAGACTGACAGATATTCCTGGTTTGCAGTTTGAATGTACCTAGTAATCATTCTAAGTGGCCTACACAGTAACAGTCATAAGGATTGTTTATAAATGAGCTATGGGGTGATTTTTCTGAAGTTTATATAAAGTTGTAAAATTTTAGCTTGCATAAAAGCTTTGGAAACAGGGCAGTTTTAGTTCTTAATGAATCCAAGTCAAAAGCGTGGGAGAAAAAAATAAAAACAGTAGTTTAGAGAGTTGTAGCCAAATACTGGAGGAAAGTAGGAGAATTCAGGATGAAGTACACTTTACAGGTAGAAAACAAAACCTTAAAAGACAAAAAACAGCACTGAAATCTAATATCCACAAAAGTGTGCTACTGAAACAATTTTTCTGTCTACAACTACCTTCATTTCTACTAAAGATAACCAACTGAAGACTAATTTGTTTGCAAAATGAATTTAGTTTCATTGAACTTGTTCCAATTATTTACATGAGTACAGCAAAAAATAGAGATTGACCATAAATTAGCCTCTTTTAAACCTGCTGTGCTGGAACTTTTCATCAAGAATCTCGACTGAACATTCAAATGTCCCTTATGGCCAGGAAGCCAGGCCGAAGAACTTGCCATCAGATTCACCAGTAATACTTATTTGGGTAAACTCCTTTTTTCTTGAGGTTCCCAAAATATATTGAAGTTCCTGTACCTACCAGGAAGTGACCCTCCTTACTCACCTGGTAAGGCCTCTGAGAACCCTATAAGCAAGATGCAAGGCTGTTTCTTCCAAGGGATTTTATTGGCTCCAAGAAGCCAACCTTAGTTTCTTAAAGCTGTCTGGTCATATCTGAGTCTATGCATGGCTCTTTCCAAATATGATATTCCAGTCAAATATCTTGGTGATATAACTAATATTTCTAATTTTTCCCTGTTATAAGGATAACAGATTTTTTGCTGAACTTAAGCAAATAAATATATTGCCATGAAAATGTAAGAATACTTACTGGAAGTTTTCGAGTTCTAGAGGAATCAGATAGGAATAAAAAGTACATGTTTACTCTTTGTTCACAATGGTATATCTTACCAAATTGTTAGTAGGTTAAGAGAAAAGAGAAAAATATTTCCTAAAATCTGAAAAAGCAAAATAGAGAAATAGCAATAAAACAAAAGTTATAAAATAATCATCCTCATCAGTTCATTCAGCTCCTTGTAATTAATTCTTGTTGATCTTGATCTTTTGTTAGAAATTTTATGAAGTAATCAGTTTCTTCATTAGAGTTCTATAAATTCTTAGCCAGTTAAGTGGAATGATATGAAAGTTAACTTAGAAAACTATATTCTAGAGTAATTTTCAGAGTTCTTTCCATGAATCTCTCTGATGATGAAATACATTTGCAAAAGCATCACAGTAAGACATATCTGTTTATAAATGAAAAAAGACTTAAAAAGGTCATGGTTAAAGGTTTGGTAAGAGTTTATTATAATGCTATTGGCAAGGAAATTTGGTTATTTCAGTAACATGGCATTTGAAAATAAAATAGAATTCCAAGTTTTAACACAGAAGGACTTAGAGTTTTAATACTTCCATACAATTTATGAAACACACATTAATAACATGTATCCACATAAATATAAAGAAAGCTTAGCATCACTTTTTTGTATATATATATTTTTATTGAAGTATAGTCAGTTTATAATTTTGTGTCAATCTGGTGTATAGCATAATACATGAACATATATATTCATTTTCATATTCTTTTTCATTTGACAATGCTTCCCATGTAATTTAACATACAAAACAAACCTAATTAATTTAATATATATCTTCTATAAGGAGAGAGAACAAATAATTTGAGGGTTTTTCCAGGGATCCACTGGAAAATTCTCAAAGTTATTTTCAGGTCAGAAAGACTTAACTTAGAATTTAATTTTTAGGAAGTTTGTGATAAATATAAAAAGGTTTTAAAACAAATAGTATTGTAAATCACTGTGAAACAATATGTAGCTATCTGTATGACCAAAGTGACAATAGAAGATGTTAAAGGCAAATACAGCTTGTTCACACACAAATTTTTTTCTCAAGATTCTTTTTCAAAAAACATTCTACAGCTTTCTACACCAATTTTAGTTTGTCCCTTTTTATGCTTCATCTTGAAATAAATTAGTGTATTCGTTTATTTATTCGTTCATTCATTCATTCCATTCCATTCTTGAAATAATCAGCTTTATTTTAAGATGAAATCACTTTCACTTTCCTCAAGAAAAGTGCATCCTCATTCCTCATTTCTTTCTTACCCCAAAATACATCTTACTTTCCTTGCAGACAAAGATGTTTTCCTTATTATTTCTAGTAGCTTTAATTACATATATCAGTTAGAATTCTTAATCCTTAGAAACCTTAACTAAGGAGTAAACAATCGAACAGGCCTTACATCAGTATTTTGTGGCTTGGCAAATTTATAAATGCATTTTATAATTTTTAGAGACATACACTACTTCATAGTACAATCTTTCAGTAAAGCAAAAGATATGTCTATTAGTAGACCCTGTTAATAGCAGGGTGTATCTTTTTGAGTTAATTCTTATTTTGTGGTTGGCTTTATTCCTTTGATAACTATGTAAGTTTAAAAAGCTAAAAGTGTTCTTAGAAACAATGAACAGTACATATATGTAAATTAAAAGGTATATGTGCAATGAAAAAAAAAAAGAAAAAGAAGAAAAAAGATCTATCAAGCCATGAAAGACATGGAAGAAACTTAAAAGACATATTACTAAATGAAAGAAGCAAGTCTGAAAAGGCTACAAACAGTATTATCCCAACCCAATGACATTCTGGAAAAGGCACAGCTACAGAAACAATAAAAAGATTGTGGTTTCCAGGGGTTTGGGGAGAGGGAGAGAGGGAGGAATGAATAGATGGAGCACAAGGGACTTTTAGGGCAATGAAATTATTCTGTATGATACTATAGTGGTGGCTACATGTTGTTATGCATTTGTTGAAATCACAGAATGTACAACATCAAGAGTGAACCCTAATGTAAACTACGGACTTTTGTTGATAATAATGGGCCCATGTTGGTTCATCGATTGTACCAAATATCCCATGCTGATGAGGGATGTTGAGGGTAGGGGAGTATATATGTGTGGGTGGGGAGGGCTATGTGGGAACTCTGTATTTTCTGCTCAATTCTGTTGTGAACCTGAAACTTCTCTGAAAGAATAAAGTCTATTAAAAAAAAAAATAGACCCAAATTTTTCCTTAGTTCCTCTGTAATCAGAAACCAAAAGTAAATAAGCCTATATTCAGCAATTAATGTTTCAGCATTTTATCTTATTTGGAAATGATCTATACATTCAGTTTCTATCATTTAATTAAACTTATCAAAACTGCAAGGTTTCAGGTTTGCAAAAAGATTTGGGGGGGCTACTTAACATGTTTACCTAGAAACTTGTATCTCATTTACATCCATTTACTTTTTTTTTTTTTTAACAATTATGTTTAGAATACCTATGAAAACTTCTTGAGACATTAGACAAAGTCAACCATCATCTCCAGGTTTTTTACTTTTATTTATTTATTTATTTGCTGACAAATTTTATAACAGAGATAACATGAACTTATTTGATTAATAACCCATGTGGAATAAAAGCTGCATATCTGCATTAATATCTGCCACCAATAATTCTGAAAGCATAACTAGTTTAATTAAACCAACACACTTAAACAATTTTTTATTTAACAGATAGTGTATATTTTGCTAACTTGAAAAAAAAAGGGTTAGTTTATTTTGTCTTTGAGAAATTTTATATAAGTACTTGTTTAAGTCAATTAAATAGAGCTCTTTTACAAATTAATTTTAATGATAACACCTAGAAGTTAAGAAAAAAATTACATATCCACACCATACATATGCAGACTCACAAACATACAGACAGACATAGAGATCTTATAGCTTTTGTCCAAAAAATTTTTAGTCATAAGATGGGTACAGTAGTACAAAACTCACTAGTTTATAAAATAACATTGGATCCAAGCTTAGTTCTGGCAGTTGGAAAAGTTAAGATTATCTCTCCAGATGGCTAACGAGTTTTTACTAATATTTGTAGGTAAGATTTTTAAGGTTTCTCATTTGTCCAATTTCTGAATATTCCACCCCACTTTCTTCCTCTGATGAGAAACATCTTAAATTTTGCGTTTCAAAGAAGGTCTCTTAGGTCCTAGAGAAGATGGAGGTAGACAACCTACATCACAAAGGTACAGTTCTCACATCCCAATATCTACACGCATTTTGAGAATAGTAGGGAAAGTTTTGGATGGTAAAGATAGGTAAGCTTTTATTTTGCTTCTAGAGCTACATTTTTGGTTTTGTAGAGATTTGCAAGACAAAAACAGTTTTTCATAGAGCCCATTCAAATATACCAACTTTCCTACAAACTTTCAGCTCATTCCATCAACTCATATCTCAAACCATAGCCTTCACTAGGACCCCATCAACATGTCTTGGTCTTACAATTCTGGGTGAGGAAGCACTCCCAGACATAACATCCATTCCTATTAAACACTCGAGCAACACTGACATAACCTCTTCACATAATACCTGCTCAAACATCCTATCAATCCTTATACTTTTACATTTTTTTTTCAATCTAGTCCATCAGTACCTCACCGATGGATTTTGGTACCAAGCTCAGGTTCTCACATCAAGAAGTCCTGGAAACTACTCCTCTCCACACTCCCTTCGGAGGGTCATTTTACCCATTCTTATGCAAAAGACCTTGGGTCCCCAGAGGGGTTAAATCAAGGGGCCCAGGCCCTTCTGTCAATTTTTAACTCGATTAACTGCCCTAATTGTTGCCCCAAGCAATTACTAGTCAGGTTTCTCATTGTAATTGTTGATGAAAAATTAATCAGTCTACCTAAGAAAGAAATGAAAAACTTTATTTGAGCCAAATTTGAGGATCATAACCCTGGAAGAGCATCTCAGAATGCTCTGAGAACTGTTTTGTTTGTTAGTAGTCAAGGCACAGTTATGTAAGTTTTGAGACAGTGGGCTGTATATTAAATGACATATTTTTATTGACAGTTTACACAATTCATATCTAAGCATCATTGTGATCCCTTGCAAGATCAAGAAGGAATGTGATCTTTTAAGGAGTTGTCTTGTTGACACTGGAGAATGTTGCTGGTTATGGTTGAGCAGGTATTTCTGCCAATAGGGGAGGTTTGGTCCATGGGTAAATGCAGATACACAATGCACAGAAGTGGGGAAAGAGGAGGCCAAAAGGCACAGAAAATTTTTTATGTTTAAATTTTTCTTATCATATCATAAAATATGAATTTTACTGCACATAATTTTTACCTTCTTGATTTAAAAAAAATATTCTCTAAATGGGATAAATAGAGCAGACTGGTTTGGGGCCCTTTAATGTTGGAGAATGACTAGCAGGGGGACACTTTGGCCCAGCTAGCTATATATAGGTAGTGCTATATTCAGAACCTTTGTTTTAACTCCATCATGTTTGTTTTATTCATTTCTTTTCTTTTCTTTTTTAATTTTAAATGCCCAGAGCTGGTGGTGTCCTCTGTCTGGCCCAGAAGTGTGCCTTCTGGGAGTAAGTGGGTCCTAGGCCAGGTGCACTGGACTATAGGAGGCATACCCTCAGGGGCCCTCATTGTTTCCCGATGCTGCATAGAAACCGGGTGACCCTCCAGGCCAAACTACTTCCTAATTCCATTTCTTACTAATCATCTAAAGATTTAAATCACTCTGGGAGAAGTCCTGCAACTCTTCTTTTCCAATTTCTCTTATTCCACCTCTTTCAATATTTGCTTTATTTACCTTATTTCTTAATAATCCTTCAAAAATTTTCACCTGTTGGGAAGAGTCCCTTGATTCTCAGCCTGTTCCCATTCTCTTGTTAATTTAACCTAATGTTTTTTACTAGCATCTCTAAGAACCATGAAAGGAAGCTGAGACCACAAATTTGATAAGGTTTCCCAAACAGGTTTCTATTTTTAAGGGAGTTCTTAAAGCTAGCTGTTATATTTCTTTGTATCCACCTTTTAATTTCTTCTTTCCCATAGGTACCAATAAGACAGCTGTTTATAATGAGAGCTGTCTAAAACTTTACCAATATAGAAGTTTCTCTAATACAAAGGATCCATTGTCTGGCCATTGCTAAGTAGGATCTTAATAGTGACTGAAACCAATAAGCCTTTCATAGCTTAATCATGGATGCAAGAGGCATCTCCAAAAGAGAGTGCAAAAAGATATAGCTCTCATAAGATGAAAAAGTTTCAGTCTCCAAAACAGCCTATGAGAGCAAAGAAGTTCATTGCACAGGCAGTAAGAATGATGTCATTAACAAAGCAAAAAAGTTTGAGACGAAAAAGGCACCTTATGGGCTGAAAACCCTATGACAAACTTCCCTGATAGCTGGCATGGCTGGACAAAGAGATACCAGTCACAAGCCCAGGTTATGCTAACTGTGCTTCTGACAAGCTGGCGAGAGTTGCTTGGAATCCTAGCCTATTCAACTGATGGTCAAATGCACACTGGTAAGTGCACTTTCTGGATTGTGGACAGCAGATAGAATATTCTCACTGATCATAAAGCCAAGCTCTCAGGACATAGAACAAGACAAATAGCACAACAGAGACAAAGAAAAACTATGACCATCTCTGGAATAGAATGGATCAATAAAGCCAAGAGTACTCTACCAAATTTGCCAGAGTTGCTAATAAGCCCAAGAAATTAGCTCTAGAAGTATTTTCTCCTGATAATATAAATTTAGAAAAGCGAAAAAGGGTTCTCTTACCATTCTTGCTTCCAAAAGACACTGAAGGCAGAGATCTGGAAGACTAACATGGTAAGAATTCCTACCTTTTGTGGGTCTTATCAGATGTCCCAGGATCTTTCAGCTGCAAGCAGACTCAGAGGTAGCACAGTTCAACCCAGGAAGTTAATTCTGCCAACTACACCAACTGTGGGAGAATGGCATGAGACAGATTAGCAGGAGAAAATCAAGTTTAATTATGTATGTATGTGGTGAGGGTTGTAAGAATATATGGCCCAAAGACAAGTTAGGCAATTGAAGCTCATATGCCATCTGAGAGAAAAAGAAGAGGATGAGGTTTAGGACTTCAAAGGGAAGGAAAGCAATTCACAGGAAGATGAAAATGAGCAACTGTTTGGTAAATTAATGTTTGCCGGGCCATAAAGGAACAATAGGACACAGAGAAGAATTTTAATAAACAGACTTTGCTAGGTTCCTCCCTGTCAACTCCAACTATTCATTTTATACTATAGTTATTTATGATGATAACTCCCTTCCTGGAACAGTCTTTCATCCAAATTCCTTTAGGCAGTTAGTTTCCATTTTACAACAGTTCTCTTTCCTCTCAGGCCTGAAAATTTGAAAGATTAGGAAGAAATATTTATAGTCATCTGTGACAAACTCCGGAGTTCTTTCTCTTATTAAAGACAATCATGATTTGTATTGTGCGAATACTACTTTAAATAGAGTAGTATATGAAACTGAATACTGACTCTATTCAAATTCAATGAAACATATCTGTATTTGATCTTTCCTGGTACTCTCTGTTAAACATACCAATTTCTGCATCCATGCCATATACTTAAATTTTAATAGATTTTTCTTTCCTTTTTAAAATAACACTAATGTGTGGCTTTGCTGATAATTATTTCAAAGTGTATTAACAGTAAAAAAAAATTAAATGACATTGAATATTTAATAAAGGAAATATATTCCAGTTTGTAATTATTACTTTAAGAAATATTATTTTTCATTAAGATAATAATATGTGTATGGTGTGATGGGGAGAATTTTTTTTTCTTTTTTTTGTATAGTAGTTTGTACATGAGATTATGGATAGCTGTCAAGTTCTGTTCCAAATTTTTTATTTCATTGTGTCCTCTTCATTAGGGTCAGCAACGGTGATTTTGTGGATATTGGCGTAACTTGCAAAAACAAGTTCTAGCATAAGGAATTTCCCCTTTGACCTTAAGCTTCTCCTCTCTCTCCTGCTGTGATATGCAGGTCTTGCTCTGAAAAGTTCAAAATTGCATTTTGGTTTCAATTTGAAAATATATTCATCGAAAGTATAACAGTTGATAAAGCAAGCATCTCACTAAAATGGCAGGTAGTTAAAGGGAAGAAGTTTTCCTCATCCCCAAAATGCCACAACACCAATCTTCGGTTAAATTTCTTCTTAATATTACAATGTTTGTTTTCTTTTGTGTTTTCTTTTTTTTAATTTTATAATCCTCTCGTCTTTTATTTCTCTTTTGTAGACTGGGTTTTATTTCTTCAAAAGCCCTATGTATTAATCACCATAGCAACAAAATTTTGAAAATGTCTTGTTTTTTTTTATATTTCAACAATTAGAAACAAGAGAAAAACCAAAAGATAATTATAAGTAGACCTTCAAAATAAGAACAACACTACAAAAATTCTTTCAAATATAACCTTGCTTTTCACTTCCTGGTCAGTCTTTGCTAACTGTATTTTAACGTCCCTATGGCTAAACATGCCCATTCACCTCTAAAGCTCATACATACACCTATATGAGGTAAATGAAATCTCATGATGTTAACTACTATGACATGACATAAAAACTTCATGCTATTAAGAAGAGATCAGGACATAACTCTTTAGGTGATGGCCGTGCTTGATGAGTTTGCTAGAATTGTTCTAGAAAGGCAATTTTTCCCATCAGAAGTAATAAACTCAAACCACTGGTCAAAACATAGTGATTTTTGTAGAAGATAAAAAACATTATGGAGAACTGTACAGATAATGAATTTATAACTTTTTTTAAATTAAAAAGCATCTTGAATAAAATATACACATATTATATATCAGGTAAGTTGAGTCAAACTTATTCACAGATTCTACCTTTTCAAAATTTATGTTTAGTTTTTATTTTGTTTTCTAATATTTACTGGATTTATGTTTGTACCTGATGGGTATGGAAGAGGGGTTGCTGATTCAACTAGTTAATTTTCACTGGAGTTCTAAAAGAAATAATAATAATAAAATAATTGTTTTCCTATATTGTCAAAAAGTCTTTCACTTTTTAATTGTACACCTATATTAATACAAATAAGTTGCACAACAATGAAAAATTGAAAATGGGATCTATAGGGATCTTTCCCTTTACTCTCTCAATTTTCCATCAGATAGAAGTGAACATAATAAATGTGTATGCTGAATAATCAAAAGCCTGAAATTTTGATTGATGATGGAAGCCACAGCAAATCAGAATGCAACTGAAAAATACAAATTTATATGTGTGTTATATATGTATATGTACATAAATATATTTTTGTTTGTTTATGAAACATCTACACATCTTCAATCACTCCATTTCACTTAATTTTTAGGCAATCCTGTTTGCACTGTTATATTTTTCTCATGTCATCATTATCAAAATCATGTTCTCACCCCTGTAAAAGTTTCATTATCAATATTTTCTTCTTAGATATTTCTCTTTTCTACATCACTGTATATTTCCATACTATTTCAACATACATTATAAGAAATTGATTTATCACAACGAAACATCCAGATGATAACAAAGCATTTCACGTGTGTAATATATAGATTATGCATTATACATATTCTTGCTCATATGTCATACTTCCTAGTATGGTTTAGATCCCAAGCCACTGTTTTGGGATTTCACAAGTATGGACAGTAAAGATGCTGAGAAGATTCAGGAACTGTTTAAAACCTCTGAAATTTTCCCAAGGTACTCTGATAACTAAGCATGTGCTGTGTATTTACCAGGGCTGAGGGAAACCCCAGCTGTGAGCAAATATAAAACTTAGGATTTGAGTTTCAATAACAGTTCCTTTGATTTCACAAGTACAAAAATACACATCTTCTCCAAAGAAAACCACCACATATGGTCTTCATTTAATTTGTGCATCAGAACATCCAAGGTCAACACATCAACATCAGCAATTATTGGACTTCATTAAAAGGTGTACCTTCAGAAGCAGTACAAATTTAAAAAAGAGAATGTTCTGACTCCACCCCATAAGGGATGAAACAAAACCTGGCTTAATGTTCCTTTTTAATTAAACATGCTCCATTTGATTTCCTGGGATCAAATACAAAGAACATTTGGTTTAATGCTAAAGATATGTGAAATTAATTGGCATATAAGTACTTTCACCTTATACTTAGGGAATAAAGTTGAATTCAAATCCAATCCTTTATTCTGGCTTTTGGTATTCTTAATAATATAGCTTTATCTTTTCTTTCCCACATTCTCGTCATTGTCCTATATTAAAATTTCAATCTAGTTAGGCAGAATTCTACATGGTCATTCTAAACTGGGGATTGGCACACTGCGGTCCACTGGCCAAATCTGATCTATTGACTATTTATGTACAGTCCTCCAGCAAAGAACATTTTTTTCCACATTTTTTATATGGTTGAGAGAAGAAAAGAAGGAAAATATATGACAGAGGCTATATGTAGCCTATAAATCTAAAGGATTTTTTTTTTCTGGCTCTTTACCTAACAGGCATGTCTCTATACCTTCTTTATTGTTCTTTCTAGAAATTTGTGGTTCTCTCCACTATTTGACAAGCTCTAATCCCAGTCATCATTTAAGACCAAGTGCCATTCTTCACTTACAAGAATGAAAAGAGTGTAAGTGTATACGTTTGACTCCTGTTGCACTAGTTGCTAGCACTACAAAGAAGTACTTCAGTATTATGTCCACCCTTTCACATATATTAGCCTTGATTCTCCAAACAAACTGTAAAGTCCTAGTGGGCTAGGAATGTGCCTTCAGCCAAGCAGCAAGAATTTCTTGATTACTAACTGGTGAGTACACCTGCCTTTTAAAACTGTCTTTGCATCCACATATAAGCTTATAGTATATATTTTTAAACTTCATCTTGTCTATCTTAGAACTAAAAACATCCTCCTTTCTAGTCTAGAGACACCCCAAAATGTTAAACATATCTCAAGAAAATGTTAAATCCATCATCTCTCCTTTACTCAAGGAAGGTATTAAGCATAATATGTTTATGCAGAAGATACCAATTCAAGGTTTTAATTCAGTGGATAGTTATTTTCCATTCTCTAGAAGTAGGATATGGAACTGATAATAGAAAAAAAAATTCCCGTTTTATTCCCAATAATTTATATTGCATTGGGCTCTTTTTAAATTTTTCAAATTGTATCTTCATTATAGTATTGTATGGAGGCAGTCCACCAAGACTGAATAAAGAAGAAACTGACCACTTGAACAAACATTAAAAATGAAATTGAATTAGCAATAAAAAACATTCCTACAAATAAAAGTCCAGGACCAGATGGCTTCACCAGGGAATTCTACCAAGCACATAAAGAAGAACTCATACTAGTCCTTCTTAAACTCTTCCAGACGATTGAAAAGGAGGGAATACTCCCAAACTCATTCTATGAAGCTACCATCATCCTGATACCAAAACCAGGCAAAGACACTACCAAAAAAGAGAATTATAGGCCAATATCACTGATGAACATAGATGTAAAAGTCCTCACCAAAATATTAGCAAATAGAATCCAACAGCACATAAAAAACATTATACATCATGACCAAGTAGGGGTTCATCCCAGGGACACAAGGGTGGTTCAACATACGCAAATCAATCAATGTAATACATCACATCAACAAGAAAAAGGACAAAAACCACACGATCATCTCAATAGATGCAGAAAAAGCATTTGATAAAATTCAATACCCATTTATGATAAAAACTCCCCCCAAAGTGGATATAGACGGAACATATCTCAACATAAGAAAAGCTATATATGACAAACCTATAGCCAGCATAGTACTCAATGGTGAAAAACTCAAAAGCTTCCCTCTGAAATCTGGGACAAGACAAGGATGCCCACTGTCACACTCCTATTCAACATAGTCTTGGAAGTCCTAGCCACAGCAATCAGGCAAGAGAGAGAAATAAAAGGGATCCAAATTCGAAAAGAAGAGGTAAAAGTGTCACTATATGTTGATGACATGTTACTATATATAGAAAACCCTAAAAGGTCCACACAAAAATTACTAGAGCTGATCGAAGAATTCAGCAAGGTAGCAGGTTACAAGATTAACGTTCAAAAATCAGTTGCATTTCTTTACACTAACGATGAATCAACAGAAGAAGAAAGTAAAGAAACAATCCCCTTTAAAATAGCACCCAAAGTAATAAAATACCTAGGAATACATCTAACCAAGGAGGTGAAAGAATTATACACAGAAAACTATAAACCACTGATGAAGGAAATTAAAGAAGACTTTAAAAAATGGAAAGCTATCCCATGCTCTTGGATTGGAAGAATCAATATCGTTAAAATGGTCACACTGCCCAAGGCAATCTACAGATTTAATGCAATCCCTATCAAATTACTCAGGACATATTTCACAGAACTAGAACAAATCATAATAAAACTTATTTGGAACCATCAAAGACCTAGAATTGCCAAAGCATTACTGAAGAGAAAGAGGCTGGAGGAATAACTCTCCCAGACTTCAGACAATTCTATAGAGCTACAGTAATCAAAACAGCATGGTATTGGTACAAAAACAGACATATGGACCAAAGGAACAGAATAGAGAGCCCAGAAATGAACCCACAAACCTTTGGTCAACTAATCTTCGACAAAGGAGGCAAGAACATACAATGGAATAAAGACAGTCTCATCAGCAAATGGTGTTGGGAAAACTGGACAGCAGCATGTAAAGCAATGAAGCTAGAACACTCCCTTACACCATACACAAAAATCAACTCAAAATGGATCAAAGACTTAAACATAAGACAAGATACAATAAACCTCCTAGAAGAAAGTATAAGCAAAACATTATCTGACATACATCTCAAAAATGTTCTCCTAGAACAGTCTACTCAAGCAATAGAAACAAAAGCAAGAATAAACTAATGGGCCCTAATGAAACTTACAAGCTTCTGCACAGCAAAAGAAACCATAAGTAAAACAAAAGGACAACCTATGGAATGGGAGACAATTTTTGCAAATGAAACCGACAAAGGCCTGTTCTCCAGAATATATAAGCAGCTCATATGACTTAATAAGAAAGAAACAAACAACCCAATCCAAAAATGGGCAAAAGACCTAAACAAGCAATTATCCAAGGAAGACATACAAATGATCAATAGGCACATGAAAAAATGCTCAGTATCACTAATTATCAGAGAAATGCAGATCAAAACTACAATGAGGTATCACCTCATGCCAGTCAGAATGGCCATCATTCAAAAATCCACAAATGACAAATGCTGGAGAGGCTGTAGAGAAAAGGGAACTCTCCTACACTGCTAGTGGGAATGCAGTTTGGTGCAGCCACTGTGGAAAACGGTATGGAGATTCCTCAAAAGACTAGGAATAGACTTACCATGTGACCCAGGAATCCCGCTCCTGGGCATATATCCAGAAGGAACCCTACTTCAAAATGACACCTGCACCCCAATGTTCATAGCAGCACTATTTACAATAGCCAAGACATGGAAACAGTCTAAATGTCCATCAACGGATGACTGGATAAAGAAGAGGTGGTATATTTATACAATGGAATACTATTCAGCCATAAAAACCGACAACATAATGCCATTTGCAGCAACATGGATGTTCCTCAAGAATGTCATTCTAAGTGAAGTAAGCCGGAAAGAGAAAGAAAAATACCATATGAGATTGCTCATTTGTGGAATCTAAAAAGCAAAACAAAACAAAACAAAAAAAACAAACAAAGCATAAATACAAAACAGAAATAGACTCATAAACATAGAATACAAACTTGCGGTTGCCAAGGGGGTGGAGGGTGGGAAGGGATAGATGGAATTTCAAAATTGTAGAATAGATAAACAAGATTATACTGTATAGCACAGGGAAATATACACAAGATCTTATGGTAGCTCACAGAGAAAAAAATGTGACAATGAATATATATATGTTCATGTATAACTGAAAAATTGTGCTCTACACTGGAATTTGACACAACATTGTAAAATGATTATAAATCAATAAAAAATGTTAAAAAATATTGTATGGAGGGTGATATTGAGATCAGAATATACTCCTTATTTGCATTTCATCATGTCAAGAGATATGTGACGAAAGCTAAAAGCCTGGAAACACCTTTTTTTTTACATTTAAATATTTGATATTCATAGTTGAAAGGCAACATAGCATAGTTATTAAAAATAGGGATTTTGAAGCTAAACAGCTTGGCTCCAAATCCTGGCTCTTTTACTTAGTGGTAATGTAAGCTATGGAGATTACTTAACTTGTCCATGTATCAGTTTCCTTTTTGTACATTGAGGATAATAATAAAACCTATATCACAAGATGGTTATGAGAATTAAATAAATTAATATATGTATAATCCTTAAAATAGTGTCTGTCACATATTAAATGTGTAAAGGATAAGTCAATAATAAAATATAAATATATAATAAAAAAATTTAACTAGTGCTTTTTTGGGGGAAGCATAAGTGGTATGTTTTTAAAATCCAAATAATTAATTCACCCATTTGGCATAGCAAGAGATTAACAAAATGATACTATTACAAGTTGTTTCAGTTTTTGTTTGTTTGTTTTAAGCATGTAAGGTCAACATTTTCCTGAGCATTACTCTTCCCAGATGAATTATTTTGACCTTTATGGAACTTGAGTGATGGGGTGAAAAGGAGACTGGAAATGATGATGTAGATGGTTATTAATTTTATAGGATAGATCATTTATGATCTAGAGTGTTCTCAATAGGCCCTATCCCCTTACTGAGCATAAACTACAGCTGACCCTTGAACACCATGGGCTTGAACTATACGGGTCCAATTACACATGGATTTTTTTCAATAGTAAATACCATACTACAGGATCCAAGGGTGATTTCATCTAAGAATGTGGAACCAAGGATGCAGAGGGCTGACTATAAGTTATACATGGATTTTCGACTGAGCAGAGGGTTAGCCCTCCAAAGCCCATGTTATTTAAGGGTCCACTACAGTTGCACACATTTTAGCAAACCAACTTATCTTCCTTGAGTTGTTTTCTCATCTGACTATTAAGAACATGAACTGCCTAGTGTGAGGGAAAAAAAAATCAGCCCTGACTTACAAACCAAATCTGAGTTGTAAGTTCTAATTATACAATAAAATCTCTTTGTTTTTATAGACATGTCACATGAACAAGGCCACTATCTGTTCAACTGTGAAATAAGGCTCTGGTAAGACTGCATTATAAGACTGCATGGTGGGAATTGAGAAGACTTGGTTGAAAAATATCCATGGAGAAATTTATTGAGCTAGGCCAGGCCCTGGAAGTAAGGAAAGTGAGCATAATTGCTGTCTTTTTTTCTTACAGAATCAGAGGGAATTTAAGAACATTTTTCTCATAGTTAGACAATATGTACTATGTAAGAAAGATAGTGAAAGCAAAGTTACACAGTAACCAGAAAGGCCACCACCAGGAAAAATAAAATTGGAGGTTATTTGAAAAGGACTTCATTGAAATGAAAATTGCTGGTCACTTCCAAGGCATAGAACATAAAAAGGAAGATGAAAAGCTAAACACAGAAGTGGAACTCAAGGTTATGTTCACTTTTCCAGATAAAGGAATACAAATATCAGTGAATCACAAGAAGGAAAACAATCTCTTTCAGACAGGTAGTTCAGCAACTCACATAGATTTATCCTTTCTGTCGATATAAAGCTAAGATTATTCACTCCCTTGTTAATTTATTCATGCATACATTCATATAACAAAAAAACTGAACCATGATGTATTTCATTTCGTTTGTTGTTCTCAGATTGTTCATTTTTTCTGTAGACCATTTTTGGTTTTGGAAGCACTATACATCTCTCAAATCTCTACCAATGACACAATTTGCTTTTAATATCTCATCTGCTTGGAGAATTAGATCAGTTTCCTCTGAAATCATTTGTTTGGTTACCCCTATCTTGGTTCTCTCTATCCTCCTGCTTTCTTCACAGATAAATGAAGTACTCTACTATAATAGGTAGTCTTCATGATTTCATCTGCATCTCTCAAAATCTTTGAATAAGAGCCTCAAGGATGATTCCATGAAAAGAAGTCAAGCGTTATCAACTAGCTGAAGTTTTATAGAAAGGTAAGTTGGATGAATCAATATTTGTAAAATTAAAGAGAAAATACGTTACTCTGAAAATAAAGTAGTTTAAAATATTTTCCTACTTGAAAGGACTGCCTTTTTAATTTTTCTTTACCGCCTTTGAGACTTGCTTCACATTTTGCTCTGCTTCCCACTCATGACCCAGCAGGACAGGTATTTATTTTCCTTAGTGAATTGTTTTTTGCAATTAGCCTGAGAACACAGATCATTGTTGATGCTGGATCTCCTTGGAGAAAGAAAGGGGAACTGTTGACTGATTTTAAAACTTCTTAGGGCTGATCTAGGAATTGCTACAATTAACACCAGTTCCTTAGCATGTAGCTTTGTCTCTTCCTTCAACTTAAATCTTACAGAATCTTCTTTCTATAGTTTAAGTTTCTCAAATCTTATGGTAGCTGGAATAGAACATGAGTGGGATAACTTGTTGGCAGATACATGTATGAGTTAATTTCTGGAATTTCTTGAGTTACATGTGATTTTTGATATACAGATGTTTCTGTCCAGAAGGCAGTTGAAGATGTGATAAATTCTAATGCAGTGATTTGGAGAAAGATGAGTTTTATCAAAAAGAAAAAAATACAAAGATCCTATCTAGGAAAGGGAATCAGGTGTGGCTTCTGTGAGCCATTTTAAGTTCTTCAACATTGTGATTATTAGCTAGGATTCTATAGGATGCTACTGGGACTTCCTGTATACATACACACACACACATATATAACTAGCACTAAAAGAGGTAGCAGAACACTTATTGAGATAAAAGTCAAAAAGTGATTTCCTTGACTTCAAACATCATAAAATAATTTTGCCTGTTGGAACTTTATGTAAATGATAACAAACATTTTGCAATCTATTGCTTCTTTCACTCAATAATATACTTGTAAAATTCATCCATGTGGTGTAGGTAGTTTTAATTTATTCATTTCAGTATTATACAGTGTATGAATACAAAAATCCATTCTTTTGTTTGTGTAATTTCCAGTTTTCAGTTAATATGAATAGCACTGGTATGAAAATTCTTATATATGTTGTGTGGTAAACATTTGTACACATTTCTTCTGGATATTAATCTAAACATGAAATTGCTAAGTCATAGAGTAAGCACATATTCAGCTTAGTTGATATTCCAAAGAGTTTTCCAACGTGGATATAATTTGCTAACATCAGCAAGGTATAAGATATCCAATTATTTGCATCGTCACCAAACCAGAGCACCACTTCGTCAGTGATGATCATCTCCATCATGCAGGCAGGACACTTCTGAATGCTCTACCCAATGTCTTGTGCATTATGAGGTTGCATGGGCAGGAACAGGCACTATCCTGAGGCTCTTGAAAGTTTCAAATACAGGTCTCCCTAACCTTTTTGGATGGTTCTTTTCCTCAATTCAGGAAGTTCCCCTGTAATGTATGCACTAGTATGCTGCTGAATCCTCCACAAGGATCCTTGGCAGAGCTCCAGACTTTCTTCTGTAAGCAGTTCTCTCTTCTCTGGTTCTCTGCCCTGTGAAGTCTAGCCATCTAGCTGCCTGGACATCCCTGGACACTTAGCTCTTTGACATCTATTGAGGGGGGTTGGTTAGGATCTACCTGGGTTCCTTCTCCTTTCCCCACAGTGTGGAAATGTCTTCATCCTATGGATAGAGATAATATGCCTGGGGGCACTCACCTGAGCCCGCATTCCCCTTTTGAAACCAATGACCAATGTTGTGAGCTGGACTAGTACTTGCAGTACTTATTATGATTGCAAGACACTGTCAGCAATAACCACCTTGTCTTGAAAGAGACAAGGTTTATTACTCATAAATCCTAGAGGTTTCAATGGCATGACTGGGGCCATGTAGCAAGGTTCACTTTGTCTTTCTCTCTCTCTAGCTCTCTCTCTTTCCTGCCCAGAAACCTGGGACTAATATTCTACTTAACGAGAAGTGCTACAGCTACTATGGTTGGTTCATCACATTACTGTTTCTTTTACTTCCTCAGTTTAATTTAAATTAATCATATATTTCTGTGCTTTTCCTTTAATAAATTATTACTTTTCTTACTTTTAGTGATTAATTTAAAATATGACTTGAATTATTACTGTATAACTTATTGCTATATAATAAATTATTTCACTTTACCACCCCTTAATATTGTCAGAACTTTAGATCCTTTAAACATATTTACCTCTTCTCTTTTTGTTTTATGATGTCTGTTTGCATACATTTTAAAGGACAAGATATTAAAATAATTATTTTAGATACTCAATATTCATTTATATTTACTCACTATTTACCTTTCCCATTGTTGAGGGGCATCTTTTCTTTTTTTGGGGGGGAGGGGGAAATATATTTTTGGGAGAAGGATATAATTCTAGATTGGTGCCTATTAACCTAAATAATTTCTGTAATTTATTCATATTTTCTAGTTGTTCTCAGACGTAATGTTGGTTGGTCTGCCCCAAGATTCCCCATCCTACTTATGACTGGAAATTTGAGAGCATGATTTTATCTTTCATTCATACATTCAATGGAAGAAAATAGGAATCTTCTTTTTGCAATCTAATTTATCATCATCGTTTTCATAATTCTTTCTCTCTGAAATCAAAATTATTACTCTTGTTTTCTGGACATCTTGCTTTATTCTATTATTAAATTGGATTTTTAAAAATTATAACTTCTACCTGGTTACTTTTCTACATATGAATTATACTGATTTTACAGTTTTTATTTTGTATTTGACAAACCTTATAAAGTACTTTATTAAGTTTATGACTTTCTTAATTTATTCCCTTTGGCTTTTTACTTTTACAGTAATATTTATACTTTAATCTGTGAAGTAATTATGTCTTTATACTTATGACATATATTCTATCTTTTTGTTTATTCAAATATTCTTTAAATCATATGATATTCTCATTAAAATTATTTCTAAGTACTTCAAAACTGTTTTCCTGAGGCAACTTTAAATGTTCATATTTTTTTATCTTGTTATTGGTAAATTAGAAAGTGTTTAAATTTTTTATTTATAAGTTCATCAATTTTATTCATTTTTTTGCTGATTGCCTTGGGTTTTATGGGTAAATAATTATATCTTTGATACATTTAATAATTCACATTTATTAATTTGGTATAACATGATTAAGCATACAAATATTCATATATCTTTATATAATTACTGTTGATACAACATTTCATTTCAGAGATTCAAATATACAGAATGAGAACTTTCTGCTTTTGAATTTTTGGAAACTCAACTCAATTTCTATTCTGAGTCCTCATCTTTCCCAGATATCAAAACTTAATCCAAATCAGCATTGGGCTCCATCAATATGGGTGCCTTCAACACTTCTCCAAGATAACTTATATAATGTCAAGACTTTATTAAGATATAGAGTGAGAAACACTGGATTTTTCATTCTTGCTAGGTGTTTTTCTACATTGACATCACTTAGAAAGCCACTGACCATTTGAGTTTGTGTCACTGTACCACTGCATATTGCTACTGAATCATCTTGGTTCCCTGTAGCAATTTCTATAGATCTAGAAGGCATTTTGGTTCTTAAGGCATATTGGGCATACTGAAATCATCAGTCGTTACACGGCACTGAGAGTTAGAAAATTCAGTGAACTTGAGGGCCTTTTACATTAGAGAACTGTTTCTTCCATTGAATGTTGATACAGCTACCAGTCCAGCCCAGAAAGTGCTGCAGAGATGTTCCTCACTCTTAAATCCCAGAAAATCATGAGAGTTCTACCACTTCTCTCATTAGTATGTTCTATACCTCAGGGACCCCAGTTTCTCCTCTCCAGAATAAGAAACCTCTACATATTCTTGAGTTAGAGAAGCTCTGGCTCATTAGAATTTTTTTTTTAATAATTTATTGCTTATGTCCTAAAAACCTTTCTGGTACACTAAGGGCTTTGGCTTTTGAAAGACAGATTAAATAACTGACTTTTCTATCCACCTGTTTTCCATTAGTCTTTTCTCTGAATAGTAGACATGCCAAACAGAAATTAGAAACTCAGAAAAAAAAATCCTCAAAACTGAAGCATCAATTAATGTAAAACATCATGCTCTCTTATTCATTACACATCTGTGTTTTGCCTTAGTTTATAATTGTTTCCATTTTATTTTTCATATATGATACATATTAGCGTATATATATTAGGTGTTCTTTTAATTTTTTATTTAATTTTATTTTTTAATTGAGTTATAGTCAGTTTACAATGTTGTGTCAATTTCTAGTGCACAGCACAATTTTTCAGTCATACACGAATATACATATATTCTTTTTCATATTCTTTTTCACTGTGAGCTACTACAAGATCTTGTATATATTTCCCCGTGCTACGTGTACTTTTTAAAAGCATCATAGAACAATCACCATTGTCATCATCATCTCTATTAAGTATTGAGCACTTACTTTGCTCCAGAATTTTTAGTACTATGCAAATATAAAACTATACAATCTGAAAAAGATTAATAGTGATAAAATTTTACGTATTTATGTGTATGTTAATAATGTACTAATGCCTTTATGTTTATGATTTTCATGTTTATGTAATTTTGCTGTTGCTTTATTTTCTATTTTATTCTGCTTGGTTTTCTATTTTCTTCTGCGTGGTCATCAGTTTGCTTTCTTTACTATTGGATACATTTGAGAAGTATACCTTCTGCTCTTAATTCACTCTCTCTGTATTTGAAAACTCTGCTTTTACTTATATTTCTTTAATTATTGTATTCTAATTTCTCCCTGCATAGGAACGACTTTAGGTTAATTTGATTTTAGTTAATCATTAGACTGCTCAATTAGTTTTTGTTCATGTAAGTTCTTTGGGTCATCATTTCACAGCATTTTTACTGTATACTGTTTTTAGGAATTAAATTAAATTTATCTTTTTATGTATAACTTCTTTTAGATTTTTCTTGATTTATGCCATTTCACTGTTTAGTGAAGGTATTATTTTTTGGTCACACTATTTCATTCTTGAGTTTATAATTTAGTCTAAGGGTGAGATGGAGTACTACTTTAAATAATGTTTTATTTTACAAAAAATAATTTTTTAACATTTCCAAAAGGATGAGTTATTTTTACACTTTTGAGTTATAAACTTTTAAAATATTATTGACAACGCTCTGCTGTCTGAGTAATTACTACTATAGATGGGATAGCTTTTGTATTTATTATCTCTTTCATAATTTTCATTTTCACTTCCTTCTCTCCAGTATGAGCAAAATTTTTAATCTTACATGCTGTTACTAAGAATTTTCTTAACTTTAGCATGGCCATATTGCTTATGAAATTTGAGTTTTCTTATAATGCCTTTTTATTTCCCTGAGTTTTCTTTATATCTTCTTTTTTAATCTCTGAAGAAAATTATCTCAATTATCAGTCTCTTTGAGAGTCATTCATTCATTCTAGTATTTCTCCTTATGGGTATCTGTTCTTATTTTAAGGAAAGTCATCAGTATCTTTTTGCATTATTTATATCATCTATAAGGGCACCAGCCCACCTGCCAAGACTTCGGCCAGTTTACTGATGTCACAAGGATCATCTCCCTCCTGGTGGGGTTCTCCACTGGCCAAATGCAATACTTGAATCTCATCAAGAAGGACACCAGCACAGCACTCAATGATTAATGGCTAATTGACAAGACCAAGGTGATATAGACATCAGGAAAGCACCTATGCACCTGCGCCAGCCCCAGTACCTGCTGACGCAGGGTCAGGGCTTCCCTGTTTACACTGCCAAGAGCAAGGGTCCCTGTGACCCACTGCACAAGTCGGCCTTCTCAGCCCACTGCTTGCGCCTAGCCTGTGTCAGCCAAAGCGGCTGCAGGCTTGTCCCCACTTACACTCCATTCCCGCTGGGCTCATAAAGAGTTACTTGAGGGACCTGCTCTGCTTGTTCTGGAACCTTGACTGCCGCTATGTGCTGACTGGATGGCAAAGATTACCTGGTCACCGTGTGGTCCTTCACTGAAGGCCGAGTAGTGCCTTACGCCACAGTCACGGGTCCTGGGTCAAAGCTGTGGCCTTGGACCTCTGCTTCACCGGGGCTGAGTGGTCGGCGGCAGCCAGCAGTGAGCAAGTGGAGGAGAGAGGCAGAGGAGGGCCCCGAAGCTGCTGACAAGAGGCCGACCGCCTTCTCCCCTCAGCCAAGCCGGGTTCCGTCAGCGCCTGGCGGCAGGGCACGCAGGCCTCTGCGCATGCGCCTTATTCTCTCCGACGCGCGCACCTGCGCGCTCATAGCCCTGGAGCAGCGGCGCCTGCAGGGTAACTCCCGCCCTGCCCCCCAGCGAGTTCTGCTCCTACTCCTGCTCGAACAGCCCCGCACCCCGTGGACAGCACAGACACAGAGGCAGAGCTGCAGTTCTTATTCACCCTCTGCCGGAGCCACACCAGTCAGGGCGGCTTTGGGAGCAGGGACAGTGAGGACAAGCCGAGAGGCCGGGTCCTCTGAGGCCCAGTGGCCCCAGCCCAAGCGCTGCGCACAGCGCTGCACCAGTGTATCCCTGAGGTGCTGGTGCTAGTACCCTGGTGGGCAGTAAGATGGCCCAGGGGCAGCCCCAGCTCTCTTCCTGGAGGACTGCATGGCCACAGCCCGCTGGGAGGCCCTCATCTGCAGCTGGGCCAGCCGAGCAAGGCTTCCACAGATGAGACGAGGCCTCGGCAGGAGAAGGAAGTTGGCCAGGTCACCCAGCAAGTATGTGGTAGGGGACGTCTCCCAACCAGGTAAGTCCTCAAGGCATTGTGATGTGAAGGCATGAATGTCGGGGACCCCCACCCCTTGCCTAATCCTCCCCACTGACCTCACTGATTAACTCATTAACAAGATTAACCATGGTCCATGAACTGCTAGGGTCTCCACCCTGCACAGATTTGGAGAGTGGGCAGAAGATTCCCATACTGGCTCCCACAGAGACAAGGGGATATGCAGCAACAATGGGGCCTCATCTTGTCCCCACTCACAGGCACAACCATTGACCCTTTCCTCTGCCTGTGCCAGAGTTAGCGTCTTCCCCGTCCCCAGCATATGACTGGTCATTCCCCAGCTCTCTGCAGTGTGCACCTCTCTGTCCAGTGGGCAGAGCAGAGATGGGGTACACTTTTGCTACTACTGTCTGTGCTTTCAGAGTGTTAAATTATAGAAGCCTCTTGGGTCCTCTCTGTTCCCCAGGACCTTTGTTTATACTAAAGCTCCCTGTTTTTTGATATTATATTCTTGAAATGAATTTCCTCTGACTCTTTAAGATGATGTGCCTTCTCCTTATGCTTTGGTTTCTCATATATGTTTATTTTTTAGGCACTTGCCAACATAAGTGATTGATGTAGTTTAAAATAGCTCACATTCTGTTTGGTTGCTGGTAGTATCTACTTTGCAGCCAAAGAAAAGCTTGATGTGAACAGGTCATGTCATATGATGTTTAGGAGACATTCACATAGACTAATTCCATTGGATTGAGGGCAGATCTTCTAATACCCTCCTCACGGTTCTCTATACCAATGAACTATGTGGGGGGGGGGGAAGACAAGCTGTGGTATTCTAGAATTCTTCTTATAATTCTTTTCTCTCTAGTGTACAAATACTACTTATAGAAAACACATAATTACATTCATCCTAAATTGTATCCTTATCTATAATTCCTGACATGCAATAGATTGCCATTCCTTTCAAAGTATCTCTGCACCTCTCATTCCTACCATATGTAAATCCTGCATCAATTTTCCCCTCAATAAATACAGTCCCCAACACCCAACCCTGCCAGCTATTCTCTTTACCTCAGTGTATGCTCTTCTCCAAATTATTCTCTACATCAAGGACAGGATATATTTACCTAAAATATAAATTCATGTATGCCATTTATTTACTGAATATCTTCATAGGCCCACCTAGTGACCTAGTATAGTAATAAAAATGGCACAGGAAATGAAAAGTGACTAGTCTCATCTCTTCCTCCCAAGTAATTGATACGTACCTATTTACAAATAAGGTTTACTTATCTCTTAGATATTTACACTGTTTACACTACAGTGATAGTGCCAAAAAGTGGATGGCTTGGAGTATTAAGTCCATAATCTGTATTAATCCTTCCATTACAATCCCCCCAAATATACAATCTAGATAAATACGGAGTAATTGCTTTGCTTGTGTAGGTTCAAAACAAATCTTACAATTCCCTCCTTCAAACCAGATTGACACCCTGAGATAACTCACAACCTGGGATCATTAAAATTCCACCAAAATGGGAGCTCTTAGCTAATGTCAAAATTTACTAATAATTTCAACATTTCAGAAATAACAGTAAATGTGAGACATAGGTGAAGAAGCATGGAGTAGTGCAGGACTCTGCACAGCTTCCCAGGTTGTTTCTTGCTGTATTAGGATGTACTCTGGTTTGATTTTAACATCCTTCATCCCTAAATGATGCATGTAAGTCACACAAAAGTGAGGTAATTTGTTTATGAAACATCTACATGTTATACCTTGATAATTACATAGTTTGTATTACATTTTCAAGGGTCCCAAAATACCATGTTTATTTTCCACAAACTTCTGAACAGACTAAGTACATCTTGCAGTGCATCTCAAATATAAGGATTCTTTTACTACCAAATACCAGATATATGTGTTTACCAGAAGGACTCTCATTAGCATGTTTGTAAAGGGATTGGACCAGGTCATCATTCTTTTTCCTTTTCTGCAGCATCCCCACAGGTAAAGAGAGACAGTGTAGTCCTGTTTCCGACATTTCCTTTTCCACACAACAATCTTCTAATGTACAGAAATTTAATATCATCTGTGGTTGATTATCACTATTTACATACCCATCCCATGCCCATTAATTATGGTATACACAAAATTCTATAGCATATCATTGTGTATGGATCCTGTATAGATGTACAACTGAATGATCATTAGGATAATAAATTTTACCTAGCTGAAGTAACAGAGGATGAATATAGACCATGATGTTTCTGATTTTTCTAGAGGTATCTGCTCATATTTCAGGACTACTTTGGGATTTATTCAGCATAGAGTAAAAGTGATAATAAAAATTATTAATTGCATGGATCATTTGATTTTATTCATATATTTTAGTGGAGAAACACCTAAATTAGAGAGCACAGTTGCCTTTAAAATGGTATATTTATAGGAAAAATCTACATTTTAATATCAAGTCATATTTTCTTTGTCATGATACCTAGCTGCCCTCTGTTTAAAGGCTTGTTTCTATTTATTCTGTGAATTGGACAGGAATAACCTTTCTATACTAACAGTAATATCTATGTAGATCTTGTTCTTTTCCATCTGTTTTATCTATGATCAAAACAAAAACTCATGATATTTGAATTCGAACATTTTGAGTGAGAGACCTTACTGTTTCACGAAGCCTCATGCTCCAGTAAAACATTACTGTGAAAAAGGAAAGTTTCATTGATTTGACAGCTTCCTTGTTAATATAAAATGATTTAAAATTTCTTTTTCTTAAAAAAACCTTCAAATTACTGCTTTGTATTTACTACCACATTTTCGAATAATACATTTGCAAAGAACTTGTGATGCTTGCTGAAAAAAGAATATCCTGTGTTGTTTATTATTTATCCCCATGTTGCATAATTACTCTGTAAACTACTATTTGTTCCTATTGTTACATCTTGGTTCACAACTTTTCATTGAATTATTTTACATAGGTACTGATTGATCGATCTATCTATGTATCTATCAATCAATCTATATAATGAATATTATATGCTACATATATGTATACATAACAAAATGGCATATCTATTAAATAAAAATACATGCGTTTGGCACAGTGAAACATTTCCAATATGACAGAACTTACAAACAAAACCATTTTATTGAGTAGGAATATTCAATGAATAATTCTGTCAAATTGAATAGAATTTTCTTTAGCAAGTGTTCATAGAAAAACTTTGTTTTCAGTTAGAGAAATTATTCTGCATCCATAGTTGTGTAACATTTTTAACTTTTGGTTCACATTAATTCTTTGTAAATATTGTTCTCATTTTAAAAATGAAGAACTTTGATTAGTTTAGCAATGAAACTTGTGCTCATTTTGATTCACAATTACTAGTTTAGTTTATTTTTCTAGTCACAATTTGATAGATAGTCTATGGGTCTGTTTATGAAGGCCCAAACAAACAACCTCTGGAAAACAACTAAAAAGATTTGTTTTGGTACCTTACGTATAAGCTCATCAAACTTGTTGAGATCCCAGTCTCCTTAATATTATAAATTCGTAAACTAACTAGGTAAATAACTAATGAAGAGCTCTTTGGTTAGGTGCAGTTAACAGACATGAAGGTCAGGAGAGAAAGAGAGACAGAGTTAAGGGAAGGGTGGGGGAAAAAGAGGGAGGGTGAGAGAGAGGCAGAGTGGAGAAAGAGAAAGGGAGATACATAGATATTAGGTAGTAAGTAAGAAAATGAACATGCATGAGAAAGAACAGGAGAAAAATGAAATTTTCCCATATGGTTAGTAAATAAAACCAAACTAAATTATCAGTAAAAGCTCAGAAGCTATCAAAATTCAAGACATAATAGCAAGCAGATTTTCTTTTTCATGGAAAACTTCTTGCTAAACTGATGTAGAAAATAACTATTTTTCTGTTTCTGTGCAGATGGCATAAGAGTAAAAGTAGGCAGTGTGTCTAGATGTGATGTCTAAGATTTTCCACATGTAGTATATGTCGTATATGTCTTTTGAAAACCAGTTATGTATCCCTGATGCCTTTACATGGGTGATGGATGATATCACTTGAATCAGCAAAACAGATGCACCCATCCATTTCAAATCTAAATGCAACTTAAAAATGCAAGAGGAGCTAACTCCTGGTAATTTAACAGCTTAGTACACCTTTGAGACAAGACAAAATGATTGAAAAGGAAAAGTAAATTTCATACGATAATGTATTTTAGAAGCCTTTTCTTGCTTTTTTCAAGCCCCTAATTGTGCATTACAACAAACTATCAGTTTTCTTAAGATATTTATAATAAGCCATTATATTTCCCAGTGTCTCCATGTAAAAGAATCACATGGTGCTTTGCAGATGACAGGATATGTGACTTAATCACCCCTCAAGTGAACTTATCTTTCAGTTGAACAATGTGAAGTTCTTTGCTAATTACATTTCAGTGCATTGAAAACTAACTTGTCTAAATTATTGGTTTGAAACCATAACCAGACTTTTATAGGATAGAATGTCTTGGAATGTAGACAGAACACTGAAGCTAAATTATTCTGTATACCGAAATAGTGTTGATTTATCTGGCTAGAAGGGCATAATTAAATATTTGCTAACTCATTAATTATCAGCCAAACTAGCATATTTCAAGTAGAAGAGAAAAGCAGATATATTACTCTTTATCACATGTGGCACACTTGTATCTGTTGGTCTTCAATTGCACCTAAATATTCTTAAGGCACATTTTAGTGATTGCAACCCATAAGTATTTTCTCTGATGAGAAGGACATAAAACAATGTGTTATGATTTTTTCTGATCCAGTAGCAAAGTTGTTAAAGGTATATATTCAAGTTTTATAGCATAGAGACTATGACAAGTAATTTTTTTTTTTTTTGGTCTTTTTGAACTTGTGACAACAAATGAAAATTTGGTCATTGAACATTCAGGGTTATTTCTACCTTATAGATAAACCAACCAGAGACTAATACAATGATGAAATTTCTGTCGTTGTGATCTACTGTCTGTCTAAGTAACTTTTTGTTGAAGTCTTAATGAGATAACATCCATTTCCTTACATTTGTAGATTGCTAGAACCTTGCTATATAATGAGTGTGTAACATGGGAAGGCGTATCTAAGATATAGATTAACTGAATTCAAATATGTTGACTCCAGTCTCTTTTTATCTGCATTTATAACATTTTTCTTTCACTTATTAAGGTTTTTAATATTTCACACTAGTAACCCAATGACACATTTTTTATACCAAGTTATCTATAACATCTTTGGACACATGCCCTTTAGGATTACCCACCTCCCTACCTAGGCAATAAAAATTAACATTTTTCTAGTGATGAGATTTTGACTCCTACCACATTGGAGTATAGTTTAATATTTATTATCCATGAAAGCAGAGTGAGTTTTAAACTAGATAAAATATGTTCTTCTCTTCTTAATTAAAGGAATTTTTTTTCAGTTTTCTATTTCCTGTGTTTATATTGAAGAATACATACCAAACCACATTCTATTCGGTTTTGTTGTGATTACTAGATTCTTCTTATACATGCCTATTAAGTTTATTTCCTCATTTAGTATATATAATAATGAGATCACAGCAGGTTTCCATGGTGTTCTTAGATTATAGAATAATTTTTGAATGCAATATTCTGATTCCCCAAGTTTGACAGAATGCTTCTGACAGTATCACAGCCACACAAAACCAGTAGAAAGCCACATACACATTATTTCCTAAAAGCTGTCTCATTTACACCAGTTCTTACAGAGATGACAGACATTCCAGCCCTAAATGAATGAGGGACAGTAGTTGGTGATTGCTCATTGACATGAATTGAAACAGCCCTCCTGGAAGCCATTTTGGCTTTCTTGCTTCTCTTTGTGTAGACAGAAAAATCTAATTTAAGACCTAGAAGTAAATGAGTCCTTGTCATTTTATTTCCTGATTCATCATCTTATATTAGATAGACTTGGAGTTATATTCAAAATGATATTATGTAACCCAATGAAGCACAGCATAACCTGTCATATCCTAATATAATAAGATATGATGTATTGGAAATCATTTAAAGCAATCACTTCATTTAAGGTTGGGTACCTACTATTGATTCATGTGGATTTTTATCCTGAATTAATTTTGCTAAAAGTAAAACAGTGTTATTAGGATAAAAACTCCTCTCAAATCTTTGTAAGTTGACTGAATTTTTTTTTTTTTTTTTTTGTATTTGCTATAGCTTTAGTAGTCCCTTGCATGGCTATAATACCTACTTTAATGATAGAAGTATTTTGCATGCATTCTTTCTTGTCACCTTTTCTTCTTGTTTGCTGTACATCCTTCTTTATTTTAGTTTTTCTATAGACATTTGAATGAACCCTAGCAAAAACTCAGTAAAGAGAATAATAAGGACATGCCCTATATTAATATTGCTTAAGGATGAGTAGGGTTTTTTTTTAACTATTGCAATCTTACTGGGATTAGGATGACAAGAAGAAGCATATTATATCCATAGTAACAGCTATATTATAGGTAAAATAGTAAACCCTTTATAAAAGAAGAGAGAGAATTACAGTGCGACATAATTCTCTTCACTAAATTAGGTAAAGACACTATAAACAGTTTAATATATTTTATTAAAAAATCTTAGGTGAGCTATTAAATCTTTTGATTATACAAATGAGACTTAGCAACTTTTTAGATCTGGTATTTCCCACTTAGAATCTAAGTGCAAAAGAGTACTTAAAAGATAATAATATCCGTCAGTTATTTTGGGGGGGAGGTTGATTTTAATTTTTGTTTGTTTTGGTTTTGATTTATTACTTTTTCTTTTTCCCATGTAATGGGAGAGGGCAGGAGACTCTTCTTATGCATGTGACATATTTCCAGATGAAGATTGGTGTTTCTCAAATTTCCAGCAGTAACCATGAAAAGTAGTGAATCTATGTCAACTACACTATTATTCCCCCTTTTCAGTTGTGTTCTTCTGATACCCTTAAAGATAAGGGTGTATACCGAGTAAGCATGAAATCTATAGTAGCACTTGTCTATTTGGGAGTATATACCTAGAATATAAAAATTTGTCAATTTTCTTCAAAAACAGAAAGATTATGAGTTTGTTTTTTTTTTAAACACAGAAACAGACTCTGTGGACTTTATACATTGTTCCTTATCCAATAAATAGATACATGGCCTGAGATGAATCTAACTCATCCTAAGTTATCTTATTAGGATAAAGTATTTAGGGAACAATCATAGGTAGCTCTTTAGCATAAACTATCCAGTATGTTCCAGGGGTCCACTGTGAATAACAGAGGAACTCCTATCATCCTGGAAATTCTAAGGGGTTTAGTGTCTTTCTCCCAGAAATAAGGGACAAAGCTCATCCAATTTTTTTATGTGTATACAGGATGTTGTACAATAAATATTTACTAGCTTTGCTAAATTCGGATTGTAATTTAACCTTTGTTCCTGAGCTTCATCATTTTTTTAAGTTGTAGTATAGCTGATTTACAATATTGTGTTAGTTTGAGGTGTACACAAAGTGATTTGGTTTTATACATATAAAAATATATTCTTTTCAGATTTTTTCTATTATAGGCTATTACAAGATATTGAATATAATTCCCTGTGTTGTACAGTAGGTCCTTGTTGTTTATTTATTTTATATGTAGTGGTGTGTATCTATTAATCCCAAGCTCCTAATTTATACCTCCCTCCTCCTTCCCCTTTGGTAACCATAAGTTTGTTTTCTATGCCTGTTAGTCTGTTTCTGTTTTGTAAATAAGTTCATTTGTATCACTTTTTAGATTCCACATATAAGTGACATCACATGACATTTGTCTTTCTCTGTCTGACTTACTTCACTTAGTATGATAATCTGTATGTCCATCCATGTTGCTGCAAATGGCATTATTTAATTCTTTTTTATGACTGAGTAATCCATTGTATATATATACCATAACTTCTTTATCCATTAATCTGTTGATGGGCATTTAAGTTGCTTCCATGTCTTGGCTACTGTAAATAATGCTGCTATGAACATCAGGACACATGTATTTTTTCAAATTAGAGTTTTCTATGGATACATACCCAGAAGTGGGATTGCTGGCTCATATGGTAACTCTATTTTTAGTTTTTTGAGGAACCTCTATAGTGGCTGCACAATTTATATTCCTACCAACAGTGTGGAAGGGTTCCCTTTTCTCCACACTCTCTCCTATATTTATTATTTGTAGACTTTTTGATAGTAGCCATTGTGACTGGTGTGAGGTGATACCTCATTGTAGTTTTGATTTGCATTTCTCTAATAATTAGTGATGTTTAACATCTTTTCTTGTGCCTATTGGCCATCTGTATGTCTACTTTGGAGAAATGTCTGTTTAGGTGTTCTGCCCATTTTTTGATTGAGTTATTTTTATTTATTTATTTATTTTTTGATATTGAGCAGTATGAGCTGTTTGTATATTTTGGAAATTGCTCCCTTGTTGGTTGCACTGTTTGCAAATATTTTCTCTCATTCTGTATATCATCTTTTCTTTTTGTTTAGGATTCCTTTACTATACAAAAGCTTTTATGTTTAATTAGGTCCTAATTGTTTATTTTTGCTTTTATTTACATTACTCTAGGAGATCCACACAAATATTGCTGCAATTTATGTCAAAGAGTTTTCTGCCTGTGTTTTCCTCCAGAAGTTTTATAATATCTGGTCTTACATTTAGGTCTTTAATCCATTTTGAGTTTTTTATATGTAGTGTTAGAGAATGTTCTAACTTCATATTTTACATGTAGTTTCCAGTTTTCCTAGCACAATTTATTGAAGAGACTGTCTTTTCGTCTTTTCTACATTGTATATTTTTGCTTCCTTTGTCATAGATTAATTGACCATGAGTGTGTGGGTTTATTTCTGGGCTTTCTTTCCTGTTCCATTGATCTATGTGTCAATTGTGGTACGAATACTATACTTTTTTTTTTTTAATTGAAGTACAGTCGATTACAATGTGTCAGTTTCTGGTGTACAGCACCATGTCCCAGTCATGCAATTTGTAAATATCAAACTACCAGATTTATCCCTTCCCACCCACTTTCCCTGGTAACCATAAAATTGTTTACTATGTCTGTGAGTCTGTTTCTGTTTTGTGGATGAATTCATAGTGTCCTTTTTTTTTTATAAGATTCCATATGTGAGTGATAATCATACGGTATTTTTCTTTCTCTTTCTGGCTTACTTCACTTAGAATGATGATCTTTGGGTCCATTCACATTGCTGCAAATGGCATTATTTTATACTTTTTAAAGGCTGAGTAATATTCCATTGTACAAATATACTGTAACTTCTTTATCCAGTCATCTGTTGAGGAATCTTTAGGTTGCTTCCATGTCTTGGCTATTGTGGGTAGTGCTGCTATGAACATTGGGATGCATGTATCTTTTCAAATTAAAGTTCGCTCTGAATATATACCCAGAAATGGGATTGCTGGATCAGATAGTACCATACTGTTTTGATTACTGTAGCTTTGCAGTATAATCTGAAGTCAGGGAGCATGATTCCTCCAACTCCATTCCTCTTTCTCAAGATTGTTTTGTCTATTTGGGGTCTTCTGTGTTTCCATATAAATTTTAAAACTATTTGTTCTAGTTCTGTGAAAAATGCCATTGATAATTTGATAGGGATTGTATTGAATCTGTGGATTGCCTTGGATAGTATGGTCATTTTAATAATATTGATTCTTCCAATCAAAAGAACATGACATTTATCTTTCCATCTGTTTGTGTCTTCTTCAATTTATTTCATCAGCATCTTTTATCATTTTTAATGTAGGGTTAATATTAGTACTTATGTCAAAGAGCAATTGTGAGGTTTGGATAAGTTAATATGTATAATATATAGTTAATATATGTAAAGCATTTAGAATGGTGCCGGGCACATATAAGCCCTATTGAAGTGTTAATAGTTACATCAATTATTATATTTATTATTTAATAATAATAATGATTATTATTATCATTTCCTAAAATGAAGTACTTTTTACCCATAGTCAAATGCAAATAAAATAACATAAGTTCTCTTTTAAAGCAAGTGAATTTAGGTAGATGAAATATCCTGAAAAAAATGTATGCTTTGTATCCATTGGAAAAAGTCCTCTTACTCTTAACAGAGAGTTAATATATATATGTATTATATGTATAAATATCCATAGTATGCATCTCTATAATTACAGCAATACAAAGAATCCCAACCCAGATGCAAAACATCCTGATAACTTGTACCACAGAGGAAAGGTCTTAACATCTATATCAGATGATTGATTTTGAAGACACTTAATGCTGTAATTTTACTCTAAGTTAATTTTCTGTGTCTTCATTTGGAGGTAAATGGTTAGAATATTGTCAACACTTGCAATTTTAACTGAAATTTTTAGTTGTCAAAATTTCCAGTCAGTTAGAGCTCATTCAAAAGATACTATTTTTTTTTGAGTAAAGCAACTCTATTTTCCCTTCTTTTTTTACATTAAATACTTTTTGATATAGTTAACTTTAGTCATGCTATATAAATATACAAATATTATTGCCAATGAATAACTGAATGATTACACTGAAAATTGGAAATACTTAGTGTTTAGTGTTTGTTTATGTCTTGACAATGAAAAACATACAATGTAGAACAGAATTTGCCTTTCCATTTCATTTTCAAGAGCATAGGAGGGCCAGAATTCAGTAAGTAGGGCTACTGAGGAGGTTATTACCTCTACACACCAGGACAAATATTTCCAATTTTATTTTTAAGTTACATGGAGATGTTCAAGTAGCTTGACTCAGGTATGATTTCTTCATTATATTTTTCCCATTTCTGAAATCATGCTCTCCTTATTAAACTTTAACAACTTGCTGCTTTCCTCTGTCCCTAAAATTGTGAGATTCTATGGCTTTTTACAATAATTTTGCTTTATATTGGGCAGAATTATAATCCTGTTAATTTTGGAGTATTTCTATCTTCCTCAAAATGTATAGTATTTTTATATTTTATCATTTTCAGGTTATCAGAAAGTGGTTTTTACCCACTGCTTAGGGGAAATAGGAATATAGTTAGCCTGTGCAAGACCGCTTGAATAACATACATTGCAGCAAATTTAGGAGGTGAAGCAGGAGCCAGATTTGGGGCCTGCAATTTACCAGTGAGTCTTCTTAAAAAAGTAGGCTGTCTGTGTTTTTCTACTTCTTACAAGTTAAGTTATCATTATATCATTTTCTATTTGTGTTTTTTTAATGTTTTTAAAAGGATATCAAAACTTCCAATATATGATGCCTGATTTCTGATATCTCATGCCGTCTTGTTAAAATACTCATGAAAACATAAACATAGATTCAAGAGATTTAACTGCCCAGGAATATAGTTATATTGGTCAATTATATGCCAGAAACCATGAGAAAATTTTATTCAGTGAGGTTGAAACTGTGGACTCAGGCAGAAAAGTGATGGAGCCCAAGCAACATTCTGTAGAAAATTGTAAATCTTCCTACTTTCACATATCATCATTATATCAAAGTACTTTCCCCAACTGAAAGGAGGTGAGGCTCTTCACTAATGTTCACAATTAGTTTCCCAGATAATTAGGGCTTTTTCACCCTCTATTATATTTCATTATTACCTCTCTTCTACAACAAACATGTAAGTGTAAATCTTAGAATTGTTGCCTAGGCAATTACTGAAGTGAAGAATGAGTGAAGTTGCACATTGGGGGAAGTTAGCAAAAGTAAAGTACTAACCCTCAAAGAGCCATTACTTTATCAGAGGGACATGTTTTGCCCTCCATTTATTCTCTAATATATTGAAATGCCAGACACAAGCTCCTGCAAATTACAGGCCTTATAATATCATGCAAATGGAAAGTAAGTATCTGCTTAAGTCATCACATTCCCAGGAGCTAAGTGATTTAAAACAAAAACATAAGAAACTTGGCTAGGGGATATGCATAAAATAGAGCCTTCTAGTCAAAGATGTGAGAGGAAGATTTTAACAATAAATAGGTAAACAGGGAAGAAAGACCAAAGAAATTTTCACTTTATTCTTTAGCAATAGATTGCAGACCTGAATAAGTCTACTCTCATTTAAGAATCAGTAACACCCATGAAATATCCCTAACTTAAAAAGCAGCTTCCAACCAGGGATAAAGAGCTTACTTTTCACAAGTGTATCATGTGGAAATTAGCAGTAATGTTTTTTCTTTTTTAAATTGAAGTATAGTCGATTTACAGTGTTATGTTATTTCTGGTGTACAGCATAGTGATTCATTTGTGTGTGTGTATATATATATATTACTTAAAGTGGGTAATTTGTAGTCTAAATAACAGTGAAGCATATATTGGAGCACACATTGGAGTCCAAACCTCTGTAATGGATATTGAAGAGCACTACCAGATTGCCCCCCAGGAAGGAGGCACTTACCTCCCCAGCCTACAGCAGTGTTGCCTCTCGGTAGTCCATGACTAGGTCTCTTCCTAGAACCCTGCCCAAAGAATCTGCTTCTTTGAAGGATGCACCATCTTCGGGAGTCAGCCCATACCTAATGAGTGATCCATGCAAGAGTATAAAGATTCATCCTGTTTACCTCAGTTAGGCAATTTTGAAGGGCCCTCTCATCCTCAGAAATCTCTGTGGAATCAAATGAGTTCTTTAATGCAACTCTTCCTTGCCTCTTCTGCTTCCCTCTTTTCATTGCAGTTTCTAAGTGTCTTCCCCATTAAACTTCATGGACACAAATCTCCCTCTCAGTCTGTTTCCCAGGAAACCAGACTTAACAACAGTTGGTGCCAGAAGTGGTTCCAGGAAACACACTGCAAAATGGGTTTTGGGGGCTGAATTACCTCCTGATTGCCTACTTCTGTAGAAATGCAATTGTTGGGAGTTTTAAAGGTGTTAAGTGGAGATGATATACTAGGGAAAGTGAATGTGCCTTGGAGGTGAAATATATGTCTCCAGAATTATGGGGAAAAGTTATTTTGAGGACTGTAGAATTGGTTGGTTATTGATAGGGGCAATAGATGTTTTAGTAAAAAAAATGTGATAAAAGGCTGAGGGTGATTATTTAGCAATTAAAGGCTAAGTATGAAAGTCAGAAGACCTCCTTGGCAATATAAAAAGGGAATCTCACTTCTTCCAACTAGAGGGCAGAAAAGTAGAGTACTAAGTCAAAGACTTTATCATAACAGTAGCAGATCTCCAGAGTTGGTTAAATTATCAGGCCCAAAAGTCTATGTAGACCAGGAAGGAATTGGATACTGAGACATAGTATAGGTCATTACCCTTGAAAATCTTGAACAGTCACTTTCCTTTAATCTTCTGTGCTTGAGCAAGTAGCCCATTCCTCACTGCTAACATCTACTGCTGCATTTCTCTAAAGATGGTTATGTAGTTGCTTTACAAAGAGCACGGTCTTGGGATATACTATTTACCAAAATGCAAAGGACTCCAGGACATGGTACTAACATACTGTTAGGATGACTCTTGGAAACAGAGAAGATAATCGTCCCTGTTATCTGAATTAAAAATGCCAGCATTAGAAGAGGTAAAAAACCTCAGCAGTTGGCATTAAGTCAGAAGAACTTGATGTAGCACATCAAAGCCCACCAGATCCCATTCTCCCCAGAAGAGGCACTAACAACCAAGTAGACAAATGACTCAGCTAGTTGATATCAGTCAGCTCTGCCATCAGCCTCCTCAGTACTGACATAATGGACACATGAGTGCATTAGTCGTAGTGGCAGGAATGGTAACTGTTCTTGAACCAGTGGGCTTCCACTCACTGGTTACTGCTCTAGTTCCTGCTGTTGGTGCATGTCCAATTTGTCATCAACAGACTGACATTAAACTCTTGATATGGTACCATCTCTATAGGATATCAACCATATATGGCCAAGATTCGATTACTTTGTACCCCTGCATGTCTGGAAAAGGCAGAGATGCATCTTAACTGAAATATGCCTGTATTCTTGGTGTGAATTTGCCTATCCTGCCCATATAGCCTCAGACAACTCTACTATTTGAGGCTTCCAAAATGTTTGATCCACGAGTTCAGGAACCACCATAACATTTCATCAATTCAAGCATTTGACTTTATAGCAAAGGATTTGCAGTAGTAGTCACATGACTATGGCATGTACCTACTGGTTCTATCTAATACCAAACTGTTAGAGCACTGGAATGGCTTATAGAAGGTTAAACTGAAGCAAAAGCCTTGAGATGATACCCTGAGAAGATGGGGTGTCATCCTTCAAAATGTAGTAAAACCTAAATCAATGGCCATTGATATGGTGCTGTATCCTTAATAATAAATGACAAGACTGGAAACTAAGAGATGGAAATAAGAGTGACACCACTGAACATCAGTGCAATTCCATCATTGAAGGAATTAGATCAGCAGGTAAGGAATGGAGTTGTCATTTTACCAGGATAATTTATCCTGATCTTCTGAAGGAGGTAGAGTTGCTGTTACATTCTCAGGGTACATACTTTGAACCCAGAATATCCACTGGGGAATCTTGTATTACTGCCTAAAGTTTGATGATAAATGGATAAGTGAAGTAGCTATAGCCTGAGAAGTACATTGTATCTACTATGAATTGAATGTTTGCACTCTCTCCAAATTCATATGTTGAAATACTAGCCAAGATGTGCCCCCTAACCATACACCAGATTTGTTGATGTTGGCACCTATGACCTCATAGAGAGTTCTTTACAATTAGTTGATAGAGGAAAGAAGACATGGGCTGGTTAACAGATAGTTCTGCATGATGTGCAGGCACCAGTAGACTGTGGACAGCTGTAACACTACAGCCCCTTTTTGTGCATCCTTGAGGGACAGTGGTGAAGGGGTATCTCCCATTGGGCAGAACTTCAAGCGTGGTTGTTCACTTTGCTTGGAAGGAGAAATGGTCAGTCATGAAATTTTGTACTGATTCATGAGCTGTGGCCATTGGTTTGGATAGATGGTTAAAGACTTAGATGATCATGATTGGAAAATAAGTGACAGGAAAATTTGGTGAAGAGGTATGTGTATAGGCCTAAATGAGCAAATAAAATATCAAGATTTTTTGTGTACCATATGAATGTTCATCAAAGAATGACCTTAGCAGAGGAGGATTTTAAAAATCAGGAGATAAGATAATGCGTTTCATGAATACTAGTTAGCCTCTTTCCCCAGCACAGAGCTCATGAACAAAATGACCAAGGTGTCAGAGATGGAGGTTATGCATAGGCTCAGCATGGACTCCCACTCACTAAGGCTGATTTGCCTATGGTCCCTGCTGAATGCTGAGTCTGCCAGCAGCAGAGACCAATATTGAACCATGTTGGTTGGATATGGCACCATTCCCCAGGGTGATCAGCTAGCTATTAGCTGACAAGTTAATTACATTGGATAGCGTTCATTATGGGAAGGGCAACATTTTATTCTTACTGAACTAGATAGTTGCTCTCTATGTGAATTTGCCTTCCCTGCATATAATGCTTCTGCCAAAATAATCATCCACAGACTTACAAAATGCTTTATTTACTGATATGTCATTTTACACAGCATTACTTCTGATCAAGGAAGTTATTTCACAGTAAAAAATAATTGTGGCAGTGATCCTATGCTTGTGGAATTCACTGGGCTTACCATGCTCCCCACTATTCTGTGGCTACAGTTTTGATAGAGCAATGGAAGGCCTTTTGAAGACTGAGTTACAGCCCCAGCCAGGTGGCTATATCTTGCAGACCTGGGAAGGGTTCTCCAGAAGGCTGTGTATGCTCTGAATCAGTGTCTAATATATGGTGCTGTTTCTCCTATAGCCAGGATTCATAGGCCAAGGATGGAAATGAGAGTGGCATCACTCACTATTATCTGTCACAATCTACTAGAAAAATGTTTGCTTCTTGTTCCCTGGCCTTATGCTTTGCTGGCCTAGAGATCTCAGTTCTGGAGGAAGGAATATTTCTGCCAGAAGACATAACTATGATTCCACTGAACTGGAAGATAAGACCACTGCTGGCTACTTTGGACGCTTCACATCTCTGAATAAACAGGCACAGAAAGGGTTGCTGTGCTGGCTAAGCTAATTGATCCTGACTACCAAGAGGAAGTTTGACTGTTACTCCTCAGTGAGGGTAAGGAAAAGTATATCTGAAATACAGGAGCTCTCTTAGGGTATCTCAGTATTACCATGCCCTGTGAATAAGGTCAATAGAAAATGACAACAACACAGTCCAGACAAGACCAGACACTTCAGTAATAAAGTTCTTGATCTCTCTTCCAAGTAAAGAACCATAACCAGTTAAGCTGCTTGCTGAAAGCAAAGGAAAAACAGACTGGGTAGTGGAGGAAGGTGGTTATAAAGATCAGCTATTGTATCACATGGCCAGTTACAAAAAGGAGGACTGTAGTTGTCATGAGTATTTGCTCTTTATTTTGCTGTAGATATGTATGTGTGTGTATGCGTGTGTTTTACACAAATATCTTTGTTTCTTTCCTCTCTTATTTCCTTAATATGTATCATAAGATGTCTGTACTTTTATAGGGGAGGAAAAATAATTTTTCCTCTACCTTTCTAGGTTCTTATGGCTGATACCCCCCTATAATAAAAGACAGATTAAAAGAGAAAATAAAACAGACATTTAATGACAGATATAACTTATATATTCATGGGAGAAACCAAAAAAAAACTGAGTGAAACTTTCTGAAATGGCTCAAGCCACCACTTAAAATACCATCCTTAGTTAAGACAAAAGAAAGATGTTGGGGTTAGTGGAGCAATTATGAAAGGTTATCAGTAAAAGCACAGTAAACAAGGGTAAGATTGTTATGCAGGTTTAAGCCTGTGCCTTCTTCATTGATAAAAGTTGCCTGTGTATTAGAGTCATCCTTTTCTTCCTAGTACGGAGAATTAGACACTTGTACAAATGGAGATTTCCTTTATAAATTTCCCTCACAAAAGGGCAACTTATACTCTGTTTTCGTAGATTCTCCTGTGTCTGCAGTTCTCAGAAACAGTCAGCTCAAATCAGTCCTTATACCAAAAAGGCATACTTTGGGATGGCATATTCTGCTATCCTTCTCTTTATATCATAATGTTAAAATATTGTTAATTTTACATCATAGTATTTAGGTTACAGGATATCAAAGAGGAGAGTGAACATCACTCAGGGAATTTACCTCTTCTCTGCCTGACTGTCTCAGTTTGGGACATTGGTCTTCTCCTGCCTTTGGACTTGACTCAGAGTGGAACTCTTCCCTATCAAGTATCATAAGATGTATTATGTACATCTCCAGCTGGAGATGTATGTATCTTCAGCTTGTCTGTTACAGATCTGGGACTCCTTAGAGTCAACAGACAATTTTATAACTATATAATATATATATTATTCTATTTGTTCTGTTTCTTTTGAAAGCTCAGACTAATGCACGTAGGATTCATTATTATACTCTAATTCACTTATTTGTGAAGATCTAGTAATTATTTAGAGAAGGATAATTCCAAATGCTAGAGTAATAAATAAGTTAGAATCATTGTGTAATGTCCACATTCCTAAATTATGTTGTGATAACTTATACTCTGGGAGCTTTCAGTGAATCAGTCAGGGCAAATTATCTAAAAACTATAGTTATTCAATGAATATAATAAATCGTTATAGACATTTGACATACTATCCTTGAAAGAGGTCAGTAACTTTTTATTTTAATTGTGAAATATTTATTTCCAATATTGTTAATTTTTCAGTCACTGTATTGGTTAGACCTTTTTTTTTTCAGATATAATGAAAAATCCATAATCAACTGGCTTAAACAAGGTTGGATTTAAAATCCCACATTCTGACAATTTTAATATAATGTATATTGGAGAAGGTCTTTTTGTATTGAGGTAATTAGGTGTTCTCTTAGCTTCATGGACGTGTATATCTAGTTCCTTCCCTAGTTTGGAAAGTTTGCATCTATTATTTCTTTAAATAAACTCTCTGTTCCCTTTTCCCTCTCTTCTCTTTCTGGGGTATCCATTACCCTAATGTTGCCCTTCCTAAAATGGTCGGATAACTTGTAGAATTTCCTCATTTAAAAAATATTTCTCTTTTCTCTTTACTTGTATTATTTCTAGATTCCTATCTTTGAACTTGCTTATTCTCTCTTCTATATGGTCTGTTTTATTTCCTTTCTAATGCTCTACTGCAATCTTTATCTTGTTTATTGAGTTCTTTGCTCAGAATTTCTGTTTGGTCTTTTTGGTTTTTTTTTTCCTTTGGTAAAGTGTTCCTTCTGTTTGTTAATTTTATTCCTGAGTTCATCAAATTGCCTTTCAGAGTTTTCTTGTAGCTTGTTTATTTTCTTCATGAAAGGTCTTTTGAATTCTCTATCAGTTATATCATAATATTTCATGACTGTAAGTTTGGTTTCTGCAGAATTATTATCTTCTTTTTGTGCTGTAGTGCTTCTGTGATTCTTCATGGTGCTTAATGAATTGTTCCTCTGCCGGTGCATTTGAGTTAGTGAACATCTTTTTGATCTATTCCAAGGATTCAGCAGACTAGAAATTGGAGGTGCTTCTTTTGTTTCCCAGTAGGTGGCAATATAGCACAAATTTTAGTGTTCTGTTACCTAAGATGCCTCTGGTTATATTTGAGAGCATGCACATGCCCTCCACCATATCTGTCAGAGATATGATCCTGTGCCCTCATTATGGCTTCTTATGTGTCTGGGGTCCTTGGTGCCTTGCTTCTGCCAGTGCACTGGGATGGTGGGCTCTTCTCTCACACCTGGGATCCCCTGAGTTGCAGCCTCCACTGCTGCAAGTGTTGGGTGCTGGCTGAGGAGGGAGCTGGCATTGCACAGCACCACTGCTATGTCTGGTGTTGTAAAGTTCACGGGCTCCAATGCTGCAGGCAGTGTCCTGAAACATGGGCTCCTTAGCTGCTGAAGGGATAGGGTCCCAGATCTCACTACCACTGCTGTCCAGTTACCTGTGTCCTCAGGTGCTGCTATGGCTATGAGGCTGAATTTGTGTGCTCCAACTCTACTGATAATGCCAGTTTCTCTGGGGATATAGGGTCAGTTACTGTAGCTGGAGGGCCAGGGATTGGTGGCTTCCTCCTTTCTTCTCTCATTTCCATCTCCTCTACATATTCCAGTCGACCCACCAGATATACAGATATGTGGAATTCCCTGTCATCCCAGTGTGTTGGGCAGAGGCACCTTTGAAGCATTGTGGAGGTTCTACTGGTTTTAGAGTGAAGGGGAGACAAATGTAGCTTTTCACTCCACCATGTTACTGACATCACTCTGTCTATTTTTAATTTTGTTGTCTGTGCCTTTGGTGCCATATCCAAGAAATCATTGCCAAATCAAATGTCATGAAGATTTTTGACCTATATTTTCTTCTAAGAGTATTATCTCTTAGAAAAAATTGACAAATCTTTAAACACACACATGAAAAAACCAAACTATCGAAGTTCATAAATAATCAGAATAGTTTTATGACTATTAAGGAAATTTAATTCATACTCAAAAATCTCCAACAGGAAAAAAAAGTCCTAAGTGGCTTTACCAGTGGATTAACTAATAATTTCATGGAAAAATTAACTCTCACACAGTATTCCAGAAAAATAGAAGATAAGAAAACACTTCTAACTCTTTTTGAGACCCATATCACTGTAAAATCAAAACTGAACAGACATACTTCAAGAACAATATTGCTTATGGTAATAGATGCAAAATTCTCAACAAAATATTAGCAAATTTAATACAGCTTTATATATATATATAAAAGGCATACATTGTATACTAGCTGGGTTTCCCTGGGAATGCACTTTGATTTAGCATTCAAAAAACAACTGATGTAATTCATTATATCAGCATACTAAGGGAAAAAAAAACATATAATTATCTCAACAGACATTGAAAAGCATTTGAGAAAATTAAATTCTCAATGAAGTAAGAATAGAAGGGAATTTCCTCAGTATAATAAAAAAACATCTACAAAATCCCAACAATTAATAGCATAATTGATGATAGACTGAATACTTTTCCCTAAAATTTAGAAGCTAAGGGTACTAAATATCTTAGGGCAAAATGCAACACAAAAATTAGTAATAAAGACATATAAACTGGAAAGCAAGAATTGAAATTGTCTCTCTTAGTAGAGGCATTATTGTCTTAATGCAACATACTAAAGAATCTACAGAAAAAGGAACCAGAACAAATAAGTGTACTTATCAAAAGCATAAGATACAAAGTGAATATACAAACTCAAGTGTTATTTCTATTTACTAACAGTTAAGAATTGCTAACTGAAAATTTTAAAAGTATCTTTTCCAATAGCAATCCAAAATATAGAGTACTTAGTTACAAACCTAACAAAATAAATGCAAGATGTGTAGGATGGAAATTCTCAAACATTTATTAAATAAATAGAAGAAGTCCTAAATAAATTGAGATACACACTTGTCCGTATATTGGAAGACTCAGTATTGTAAAGATGAGGTTTTCCCAAAGTTGAGCTATACACTCAATGGAATAACAATCACAATTCTGGCAGAAACTTCTTTCTTTTTAAGAAATTGACAAGCTGATTCTAAAATTTTAATGTAAAAATCATGGACTGGCATGAACAATCTCATTTTGAAAAATAATCTATTTGGAGGACTCATAGTACCTCATTTCAATATCTTTTTTAAAGCTCCAGTAATCAAGACAGAGTGGTATTGGTGAAAATTTAAATAAAAAAGAGTAGGAAGTCTAGAAATTGATCTTCATTTACATAACCAATTGATTTTTGACCATGGTAGAATAGTAATTCAATGAAGAATAATCTTTTTAACAAATGGTGCTGGAAAAATTAGATATCAGTATTAAAAAATATTCAACTGTAACTCATGACTTGGAACATATATAAATGTTAATTCAAAATGGATTGCATAGCCAAATATAAAACCTAAACATGTAATAACACTAGAAAGCAAACATTGGAAAACTTTTTTGTGATCATGAGTTAGGCAAAGATTTCTTAGATAATACAAAACACGATTTATAAAAATGATAAATTGGAGTTTATCAAAACTAAAAATGTTTGCATTTTTAAAGACACTAAGGTAATACAAAGACAAAACACATACTGGAAGAAAAGACTGTAAAACATATCTAATGAAGAGACTGTATCCAGAATACAGAAGAACTCTCAAAATGTCACAAAAAAAAATCACAACAAAAAAAGTTAAATATTTGAAAAGACTTTCAACCTGCATGTGGCAATCAAGTGCTTGAAAATTTATTCAATATCACTTGTAACAAAATAAATTCAAATTAAAGTAAAAATGAAACATCATAGCATACAAGCATACATTGTTTTACTTCAGTTTGCTTTATTGTGCTTTGCAGATATTGTGTTCTTTACAAATTGAAGTTTTATGGCAACTCTGTTTCAATCAAGGATATCAGCACCATTTTTCCAACAGTATTTGCTCACTTGGTGTCAAGTTCTTGTAATATTTCAAACTTTTTCATTAATATTATATTTGTTATATTGATCTGTGATCAGTGATCTCTTACGTTACTACTACAGCTGCTGAAGTCTCAAAAGGTGGTTAGCATTTTAGGTATGTACATTTTTTTAGACATAATGCTATTGTGCACTTAAGGGACTATAGTATAGTGTAAACATAACTTTTATATGCACTGAGAAACCAAAAAATTCCTGTGACTTGCTTTATTGTAGTGGTCTGGAACTGAACCCATAATATCTCTGAGGTATACTTGTACTTATTAGAATGGCTAAAATAAAAATAAAAAATTCTGACAGTAGCAAGTATTGACAAGGATGCAGAGATACTGAAAACTCTCATATTTTGCTTTTGGGAATGCGAGACGGAGCAGCCTTTTTAGGAAACAGCCCTTGGAAATTGCATGCAAATTTTAATACTAGCTTCCTTCATAATTGCCAATTTTCAAAAAATTCTTTGACTGCTGAATGGATACACACACAGAATGGAATTCTACTCAGCAATAAATGGAATGAAGTACTGGTACCCTCAACCACAGGGATACATCTCCAAAGCATCATGCTAAGTGAAAGAAGCCAGACTCAGAAGTGGTTAGTGGATTAAAAAGAATGTCCTTTTTAGGCCCTTTATATATTTTTTCACTAGTTTCCTGTTGCAGTTGTAACTAGTTACCATATACTTAGTGGCTTAAAGCAGCACAAATTTATTCTTACAGTTCTGGTTGTTGGAAGCCTTTCAAAATGGATCTCAATGGACTAAAATTAGTGTCGGCAGGGCTGCCTTTCTTTCTGGAGGTTCCATGAGTGAACCCATTTCCTTGCTTTTCCCAGGGGCCACATGCATTCTCTGTGACCCTTTTTCATTCTTTATCTGTTTTTCTGACTACAGCCAGCAAAAGTTCTCCACTTTTGAGGATCTATATGGTTCGATTAGGTCTACCAGAATATTCTAGATAATTTTACATTTAGGCAATTAACTTTAATCATACCTGAAAAGTCCTATTTTCCATATAAAGTAACCTATTCACAGGTTCCAGGAATTAGGACATGGGCATTTTAGGGGGTGCGGGTATTATTCTGCCCACCAAACCAAAGCACAGTTCTTCCTAACGCGTAAAATGACACATAGCCATGAGTCAAAGAATGAACGCAGCTCATAGAAGCTAGAAAAGGCAAACAGATTCTTTCCTAGAGTCTCCAGAAAAAAATGCAGCTCTACTAACACCTTGAATTTAGCCCAGTGGGACACACTTTGGACTTCCAGAATTATAAAAATAATAAAGTTTTTTTAAGCCAATAAAAAAATAACAGGTAAGCAAATAATAGACCAATTCATAGTTGAAACTTTGTAAAGTTTCATCTCTTCAAGAAAAATTGAGCATAGTACTTTTCTATACTTGATTCTGCAGTATTTTTTCTGAGATTATATTTTTTAGAAGTAAAAAAAAAAAAAAAAAAATCCAGAATACCTAGTCCCTAAAGAAAACTGAAATAAATTGAAGAATTATTTCAGCTGATTTGAATTCACAAAGGATGAAGATTTATTTCTGACTAAATTTCTAATTTGTACAGCATGCAGTTTGCTTTAGCAAGACCCAGTAAATGAAATAAGAAACAAAAGTTACCTCTGATTCACAGGAGAAATAGTTTTAAAAAATCTGTTTTTGAGGCCTTTCTGAATAAAACACATCAGACATATTTGGAGGCTATCCCTGTAGTTTACAGTATATTTGATATTAAATTTTAAATGATTGGCATACTTTTAAGTGAATATTTGACATCTTTGAACACAATTGCGTTTAGAAAAATTTCCCTAAAGCACTAAATATGGATGTATTGAAAAATATTTAATGTGTTCAACCATTTTCCTTGAATTAGCTATAATTTAAATTATTATAATAACTATGTTTTAAATTTTTTTAATGCTGTCTTATAGGGAAAAAGTGATCAATTAACCTGCATACCATTTATGCTGAGGCAAACTCTTTTAGAATATTCCATTCACCATAGTTATCTGGGATGTGATAGGGTATTGCTCTTACTGCATACAGTTTGAAGAATTACTGTAATGAACCTAGGCAATGTATTTTAATGACGGTTTTTATTCCCAATACCCTGATAAAAATGTCACACTTGCTTTGCTATCTCCTATTTTGTACAGTTGTTTTGCGAACATACGTGATGATGATATGAGACTGCAATGTACTATTAAACTATGTGGAAGCAGCATCTGCTCATCATCCTTGAATATTATTGAATTTAATAAGTGGTAGAACTTCTTTTCATAAAATATTGATAATTTTGCAAATGATCTGGCTATAAAAATAAATGCAGTTATGTGCAAATCCAAAAACAGCAGTGAATTTTAAGACTTGAAAAAAGCAGTCCACTTATTATCTGAGTTTCTTCTAAAATGTTTTTGCTCAGATGCCAAAGAAAATAAATTATTTTTTAATGGAAAAAAAGATAAAGTAGTCTATAAAAGAATTGGGAAGAAGACTAACTAGACGTCTGATTTATCAAACAAACTGTTCACCAGTAGTGATAGGGGTACATGCAACTTTGGGAGAGATACAAATTCTGTGAAAATATTATTATTGCTTCAGGGTATTTGAATGAAGCAGAAACTGAGGGTATGCTAATCCAAACAGATGGAGAAATCTGAATTACGAAGGATACAGTCAGTGATTTTAAAGTTAAACATATTTCTTGTCAACTTCACGAATACTTATATGGTATAAAACACAGACACTGAGCTAGAGGGATATATTGACAATAAAAGACAACTTAAAGAGAAATGTAGACTTCTGAATATATATTTTCCGGGTTTATAGTCAACAGTTTGGAAATACTATGCATAATAGCATGGTGGAGGGGGATCATTTCACTGTGATTACCTGTTGTTTCGCAGAACATTATTTTGTACTTTTTAAAGCAGTAAGATCATATTTCCAGGTTAAATCACTGATTATATGCTGCTGACAAAATGTTTTCCCAAGGAAGGTGATACAAGTCTCATTTGACAGGATAGCACAATGTGTCAAAAGTTATGGGGCTCTTTAAGGTATTAATTAGTTTACTGTTTCTATAAATATATTCTTGCTGGCAGGTGTTCTGTGAGCCATATGTTACATTGACTGCCCCAATGCAATTGCAAAACCACCTACAAGGAAATATAATTATTTATTTTGTTGAGAAAAAAAAAATGATCTAAACTGTTTCCATTTTAAATTGACCTGTCAAGAATACAGTTTGAGAATACATTTTGAAATTTGTTCAATCAAATAAATCAGATATTTTGAACAATATATTAAATTTGTACTTTAATATTATAAAGATGATAAGGTATACATTTATTACATATAATAATCTATTATAGTAAATAGCTGTAAGAAAATGATTCTTATTTAAACTTGATATACTTTCTCAAATTATATTCTGTAAGACAAGCTTGAAGTTGAATTTAGATCATCTTCTCAGAGTTTTCATTTGTGCAAATATGGAGGCAGCTTTTAAATATATGACGTTAAGATTATTAACATGGTTTCCAAGATATGCTATATTAATAACATCTAGAGTCTTTAAATATATGTCACATTGCATTTGCATTATACTTGCATTTATATGAATCAAATTTAACAATATTTTTTTCTGCCAAAATACATAGAAAGATGGCAAGACAGGAAGGAGAACTTAAAATAGTTGTGTCGGTCCATTTCAATGATTTTATGCCTGTAGCAATAGAGAGATTAATCAAACTTGAAATAGTCAGTGCAGGAGGAAACAACTTTATTGACTTGATTAAAGATATCCAAAATATTGACTAGAAAGAAGAATGCATTGTTCAGAGTCTCAAGCAAGTGGGAAGTGATAACATCTTTGACTTTTTGAGGAAAAAATTAATTAATTGAAAGCCAATGAAAAACAATAACAATGAATTGAAAGGTTAATAAAATATGTCTATAGATTTGAATTAAAAATTTTACCCAAATTCAAAATGTGTTTGTTCCACTGGTAATAAATCAAGGTCCTACTCATAATGTGAGCCTGTCAGTTTAAATAACTTGACCACCAAGGTGTTGTCTGGCGCTCTAGGGTATGGAACCAGAAAAATGACTTGTGCTTATTTGCTGCTGCTGTCAAGATGGAACAGAAGCATAATTTAAATCCCTGACATCATTAACAATTTAATTGTTAGCCTAGTGAAGATGAATCAGGCTTATTGTGAACGAGGATGACTGATACTTTAAGCAGATAATATTGTCTACCTGGATTGGTTTTCGTGAATATGAAAAAAAATAATAACATGAACAAAAATATGTTTTGTTTTGTATACCTTTTTTGTTTGGGTTAGAGATTTTTGAAGCAGAACAAAACATCATGTTGGTTTAACATTTGAAAATCAACCAGTAGAATTCAACACATTAACAGAACAAAGGAGAAGAGTCTTAGGATCGTCTCTATGTATGCAGAAAAAAGTATTTGCAAAATTTAATAACCTACTGAATTGACTGAGATCCAGAAAAATAAAGTAACCATTGAGCCCCAAACGACAAGAAACAAATGGAATAATAACATAAGATCAGAAATCAATGAAGTAGAGAAAAGAAGAAGAAAAAAAAACTGTTCTAATTAGTTGCTAAAAAGCTAAGATAAACTTACATATTTTCTGGGTTTATAGAGAGACTAACCAGAAAAAAAATGAATGGGCATAATGCAACAAAATATAGAAAAGAGAAGAAATTAAAGCATTAAAATTATTTAAAAATACTATACTAATATGTTTAAAAACTTAAATCATTCTGATAAAGTGGAAAATATAATATTACAATATTGGTCCAAGATAAAATATAAATATAAATAGAAAAAAATTGAAATAACAATTTGTTAACTGTTTACAATAATTCTGAGTCCAGAAACTTTTATAGTCAAATTCTACCAAACATTTAAGAATAGATGACTATTTTACCCTTTCTGGAAATTAGAAAGAAAACTGCTGAACAAATTATATGAAATACAAACTTGATGATAAAACCTGAAAAGTGTAGTACAATAAAATTAAATTATGATTTAATTTCTGTATAATTTAAAATATGGACATAAATGCAAAAATCCTAAATAAAATATGTTAAGTGAGTTCACCTGCATGTCAAAAATGACAACATATCACATGAAATAGTATTTGTCACAGACATACAAAAATAGTATGAGAAAATCTCTATATTAATTCACTACAATTTTGGTGCTAATGAAATACAGTGCGTGGATAGCTACAAACTCCAAATTCAACACTCAATAAAGCAAAAGCCCTAGAAGCTGCATTAGAGAATATCACAGAACATCCTTTTGAACACAGGGTAGGCAAAGATTTGTTGACTAGGACACTTAGTATTAATAAAAGGAAAGTAAGTTATTAGATTATTTTAAGGGTAAGAAAAACTAAATATCACAAGACTTTTCTAGAAGGGTGAAAATGCAAGCCACAAAGCAAGAGAAGTTAATTGCATACAAAAAATAAATATACAGAAAAAGAACTTTCCTTGCTGGCTGACAACCAGGGGACTACTTTCAACTTCAAGAGACCGCATATAATCCTTGGCTCCTGATCCCATTCTTCCATCTTCAGTGCCTGCAATGATGGGAGAATGAATCTCTCTAATGTCTCTTCCACCTCATCTTTGCTATGACTCCTGTCTTTTGGTCTCAGACTTTACCTTCTTCTTCTGCTATTAAGGGTGCATGTGATTACACTGGGCCTGCCAGTCCCTATCCAGGATAACTTCCCTGCTTTAAGGTCACCTGTTTAACAACCTTAATTTCATATACAAAGTCATTTCACAGCAATACCTAGATTAGTGTTGTATTGAATAACTTGGGAAACTTGGGAAGGGAGCATCTTTATAATGCTGCCAACCAAAACACCTTATATCCATAATATGAGCAAAAATTAAGAAGTAAAGGCTAATGATAATGTATCATAGTACGAACCTACAAAATGTTTCTGCTGGGAGTTTAAATTGTTACATATATTTTAAAGAGTATTGAAATATCATGTGGTTTTCTTGTATGCACACATATATAATGTGTGTGTGCTCAAAGACAATTTGGAAGGCATACATTAGATACATAATAATGTGTATTTATAGTTGATGAAGGAAGGTTGAAAGAAAATAAAGGGTAGAACGTGGTATGCTAATAAAAGTTTGCCTTAACCTGCAAAGTATGGTCAAAATGATTCTGTGCACCTGAAGGAAACAAATAGTCACATTAAAAAAAAAAGTCCTGGAAACACAAAATAACTAGGAGAAAAATGTGGTGGGATGATAGTCATTTTTTTTCTTTTAATTTTATCTGTATCTCTCGTCCTTCCTTTTCCTCTTCCCTCAACTCAAACATACGTTTAATACTGTACTCATAGACACAAGGAGGCATGAGAGATGTGGAAACCAGAAATACATAGCATATTATTGTTTTTTATCTTTTAAATACCAAAGCACTTTTTGGGGTTGAAGGGAAGGGTGAAAGTGGGGGCAGGTACCAAAAGGTGGTCAAAGCTGGGGATCTGTGAGCATAGACTAAATTCCTTGAAAAAATATAAAGGGAGAAATATTTTCCATTACTCTTCAAGTTTCCTCCCTGATCAGGGGCTTGTAAGAGGAATAAAGAAAGAGTAGAAATAGAAATAACTGAGAGTTCCCAAAGTACTTCTTAGTAGTATCAAAAGAGAGGTAATAATATCCCAGATACATGTTGCAACTAGTCATATGAGAACTTACACAGCACTGCAATGAGATAGAAAAATCAGAGACATCAGACTTGGGAGAGCCCTATGGACATGGACTAAATAAGACCATCATAGAAACAATCCACATGTATTGTTATTAAGGAATAGTTGGGGCACCAAATCTTCCATGATCCAAATACCCTGCCAACGTGTAAGATCACAAAACTGTGTCACAATTCAAGTGAGTGGAAAACCTCATAAAGGATAACGGTGGTTACATTGGCCACCAGTATGCTGAGATGAGGTCCAGAAGTCAAGTTAAAGTTGCCATAAATAGAAAATAAAGTTATATAATTGCACATAAAGATTTTTGAATTGGTATTCATACTTACCACAGATGTTTCTAGAATGATGGTGTAACCAAAAGTTTCTAACTATTTTCCTTGAATTTTACTATGTGGTAATTGGTGATATTAGTAAGAGATAAAATGCATTGTAAAGTAAGAGGAAATAAGAAAAATGGAGATTTATGGTAACTATCTCTCTAAACAAGATTGTGTATGAAGCACAGCAGAGAAATTAGACAATGGCTGAAGAATAATTAAGGATTGAAAAACTATCAGATCTCATCTACAGCAAATGTATGTCAATGTTAAATCCTAAATGTCTTCCAAATCTATTTACTTTTCTCCACTGCTTCCACATTAACAGAAACTTAATACAATCTAAAATGTTCTGTCTCCTGAAGTATGAGCAATATCTTCCTGACTTAGTGTAAAAGTTTCTTTAAAAAGTAAAACAAGAGAAGATAAGAACAGGAGATTCAGACTCTGACTGCAGTTCAGCAGTAGAAGATGACAGTAATAATGTGGAAGTATAAGGTATGAGATGGAAATAGTCTGGAAAGAGTTCTATTCTTCCAGAGATATTACTCTCACTCCTCTCTACTTAATTTAGAAATGCATTATATCCTATTACACAGGCTTAAAGAACACATATATGGTCTTCTCAAGAACCTCCAGATTTGCAGTAAGTGTGAAACAAATGTGTAACACTAGGTAGATTAGCCAGGAAAGAGAAAGGAAGGAAGTTTAAATAAACAAAACCATAAGAGGAGGCAAGAAGACCAGAAAGTGAGTGAAACATTCAGAAAGCACCCATAATCCAGACAAGGATAAAGTGAATACAAGAGAATATAATAAAGATAAAAATGGGGTTGCATCATACATTTTGGAGAAACTTGAAAGACATGTGGAAAAATCTGTACTTAATTTACCTAGAAATAAGGAAATCTCGAAGATAATTACAGGAAGAGGCTATCAAAGAATTACACATTGGCAAGATCATTCTGGCATTACCTTGTGTGATTACCCTGCCGGATGATCACTTGGTAGTAGTAACCAAAGCCTGAATATAACTCAATTACATATAAATTAAGGTGGAAGGATTTAAAGGAGGAATTTGATTCAAGGAAAAAAAGAAAAACATTGAAAAAGAAAAAATAATAAAATCAAGAGAAAAAGAATAAAAATAGTTAAATAAAATAAGTAGAATATAAAATTTAAACCTTTTATGATGGCAGGTATTTATTTAACCCAGAAGTATAATGGGTAATGTATAAATAAAATAGATGGTTTATATATAGCAATAATGTTTACCTTATTAAGGATGCCATTTATATCTTATGTAATGTTAGGGTTTTGTTTGTTTTACCATTGGATTAGTCATAACCTGGGAAAAATAAATTAGTCTCTATAATATGTTTTGATTTTTTCTTTTATCTCATTCAATTTCTGTTTTATGATTGTTGCTGCAAGGATAATTTGTACATGAATATTCACAACTGTTATATCTTCATTTTATGAATTAAACCCTTTAGCATTATGAAATGCCCTTCTTTGCTTTATTCACTGCCTTTGGTTTGACTTCTACTTTGCTAATATAAATCTGTTGTATAAATTTTGCTTTTGTCTTTAATTTCACACTTTTTGTATCCCTTTGTATGAGATTTACCTCTATGCAAACTACAGTTGAATTTTGCTTTCTGATTTAAAATGAAATGAAAATCATTTTGTTTTAGTAGGGGTTAGGTCCATTTACATTTTAAATGACCTATATTTGGTTTTAGTTGTCACAATATTTGTTTTATCTTTTTATACTTTTTTAAAAGTCTCATTTCTTTGCTGTTGGGATATGTGTTGTTCCTAAATTTGGAAGAGTATCCATTTTTGTTGTGGTGATTGTGCTTATAATTATGAGTTTTTAATCCTGTATTTTCTTAATTCCCTCTGAAAAATCAGTGGCTTCCTCTCTCACCCCCTTCTCTTTTTCCCTGACATATCACTAGCCAAGAATGTGATCTTTTTGTGATAAATGTTGTACTGCTAAATATGCTTGTTCTTCTACTGCTTTTGTTCCCATTTAATGTTATAGTTTAACACTGAACTATTGCAATGTGATCAGGAAAATTACCCTACCTACCACTACCTTTTGCTTTACCTCCCAGTTCATATTAGATGAACCATTATGATGGTCATATCCTATTATACAAATATAATTCCCCCATTTTGTACAATCAGTTCTTTCATTCATTAGAGTTCATTACTAGTAATTTTGCCCTGATTTCCTTAATAAAATTTGTTTACCTGAAGTTTATTCTTGAATTGCTTCAATCGTTTTTCTCCTTGGCTCTTGGTGTACTCTTTTGGTATGTAAATTCAAGTTTGTATTTATCAAAATAATATTTTTCTTAATAATATTTCGAATATTTTATTAGTTTGATTGTCTAAGCTTTTATTTTCCAGGGGCCACTTTTTATGGATATTGGAAATCCTTTGCCTGCTTTCTCTATTATTTTCTCAATATTTGTTTTCAATTTCCACTTCATTTATTCATTTTTTCTGATGTCTATAATGCCATTGTCTTGAGTTTTTCATGTTTGTCATTTGTATTTGTTTCTGTTTTTTTGTGTGTGCGTGGTTTTTCTTCTCACACAAATTTAGATGACTCAAGTTTCACTTTATCCTTTCTTTTTTTTTTATTTGTCTTACTATCTTTTTTTGAGATCTTGCATTTCTTCTTTGTGGTTTTACTTTACAAAGGCACATTTGCCACATTTTTTGGTTTTTAATTCATTACAAAATATTCAGTCACTATTTTACTCTGCTCCCTGGAGGCAGCATATTTTTTTAATGGTGACATTTAACTGTAAGCACTGGGCTTATTTCCCATATTTTTTTAACAGTAACTTCATATCAGTATTGCATGTGTCCCTTTTTTATTATTAATCTTTTAATAATTTGTACCTTCTTCTAGCCAGTGAATTTTTATAGGGAAACTTAGGAAGGGTTGGAAGTAAAAAGGTTTTGGGGAGCATAACATCTGGGAGAGGAGAGGGGAGATAACATGATTGGTCAGGAGAACATTCAGATCCCACTGCCCTCTTGACTCTGATTGTCCATCAAGGTGCTCTGGAACAAAGATCACCTGTTAGAGGAGTTCTGTTCTGTGTATGTGTGTGTGTAGCTGTGTGGTGGGCCAACCGCTGAGAGACAGATAGCCAGATCCTTATAGCACCCCCTTACTGGGACATTGATTGAGGACTGTTAAACTTAACTGTGCTTGAATTGGGTCCTTTCTTGTCTGGACCCTGGGCAGTCTCTGCCACACTGAAGCAGGTATTTGTGAGAGATCCCTGGAATGCATGCACTGTATTCTTCCTACTTCAGAACCCAGAGTATCCTTTTTTCCTAACACTTCAGAGATAGTGCTTCTCAGCATAACCCCTCTCTGCCCTATGCTGAGTTCTAGCAAATATTGCTGCAAAAAATGATGTTTTGCACTTCAAAATTAAACATTCTCCTGTCCCTGAATTTTGCTCATGTTTTCTAAACTTTGTTACCACTACCCTCTCTTCTATTTGTCTCCTTTGCTTAACTTTTGCCAATGAGGGTCCTTAAAGACATCAATTTTGGCAACCTTCATATGCATTGTAGAGTCTGAAGATTATACTTATTTTCTAGAAGTAATTTTTTAAAAGGGGGTTTGATTCTTTTTCTTTCTCTTTTTTTGTATTTTTTAAATGACATCGAAGAAGAGAAAAGAAAAAAATGCTGAATGATGTATTTGTATTTTTAAAAAATATTTTTGATTTGGAATATTATTTTGGAATTTTTAAAATTATTTTTCATTATGGCTCTTCCCTTAAATAAACATAAAACCAAAACATGGAGAATTCAGAAGCAAAAATATAGATGACTTTGCTACTATCAGTTTAAACGTAGGGAAAGAAAAAAAGGAGTTAAGAATGATTGTAAAATTGCTAATGTAGGAAGCCATGAGAGGGATTACTTTGAACTGTGGAAAGTTTTCTCATCAAATAAGATAAATCAGACAATTACACTGATTAGATTCTCACATATATCAATACAAAATTCGAAAGGATAGGAGTAGCACAATATAACTAGATCAGATATTTAAGAGAAGTGGCGGAGCATTTGGTAAACTGTAGTTACCTAAGGAGGTTTGTTTACAATTAAAATTTTCTGAGCAGAAAAGTAGGTATCTGTGGTTAGAAGTGTGTAGAAACTTGAATCATTTTCTTAAGTAAACAATTCTTATTAGAGTGTTGTCTCTTTGAATGGATAGCCACAGCTGAGATGTCCTGCTATTGGAATACAGTATATTTTAAAAATTTAGTCAAATAGTGCATTGCTCAAAGATATGTTACAAAAGAGTGATTTTCAAAGTTTTGTAAGCCACTGTTAGCAACTTATTTTTTAAATTTTAAAGTTTTATTAGAATTATGAGTTCTTTGAGTTCTCAAATACCAATTAGAAAAAAAAATAATAAAGCCAAGTTATTTTAAATCAGAATATTGTTCATGTGAATTTGAAAACTCACACCTTTTGTGGCCTATTCAACTTAATTATTACTTTCAATTATTCATGATGTGGGAATATTTTTTTTCAGCTTAACCTCAAGGCTCTTTCTCTTTATTTCACTTTTTAAAAAATAAATATTTTACTGTTTTCTATCTAGAATAATGGCACAGTTCTTTCTAAAATACATGGAAATTTTATTGAGGGTCCATGATTCTGCAATACTAGAGTTAAATTATAATTTTCTTCTTTAAAATATTATAATTTTAAAATATAATTTTACTTAAGTTTGTTCTTCTATGTAATTACCATTTTCCCTCTTCTTACTTTAATTTTTTTCTTTTTTATTATTACTCTCATAATCTGTTGAAGTTTCAATTCTGTTCTTCTTTTATACTGATGCATTGCTTTGATGAGAGGATGATACATTACTCTTGAAGACAGAAAACTAAAGAGAAAAAGTTACATATATACATACACACCCCATGTAGTATCTATCGCGTGTGTTTATGTGTGTGTGTGTGTTTGTGTGTATGTAGAAATGTATAAAGACACAAATGAATGTTATGGTTGTTGTTTTATGTGGCTGTGGCCCCAGCCATATGAGCTTGTCTTAATTGCTTCTCCATGGTGCTTTAAGCCTACTGTACAGGGGGGCAGAATGCGGAGTAAGAGTTTATTATGTCATAATCTTACAATTACGAGGGAGAAGAAAATTAAAACATTAGGTTGAATCAGGAGAATTTGTTGCTTTTTCTCTTCTTTCCTTCAGTTATTTTCAGCCATATTTATTTAATTTTTTGTAGTTATATTCTAACTTTCCTTCAATGACTTATTAAGAAAAGTCTGACTACATTTCTAAGAGTCACAGGTTAGTAAGCTTCCTTTTATTCTGACAGAACAGATTTGCTGGGGATACACAGATAATTGGATGTTTGTCACCATCTCCAATGGTCTTCTTCAGAAATGTGACACCTCTCACCAGGGTGTTACTTTTGCCTCTTTATCTAATGTGTGGAAGCCCATGTGGTATAGAATCATAGTTATTTTAAGCTCTTCCTAGTTTATGAATCATACATATGATCCTCACTAACTATTGCTCCCCATCCATCAAGCAGCGAACTAATGGAAGTGGGTGTGTCTACCAGTGACGTTATTGAGATTTATACGGCTAAGTAGTTCTCTAGTTAGATGGGCACAGCAGAGCTGCCAACTGAAATCAAATTTAAAGAACACAGTGTACCCATCTTGTTTTTCAAATACTGATAAGGCCTGGCAAAATGGCATTAAAGTCATATTAAAATAATTCGTATCCTACAGGCTGAGACCAGAACTCAGATAGTCTGACTTCAGCTCTGCTTATCGTAGACCCGTTGTTCTTTTTATTTTACTTTGACCCAGATGAACAGCAATAATGACCACAAACAAAACAATCAAAAACAAACAAAAAATGGTTTTGAGTGAGAAAGGAACAAGATTTCTTTTAAATAAATATTTATTTGTTTAAATGTATTCACTTTAAATTCACTCAATTACAACAACTGAAATATTTATTTCTATTTAAGTTCAACTGTTATCACCTTACATTGTATTGTTAAGGAAGGGAGTGTTGCGTCTTCTCTTGTTTTAGAGCAGGAAACAAGCCATTCTGAGTTCCATTCTGCTCTTATTTTTCACTTTGCAATGGAGAAAATGACCTCTTTTCGTATCAAATAAAAAAGAGGGTACAAAACTGGTTCCTGTGGTCCTAGCACCAGTATCTCTAGTCATTTTCTAAAAATATTTCAGTTTTATTAGCAGATATGAAATTTTGAGCCATGATGATCCAACTTAAAAATTGAAATAGCTAGTTATAAATATTTTTAATAGTTTAAGAAATAATATTCATATCTTTTAAATCTTGCTGAAAAGATCCATGTAGACATTTTAGATGACACAAAACAGTATTATTTGTGCATTCAGAGATAAACTCATGGAATGGGAGTCAGAGCAGCTCAGTACTTTAAATTATCTCAAACCTCCAAACATTTTCTCTCCTCTTCACTCTCACCTGATGACCTTGCTTTCTATTAAGAAAATAGGAACAATTGGAAAAAAAAGGTCTGCTTGTTTCTCCCAACACATCTCTCAGCCCCTATATACTCTAATATATCCTGCCTTCCAGCTTTGCATTATTTTTGGTAATTACATACACTGATGTAAGACTGACTCCTTCACTTTTGTACTGGAACCTATTCACTCTTTTTATTCTAGGTTATCATCTTCAGCATCACCAGCATTTCCCTTGCTCCTAATTTTCATCAGCATAAACATCTAATACCTCACATTAAAAAAAAAGCCTCTTAAATGCCTCCTTTAACTGCTTTCATCTACCAAACTATTTTTCTGCTTTATTTTGCAGCATAACTCCCAAAGTAGTTGTCTTCATTTTCTCTCCTGTTCCTTTCTTTTAAGGTTGAACCAGTGAAGCTTTTGTCATGACCATCCTGCTGATAATACCGTTAAGTCACCAAAAGTCTTCTTATTTAACTCAGTGGGTAAATTTCAGTTGCATTATATTAGACACCCAGTGATATTTTACACAGTCAGTTAGTGATTTCTTCTTGGAAGACTTTCTTCATTTGGATTCTGAGATATCACTCTCTTGGTTTTGTAACTACTTCACCCAGTCTAGCCTCATTTGCTGATTTCTTTCTTTACCAAACCTCTAAATTTTTGTGTGATTCTGGATTTAGTACTCTGGCCTATTCTATTTTTTTTTTCAAATCTCTCCTAACATTTTAAATGATCTCATTCACTTCAGTATCTTCAGACAAGAACTCTTTATGAAAATATGGGCATATATCACATACCCGGTGAACACATGTACTTGGATATCTAACAGGCTTCTCAAAATTAACATTTGTTGCTGAATTCCTGATTTCTACCCAGAATCCTTCTCCACTTAACCTTTTTCATTTCTACAAATAACACATGTATTTCACAGTTGCTTGATCAATAAACCTTGGAGTCCTCTTTGACTTCTCTCTTCCTGTGACACTCATTATTCAGTCATTCAGCTTTACCTACAAAATATATCTGGACTCAAACTACTTCACACCACCACTGTGACTACCATAATGGTCAAAATACCATCTTCTCTCACCAAGGTTATTGCAATAGCTTAATGAGTTTTCGTTCTGCTTTCAGTTGTGTTCCTTTTGTCCATTCTGACAGATTTGTCCATTCTGACACAACTGTAGGGAAGCTTGATCACGTCTTTTCAAATCCCCCCAAAACTCCCCATCTCACTGAAAGTAAGAGCTAAAGTTCTTAAACTGAGTCATGAGGCCCTGTAGGTGCTAGACATAATTCCCTCACTATCTCATTTTCTTCACTTTCTTTGTTTCAGTGGCATTAACATCTTTGTTGTTCTTCAGATTCACCAAGCAGTCACATGCTTCTTACTTTGCACTTAATACTTTTTTTTTCTAGAAGGCATATTCCTTAAATATCTTTATGATTTTTGTCTTTATTTCATCAGGCCTCTGCTTAAATATCAGATTATCAGAATGTCTATACCATCCATCCTGTATAAGTTGTATTCCTTTCATTTTTTTTATCTCCATTGCTTAGCTTTGTTTCCTTCATAGCAGTTATCACCGCATGTCAAGTTAAACTATCATGTGTGTGATTACCAGGTTATTCTTCTCTACTAGAATGTAAGACCAGTGAAGATAAAGGCTTCATTTGTATGCTTCACTGTCTGGTGCCCTCCATCTCAGAAAAGTGCTAAACCTGTTCTATTTGCATAATATGTATTTTTGAAAGATTGAATGAAGTCTAGCTTCAGGAAATATGCCTTCTGAATTTTTATATAGTAACAGATAATTACCTTGTTTCTGCACTAGAGAGAATTATCAACTGACTTTATACTCTTCTCATGTTTTTATTCTACATTCATCTTATTAAAGTATACATTGGTTTGTAACTTTCTTTTTTTGCAGTGTCTTATTCAGTTTTGGTATTAGGGAAATTCTGCCTTCTCAAATTAGTTAGGAAGTATTCTCTATGCTTTTGTCTTCTGACAATGATAATAGAGAATTGGTATAATTTCTCCCTTAAATGTTGACTAGAATTCACCAGTGAACCCATCTGGGTCTGGTACTTTGTTTTCAGAGATTATTAATTACTGATTCAATTTCTTCATAAGATATATGTCAGTTTGAATGGTCTATTTCTCCTTGTGTGAGCTTTGGCAGATGTGTCTTTCAAGGAATTGATTCATTTCATCTATGTTATTAAATTTTGGGAGCATAGACTTGTTCATTGTATTCCTTTATTATACTTTAATGTCCATGAAATTTATAATGATCCTTCTTTTTCATTTCTGATTTTAGTAATTTGTATCCTCTTTTTTCTTAGTTTGTCACACTAGACACTTAATGATTTTATTGATCTTTTCAAAGAATCAGGTTTTGGTTTCATTGATTTTCTCTATTAATTTCCTGCTTTCAATTTTTTTGATTTCTTTTTGTGTATGTGTATATATATATTTTTTAATTGACATACAGTCAGTTACAATGTGTCAATTTCTGGTGTACAGAACAATGTTCCAGTCATGCATATGCATACATATGTTCATTTTCATATTCTTTTTCATTAAAGGTTATTACAAAATATTAAAAATCATTCCCTGTGCTATACAGAAGAAAGTTGGCTTTTTAAGTCTATTTTTATATATAGTTGCTGTTCTAATTTTTATTATTTAATTTTCTGCTTGGTTTGGATTTAATTTTCTTTTCTTTTTTTTCCAAGTTTCCTAAAATAGAAACTTAGATGATTGATTTTGGAGGTTTCTTCTTTCCTAATCTATGCATCCAAATGCTATAAATTTTTATCTAAGCACTAAATTTTTTGTGTCCCACAAATTTTGGAAATTTATGATTTCACTTTCATTTAGTTCAAAATATTTTAAAATTTCTCTTCAAATTTCTTTTTTACTCATGCGTTATTTAGAAGAGTGTTACTTAATCTCCAAGTATTTGGGGATTTTGTAGTTAATTTCCTATTACTGATGTCTAATTCAGTTACATTGTGGGCTAGAACCAGACACTATGATTTCTGTACTTTTAAATTTGTTCAGTTTTTTTTTTAATGGTCCAGAATATGGTCTCTCTTAGTGAATACTGCATGTGTTCTTGAGAAGAATGTGTATTCTACTATTGTTGCTTGAAGTATATCTAAAAATATCAGCTATATCCAGTTGATTGATGGTGTTGTTCAGTTTAACTGTGTTCTTACTGATTTTCTGCTTGTTGGGTTTATTTCTGATAGAAAGGTATTGAAGTCTCCAAATAGATGGTGGATTCATCTATTTCTCCTTGCAGTTTTTTCAGTTTTTGTATGATATGTTTTGACATTCTGTGTTAAGGTACATACACATTAAGGATTGTTAAGTCTTCTTAGAGAATTAATCTCTTTATCATTATATAAAGCTCCTCTCTCTTTATTCCTGGTAACATTCCTCTTTTTTGAAATCTTTAGTAAGATTTACTTCAGTATAGTTACTCTTGCTTTCTTTTGATTAGTGTTTGGATGGTGTGTCTTTTTCTGTCCAATTACATTTCATCTACATGTCTTTTTGGTTTAAAGTAGATTTCTTGTAGACAACATATGATTGGGTCTTTTTTTTTTATCCACTTTAATAATCTCTGTGTTTGAATTGATATATTTAGACCATTGACATTTAATGTGATTATTGATATTGTTGAGTAAATGTCTACCACACTTGTTACTGTGTTTTTCATTCATTGCCTTTGTTCTTAGTTCCTATTTTGTCTTACACTCTTTTTCTGCCTTTTATAGTCTTAATTAAGCATTTTATATGATTATATTTTATCTCCTTCTTAGAATATCAGTTATACAATTATACTTTTTAAACTTTTATTAATGGTTTCCCTAGGGTTTGCAGTATACATTTACAACTAATACAAATCTGCTTTCAAATAACACTATACTGCTTCACAGGTAATACACATACTTATAATAATGGCATTCCTGATTCTTCCTATGTCTTGTTTTTTGTATCATTGCTGTCATTCACTTCATTTATATATAAGTATATACAAGCATGTATGTGTATTTGTATATATATATAATATATAAAATGTAAATATATAAATATGTATATTCATAGACACTGCTGCTATTATTATTCTGAACAAACTGTTGTCTCTTAGATCAATTAATAATAAGACAAATAAAAATAAAAGTTTTAATTTTACCTCATTTATCCAATGCTGTTTTATTCTTTATGTAGATCTGGCTTTCTGATCTATATCATTTTACTGCTCTCTGAATAACTTCTTTTAATATTTCTTGCCTGGCAGGTCTACTGACAACACATTATCTTCATTTTGTTGTCTGAGTAAGTATTTATTCTCTTCATTTAGAAGAATAATTTTGCAGGTTGCAGAATTCTAGGTTTGCAGGTTTTTTCTTTTTAATACTTTAAATACTTCACTCCATTCTCTCCTTGCTTCCAGGGTTTCTGCGGAACCAGGGTTTCCCTCTCTGGCTTCTTTCAAGATTTTTTCTTTATCTTTGATTTTCTGTAGTTAGCTATGATATACCTAGGCTTAGTTTTTAGTCATTTATCCTGCTTAGTGTTCTGTGAGTTTCCCGGATCTGTGGTTTGTTGTTTGACATTAATTTTCAGAATTGCTTCAGATACTTCTTCAGTTTCTTCTTCATTTATTCCCCTTCTGGTATTCACATTTTGTTTATATTGTGCCTTTTGTAGTTCTCTCACCATTCTTGGTTTTCTTCTCTTTTTTTCCTTTTATCTCTTGGTTTTTTTTGTTTGTTTGTTTTTAGTTCTGGTTGTGTCTTTTGTCATAACATCAAGCTCAGAGAGAGTCACTTTTTTAAGTCTTGTCCAGTCTACTAATGAGCCCATCAAAGGTCTTCTTCATTTCTGTTACAGTGTTTTTAATCTCTAGCATTTCTTTTTGATTTTTTTCTTAAAATTTCCACCTCTTTGCTTATTTTACAAATCTATTCCTGCACATTCTCGCCCTTTTCCAGGAAATCTCCTAGCATATTAATCATAGTTTTAAAAATTTCCTGATCTGATGAGTCAAAATTCTTTCTATAATCTGAATCTGGTTCTAATGTTCACTCAGTTTCTTCAAACTGTGTTTTTTTGATGTTTAGTGTGATTTGTAATGTTTTCTTGATAGCTAGACATGATTTACCAGATAAAAGGAAGTGTCATAAATAGGCCACATTAGTAATGTGGTGGTAAGATGCAGGGAAGAGGAAGTGTTGTGTAGTCCTATGATTAGGTGTCAGTCTTTTAGTGATTCGTTTGTTAACTTCACAAGTGAGTCCCAAAACCTCCCCACCTTAGGTGAGACCAGATGGCTAGAAGGGTGTAGTGTATGCTTTTCTCTTCCTTCACATGGAAAGTTAGAGGGAGCTGGAGTTATTTCCCTTCCGTTATTTCAGTTAGGGTCTGATAAAACTCCAGTAGGTTAAGGCTCTGATAAAATCGTTTCTCTTGAGGGCAGACCTAGTTAAGAAGAAAGAATGTTCTGCTATATTTCAAAGTGGTTACTTTTCTCTCCCTCTGCTGGAAGCTGAGGGATTGGGATTTTTCTCTGGTCTTCCATATGAGAATCTGATTGGGTTCCTGGAGGTGAAACTGAAGAAATTGTGAGTTCTTTCTATTACTGGAGCCCCCAAGAGTTTAAAATCTCAGATTTGTCCACACTGAGCCTCCAGCAATTCATCAGTTACAGTTCAGGTTTTCCTAGCCCAGTATTGATTCTCTGGAGGTTTCTACTCCAGTAAATTGTATTTCTCTGTATCCACGTGGCTGCCCCTCCAATTTTGGGAGCAGTGGTTTGCCCTGTGACTTCATTTCTCTAACAGATCTAAGAAGCTTTTGATTTTTCAGTTTGTTCAGCTTTTTACTTGTTATTAGAATGGAGTGATGACTTCCCAGCTCCTTAAATGCTGGAGTGGAAACTGGAAGTTGGACATTCATTTTTTAAAGTATGTTTTGATCTTACATAACATGAATACTTATTATATTCTTATATTTAGGAACAGTATATTTACATCTACTTTTAAAAGACTATTTTTCCACCATGGATTAGTTAGGGGACTTCAGAAAGGCTACAGTAGAGGCTAGTTAACTAAGCATGAGATGACTGCCAAACTTTTAGTTTTTCAAATATTTAAATAATAAATTTTGGTTTCAAAACACAGAAGCATCTATGCTAGTGCAATTGAGGCAGGAAACCAACTTTCTGTAAGCTATTTACTTGGGTAACCATGGCACAACTAATAAAACTGAAAGCAGTTTTCCTGATGATGAGTTATGATCAAAATTTATGTACAGTTTCCCAAATGGGCACATTTTTGACAGTAGAATTTATACTGAAAGAAAAAAAGTAAATATAAAGACTTTTGAAAACTTGGAAGAATACATCTGCCTGAATAAAACAAAAATAAGTGCAAAACAGAAGAAGAAAGCCAGTTGGAATCTTCAGTAATTTGAAGAAATATTCCAAAGGATAAAATACTTGAAGGATTTAATTTCAATACAGCCTTCCATGGAATTATATCATCCTATGTCTGTATTCACTGCACACTTTTACCTACATGTTACTGTGTAAGACTACATAAACAAAACAATGGACTATGCATTTTGTAGCTCATTTGAAGAGGTTTAAAAGGATAGTTGGACTGCATTTTGCTTTCTTTCTGTTAGGTATAATACCAAATACCCATGAAAGAAGCAACCTCAATATTCAAAGTCTTTCTGGAACTGGTCCTTCCTTGCCTCTTCTCCTCAAATCCTGCATCTCTCTGCCTTATATTCCATATTTTACTAAAGACTTAAGTTCTTAAGGCTTAACAAAAATTGAATCTAACATCTCCTTGAAAAGATTTTTGAGGCTTCTGATACTAGTGCTGGACAAAGTAAACATATTTATAAATCATTTATCTACAATTCTCACTGAATAAATAGTGCATCTGTTAAAAAAAGAATGAATCCATAACTATGTGGAGAACCTATGAGAAAGAACAAAAAAATAGCAATAATGCTAATAAAAATCATTAGAATAGTATTCTTCATTAGAAAAAAACCTTCTTAGCTCAAAATAAAGAGTATGCACATGAATGAGTATAGCAGTGACTTTCTAAAAACGTATTATTCAACACTATTGGTTTTTAATTATGTGCTTTTTGAAAAAAATATATACACACAGATATTTAATTATATATATATGTGCAAAATAAAGATATTTTTAATGATATTAAAATTAAATTGAATTAAAATTAAAGTATTAGTCTAGTACTCTTTTTAAACCCTGATTAATCATCTTGCCCCTAGTTTGCAGGTCAAAGAATTATGGAGAACAATTAAGAGTAGTTAATTCAAGGACTGTATTTTGGTACACAATTAATTTTTCTGCTCCCTTTCTGTAGCTTGTGTTGCCAACTTGTATGACCTCATTATGCTTACAGAGCTCCATTCCTGATGGAAGGACCTATTTGGGAACAGATTTATACAATAACAGAGGAATCCTGGCCTATATTTTTCTATCTAGTTTAGACTTCTATTTACAGCTATAATTGGATTGCCAAGTATCCCTGAACATTTGAGGAAAATCAACAAGAAGACAATTCAAGATGAAAACATGTAATAGATTCCAGAATAATGAAATAGAAATAAAGGAAGAGAAGATCATTTAAAAAAAATTATATTACTAGAATATGAAAAAAGGTAAGTCATTTGAAATATAAGAAAAGTATAATATGAGTGAGACACCATGTAATAAGAGAATTTTAGCAATAAAAATATAATTGCTAAAATTTTAAAAAATAAATAAAATAGTGAAAAAATAAAGGCAAGGAAATTATATGACTAAGGCATATGATTCCTACAATGATTAGGTAAAAGCATATCCATTATCTCTGAAAAAGAACAAGATAAAGTAATTAAAAATCATAAAGGGCCAAATGCAAAGAAGCTAAATTTAGAACAACTGTTGAATTGTGCGTAAGAAGTGTACTAACTTTGATTCTTGGAATAGTCTCCTTAACATAGTGGTTTAAGGATTTCCTTACACATTTACTTATTTCTGATCTAAAAAAATGAATGAAATTGTTTCTGATTTTTGCAATGAAATTATAGTTAAAGCATAGGGGGTTTGCATATACAAACCGATTATGCATGTGCATGTGAATATCTCAGCTATGAGAATAATGTAATGGACAACAGATGAAATTCAGGAGCAGAGAAAACTGAGTGAAAGAGTGGCAAGAGTGATGTTTGTCCTATTTTGGATAATTAAGGTTTAATATATATGATGTGTTTAAAATTGAGAGATAAGAAAGTGGAGCTATAATATGTATCTTAGAATTATAAAGACACAAGATCTAGAAACTAAGTATTATTAAAAAATTGGAAGGAGAATGAAAAATAAATGTGAGGTATGAGATCAATAGTAAATCTTCAAGCTTCAATTAGGAGAGATAATAAATAATGTATAAAAACAATAAATCAATAAAGGGAGTAGCCATTTGAAAACCCCAAACCAGAAAAGGTTAAAAATGTTTAACTTGTGGATTAGGACTCAGTATCAGAGGTCAGGTGGTTAGTGGTGAAATTGGCTACCTTTACAATTCTTTTTTTTTTTTGCTCTTCTGAAACACTGAATTTTTTGAAAACTGAATTCTTAATTCTTGTGTTATATTTATAACATAATAATTGTAAAATTAAAAACAATGTAACCCCTGACTTAAGAACATCATAGAGACAATGAGAGAGGGAGAAAGGATAAGTTTCCATTCCATATTTCTTGCATTGTTTTCATTAAAAAAGAGGGACATTATCAAGCAATATTTCCAGGCTTGAAAATATAACATTGTTACTCAACTTGTTTCAAATGTCAAACCATCAATAAATTAAACCTATATTTCCTATAAGTAACATGTAAAAAAAGAGAAAATATAACATTTCATGTCAATATGATAAAAATTGCTCTTTCCCCCCTATTTTACAGTTACTCTGTTTTCCAATATCACTTTCAATATCAAAGTATTCCTATGTGCCTTCAACTACTACCATACATTTCATTTCTAGGACAAAGAGTTACCCAATAGCTCTTTAAGGAACACACTGTACAAGAGAAAGACGATAACGTTGCATGAGTAAGAGAAGCAGAAATGTTCTACTGTGTACAATTTCCTAGGAAGTGGTTAGTAAAAATTTCAAAAATAATTTTGCCTTGTTCCTAGTCTCTTTATTTTTCTTTCAATATAGATTCTACAATCAAAAAATGTGCCCTTTTGGGAAACTGTACAGAAATTTTGATCAAAAGTCATTATCAGGAAAACTGCCTTCAGTTTTATTAGTTGTGCTAGGGTCACCCAAGTAAATAGCTTACAGTGAAGTGGTTTGCTGCCTCAATTACACTATCATAGATGCTTCTGTGGTTTGAAACCAAAATTTATTTTTTAAATATTTTAAAAAGTAATACTTTCCATCTGAAATGATTAATATAAACAAGAGAAGAAAACCAAAAGCTTAGGAATCAAATTAGGATTACCATTTAATATCAAATATGTCCTGTAAAATAAATCTCAATTTAAGAATAATTTTTAATCCTTTTTATATAAAAATTAGGTGAGTGACTTATACAGAATAAACAAGGTTTGAGTTTGTAAATCATGAGACTTTATTCAAACCCAGTCTATGTCATCATCATATAATGCAACCTTACGCTCTCCACTTCTCCATGTCCCTCAGTTAACTTCTGTGAAAATCAAAAATTAACTGATGAGCTCGCATGATTTTAGAAAATAATTATAAAATGGCAAAGAATTATTTTCTGTGTTAATAATTCCCAAGCCCATTCTAACTCCCCAGAGGAAATCATGGTTAATATTTCCAAGTTTAATTTTTCTGATGGATACTACCATTATAAGGTGAAGTAATGCTAATGCCTTTATAGCTCTGTTTATGAGTGCACCAACTGTGGAAGTGAGTATCTATAGTCCAGACTGAAAAAGCACAGAATGGGGTGCACTATGTTACCTCCTACCTTTTCTCTCACCTACCCAACTCCCAACCTTGTTGTTACACATTTTAGTTCTTAAAAGGTTGTTTTCACTATTGTAAGTCATTTTTTCTTTGTTGCACCTCTTGATTTTCATTAGTTACAGTTTTAGTTGTCATGATTTATAATACTTGCATTAACTTTTGGTGTTAGAGAGTAAAAGTAGCACTCCCTTTGCTTGTATAACATGCTGTGATTTCCCAGCCCTATCCAAATTCCTTCTATCTGGAAGTTTCCCTGCTGCTGCCGTGGAAATTTCCTGTCTATGCTGAAGGCTTCTCTCCTCAAAGGGAGCCTGTATCTCTCTGCTTCTCCTCCTGGGAGCTTTCTCCTGAGCCATAGAGGCTCATTCAGCCGATAAAGAAGATAGCAGTCCAGTGCCGGGATTTAACATTCCCACAGACAACCCTTCGCCTTAGTACCTAAGTTATCTAAGGAATTTATCTTCAAGGAAACAAGTCTGAAATGTATTCTACACTGTTCCTCTGAGAGTATCCAGTGGGATAAACTCTCAGATGGTCAAAATGGTGACCTTTCCATTAAGACACCCTTGATTGTTTTTTCTTCTTTTCCAACTCCCTCATTTGCACTTCCTTGGATGATGTTCCACATAAACTACACTCAACTAAAGTTTTGTGTCTGAATTTGTTTTCCAAGATACTTAGCTAAGAAAAGGTGTTTTATTAAAGATTTGTCTCTAAATTAATTCTAAACGTTGAAAACAAAATACCACCCCCCCAGAGAAATTCAGAAATAGTATATTACTCACTGCTTCTTACTGTAATTGTAGATAAGGATATAAAATCCTTTGATTAAAATACAGTTGTTTGCAATGAACATGGTGAGGTGCATATATCTTTTCTAATTAGCGTTTCTGAGTTTTTTTAAATATATGTGGAGGAATGGAATTGCTGAGTCATATGTAGTTTTTTTAAAAAATTTTTTGAGAAACCTCCATACTGTTTTCCACAGTGGCTACACCAATTTACATTTCTACCAACAGTGTACAAGGGTTCCATTTTCTCCACATCCTTGCCAACACTTGCTATTTGCATTCTTTTTGATGATAGCCATTCTGACAGGTGTGAGGTGATACCTCATTGTGGTTTTGACTTGTATTTCCCTGATGAGTAGCATTGTTGAGCATCTTCTTATATGACTGTTGGCCATCTGCATATCCTCTTTGGAAAAATGTCTATTAAATTGGGTTGTTTGTTTTTCTGATGAGTTGTATAAGCGGTTTACATATGTTGGATATTAATCCCTTATCAGCTATATCATTTGCAAATATTTTCTCCCATTCAGTAGGTTGTTTTTTGGTTTTGTTCATGTTTCCTTTGCTGTGTAAAAGGTTCAATTAGGTCCCATTTATTTATTTTTACTTTTATTTCCTTTACTTTGGGAAACAGATTCACAAAAATGTTGCTGCAGTTTATATCAGAGTGTTCTGCCTATGTTTTCCTCTAGGAGTTTTAGAGTATCTGGTCTTACATTTAGGTCTTTAGTCCATTTTGAGTTTATTTTTGTATGTGGTGTTGGGGACTGTTCTAATTTCATTCTTTTACATGTAGCTGTCCAGTTTTCCCAGCATCACTTATTAAAGAGACTGTCTTTTCTCCATTGTGTATCCTTGCCTCCGTTGTCATAGATTAATTGATGCTAAGTGTATGTTTATTTTGGGGCTCTCTAGCCTGTTCCATTGATCTATGTGAGGATCATTTTTTTAACACTTAAAATCTTACAAATCCCTTTAAAATCTTCAAGTTTCCGTCAAGTTTTCTAGGATCTATGAATTTATTTGTATGCTGCAATGTCCTTTTAAACAACACATTTATACATCTTGCTCATAGGAAAGACAAACACTTCAGTAATACTTTGTATAATATTTCCATGATAAGAAGAATCAGATTTATTAAGTAATTTGCCTAAGGTCATAGAAGGTAATAATGAAAACAGGAAGTAGGATACAGCTGTCTTTGACTGCTTGTCCAGGACGTTCTGTTTTCATTTTCTTTTTTTTTAAAGTGACAATAATTTACTTCTGTGGAAGGACTGTATGCATTCAGATATGACTTCTTTAAAACTGTTACTTAAATTCAGCTGGGAACATCTTTTCAGACCAGTTCCAAATGAGTTTAATACTTGCATTTTATTAGGAAAACCCCAAGATGTCTTCCTGAATTCAAAGGATATGAATTATTTTTAGAAGTAATATGTCTTAAAATAATAAACACCACATTTAAGAGGTCTGTTTCCAGCAGCGACAAATAGAGCTTCACACTAGGGCTTTAATGATATATGTAATATTGCATTCCTTTTAAAATTGAATCAAATATGGCCAAAATACTAGGGTTTTTAAAAATACATAGTGGGGATATGACTATTTTATTTTTCTATACATTGTATATATGTTTGAAATATTTTATAAGAAAAATAAAGACACACAGTTTTATTCTATTTTTTTTCCAATTACAAGCTTTATGACTTTGGACAAGTCACTTATTCTCTCTGTATCTCACTTTCTTCTTATTTCTGTGTTCTGGTAAACTCTGAGATAATTCAGTTCAAAAATGAGGTATCCTAGATTTAACTGTCAATATATCCTTTGAATTCATAAGGATTTCTATATTCTCTGACATTAAATTTTGCCTCTGATTTTATATATACACTTAGGACTATAGTACTTCAGCAAATTTAACTTCAGAGTAAACAGAACTATTTTTTTCATATAAGATACCCTGAGTTTTTTGTTTTGCCTTGTTTGGTTTGTTTTTTGTGTGTTTTTAAAATTTGTATATAATTTTTAAAGATAGGTTGTACAATACATTCTTGAGCCTATCTTACACCCAGCAGTCTGTACCTCCCACTCCCTAACCCCAAAACAGCACTATTTTAGCATTTACTCTTTTTAAAACTATTTTAGCCAAAAAGCTTATCTCATATGCAATGTTTAATTAAATTTACATTAAAATTCTTTTGGTAAAAGCTAAATATTATTGTCGTTACTGCATCCTAAAAAATCTTGATTCTCTTATTTGAACTCTTTCAGTAACGGTAAAAGAGTTATTTCTTATATCAGTAATTTCTTATATTTCTTCTGTCTTCTGCATCTTCTACAATTTTTCATTATCTCTAAAATTGAGTTTAAAGTCTACAAATAGGCTTTACAGTTGCCTGATGCTGCCATTTACTCATTCTTTCATTTCTTAATATGGCTTTGAATGCTCTTTCTGGTACACACACACATGTTACCATTTTGGGCATACTGGTTCATCCTACTCCCCAGGCTTCTGTTGTTACTATCCTATCTATCTGAATCGTGCTTTCAATTTATCTCTGATTAGAAACACTTCCATCCATTGCTGTGTTGTTTTAAGGAAACAATAACAAATAACCCAATAATTTGGGAACTCTGATTTTGTATTTGAGAGGATATTTTTGTTAATTAAACTTTCAGAGTTTTGCAGTGAGGGAAGTTAGCCACCTTTCAGTGGCACACTAACTGGAAATGCTCAAAAACACTGCTAGAACTGTTCTGAATTCTTCTTTGAGTAATTTGCTCATGCCGTATCCCAGGATATGGTTCTTCCTCCCTGAAGAATAGAGAACTTGTATAAATTCACAAATTGTTTGAGCTGACTTTGGTGATCCTTTAGCAACTAAAAAACTAAAAAAAGTCTCCTTTCAAATCCACTGCCATTACTCTACATGTGCTATATGACAAAATATTGAGACACATACTCAGACCTACAGTACTTACCTGCCATTTGTGGTTCTTGATTTTTCTCTGCAGTTACCTTCAGTGTGAAAGGAAGATAGATAGGTGAGAGATAGAGATCAATAAAGGAAATTGGAATGACAGTCATAGCCTAACTTACTCCTGCTGCTATCATGATTGTGTTATATTTCTGAAGTGAAGAATCTGAAAAGTAAAGCATATGTCAAAGGATGATCAGCAGTGAGCATCACCTGTCATGTATTTCTGGGTTTCCCTAATTATTGAGTTATTGTATTCCTATATTATGAAAACAGAAATATTGTTTTAGGTGGTGATATATGGCTTGTAGACATTCTAAACGAATTAAAACAAACAAACGAAAGTCCTCAAAACACCTATTATTTTTTTAATCCTGAAGCTTTTCTGTTAATGGTAGCCCTTACTTTGTAGAAATCAAAAACAAAGTTATTTTTAAAAATTGAAACTGAAATTATATCACAGGAATCCCTTAATCCTATCTTGGTGGTAGGATAATATGTTGAGGTCAGACAGGGAATAAATAAATTCACAATAAAACTTGTAAGTCTTGTCGACAGAAGGAAGATACATATACTGTGCTGCTGATTCTAATTTGGAAATATTATCGCAAAGCATTTGAATCTCAGTTGCTAAGGGAAAAAATTGTGTTTTATTTATTAAGAGATTGAATTACAAGTGTTAAAGAAATAGTATTAACACCAAGGCAGTTGCCAGCATTGGGTTGGGTCACATTATCTTTCTGTTCTCTTTATCAAATTAGCCAGGAGGCCACCTCCAGCACCAGGAGGCAAAGTGATATTGTATACACTTCTAAAAGGAGACACTGGAGACAAGGAAGGCCCTGTGTTGTTTGGCCAAGCAGCATTCATGTAATTGGATCTGGGGGCTGACAACACTAATGCACTCAATGATAGGAGGTGATGGAGGCCCATCTGTGCTGGCCTGCTGAGTTGATCATATCAAGGAAACTGCTGGTCAGTTTTCTGACTGTGACTCAGAGCCAAAATTAGGTTGCTGAAAATTTCCATCCATCTAATATGAAGGCAGAAGGAAATCTGCTGTTGTATGAAAGAAAATAAATGTATTATGTTAGGAGGCTCTCTTAAATTATATATAATTTTCAACTGATTGTTTTGTCAAAAATGTGTTTACTTTCTAAAAGTTTTGAAGTGTACTCATTTATGTACTACTGGGTAACTTTTTTCATATTCTAATACCATTAATTTTTTTTTTTTTTTTTGGTCTTTTCAGTGAGACAGCATAGCAAAGTCATAGTGTAAGACCATGGACAGACAGGCTGGATTTATATCACTTATAGGTGTGCTTCTGTCCTTATGAAATATATTTAGCTTCTCTGTGCCACAGTGTCTTCTTTAAAATGTGGCTAATAGAAATTTTGCACTAAATGTTATGTATTTATGTCCTAATAAATGCTTCATGGCATTTTAGGCACATACCCAAGATCAATTCACATAAGTGCAAAAACACTGTTTACTAATGTTAGGGAAAAATATATTAGACCTGATTTTGCCCCATCTGGCTTTATGTGATCTGTTTGAAGAAGTTGGGTGAAGAAATAGTGGCATATACTCATGACTTTCTTAATGCAAATAAATGGATCCAGTGACATCTGAGCTACTGGGCTCATCAGAAATAGTTGTTATTGGCTAGGAAACAGTGTTAAGTCCTCATACTCTCTTCTCTGTAATTTCTATTTGTCACATTTGTGTTACTCCCTTACACATCTCTATGTTATCTAATGCTGTCCTTTTCATCTTGCCTTGAAGCCTACTCTCAGAACTTTAAATTATTCTAAGTTAGATATGATTGATGGTGATTTAAATATGTCACAAGGCTATTGGCTTTTTAAGAGAGTATAAAGTGTAAAATTCAAAGATACAGTTGAGAAGATGGAGTCATGTGTCTGTTATAGGATGTCACAAATTCTTCAAAGGTATAGGACTCCTCTGCCTCCCCTGCCTGAATACTGCCTGCCCCTGTCTGAACTACCATTTGGTCAGTACCCACTAGTTATTTAGGTTTGTGTAAATAGATTAGAAGCTGTTCCTTTGCTACAAAGTGCATAGCAGGCTAAGTGTCATAAAGAATAAAGGAAAAGGTATAAAGAGAGTTTTTTCTTTCTCCTTTTATAGTGATGTGCTTTGCTAACTCTTTCACAGACCTGAGTGGAAATTTATAATTATGTACCCATCTCCTTTTCAATCCCCTTTTATCATCCTATTATGTAATAATTACTTTGAGAGCTGTTGTTTATTATTTTCCATATTTTAATTCACTTTCACTCTTAGTCATTTCTCAGCACGATTTGATAAAGCTTTCTTGGTTCAGAATATGTGTTTTCCTACCAGTGAATAAAAATGATTCAGTAAATGGGAATAGATATTTGTGGATCGTCTTCTATCTGTCCATCAACTTTCTCCTGAAAAACTCTCATTATAAGCCTATGCCAATGTGAGGGCTTCCTCATGCTTTGGCTACCTAGGGGGGAAGTTATAACCCGTTGAATATCTTATGTTGCCTAGAGCACTCTGCTCTGCACTTAGCAGATATTAAAATATTGTGGTGTTGTCATACCCCAGAAACCATCTATGTGAGTTAGTGTGGATTTTATTAACTATCTAGAAACTACAAAATCAAGAAGGGTTTCTTGCATCTAGTTACCATTTTAAATAAATGATATATTGGGGGGGAGAGAAATTCCATAGAGGGAAGGATTTATTTGATCAGTATAAGTCATCACCTTATCACATGAACAAATTGAGGCTCAGACTTTAAAAGTAAAATTAAGGACTTTTGTTTTACTTACAGCAAGAGACTGTTCTGAGAAAATACGCAAATGATTAATGAATCAATACAAGTTATGTTGCACAATCATATTCCTTTAGGAGTTTTTAATTAGATCATCTCCCTCCTTTTTAAAATTATTTTGTCTCAATCAGTACATTCCTCTTCTCCAAATGCATTTCATTCGGAATAAATTATCCACAGTAACTCATGTGCATATAGTAGCTAAATCTCTATTCAGTTAATTCAGATGACGTCTTCCCAGACATCGGAGGTCAAATTAGTTCAGGTGAGTAATAACTGGATCTAATTAGCTTTTCCACAAGCTGTTATTTCCCTTACCTGGAGACAAACAGAAGACTGGTGATAGTTTAACTGCCTGTGTGAATGTATATTGTTGGCATGAGGAGCAACAACGTTCTTTGCCACTGAAAAATGAAAATACAAAATTTTTTTATTATGGCCAAATAATATTGAAACAACCAACCTGGGTTTTGATTCTTTGGTATTAATAACAAAGATATATGTGATAGTTTTTATTTCATGTTCTCCTTTTAAGGGATATTATATAAAATAAAATTTAGAGTATTTCATAATCAAAAATTAATTTCCCTGGACATGCAGGGTTTTTGCAATGTAAAAAGCAATAGGGCTTATAAGTGACATGAGACCATAGTCACTCAGAACACATTCAGTGTAAGGAACTAATCTGTAAGGAGTTATTCCCAATTGCACTTGTCAGAAAAAATAAACTTTTGACAAAACCTGCTGTATTACTTGCGATCATATAGTGTCAGCTTTCCCCAACAAGATATAAAAAAGTAAAAAAGGGTAAAGGATGTAGAAATTTAGAAATATGATGAGTCTTGATTAATTGACATAAAAGAGAGGCTTGACAACCAACCATATGCAATTTCACCTACTGCTCGTTCCCTAGCTTTTATTACAAATTAAAAATTTTGGCCCAGTCTAGGTCAAGTATATATTCCTAAAGAATCAGCTAGGTAGGACAAAAATGCAGAGCTGTGATGATTGGGATCCTACCTATCACTATAAAGGACGTTCCCAGACAAGACAGTTTGTTTTGACGTAGATAGCTAACTCCAAGAGAGGTCCATCTTAGCTTCCCTGATTATATTCAATTGTGGCAGAAAGGGCAGCATCTTGAAATGAAATTTAGGCTGGAATAGCTAGGAGTCATTGTGAAACTAGTTGTTTCTTACTGTTTTTCCTCACCTCAAATCTGAATCAGATCTGGATGGCTTTTATTAAGCTTTGATGATCTTGTTCTACATTTAAAAAGTATGATGTCAGTCTTCCCCCTGATAATGTATATAATTGAGCATAAGTTTCTGTACTTGCTACCTCTATTAAGTATTACTCTGATAATATCAAACAGCAAGCAGTCCCCATATCTTAGGAGCTTATAACTATACATATTTCACTCAGGTTTGAAAGTTTGGCTGGGCTTGGGATCAGATCAGTGGCACAATCAGTGACTCATGGCAAGAGATAGGAAGAAATAAATTTATAATATATCATAATAGGAAAAAAAGGCTAATTCCAAAACCAGTTCAGTTTATTTACCAGGCAACACAATTTTTAATGGAATGCTATTTAAAAGTATAGAATGTTCAGCTGAAAGACAGTTAATTATGGAGAATTGCTGAAATTTATAACATTTACCTATATCAAAGAATATAAAATTATCCTCTAGTAACAAAGCCAGAAAAATCTTGGCTAATTACAGGTTTTCTTATTAGTCTTAATACATATATATTTACTTATTTGTGCTCCTGTAAGACAACATTATTTTATATTAAGACACATTTTCTAGTATAAGAAATGTGATTTAAGAATTACTGTAAATTCTTCATTATGAGGGTATTTGGAGAAATATATTTCTGTTATAGTATCATTAATAGCTATTCTTTCCTTGAGTAATTTGTGTGATTTTTATCATTAAACACACTATTTTGCTGTTTTCTGGTCTTCTTATTTGGATTGCTTCTAACATTTCAAATTAATGTCCCATATCTAGAAAATGTATGATTTTACTGTGTTTATTTCTATTTTAGACATACTTCTATCTCTTTTCTATTAATGTTCATATTGTTTACCTATTTTCTTTTTCATTTCGTTTTCATTAAACTCTCTTGCTGTGTTTTAAATATCACTATAGACTGCTCTAAATCTTTTCTAGTTCACCACAGGGTATATGTAAACAAATATAAAAATATTACACACCTTTGGATAGTTTGATTGTTCTACCTGGACCAGCTTTTTTATTCCTACATTGAGGAAGTTCAGACTACATTGATTTGTCTATCTCATTTGAGGTTTAATTCATTATTAGGGATAGATTCCAAAAATGACTGGGGCTAAATAACACTAAGCAGTAGAGATAAGGGAAATGTTTAGTTGGTGAGCATTTCAGTCAGCACACTGAAAAGTGGTAAGAACATAAAATGAGTCAACCATCAGTGCCTCCTCAGGATAAAATTAGATCCTGAAAAGAAAATGCACAATTAGAAAAAACTTAGAACCAAAAGTAGATTTTGGCAGATATTATTAGATATGATAAACTGAATAATTAAGAGGCAGAGCTACTCAAAATAATATTTTTACTGTTATACTGAATCCACAAGGCTTCGTGTCTGAAGTTGTAATCACTCACATACTAGCTGTTTCCTTTTGAACTTTTCTTAGCCAGAGGAATAGGTTTGGAAGAACCTGGGTTTCCAGATTGTGCTGGTAAAGAAAAGCTGTATTATTTTATTTTTTTCCTGCTGTTGTGAACTTAAAGAGACATTATAATATATTCTGTTAACTTTTGGTTGCATTATTAGTACCAGGGCTTTTAACTGTATGAATAACTATTAATACATTTACTATTTTGTGTTAATAAATGCACAAAGAACTTTGGTAGTGAGCATAACTTTTCCTAATTGGTCACATGAGTACTCTGAAATATATTGTAGGGGTTGGGAGTATAAATCTGGGAGCCACATTTCTTTCAGTACAAATCAAAATTTTGACATTTATTGGTTGTAGGATCTTTGGGAAATTACACAACTTCTCTGTTTATCAGTTTTCACATTGGTACATAGTATTGTGAGAATAATGATAGCACTGCTGAGTAGGCGTGGAGATTGAATAAGTTAATGCATATTTTACAAAAAGGAATATAGTCTAAATATTAAAACAAATCAGAGTATTATTTTTTTTTTAATTTTGGAGTTAAAAATTGGTGCTAAAGATAAAATTTCGTACAAAATTCAATTGTGAGTTTTTAAAAATATATATCAGAGATTGTCCAGCAGATTCTGGGAAGATGGAGTAGGTACCATCAGGAATTTGTCTTTTTACCTAGCCAGTAATTCCACTGGCAGAGTCTTTCTGATGTAACTGTTTTCAAACTCTGGAGTCTGTTGAAGGCTTATTACTTCAGGGGAAGACTTAGACAATTAGTTGTGGTTCATTTCAGTCAACTTCAGCTTTTAGCACAACAGCAATTACTCCTTCACTAACCCTAGCCACATGGCAGGCAGCTATGCACGTATTCCTGAAGCAGTTTTCACACAGTTCGTGTGAGTGAGGGTAGGCAAAATAGACCCTGTTCTCTAAATATTAAGGATCTCTGTTCTGATTGTTTTTTGTAGTTTCTGATCACAGAAGTGCAGACAAAGAGATGGGCAGCCATTGTTGTGCACCTTCTCCCATTGTTGCAGTCCCTACCCCCTTGGTTGAAGTGACTTTCCAAAAATTTAAGGGGATGGGTCCCTCCCCACCCCCCTTTACTTTTTTGCTTTTTACGCTTTTAGCAACTAGACATTAAAGACTAGGTAATTCAAAAGCAACTGTGTATATAATGAAAGTTAGAAAGTATACATGCCATGGGAAAGGCTCAGAAAAGGCCTGAGAAGACCTTAAGTTTATACCTAAGTATGATTCTCAGCACAGAGAGTCTACAATTAAAAACAAAACAAAAGCAAAAACAAAACAATAAAACAACAACAACAGCAGCAACACCCTCAAAAACCATGGGGAAAAAGGAGAACCTGATTTCTAGGGTTACTACATTATTAGATTTATATGTTCATTGTTCAAAAAAAAAATCACAAGGCATACAGAGAAACAGGAAAGTATGGCATATTCAAAGGGAAAAAAAGAAAAAGTCAACAGAAATGATCCTTGAAAAAAATCTAATGGCAAAAACACTAGACAAAGGTTTAAAAAAAATCTTAAAAATACTCAAAGAACTAAAGAGAGACATGGAGAAAGTCAAGAAAAGGATATGTGAACAAAATGAGATATCAGTAAAGAAATAGAAAACCTAAAAAGAGACCAAATGAAATTTCTGAAGCTAAAAATACCATAATAATGAAGCATTTTGCTAGGGGGTTTTAAAGACAGACTTGAGTAGGTAGGAGAAAAACTCAGCAAACTTGAGGATAGGAAAATTATTATGTCTGAGAAACAGAATGACAGAAAGATTGTAAGGAGCTTGTTAGGATATGATAAAATGGATCAACATATGTATTATGGGAACCCCAGAAGGAGAACAGAGGGAGAATGAGCAGAGAGAATATTTGAGGAAATAATGGCTAAAACCCTCTAACATTTGAGGAAAGACATTAATATGAACATCCAAATAGCTCTGTGAACTCCAAGTAAGATGAACTCAAATATGCTCAATAAGATTATCAGCATATTTTTCATCAGACACTTTGGAGGTCAGAAGACTGGGCTGATATATTCAAAGTGCTAAAAGAAAAAGCTATCAACCAAGAATCCTAGAACTTGAGAAACTGTCTTTTATGAGTATAGGAAAAATTAAGATATATCCAGATAAACACAAGCTGAGGGAGTCTGTGACCACTAGACCAGCCTGCAAGAAATGCTTAAGGGAGTCCTGCAAGGTGAAATGCAAGGATACAAGACAGTAATTAAAAACTGTATGGAGAAATACAGATACCAATAAAGATAAATACAGGAACAATTATAAAAGCTAATGTTATTGTAACAGTGGCTTGTAACTGTACTTTTTGTTTCTACATAATTTAAAAGACTAGTTTATTTAAAGAAAAAAATAATTAGTGTAAAATTTGGTGTTACTGTAACTTTGGTTCATAACTCAAAATCTGGTTTTCTATAATTTAATGACTAATACAGTTAAAAATTAGTTTATGTTTTTTAGCAAATGGTATAACAAGATGCAGTTTTGTGACATCAACAACCAAAAGGAATAGGGAAAGAGCTGTTAAGGAGCAGAGTTTTTGTATCTTTAAGATGGTATAAATTCAAATTAAAATAATTCTATAATGTTGAATGTAATGTCCATGGTAACCACAAAGAAAATAGCAATAAAATATACACAAAAGGAAAAGAGAAAGGAATTAAAATATTTCACTACAATAATTGAGCTAAGCCCAAAGGAGGACAGTACTGCAGAGTATGAGAGACAAAAAAAGCTATAAGGCTTTTTTAGAAAAAAATGTTTTATATAATAAAATAGCACAATGACAGCAGTAAGTCCCTCCTTATCAGTAAATGGATTAAACTCTTCAATTAAAACCCAGAGATTGGCAGAATAGATAAAAACACATGATTTAACTATATACTGTCTACAAGAGACTCATTTGAAATCCAAAGATGCAAATAGGTTGAAAGTGAAAGGATGGAAAATATATTCTGTGAAAATAGTAGCCAAAAGAGAATAAGTGTGGCTATATTAATATCAGACAAAATGGACTTTAAATCAGAAAGTTTACAAGAAACATGGAAGACATCATATATTAATAAAATTTTCAATAGAGCAAGAGGGTGTAGCAATTATAGATACTTACACACTTAATGAGAGACCACCAAAATACAGGAAGCAAATTTTTAGAGAATTGAAGGGAGAAATAGATAGTTCTACAGTAATAGTTGGAGACTTCACTGTCCCACTCACAATACTGGATAGAACAACCAGACAGAAAATAAGTAAGGAAATCAAGGACTTAACACAATAAACCAACTAAGTATAATAGACACATAGAAAACATTCTACCCAGCAACAACAGAATACATATTCTTTTCAATTGTACATGGGATAATTTCTGGGGTAGACCAGAGGCCATGCATTAAGTCACAGTATAATTTAAAAGCCAGATATCATACTTAGTATCTTCTCTGATACAATGGGATAAAACTACAAATTGAACAAAAAGAAAAGTAGAAAAATTACAAAATTGTGGAAATTAAGTAGCACACTTTTAAACTACCAGTGGATCAAAGAAGAAATTACAAGAGAAATTTGAAAATAATTTGAGGTAAATGAAAACATACCACACAAAAACTTACAGGATGCAGCCAAAGTAGTGCTAAGCAGGAAACTTATAAGTATAAATGCTTACATTAAAAACAAGGGAGATCTCAAATCAACAACCTAACTTTATAGCTTAAGGAACTAGAGAAAGGAGAACAAACTAAACCCAAACCCAGCAGATGGAAGGAAATCATAGAAATTAGAACAGAGACAAATGAAATTTAAAAATAGAAAAATAGAGCAAATCAATGAAACCAAAAGTCTGTCCTTCTAAAAGATCAACAAAAAAAGCTGACAAACCTTTAGCTAGATGGAAAACTATAAAAATAAAGAAGATTCAATTTACTAAAATCTAAAACAAAAGTGGGACATTACTACTGATAATATAAATATACAAAGGAATATAAAACAACACTATAGATAACTGTACACCAACAAATTATGTAACAAAGATGAAATGGGCAGTGCCTAGAAGTATGAAACCTGCCAAGGCTAAATCATGAATAAGTAGAATATTTAAATAGAGTTACAACTAGTAAAGAGATTGGATCAGTAATCAAAAATTATAGAAAAACTGCTGACTTGATGTCTTCATTATTGAATTCTACCAAATTTAAAGAACTAATTCTAATACTTCTCAAACATATCCAAAAAACTGAAGAGGAAGGGATACTTCTAAACTTATTCTGTGAGGCCAGCATTGCTCTGATACCAATGCCAGACAAAGAAAAGAAAATTACAGACCAATATATCTTATGAACATTGATGTAAAAGTCCTCAATAAGATACTATCAAACAATTCAGTCACATATTATAAGGATTACACATCGTGATCAAGTGAGATTTATTCCTGGAATGCAAGGATGGTTCAACATATCAAAATTGATTAATATATTATGCCACATCAACAGAATGCATGTGGGAAAAAAGCACATGATCATTTCAATATGGAAAAAGCATATAAAAAATCCAAACCTTTCATGATAAAAACATTTAACAAATTATGAATAGAAGGAAACTAACTGCAATATAAAAGCTCCTATTTAATAACTGAAAGTGTGTAGTCTTTGCATGTTGGAGAAATTTACAAATTTAAAGCCAGATCACATTTATGAAAATAACTTTGATTTTTAGATTTATTTTACATGCTGTTCTCATGGGCAGGTGAGACATTATATGATTAGATAATATTGGTTGTAGCTCAGATACAGACCCTCTTTCCAAAATATCCCTGCCTCTGGTCTAAAATCTCCAACATCATGCACATAAATATATCTAGCAAATAACTAAGAAATTATTACCAACCATTGAAGGCACAGTATAATAAAGTACCTAAGACAGTATCATGAGACAATAATCATGTTTTCCTTGTTTCAAAGAGGAATGATTGATTAGAAGATAACTAAGATTTGTTGCAGTGACAACTAGAAGGTTAGGATAAATGTAAATTCTTAGTTATTCTAAAATTTTTTGCGTATTTCTCATTGGCAATTTTGTCAAAGACAGCATAGTTTACTTTGTTTCCTCTTTACATTTTCTTTGAGGTTCCAAAGACTTAGCTAAACTGTTTTACTAACATATTCTTACCCTTTATATGAGATACTGTTATTTCTAACTAATATACGGATTTTGAACCATAGCTCTCAGATAACCTGAAAATGACAACACTGCCCTTCAGTTTGAAGATCATTTGTCTATAATACAAATTTCCAAACTTTTGAAAGACTAAAGCAAAAGTGAATGGCTGAGTCACATAGCATATGCCATCTTCATGTTAAGGAAGAATTGTGAGATCTTCTCTTCCCCTATTTACATATTCTAACATATTGTATATATTAAATGAATCTTAAGTGGATAGTGCCAAGTGGATAAAATAAAGGTATCTGGGCCACAGATTGTTGTAAATTTTAATTGAGGTGATGCATATTAAACTCTAAGAAAAATATCTATAATAAATGATTATTTAATGAATACACTGTAAAAACACTATCAATGATCATAATGATGATGAGATTTGGAGAAAGAAGAAGCCAGAATTCTTATTCTAGAGAAGCCAAAATCTAGAGGATTCTAGATCAGAATTCCAACAGAGTTCAAGCATAAAGACAATGTGGAATAGACAGCAATGTGGAATCTTCAGCAATATTGAAAGTCTGTTTCCTATTGCTTTCTTTTCAGTTATTTTTCTGCTTAGCAAGTCACTTGAAGCTCAACGCTATTTGTAGGGTACCTATTTTTGGTCAGTGCAGTGAGTGTGTATATTTGGTTGGTTGATTGGTTGGCTTTGGTGGAAACAATTACTTGCTTATTTGCCACCTGTCAAAAATATTTGCCAAAGAGAAAGTAGATATGATACTAAATTTAAAAAAAAATTGTTCTTTGGGAAAGGACATTTCTAGAGTGCATATTAAATTACACTTATGGTTTCTAACCAAAAGTAGTACTAGCAAGCTAATTTACTTCAACTGCTTAAACTTTCAACACTAAGGAAGAGAGAATTGTTTACTTTGTCTCTCTGATTTCTAAATCAAGTATTATACTCAAACATATAAAGCATAGTAACAAGGAAATATGACTCAAAAGGAAAAAAACTACTTTAGAAAGGTGATGATTCCTATGTACCTTTAAAATTGCCTAAGCGAATTGACAAGAAAATACAAGTCTTCCTTCAGATGCTTTTGCCATTTAGAAAGATGTACACGTAGCTGCTGTGAAGAGTCAAGAATCTACAGAAGCTTTTATTTTCCATTTTTTAATTCAGTTAACCAAATTGCATACACTGACCATGATGTAGACACCAAATGGTATACAAATATGAGTTTAGACACAGGTTTTAACCTCTTTAACTAAGTAGCTATGTATTTGTGGTAACTTACTTTAACTCTCTGATGTACTTGTTCTGCCCATTTAAAACAGGGATAATATTATGGACCTAACTAGGTTGCTTAATGTTTAACTAGGTACCATATGAAGCCTGACATATATTAGAAACAGTCAAAGCTGGTCAATTAATGATGGTCACACACGTATACATATGAATACACAATCAAGAAAATTGGGTAGGAAAATGTCTGATTTAGTGATAATAATCAAACAGCCATGAAGTTTTGTGAAGTAAGATAGAAAGAGAAAGAAAAATACCTTATGATATCACTCATATGTGGAATCTAAAAAAAGAAGACAAACAAACTTATTTACAAAACAGAAACAGACTCACAGACATAGGAAGCAAATTTATGGTTACCAGCGGGAAAGGGGGTGGGAAGGGATAAACTGGGAGTTCGAGATTTGCAGATACTGACTGGTATAGATAAAATAGATAAGCAAGTTTATACTGTATAGCATAGGGAACTATATTCAATATCTTGTAGTAGCTTATGGTGAAAAATAATATGAAAACGAATATATGTATATTCATGTATGGCTGAAGCATTGTGCTGTCCACCAGAAATTGACACAACATTGTAGACTGACTATACCTCAATTTAAAAAAACAAGATACAAAGAAAAAAAGTTGAGTTTGAGTTTATGAGCAAATTAGAAAATAATATTGTCACTTACCATCAAATGCTGCCTGTCAACTTAAAAAAAAAAAAAAATCCCAGTAAAGAGAGAATTCAGTCAAAAAAAAAATCTAGGATGGAGACACCAACTACTGATAACATAGCTCTGACTCTATTGACAAAGGCTAAAGTCATCTTTAATTGTTTTACATACATGAACCAACACATTTCACATGTCCCCTTATTTAGCTGTTTTAAAATGTTTCTATTATGTATCGATTTTTTAAAAATCCTTATGAATAAACCTCCCTCATGTGATTTCAATTACACCACTGGTTCAGAGGCTAAAAAATACTTGGAAAAACACTGATTCTAGGTAAAACCCCAATTAACTTCATGTTTCTCTTTTCTATCATTTAATGGGTCTGTGTTTGAATATTTTCCATTAGAAAAGTGGTGACTCTTACACTAGCATAGTCCATCTTTGACCAGCTCCGATAGTTTTATTTTTCTTCCTCATTTCCTCTCTAATCTACTTCACAAAAAAATTCATTTAACAAACATTTGAGGAAAATCCTATGTGTCAAGGACCATCACTGATTCAGTATCTGTCTCACCAAATGGAAGATTTACTGAAGCAAACACAAACTGACGCCCTGTTACATGTGTACTGAGTGTTGGAAGATAAGTGCCAATTCTGTTGATCAGTTGAGTCAGATCAAATTGAAAGTCATTAAATATTTGAATACCTTTTTTAGTGTTCCCTGAAATGTCCAGATTCAAGTGTTAAATACAAGATATAGCAAATTGCTGTTGCCCTTGTTATTTGTCAATGATAATAATAATATAGACAAGATGATCTCCATTGTCTTTAAAGTTGTTTTATTGAGTCCTAGTTTCAATGGTTATATATACATGCCCACATAGGATAGTATGTGAGACACAATATTGTTATACTTCCCCACACATACCAATCACATTACTGTTTCATAGTAGCTAAAATTTTTAAAATAGGCAAAAATATTACCAATAATCTTTATTTCCTAGCAGTGTTTCAGTATTCTGATTGTGTCACTAAAAAGATGCTTTAGTCATTGATTTGTAACTTATGTGACTGTTTTAATGTTTTTTACTCTATCTCCACATGCTACCAGATGAGCTTGCTGGCAACGTGACATTCATCAAAGGAAAAATTCTAGATATGAAGCAGGGCTATGAATCCCTGCAAGCTCTGTCCAATTGTGTACTTGAGTTTGATTGCATATATGAGTAGTAGAGCCTGTGTAGAAACAGCAGGGCAGTTTTTTATGAAGTGTCACTCCTTGAACCTTCTTAATTTAACAAAGAGGCAATCTATCACCTTCTCTTGAGAATATATTTACATGTGGGATTTAACTTACATAAGTGGCAGGCAATAATGGTAATTGCCTTCTCTTACCCAGATGGGTTGTTTTTTAAATGGCTATATACTGTTTTAAACCTCAGTGTGTAGTCAATACAGCACTCAGGTGGCAGGCTCTAACATAAATAATATGTCAAGAATATGGATATAAACACATAAATATAGGTTCAGTATGAACTGCCTACAAACAGCATATTTCGAGGTGAGTTTATAGGTACAAATTTTCTTTGCAGATTTAAGGTTACAATGCACAGTTGAACTAACCAATGTGTTTTAGATCCAATGCAGTAGGGCTCCATTAAAGGCTAGAATCATTTCACACACTGGATCAAATTCATAACTATGACCAGTAGCTCATTCATTTGTAAGAAAATGTTCTTTATAGGCTCTCGGGGTTTAATCCAGGAAATTCAGCTGATTCCCAAAGGTTAATCACAAAGAATGGACACAATCAGGTGTGAAAAAAAATCTTACATTGGAGACTATCTTGACTACAGCATGCCTCCTGCACCTAAGTACTATAGTGTGCACTCCCTTAAAACTAAGGACAAGGGCATTGTTTTAAAAAACCACAGTGCAATTATCAAAGTCAAAAATTTGATATTGATCAAATGTTATCCACAGTTTGTACCTAATTTTTTTAAAGCTTTTGTTCTTTCCCTGATCCAGGATCCAGTAGAGGATTACTCGTTGTGTTTAGTTGCTATATTTCTTTAGTACTTAAAGTTTGGCAGAGTTTCTCAGTCTTTTTTTTTTTTTAATAATCTTGATATTTAATAACCTGGATGTTTTTGAGAAGTAGGATGTCCTACGTTTTATGTTTGTTGGATGTTTTCTCAGGATTTGATTCAAATTTTGAACTTTAAGGAGGAATATCATGGACATGCTATTGTATTATTCTCAGTGTTGTTGATGTCAAATGAGATCACTTTGTTAAGATAGTGTCCCTCAGTTTTCTCCAATGCAAATTTTCTATTTTTCCTCTTGTAACTGATAACTATTTGGGGGTGAAATTCGTTGAAATCATGTAAAATCTTTTTTTCATTAAATTATCATTAATTTTAGTATCACTGGATGATTTTCTAACTTCATTTCATCTATATTTTAAGTTGCCATTCAAAGGTAAAGAAGGATTTTCCCTTCTAGTTCATTTATTTATTTATTCCTTAATTTATTAATACTAGTATGGATTCATATTGTCCTTTGTTATTTCATGTGTTATAATCCCTTAGTACCTTAATTTTGATACTCAAATTTTTCCAAATTCCACCTGTAAGAACTCCTTCATGTCAGCAACTATTTCCTTTAGATAAGTCCCTGTCATTCTTTGAGCATTCTTTGAGCATTTTTAGGCACAATTAGATTAAAATATTCCAGGATCATCTTGTACTTTCCTTGCCTCAGTATTGGATTTAGCCTTTACTCTAAGGAGTATTGATTCCTTAAGTGGGAAATGAGATTTTGATATGAAGATCTGAGCGCTAGAAGTCTTTGCCATTGGAGTATCATTGCTTCAGGGTACTCTCTTTGGACACAGCTAAGAAATACAGATATTGTAGATTGTTATTACTTGTATTTGGAGTTCATTTTCTCTCCCTTCTCCTTTTTCCTCTCTTTTTCTTAACCCTCCTCCTTTTTCCTCTCTTTTTCTTAACCCTCCTTCCTCCTAATATAATGAAAAATCACAAAGTGCTCTCTGTTCTTCTCCCTTTCATTTTTTTTCGACTTAGTTTTCCCAAAATGAGAAACCTGGCTCCCAGATCATCAATGCATTCATTAATTGACTCAAGTCTTTAATGTAATTACAATATATGCAGAATTACTAGTAGCACCAAGAAAAGCAAACCTGCTGACTGGATTTCAATATTTGTTTACAGTTAGTTTCAAGGTAAAATTTACATGTAGAAAATGCAAATGCATAAATCTTAAAGTGGATGACTTGAGTTTTTAATAAATTATAATCATGTAACCCTAATTACTATCAAGTTATAAAAGATTTCCATCACCCCAGAAACTGCTCCCTTGCCCTCATTTTATAAGTACTGTAATTCTTAAATTTTAAACAGTATTTTAGGTTTAATTAACTGCCAGTTATATAAGATCCTCTTAATTGTTGCATTTCATGTTGGTTTGTTTTTCACATCCTAAGCCATGCTCTTTGGTATATTTTGTTAAATAAGCAAAATGTTTTTCAAAATACTCATATTATGAAAGCATGAAATAAACTTAAAAGTGAAAAATAATTTTAGAGTTCACATATTTATTTAAGAAGCTGCATATCAGTAAATGCACATATCCTAAATATATATCAACAGTTTTCACAAACTTACCTCATGTAATCAGCACAAAAAAGTGTATTACTGTAACTCCAAAGGCCCTACATTTTCTTTCCTACTCAGTGTTATTTTCATAAGTTAATTCATATCCTCATTTTTAATAGTATGTGTATGCCCTAAAACTTTCTAACAATGGAATCATACAGTATGAATTATTTTGTGGCTTTATGTTTCTGATATTTATCCATGATGTTACATAAAACAAGTTCATTTGTACTCAAGGTGATATAGCATTACATTGCATGAATGTATCACAGTATACTAAATTTGATGGGCATTTTTCTGTTTGTTTTTGTTTATAATTGGGTTTATCATGTAAAGGGATGATAAATACACCTTTCCTCCTTTACCCATATCTTTGGTGAATAATATACACATTTATCTTAGGTAAATACCTAGGAGTGGAGTTGCTGAGTTATATGATGTGTATATGTTTAGCACTAGAAGATAGCGCAAAGCAATTGGTTGGGTGATTCTATTTAAATTGACACCAAAAGTAAATGGGATTTCCATTTTTACTGTATCTTTTCTAACATTTAATTTTGTCTGTTTTTCATTCTAGTCATTCTTTTGGATGTGCAGTTGTATTGCCTTGTAATTTTAAATTGCATTTTCGTCATGAGTAATGATTTTGAACATATTTTCATAAGTGTATTGACCATTTTTATATCATTTTGTATAATGTGTAAATTCAAATCATTTGCCCATATTATCTATTGAACAGTCAGTAATTTTCTTATTGATTGTAGAAGTTATTTATGGGTTCCAGATAAAAGATTTTTATCAAATATGTTCATTGAAAATATCTTCTGGAATTTGTGGCTTCACTTTTGACTCTCAGTGGTATAATTCTTAATTTTAATGTAGTGCAATTTACAATATTATGGCTATCTTTTTTGTCTTGATAAAAAATCTTTTATTGTTTTGCATTTACATTTCTACAATGCAACTAAAGTTGATTTTTTGTGTGTCATATGAAGTAAGATGTAATTTATTTTTTGCAATGTCAATATCTGATTGACTCAGTGGTACTTATTGAAAAGATCATGTTTTCCCTATAGCACTGCCCTATTATTTATAAATCAAGTGGCAAAATATGTTTGGATTTGTTTCTGGAAACAATTCTGACCCATTAGTTAGTATTTATTTATTTTTTCATCCTTGCATTTATACCAACCATGTTAATATAGTTTTATAAAAGCCTTGCTATCTGTTAATGCATGTCTTTCTGCTTTGTTCTTCTTCAAGAATGCCTGGTTATTCATAAACATTATATTTGGATGGAAATTTTAGAGTCTATCTGCTTCAAAACCCCTGCTCGTATTATTATTATTATTATTATTATTATTATTATTATTATTATTTGTATTTTTCTATAGATCACTTTGGATGGAATTGACAGGTTTAGAATATTGTGTTCCACTTCACAAGGATGGCATATTCTTTGTACTTGGTTTGTCTTTAATTTCTCCCAATGATTTTTAATAACTTTCAGAATAGAAAATTTACCTCTATTAAATTTATCCTTAGATATTAGAATGTTTTAGGTTTGTGTAAGCAGTATTTTTATTTCATTTTTTTGGTTTGTTTCTGGTATTTACAAAAATAATTTCCAGAAAAAGAATTACATTTTTATTCTAATAGTTTGTAGAGTTTTCTGAATGTTCCACATATATCATTATTATCTTTATATAATGATACTTTTATTTCTCCCTCTTCAATTCATTTACATTGCTTACCTTATCACTGTGGCTAAGAATTCCAATCAGTGTTGAGTAGAAGTGGTGATCACATTTTTATCTTGGTCCTGTTATAGTGGGGGAAAATTATATGACTGTCTCTACGTTAAGCTTGATGCTTGCTATTTTTTTTTTGCAGAAAATCTTTATTTTAATGTCCTCTTTCTACTTTCCTAAAAATTTGTCGTTTTGAATTATATATTAGTTTTCTATTGCTGCATAGTGTGATACCACAAACTTAGAGGATTCAAACAACCACCATTCATTAGCTCACAATCCTGTGTGTAAGAAATCTAGCACGGAATGTTTGGGTTCTTTCCTCATGATGTCATAAGGCTGAAAACAAAGTTTTGGCTGGGCTGAGTTCTAGTCTAGAAGCTTTGGGGAAATATCTGCCACCAAGCTTATTCAAGTTGTTGGCATAATTCAATTGTTCTAAGTTATAGAACTGAGGTCCCTGCTTCCTTGCTTGCCTGCTGTCAGCCACAAACTATTCTCACCTCCAGAGGCTGCTTGAAGTTTTTACTATATGGACCCCGTATCTTGGCCAACAGAGGCTCACTGAATCCTTCTCATGCTTTGAATCTCTAATTTCTCCTATCTCTGAACTCTAGAACTAGATTTAAAGGGCCTGGTGTCGTTAAATCAGGCTCACCCAGATGTCTTCCTGTTGGACCTTAATTAATTTTACAAAATCCTTCCACGACAACACCTAGATTAATGTTTGAATGAATAATACCAGAGGCTGGAAATCTTGGGAATCATCTTATAATTCTCCCTACCCCAAATTATATTAAGTAGTTTTTTTCTCCCACATTTATTGAGATGACCATGTGATTTTTTTACTTTTACATAAAGCGTAATTAACGTTGTGACTTACACTGATTAGTTTTCAAAGATTAAACTAATGTTGCATTTCTAGAATAAATGCAAAATATTTCTCACATATTGTAATTCCTATTTGCTTCTAGATTTGATTTGGTAAAATGTTGTTTAAGATTTTTACATCAATATTCATGAAGGAAATTGTCCTGTGCTCTTTTTTTTTTTTTTTTTTTTGGTAAAGATTTTTTTTTTAACTTACACAATTGAGGAAATGCTGATTATATCACCTGAAATTTTGATTGTTCATTCTTATTTTTTTTCTATTTTCTTAGAGATTTGGGTAAGATTGACATTATTTCATACCTAAAGGTTTGGAAGAAGTTACCAGTAACGTTATATGGATTTGAAGATTTCCTGTAGTGGGTAATTTTTTTTTTAAGTATAGATATAGGACAATTGCAGTTTTTGTTGTTGTTGTTGGTTTGTTTTTACTTTTTGTTTCAGCTTTGTACTTAGAAAATTCTATTTTATTTAAATCTCCTAAAATGCTATGTTACTGATAACTGTTGGCTTTTGTATTAGCTGAAGTTCTCCAGATAAACAGAACCAGTGGGCTATCTTTCCAAATATCTCTCTATATATCTATATTTATATTTATCTATTTATTTATTTGTAAGGAATGACAAGTTGTGTCTTGCAGTCATGGGGGCTCATATGTCTGCAATTTGTGGGGCAAGGTGTGGGCTAGAAATATAGGTAACAGTTGATGCTGCAGTCTTGAGTCCAAAAACTACAGGAAAGTCCAGTAAGCTGGAAACTCAGGCAGGATTTTTATGTTGCAGTTGAGACAGACTGTGTTTTCTTTAGGACATCTCAGTCTTTCTTCTTAAGACTTTCAGCTGATTGGATGAGGCCCACATTCTGGAGTGTAATCTTTATTTAAAGTCCCAGATCAAGTGACCTTATGATAGAAGATCTGAGTGAGCTTGATCTAATAATATGAGCCCTTAAAACTTAGGTCTTTAATGATTGTGCATTTTTTTTTCATTTATAAATTTTTTTCTGATCTCCAGCTAGGATATTTTGTGTTAACCTCATAGTTCATTAACTTTTTTTCTGCCCTGAGTCTAATGTCCTGTTAAATTTATCTGTTTATTTTTTAATTTCAGTTGTTTAATTTCTTACTTCTAAAATTTCCATTTTATTATTAATGTAGATTTCAAAATCTGGTAAAATTTTTATTCTTTCTTCTCTTTCTGCGTATTTTCCTCTATAGTCTACTATTTATTATCTCCATCACATATACTTTACTTTTTTTTTTTTACAGCTTATCTTCCATTAAAAGTTATTATAAGATAATGGCTATAATTCCCTGTGCTATACAATATATCCTTGTTGTTTATCTATTTTATACATAGTAGTTTGTATCTCTTGAGCCCATACCCCTAATGTGCCCCTCCCTCTTTCTTGCTCCTCTGTGGTAACCACTAGTTTGTTTTCTGTATCTGTGAGAATGTTTCTGTTTTGCTGTATAAGTTCACTTTTTTATATTCCACATATAAATGATGTATTGTTTTTGTCTTTCTATATGAGACTTATTTCACTAAGCATAATATTCCCTAGGTCCATGTATGTTCTACAAATGGCAGAATGCCTTCTTTTTTATGGCTGAGCAATATTCCTATATATATTTCTTGGTTTTTTTAAGAGGGTAGAAGTTACCTTTAATGCTGTGTTTTATGTATCCCTGCCCACCCTCCTCCTCACCCACCACCACTGCAGAGTAGGCACAGGGCCCACCTTCTGGGTATATATATACCACTTCTTATCCATTTGTCTGTTGATGGACACTTGGGTTGCTTCCTTATCTTAGCTATTGTAAACAGTGCTATGGTGAACATTGTGGTGCATGTATCTTTTCAAAATAGTGGTTTTTTTTTTTTTTCTGGATATATAGCTAGGAGTATAATTGCTGGGTCATATGATAGTTCTATTTTTAGTTTTTTGAAGAACCTCCATACAGTTCTTTATAGTGCCTTTCCAGTTTACATTCCCACCACCAGTGTACCAGGGTTCTCTTTTCACAACACTCTTTGAAACATTTGTTATTTTTTGACTTTTATTGATAGTCATTGTGACAGGTGTGAGGTGTTATCTCATTACTGTTTTGATTTTCATGTATCTAATAATTTATGATGGTGAGCATCCTTCCATGTGCCTGTTGGCCATCAGTGTGTCTTCTTTGGAAAAGTGTCTACTCTGGTCTTCTGTTCATTTTTTGATTGTTTTTTTTTTTTTTTTGACATTGAGTTGTATGAGCCTTTTATATATTTTGGATATTAACCCCTTGTTAGTCATGTCATTTGCAAATATTTTCCCCCATACTATAGATTGTCTTTTCATTTTGTTGATGGTTTCCTTTGCTATGCTAAAGCTTTTAAGTTTAATTAGATCCCATTTGTTTATTTTTGCTTTTATTTCCTTTGCCTTAGGAGACTTATCCAGAAAAATGTTGCTGCAGTTTATGTCAAAGAGTGTTCTGCCTATGTTCTCTTCCAGGAGTTTTATGGTTTCCGGTCTTACATTTAGATCTTTAATCCATTTTGACTTTATTTTTGTATATGATGTGAAAGAATGTGCTAATCTCATTGTTTTACATGTAGCTGTCCAGTTTTCCCAGCATCACTTATTAAAGACTGTCTTTTTAAAAATTGTATGTTCTTCCCTACTTTTCATAGATTAATTGACCATAGTCATGTGGCTTTATTTCTGGTCTCTCTGTTCTGTTCCATTCATCTGTGTGTCTTTCTTTTGTGCCAGTACCATGGCAGTGTTTTGATTATTGTAGCTTTGTACTGTAGTCTGAAGTCTAGGAGGGTAATACCTCAAGCTTTGTTATTTTTTCTCAAGATTGCTTTGGAAATTCTGGGTCTTTTGTGGTTCCATATGAATTTTAAGATTATTTGTTCTAATTTTATGAAAAATGTCGTGGGTATTTTGATAGGGATTGCATTAAATCTGTAGATTGCTTTGAGTAGTATGGTAATTTTAACAGTACTAAGTCTTCAATCCAAGAGCATGAGGTATCTTTCCATTTCCATTTCATTGTATCATCTTCAAATTATCATGTAGTTTATTTATTTTCTTTCTTCTTCTTCTTCTTTTTTTTTTTTTTTTCCCCAACATTCTGCCTTTTTCTGGGCCTGGCAATTCTTCCTTAAATCCTTACATTGTGCTTGAAAAATTATAAAGTATATGGATGTTCTCTTCCTGCAGAGAGTGTTCACACTTTATTGTTAAAGGAAAAAGTAAGGAATATGGGTTGATTACATTAATTAAGGCGCGTTGTAAGATAGTTCATATTTAGATCTTTAGGGGTATTTTATGAAGCTACTCACTCACCTACACACAGGTCTTGAACTCTAATAATTATTTTTAACTACTATCTTCCCAGAACTGCAGACTGTCAAAATACTTACTCTGACATTTTTAAACATTCTGATTGACTTATTGGCTTCATGCTTTGTGCAGTTTCACAGCTGAACAATATCTGGAGAAAGGGGCATCAAACAGTTTATAGCACTCTTTTCTCTACAGTTTATAGCTCTATTTTTGGAAAACTGAAAACTCTTCTTTTTTCCCTCAGGATTATTAATATCTCTGTTGTTTTCTCTGTCTCTTAGTAGAGGCCTTTAGTCCTTTTGAAAAGTATTTTCAGAATCTTTCTTGACACAGAATTTTAGGCGAATGACCTATAAGAGAAAACAGTTGATGACTATTTCCTTGTATATTAGTATGTTTATATTTATCCATTGATTATTTTCTTCCTCATGTTATTTTGGCTTGATAATTCTCTAATCATTTCAAGTTTAATTTTAGTGTTTTTTTTAAAGATTTTAGCTGGCTTTTTAAAGCATTTTCTATGAAAACATTGGTCTACTACAAGCTATTCATTTGTATTGAGATGTGGATGCTTGAAGGCCTAAACCTGAATGAAATATATATGAAAATGAATGCATATATTCATCATATATCTTAATGAGATATAATAGGTCTTTAAATACTATTTCGTTGCTGCCATGAAAATGGAAATAAAATGTCAGCCATCTAAAAATTAATAATATTGCTACTTAAAATGTATATTTCATTTGAGTATTAGTGTACATCCTTAAAATTGGTCCTGTATGCAAGGACTTTGCAAGATTCCATTTGTCTTAAAGCAAATAACCTGAGAAGGGTTCATGAGAGATTCTTTTTTGTGGCGGTGAAAAAAACATGTTTAGAAAAATAAAGTCTGAGGCAAAGAATGGTTCAAGTGTCAGTGCAGAATAAAATGTAATTGGGGATACTTGCTCACTATTAGTTAAATTCTACCTTGGTTAAATTTTGTTACTGAAAGAAATTATATTTTATTCTAATTTAAAAAACTTATAATCTTATTCTCTCTCTCCAAATTAATACATTTTTACTTTTTATAGTGAAATCATAGAATTTTATTATCCAACTGCCATTATTATAAAGTTAAAAGTAAATAATTTTCATTTTAAAAAGTAAACAGTAGAGAAAATAGAAATAGATGCCTTACTCTCTTTGACAAAGTTTTATTTCCCTCCCCTCAATGAAAAACTAGTTCATAGTTCATGCACAGTGGTATTATTTAGTGTCCGATTTTATGTGGATTATTTTATAATTCAGCTTCCTAACTTATTATTAAATCAAGACAGCATACAAAGAGATAAAGGATTATTTCACTACTTTTTAAAGTATGGACTTAATGAAAGACACACAGTTTTTATTATTCATTCATTTTATAACTAGAATTCTGCATTTCTTCTCCCAGAAACCTAAAAATAAGGAATATATGTTCGCTACTTCAAACAAATAATCTTTTAAAATTATCTGTGCATTCTCAGGGAGTATCATAAGGCCTAGAACATATAAGAGATAAGTCGTAGTACATCTTTTATAGTATGTGATAAAAACTACAAGAAGAGGTGAGTGATGGAAAAGACAGAAAAAAACAAAACAAACAAACTAGGTTGTTCAAGAATAACTGTTTAGAAAGAAGACTTAAAGGAATGGAAAGATATCCCATGCTCTTGGATTGGAAGAATCAATATTGTTAAAATGGCCATACTGCCCAAGGCAGTCTACAGATTTGCAGATACTGACTGGTATATATAAAACAGATAAACAAGTTTATACTGTATAGCACAGGGAAATATATTCTATATCTTGTAATAGCTTACAGTGAAAAAGAATATGAAAACGAGTATGTATATTCATGTATGACTAAAGCATTGTGCTGTTCACCAGAATTTGACACAACATTGTAAACTGACTATACGTCAATTAAAAAAAAAAATAAAAAAAAATGATTGTTTAGGAAGTAATCTTTAATTTGGGCTTTATAGAATGTGTAGGTGTTTAAGTTATTCAGTTAAAGAGTCAGTAAGACAAAAGGAAATATACAGAAAAGAACACTTGACATCTAAGCATGGTTTAATTTAAATGTTGAATATAAATAAAGGAATATTGTTAGATAAAACTAGAAAAAATGGATTGAGAGATAAGGTTATGGAAAGGCCTTATTGCCAGACAAGAGATAATACAGGCTGGAGAAAAGAAACAGTAAGAAATAAGCAGATAAGTGAAATAGTTATGAAGACACTTAAAGCAGCTAGATATGTGGTAAAAGACATTTAGAAACTTAAAGAGTGTGAGATTAGTTCTACCAGTTAGGAAATTACAATATACTAAAACCAAATGCTCATAAAATCATGAGAATTTAATGCGATGCAGTGATGGTGGGTCTGTAATCATGTGATGGGAAAAATAGTAATCTTGAATTAAATTGATAACTAATTGAATATAGAACAGTGTGAAGGGCCAAAGACTGTTCTAAGGTTAAAGGTATACCTTCCTGGAAAAATAATATTCAGATAAGATCATAAATGGTTAATGAGAAGAATAATTTAGTTTTGCCCAGTTGACAAAGGGAGCAGGTAAGATGAAGGATCTTTTGTGCAAAGTCAGTTTTGATGATCTATCAAGGTATGCAAATGTAAATGATTACTAGACCTTTGCACATGCAGAAGAGATTACTGAGGTGTGAGAAGCCATACTCTGAATGGCTGGGTACTATATGTGTGCAAGTCAAAGATGAAGAAGAGTGTGGAAGAAGGGAGGAGGGATGAGATGAGGAGACATCTGTTTCTCTCAGAGAGGTTTGATAGGTTAGGTGAAGAAGAAAACATTAAATGTGAAATGAGAAAAATGAAGGTCAGGGTCCTATTTTTTTCTAATAAAGAAAAGAAATCAGAGTCTTTTTTGACTTAGTCATTAGTTGGATAAAAATTAGTTTCAGTTGGCTGGAGTAAGGAGCTTCTTGTGAATCATTGATATGTAACCAAAATTACTGACTCATGTGTTTGCATGCACTATGCTTACTTATAGGCAACTTATTTATTCTTTAGCTTTACCAGTTACATTTGTCAATGACTTTTTAAAATCTTCTATACACATGACTTTCCTTTGAATAATAATATTTACTCTGTTGCCTGGGGTCACACAGTAAGCCCACGAAATAAGACGTGCAGCATAATTACAATGTTCTTTCTTTTTGTAAGCTCCTAACAGGGAAATCCCTAGCTGGTCTTAAAGGCCACTAGGGCAACATGTAGATATTTCTTTTGAAGCATAAAGGTTAAGAAAAACGTAGTTCCCAGCAAGTAATCGATATAAACAAGATTAGGACCCCATAAGTGAGTTCTAGCAATCATGTTCCTGCTGAAAATCTGTAAAGCTAAGTGTCTTGCAAGCCACGCAATATCCTTTCTAAACCTTCTAGAGCACACATATCATTATACAATTTGGCAATCTTTAAACCAGATGGGGATCAATGTTTTCAGTGTGCTACATTATACTTTACTCTTATAGAAGCTGTAGATAATAAATGTTTGTGCATCCAATTTAAAGAAAATCCATTATGCAAATATAATAATTTCTGCATAAAATCCTTGATGTTACAGTTCAGTATCATGTATCAGGCTGACTAATGACTTCTTCAAATAAGTTTGTTCAAACAAGGAAAAAACATAAAATACAGTTAATGTGTGTGTAGCCATTATAATAGAAGGGAACAGTAGCAGTTAAATCTCCAGAATTTCTCTTTGAAAATTATTTTTATTCTGAATGATTAAGGCAGTCTTCTAACTTTTTGATGAACACTTTTTTTTTCTGCATGGCTTTCTAGCATCTATTTTCCCTTAAAATATCTTCCTATATATCACATGGTTATAAATATGACCACATGTAAAAATGACATTAGTATATATTTGTATATAGACACACAGAGACATACAGAAATATTACATCTTACTTTCCTCTGGTTAATTAAAATAATAAACTCTTACTTTGTTAGACTATTCCAGGATGAATATATTGAGCTATATGTTCATTTTTTTAATGATATGATATTAATAGTTAATATATCCGAAACTCTCAAGGTGAAAAGATAGGGATAAAGAAGAGAAATGTAATTTTCAGTTTCTCGAATAAGCATTAAAGAATAACCTGGTATATGACATTGGAGCCCCTGTTACTGGGTCTGACTTGCCTTGCAGGGATCAGTTGGCAGTCTCAGAGCCCACGCATATGTTGGCCTTCATATCTTCCATGGTGCAAATCCAGGAGGAGCCTTAAACTCTACCAGATTCTGGAAAGTTCCCAGTACTCCCTCAACATTCACAGCTTCGTAACTATTATCTGCCTTGGTTCTTTCAGCACAAAAATTATCGTGTGCTCTGCCTCTGTTTTGGACCAACTGCTTTTCACGCACAAGACTCCCAGGCCTTTCTTCACACCCGGAATCTCATGTCTCTCCACGTTGTCTTTTCTGTTCTGTCACTCCTCTTGAACTCTTTGAACGTTTCTATGCTGCTTCCAGGACCTATAAAAATCTCCTAAATTATTTATTTCTTTTTTGAAAGTTCCCCTCATCCTTTCTCCAAGGAAAAATAATCCAATCTAGCCTGCATAAGTAGTTGTTTTATTTTACCCATACTTTGCATATCACTGGTCCTGAAAATGAGTATTATACTATCAAATCACAGTCTTCTTTCATGAAGTTATCTAACAATTCTTAAGCACTTCTTGGTATTCCTAGATTCTTTATGCATTTAGCTATCTTTCTCCATTAGTACTAGCATCTTTCTTGGTTACCTCAGTGTTCCAACTAATGCTGTACAGTCAGAACCATAGCTTTCTCTCTTCCAGTGACTTTCTTGAACTACTGTCCTCCATTTTAGCCCCTCCAGCCTCCTTTTTGTTCCTAGGACATACCAGGCATGCTTGCACCTTAGAGATTTGGACATGCTATTCTTTCTGACTGAATACTCTCCTGCACACATTCACATAGCTTGTTGCCCATCCTCTAAAAGTCTTAGTTTGTCATCTTCTTATTGAGTCTTTCCCTTTCTAATTTAAAACTGAAAACTCACTTGTCCCTGCATTCCTTATCTTCTTCTTTCCTTGATTTATGTTTTCCCTATAGCACTTCTCACATCTAATATACTATATATTTTGCTCATTTTATCCATTTATATTATTCATACTGTGGCACTCATTTTAAGAATAAATTCCACAGAGGCCTATTATTCTCTGTTTCCTTCACTGTTGTGTCTTCAGGGCCTGAAAGAGTTACTGGCACATGGTAGATTTAAAAATAATTAAAATTATTCTTATTTATAAGTAGTAAATACTCCATAAACCAGTGACTTAAAAAAAGAGTGTTAATTTATTCACTGGTTGATTTATAAATTAACAATCTGTCTTTTAAATTTGCCCATTTATCTTTTTTTTTTTTTTAATGGAGGTACTAGGGACTGAACCTAGGAGCATGAACTCATGCATGCTAAGCACTCACTTTATGACTGAGCTATACCCTCCTCCCATCTTATATTCTAAATACTACATTTGTCAAAATAAATCTTTGGAAATTTGTTTATACCAGAGAATTTATATGATAAATCTGAATTTGTTGCTGTTCTTGAAGTCTAACCATGAAAGAGATTAAGGTTTATAATCAGAATGGAATAATTGTGTAATGAGCAAATTATAGAATGAGTAAATAATACTCAACAGAACCAAATAATACCATCTTTCAAAATAAGAAGAAAACAATAAACAAATAAGATATCATAAATTAAGTGAAAAGAAAATGATAAAGAAATAGGATGTAATTTCTTAACACATCCTTTACTATCTAATAATTTGTAAAAATATCTAAATGAAAACTAACCAAATTGGAAAGTGTTGCTCAAATAACTCAATCTATTAAAAAATCTATAGTTTAACATAAAGGAAATCTTTCTATGCTTATATTAGCTAGATGGATATGAGTACTTACAGAGAGCTAAATAGAACTATAAATTTCCTAAAACTTATTATAGAGTCATTGAGGTAAAATCCCTAATTAGGAATGTACCTAACTAATAATATCTTTGTCAGCAAATAATATTCAAATTTTAAAAATATTCAATTGTATATATATCCCTATATTCAAGGCATATTTGAATTGTTTATTATAACCTCTACATCCCTCACTTTTAAGCTTATTTCCTTCTCTCCCATTGTAGCAATTAATGGTCCCATGCTGGCCCTTGGTGCATGGACTTGGAGATGCAAGGATTGCAAATAAAACAAGAATCCCAGTTAAATTTAAATTTTAGATAAACAACATGTATATTTTCAAGTATAATTGTATCTCAGGCAATAATTAAGATGTACTTATTGTACTAAAATTTACTTACTGTTTATCTTAAACTAAAATTCAACTTAGCATTCCCTATTTTATTTGGCAGCCCTACTCAGGTCTCCTGACTATCTCCAAGTACTCCATATGTGTACCTTTTTACCTCTAACTTCTCAAACTTATTTATCTGTGCCATATTTTCTTAGAGACCTATCGAATATTGTTTTTTGTGACATGTATTCTAGTCTAGTATAAATCAGAATGTGGGTTATTAAATGAAGTAGGTAATTTAAGTCACCTAATACATTAGGCTATTAGTACCTATACTACTCATCTTGTGCTCTCCCTGTGATTCAGACAGATCATAAAACATATCAAGGGTTTAATTCTGTGTTTTTCTTTAAGAAGGAACATGAAGAAATTTTATTAAAAATATTTTGCATTTTAGATATGCTTGTAGCCAATTAATACTATTATTTCTGGTTTAGCATAAGAATGGGATTGGAAGTGTAGTGAGCAAAGCTTATTTTGGGGTGCTCCTCAAAAAATTGTTGAAGGCAGTTGCCTTCTACTTGTCAATCATAACAGTTCTTTAAAAAATGAGTATGATAGAACCTTATCTTGAAAGCAGTGGAAATTTATTAATCAACTGATTTTTAGAAATAAAACTGGACAAGTGATAAAATATTTAGCTAGTCAGTCTCTAGTAATTATTTTTGGCTTTTGTGAGAAAAGCAATAAAAAGAACCAAAATCAGTAGATTTTTAAGTTCTTCAGAAAGTTTAAGCTGATTAGTGTAAACTAAATGAAGGAATATAGCAAAACTATATATGAATAAATTTAGCAGATACAGATCTATGAAATTTATCTACAACAGATTTACAATTTGTCTTCAAAAGCTTAATTTCTAATATCTTCAAAAAAGTGCCACTGAACACAGTTTTCTTTTTGTGGAAGAATTGTGCTGCTGCTTTGAAGAAGCTAACATGGAAGATAGAATATATTTTATATATATAAACATAGAAGATAGAATATATAAACACATATATACATATATACATACATAATGTACATATACATATACATACATATATATTTGAAAATTTGCTATAAGGATTATAACTAGAATCAAAGTAGGAAGATGTATTTAACTGTACTTTTTAGAGTTTTCCCAGTTTCTCCTTTCCTTCATGTCCAATTACCCAATATGTTTGACATTCTGATTTTTATAGACATATATCATAGAGAATGACTGAGTCAACTCATATTCTATCAAAACTCAGTTTTTTCATCTCTCCTACTCATTCACACAGGCAGACACACACACATGTTGCAAACCACACACACATACATTCTTATACCTGAATAGTGTACAATAGCATTGATTCCTGTTGTGAAAGAGACTGAAACAGATAACTCAAGATTTTTAAAATAAATTTTAATGGATTTGAAAAGAAAGAAATACACTTTGATTTCATTCCTAAGTAATTTTGATTGAACTCAGATTTGAGACATCATTCCAGTAACTCTATATCTTTCTCATCTATTAGTAAAATTTTTCCCGTCTTGGCATTCTGCCATTGAGATTTCTCTCTTCAAGAAACTATAAAATCAGAGCCTACAAAAGTCCTGAAAACTGTTCATGATTTTTGGTTCCCTTTAAGTTAAAACAACAATAATAACAACAAACAACAAAGTAAGATTAAGTTTTTTTTTCTGATATATATTGCTTTTTTTTTTTTTTTTTTTTGATGTATACCCCAGGGCCAGTGCCTCTCAAAACTCAGAGCCTCAGAGAATTCCTCAACCCTGTAACTCCCAGTGCAGGCTCCCCATCTGTTGGGTGAATGGACCCCAGAGAAAACTGAGGTAAGTTCTGGATGTAAGGTGTGGCAGAGATAATGGAGGTTTTAAAGCAGTTGTCACTCCTCCAGAAATACTGATGTTCACATAACTCTCAAAATTCTTTGCATCAATCAGTTTAACTTCAAAAACTGTATTTCTCCAAACAAAAGAAGCCCCTTTACCCTTTTTGTAAGTAACTTGTGTTTCTTCCCTCTTACTGGCAGCTTGGGAGCTGTTGTCACTGAGGTAGTTTAAGATGCCTGCTCTGAGATTGCATTTTATACTCTCAGTCTTATATGACCATCCTTAGAACACCCCACCACCATGCCTCCCACCACCAACTGAACAATACATTGTATCTGTGACTAACTCGGGAGTTTCAACTATTGTTTTATTGTTTTCAGCATAGCTTTTAACTCAATCATTTAAGTTACCAGACGTAAGTATTTTAAGTTACTTTGAAATAAAATCACATAGACGAACAAGTACAGTTAAATAAAGCCAGTGACATCAAGGGGATGATTTTCTAGAGTTCCAAAAATATTCAGTATTTTTGAAAAACTCTACTCTGTTCTCCACTTTGTCTCTAATGAAGTGCTCATGTAGCGTTCAATCAATTAAAACAAATATTTCATTGTGTTTTTAATTTGTATTTTCCTGATGATTAGTGACATTGAGCATTTGTCATATAACTGCTGGCCATTTGTATTTCTTCTTTGGAGAATTATCTACTCAAGTCCTTAGCCAAGTTTTAAGTCAGGTTATTAGTTTTTTGTTATTGAGTTGGAGGAATTCCTTATATATTTTGGAGATTATACTTTCATCTGATACTTGATTTACAGACATTTTCTCCCATCCTGTAGATTGTCTTTTCACTCTGTTGATTGTTACCTTTGCTGTGCAGAAGCATTTAGTTTGATATAGCTGGTGGAAATGCAAAATGGTATAGCTGCTATGAAAATAGTACATCAATTCTTCAAAAATTAAAAAACAGAAGTACCATGTGATCCAGCAATCTGACTTCTCGGTATTTATCCAAAAGAATTGAAACCAGAATCTTGAAGAGATATTAGTGCTTCAGTATTCATTATAGCACCATCTACAATAGCCAAGGTGTGGAATGCTGTACAGCACTGTGCCTGTAGTCAGCAACAATGTACACTTAAAGACTTTTAAAACGGTAGACATCTTGTTACATATTCTTACCACAACAAAATAAAAAGTAAAAAATAATATATATCGATCATTTCATGTTTAACCTAGAATAACTACTATATTAATATAGAGTTAAGATAAATGTATTGATTTACATGTGGATTTTAGGTCACTATATTCTTTTTCTAATTGCTAATAGAAAGTTATTAATTATATTACTGAAAGTTTATATTTTTTCATACATTATAAAACCTATTTGCAGAATCAAACAAATGTTTTTTTTATAACATGCATTTCTCCTTTTTATTCTGTAAACATGATTAATGTACATGTAAGAATTGTTTGGGGCCATCAATCAAGGTTTTCCTTTTTTTTGATTAAAATAAGTTTTACATAGAAAATCATGCATGTCATAACCACAGTTGGCATACAAAGTGAAAACCTACTGTATTCCAACTTTGTACTAAGATCTAGGGTTACAATCTAGTGGGGGAAACAGACAAAAACAAATAACCAGTCAAATAAAATAGCATGTTGTGGTAAGAGCTAAGAGGAGAGAACCAAGTATCTGACAGTGAGTAATGATGAGGCAGTAAGAATGAAGGAGTAATAAGTTAATTAAGGTAGACTTCCCTTTGAAGAAATGAGGAGGTATATTCAAAGGTTAAGAAGGAAAGTCATGTCAGGATAAGGAGGAGATTAGGATCCCTGAAGCAAGAAAAAGCTTGATATATTTGAAAAACTAAAAGAAGTTTCGAATGGTGAACATGCAGTAAGTAAATGGTAAAGTAGCACTATACCAAATGAGATAGATTGGTACAGGCTGTGCGGGGCATCTCAGTCATAATAAAGAGACTAGATTTCCTCTTTTGGTAAAAATTGATACAAGAAAGTGACAGTATCAAGGTATGTGAATATAGTTGTCCCTGAGTGTCCATGGGGCGTTGTTTCCAGGATTCCCTAAGAATACCAAAATTCACAGATGCTCAAGTCCCTTACATTCAGCCAATATAATCCACAGTTGGTTGACTCCGTGGATGCCGAGCCTGTGGACAGGGACAGCTAGCCGTTGCTGGAACTGTTACCTTATTTGCAAACTTATAAGTTAGCCTGTCAGAGTCAAAGTGGAAGACTACTGGTAGAAGACTTCATACTTTTGAGCCAGAAACCAAAGACATTATTGTTTGTAATACAGCAAGTACCATGAGGATCAACATATTTGTGCCAGTTCCCCTTGCCTCTGATTCCCACAGCAGCAACACAAATGGGCCACAGAGGTGCTGGAACAGGCATGGATTGTGTTGCAGGAGAGGGACCCTGAGCTTATGGAACATGAATCTTTTGTAATGATAGTAAAGAAAAAACTTGTCCCCCTTTTCCCATAAAATACATGATTCTTACTATCTTGGACAGTAAGCATGCCTACTCTTTGCTTAGTAGGAGAGTCTTTCTGTATCTTTGTCATACCAACATCCTTGAAAAGATAATCTAGAACAAAGGGAGATCAGTGTCTCTGCTCACAAGACATGCAGACATGCAAGAAACCCATGGCGAATTGTATTCCAACAGTCAGACTCTGATGTATATTTTAAGCAAATCACTAAGATTCACATAGTAGTGAAAGAACTGAGAAGAGGCAGGTGTTTATGTAGGATGACCACTGGGATGCCATTACTTTACGATGAAATGGACATGGGCAGAAGAGGAGATAATTCTGGCTTGAACTAGGCATATGACTGGGAAAATCGGCAAAACTGAGGGAGTTAGTATAAGTTTGCAGGCAAAATTGACAGAAATTGTTGATTTGTGCTTAACTGGATATGTGAGATAATTCAGAAGGAAACAATTTATTAGAATAGAGATGACTGATAGAAGAGGATACAACCATTTTTATTTAGTCAGTCAAGAGTTTAGTTTTGAATATGGTAGACTTAATGTAAAGTAATGAATATGTACAAGATGGGGCTCAAAGGATAAGTCTAGTGAATATAATTTTGGAATCAACAGTAGGATGTATGAATCTTTGAGATTGGATAAAATGACTTAAGGAGAAATACATGGGAGAAAACAAGAGAAATCTCAACTGAATATCAAGGAAAACCACTTCTAAATCATGTATATAAAATGTAGCACCTGAAAATTTAGCAAATAGAGGCAAAAAAGAGAGTTATTGTACCAAAAAAACCAAGTAAGTTCAGTGTTGGAGGAAGAGTACAGACATCTGGTTCAAAAGGTCCCAATTAACAACTTTGTTAGTCATGAATTTTGAAAGCTTAATGGAGTGAACCTTCTAACTAGTACAATATCACAATTTTTTCCTTCAAGAAATAACTCATAACTAGAGTAAATATTGGCCAAGAAATTCAGAGCTACAGTTGAAATTGTTACACATTTTATAATTAAAATTGCCCGTCTAACATCTGTGACAAAAAGAAAAATACAAAAGACAGTTACAAGTAAAGTGCTGCATCTTATAAACCATGTGAATGTAAAAGTAATAGAACAGATAGACAGAAGCTGGTAGTAGAGGAGCCTCTTAAAGTGGAAAATCAGGTGCTAGAATAAAGGCATTAATTTCTTATTCTTACATAGTGAGAAATCGAGAGACAGTCTGAGGTCCATAAAATGGTGAACAAAAGTTAGCGTATCTTATTTAAAATTCCACAGAAGCAATGAGCATGAAGACTGTTGAGAGTCTTGTGAGAATAGTTTCACTTCTAAAAGAGACCATATGACAAGGTGTCTTTTCTTCCTCCTCTGGATTTTATGTGAATTACTTGATGCCTGGAACCTGAGTAATCAATTTGCTACCTCTAAATATGAAATAAATTCTGCAGATGGCAGAATGGACCAGAAAGAACCTGGGTTCTTGATAATAAAATTGAGCTTCTAAAATAATTAACTCTGAAGTCTGTGAAAATATGAAATAGTGAAGTTGTATGAAATAAAATAACAGTATACTATATTTTAAGCCAGACTGAGTTACATGCATGCAGTTGAAAGCATTTTAACTATGGAAATTTATTAGTGGAAACCATACAATGGTGGTAATTTAAGAAATGAATATATACTTAATTGTTTAGAATTCTCTTGGTAATCAATGAGTAACTAAAAACAAAAGATGCCTAACTCTAGTAAGTGGGGGTAGAATAGGATGAGAAGGATTTAGTTTTGTAAAAATTTCCATTTATTGTCATTCAGTAGTTTTATTCTTCCCCTATAAACCATCCCATACTCCTGTGCATATTATCACTTACCTAATTTGCCAGATATTCAGAGGCAAAATAATAACAATAATATATAAAAAGTTAAATATAAGAACCTGATTGGAAGAAAGGTTTATAACATAATTCATAGAAATTATATTTATATATGTATATATTGACTTACTAAAAACAAGACAACTAAATATAAAAATGGATAATGGATGACAATTAGCAACTTACCAAAGTATAAATGCAAAGGCCCAATGCACCTATAAAATGATACTCAAAGTCACTAATAATCAAGGACAATAAAATTAAAACAGTATTGGATTTTTTTATTCATCAAATGCCAATAATGCCGAAGACTAATGTTATACTTTCTTGAATAGAATAAACCAAAATAGGAACACAAAAATTCTTTTGACAAGATAGTTTCTTGTCTACATCACTTTTAGAAGAATTACAATCCCTCTCAGCACTTTCTGGAACAGGTTTTGATTTTTCCCCATACTAAATAAGGAGGTAACAGATGCATAGACATATTAATAAGTGTTCTCAAGTTCACATAGGTCACAAGCAATGAAGCTATCATTTGAATATTTTTCTTTTTGATATAAAATCTCTTGCTTTTAATTATTGGGGATAACCTTAAGCCTTTGCCTAATGTTTGCATAAGAAGACTTCCCTGAAGGGAAGCCTCTAGGCTCCTCTCTGCTACCCCTCACAGGTGGCTTGTTTGGGCAGAGACAAGCATAATTTATGCAGACCCTTTAAACTCTTTTTTTGACTCATCTGTTCACAGATAGGAAAATCTAGTCTTCTATTCCAAATTGAGCAATTTTAAAGTTGATACTTTATTTTCCTGTTGGTTCCAAAAAGATGCCAGAAAAGTATATCATCTAATGGTCTCTGAAAACTCCAACATTAATCACTAAACATTTCTCCCTATAGCTTTCTTTTCTCTCTGAGAGGAAAGTAATTGGGCTGATAGGTATGAACAACGAAAATATTAGTTAGATGGACCTTCAAATATTTTTTGAAATTTTAGGCTAGAACAATCTCTTTTCTGTAATACTTTTAGATAGAATAATTGCTTTAATTACTAAAGGAAAATTAAGATAGTATGTTTATTTTTATTTTTCAGGGCCATGATTTAGGTCACTATTGTCTTTAATAACTCCTTCAGTTTCACTGGTTTTATATTTACATGTAAGGTGAGTGTCTGCTTTTCCTTTTCTTTCTTCTCAGCTTCCTTCACCTCATTTTTCTTTCTTAAATTTATGAGGTCCATTTTGTATTCTGTTTTATAATTTCAAATATTTACAAAAAATTCCCTAGCAATATATTTACTCTTGGCCTTTTTCCTTCAGCAAATCACCAGACAATAGACAAGTATAAAATATTGTTGCCTTGAAATATTTCTTTTTTTTTAATCTTTTACTGAATTACAGTCAATGACAATGTATCAATTTCTGGTGTACAGCACAATGTCCCAGTCTTGCATATACATACATACATTCATTTTCATATTTTTTCCATTAAAAGTTATTACAAGATATTCAGCAGAGTTCCTTGTGCTATACAAAAGAAACTTCTTTTAAAATCTATTTTTATATATAGTGGCTAACATTTGTAAATATCAAACTCCCAAATTTATCCTCTCCCACCCACTTTCCACAGTAACCATAAGATTGTTTACTAAGTCTGAAAGTCTTTTTCTGTTTTGTAGGTGAGTTCATAGTGTCCTTTTATTTATTTATTTTTTTGCCTTGAAATATTTCTTAAATGGCTGTCATTACATTTTTTCCACTTAGAAGCTCATAGGTAGTACTTTAATTAAATTAATTATATTTCCTTCCTCATCTTAGTTTCTGAAAGTTCAGTCAAGATCTAAAAACTGTATAATTTGAAATGAGTATATTACCTGTGTAGTGAGCTTGAAGATTTTGGAACTGAGCAAGGAAGAGATAGGACCGTGAGAGGCAGTGATACGTGGCAATATCTGGGATCAGTGCCTGGGCAAGTCTGCATGAGGGAAGTTTGGTAGGAGGAACCACTCCGAAGGGGAATAAAGCAAGAGACTGGACTTCCCCAGAGAAGGGAAAATCAGAGAGGGGGCAAATGTGTCTGGGTGATGTCACTCAGTAGTAAGGCTGGGAGTTTCCAAGTCAGAGTTGTAAAGAACATCTGTGGTATGGGGTCTAAACCACAGGGTTGTATTTTCTATGGTTATCAGATGGTAAGCATAGTTTTGAAGCATATACAAAGTAGATAGACTCTAAGTGGCTAAAAATATGTTTATATAGACTATATTTGAAACAACTTAACATGTAAGAATTTGAGTTTGGCACCAGCAAACTTTGGGCTAACAGTCTTGGATTCTGTGAAGAAGTAAACAACACGCAGCCATTTAGGCTAATGCAGAGGGGCCACCTTTGGCCCATTTATATAACAACCTCCAAGGTGAAATGGGAATATAAGTATAATTTATTTCCTTCTCTATTTATTGAATGAGTACTGAACAATAGGCATATCCTTTTAGGAGGCACATCTTGTAATTTGTCACTGATAAATTCAAGAGCAGGCAGCATACACTCTTTATCATAAATGACTACAGGTTAAACCATTTTGGAGCTATAACACAGGCTAAATTGTTAGACTATCAGTAAACTATAAAACCATTCCCTGAAGCCAGATATTCTGGCAAAAATTTTGTGAAGGGTTTTTGCTTACTTATTGATACAACTAAGCTTCAGTATTTAAAGGGGAAAAAGAGAGGCCCAAGATGAAATAATATTTACAGAATGCTCAAGGTACTTGGGAGGAATGCATGATAGGACTCTTCTGAAATGTTCTTTGAAAATGTCTATGTTTCACAGAGAGAAATGCAAGTTGTGTTGCAAAAAAAGGCATGGTGAAACTGGACAAAGAAATAATATTTTCTAAGATATCTCAAGCTTTTTGATTTATTCACTAGAACTTGATGCCTTTAAAGGACTGTTCTGTTATTTCTTTCATGCTTTATGTGTGAAATTTAAAATTATTATCAAAATAAAATTCCATTAGGAAGCACTTTGCTGTAATCATGGATTTGGATTATTTTAGGGCAAGTACTATCTACTGTGTACACGTGGGAGTTTAGAACAACTCTTTCCATAGGAAATAGTCCCTGTAGTATAGTAATGATACTAGATTGTAACTGTTGACAGTCAATAAAATACAACCGCCATTTCTCTGTTTCATTGATCAAAGTAGAATGAGTATTATATGCTTTTGTCTTGCCTAGCATCACTTAAGAAACCATCATTTCTTTTCCCATTCTTGGTTCAAGTGAGTTGGTTGGGACTGACTGTATTTCAGAGGTAAGCCTGTGTCACTGGAAATTTTTGATTCAACATATTATATTGTCAAATAAAATTAGTCTTGTCAGTTGAGTAGAAATTTAGCCCTTTTCTGAAAGGTTCAAGGAAGAATCAAACTGTATAAAACAGTAATATTGATTTTCCTCTTTTGACTGGGAAGGTGCGTGATTGCTGCTTTCTCATACAGAAGGAGGTAATGAATGGAACAATACAATTAAACAGTATTGAACATTAGACTGGACTGGGTCTTAGCAATACACAATTAAATATCTTCAGTTTATAAGGGATCTGAGCCCCATAAATTTAAGGAACTAGATAACTGTGAGCCATCCTTGTTATATGAAAATGTTCTAAACATTATTGAACGAACCAAGTCATTATGAGAATTTCATCTATATAAATTATCAAGAAAGTATGATACAGGAGAATGGAGGAACTGGAAAGAATTTTCTTGTATTATAAGTGTTAGTGGAATATAACCATTTTTAATCATAAGATATACACTAAAATTGAGGTTTAAAGGTAATAAGATGTACTTATGGCATTACAGTACAATAAAATATGACTGGCTTTAAGAATAAAATCAAGATGCCAAAGATAAAGAATTTGGTGACACAGTCTGTACCTAGAAGGCACACAATAATTAGTACTTCCTTTTATCAGTATCTTTTTTGCAGCAAACAGACAATTCTTTGGCAAATATACAAGTTCTTTTTGTATGGCCTCTGGCAGCTGCTTAACTTTCCTAGCGCTTTGTCTCTCCCTCTTGATAATGGGGATAACTGCACAGTGCTTGTTACTTATGTAGCATATTGAGTTCCTGCTGCCAAATGATACAGATCCATGGGTTTAAGATCTGTCCATGTACTCATTATCATTGATGATTTAATGGTTTTTCAGTTTCACAAAGAGTATCTTCATGATCACTTTGAAAGATTTATAAGGTTTGTTTTCATTTGAAAATTCTTGTTTGAGAATTAGCATGAATGGTGCAGGGAAGCTAAGGTGCTATGAGGCATTTAAGGACAGCACTACCTAATGGTAATTACTAGCTTAAACACGTATTTGTTCCAGTGAAATATAACCCTCCATTTACATCCCAGTTCTAGCTGAGAAATATGGCCTTTCTGTAAGCAGGGAGTGGAGTTTTTCAACACCTGTTAGAAATGTATGTAAAATACATTAGCTTGTGAAGAAAACAGTGTGAGTTCTAAAGCCGTATGAAGTGGTGTTCTATGCAGTGCTCATGGAAGAATGATGTCCTTTTATTATTTCACCTCACTGTGAGCCTAATGACAGAAACCAGTGAAGAGAGGAGGCTGATGAATGGAGAAGGTTGAGGAATTGAAATAACCTTTGATTAATTCTTATGTACAAGACTATGAATAATAACATTTTTGAAAAATTTTTAAGAGAGTTGTCCCAAACCAGTGGCCATAGCTTTAAAAAAAAAAACATAACCCTCCCCTATAATTTAATAACAATATTTAAAAATTCAGTTACTTTGAAGGAGATGCATCATTTCCTGTGGTCTGTAAATTGAACTTTGTATTCTTCTATGGGGTTGCATGGGGGGGAGTCAGACAACTGTTACACTTCTTTTTATGGCAAACTGCCAAGAATGTCAAAAGATGCTTTCAAATATTAGGCATTATTAAATCACACCCTTTCCATTGTGTTAGCCCTAACTTAGTAACTTACAAATTTATAGAATTTTTTTGTTTACTTGGCTAGCGTGTTCATAATTGACTCTATAGTTTATTATTATTAGACAAGGAAATAATACACTTAGAATTTTAATGTAATTACAACTGAGTTTGAAGAGATTGTTTCCCACCTACCAATGTAAATTTTAAAGCTAGCAAAATTTTCATTGTATGACTTTATAAACAATAAATCTAGAGAAAAAATGTATACTATCATCTAATATTGCAGATTCTGATTATATAGAGAATAACTAATTATTATCAGTTCTTAAGTTCTACATACAGTTGTTAGTGAAATCTTCATTTTATTTCTGGGAACATGCCAAAGAACAGTTATCTAAAGAGAAGGTTTACTGTGGATACTTTGGATGTGTTTATTATTACTGTATTCTTTGCCTGCAAGATCATTTAGCTTCTCCTCATCTGTTTAATCCCTACTTAGTCCTCCAAACCAAGCTCAAGTACTTCCAGAAAAGATGACATAAAAAATAATAGCATTTAAAAATCCCTAGTCCATGACTAATTGAATTTGCAAAAGGGGGAACAAACTAGTGGGGAACCTTTTTTAACACTGAAATCAGAGCATGGTATAAACCAAGTGCTAAATAGAAGAATTTCTCCCAGACATAGTGAAGATGGTATCACGTTGAAGCTTTTTCCGCTGCCAACACATACCTCCCATTTCAACAAAAAAAATTTGTTTTGTGAAATAGATGAAGAAAATCTTAGTATCTCTAAAATTTAGAGGTAAATATTTTAGTGGGAATGCCATGAGCAATTCAGTATTTTATGGGCATTTCTGCATCCTTCAGTAAGAGCCACTTTTGCTGAGTGAAAGACATCATTCTGAGACTGCAGCAGGTATGAAGTTACAACAAATGGAAAAGTCCACAGGCAGCTGATTTTTACTCTTACTGGCTTCCCAGTAGAGGAGTAGAGGTTTGAAAATAACTCCAGCATAAGTTTATTTCTAAATCAAAACAGAAATATCCTAGCCTAGTAAAATGAGGTTTAGAGTGTTATTCATAACATAGAAAGAACAGGTACTCTTACCCTAGGAGAGATTTTATCCTCAAAAGCCAACATTCTTTATAAAAATAGAGGAAAAAATATGTGGAGGCATGGCAATATCACCTGTAAGCAACAGGTATTGCCCCTGAATAAATTTCTTTCTGTCATAGCATAAAAAGCTCTTGGTAGGAAAACTCCTAAACCAAGAATAAAATCTCAGTTAAATCAAAAAAAAAAATTAATTTCCTTCAAATTGGCTAGCAAAATAACCAATAAATTTGACAATACATGGATACAATGGTTATTTAGAACAGAGGCCAAGTCAAATAGAAAAACAATGTAGTGAGTATTTTTTGAAATACATGAAACTAGTAAGTTTTACATTTCTTCCTCCACAGAATATGTATTTCATACAGACTTTTCACCATTATAATCCCAGAAATGAATTGGAGTGGAGGTATTTTGCACATTTTTCTGTGAAGTATAGATTCAGCTAATGAGGCCCTAGGAAAGCTGAAATCTCCTTAGAAAGATCCCTACATTTATCACGGGACTAGAGCAAGATTTTTGCCTCTCAGGTGGTAGTTTAAAAATGGATGGAGGGAAATACCTAGTCAAGTGTTTCTAAGCCACCCATCTCCTCCATTCCTCAGCAACTCTCTTCTTTAGGCTGACTCCCAGTTTCTGTGTACCACTATGGGGTGAATTAGAAAAGTTACTAAAAAGAGAGAGTGGGACAGCAAAGAGCCACTCTGGTTAAGGATGAGATGTTCTGTAGTAAGTTATGGGATGAACATCATCAACCATGGGCTGGATGGAGGATGGCTGAGACCCAGAGGTATTGACCATGCTTAAAAAGTCATGCTGGATAGTATACAAGGGCCAGCATATAAGAAACTTGGAAGTCACTGCCATCCCAACAACAAGTAAAAAGCTGAATAGACTGAAAAATACAACATGTCTTTTTAGATCCATTAGAGAAATGAAGTTACAGGGCAAACTGCTGTCCCCAGGTTGGAGAGATAGACAGGAATATACAAGACATAATAGTTTACCTGAGCAGAGCAAAACTCTCCATTTGAACCAGTGCCAGGGTAGGAAAACCTGAAATATAATTGACTAATTGCTCAAAGCTCAGTGATGAGTAAGTACTACAAGAGGACCCAGTTATCTGATATCCTCAAACTTCTGTGCATTTATATCCTGAAGCTCTACTAGGTTCACAGTGAACACTGGAGAAACACTCCTCATGCTTCTAGCAGGAGGAGGAAAAAATGACAGAGCATCCTATTCTTAACAAAGTCTGCCTTCAGGAGAAACTAATGAACCAGAACCTAACTTGCTGGGGTTTTACCAGAGCCCAGCTGACCTGAGGGAAGCAAAATATTTGCATATTGGCATGCATTATATTGCCATATTGGCAAATTTTATAATGAATTATTTTACAAGATACTGTCAGGAATGTGAGCAAATAAATACTCTCAATCAGTATAGGAGAGAGTGTAAATTGTTTCCGTTTTTCAGGGTTTTTAGGCAATTGATATCAAACATCTTAAAATGTATATACTTTTACAAAGTATTTAAATTTTTAATAACTTGGCCTAATAAAATGATCAGATACATTATTTGATAGATACAGAACTATCCTTATGTTTTAAAATTAGGTTTTATTATTATTCAGGCATGGTGAGACCAACAATCAGGAGACAACTGCCATTTGAAATAATAGATTGTCACAGTCCTTAAGAGGGGGACTCACCACACCATGGAACAGTCACAAGAGAAAGCACAGGGTTGGCCAAAAAATAGAGGAAGTGAGGGGAAAAAAGGGCAAGGGACTTTATTGTGATTTCTGTGGAAATGCAAGACAGGGTACAATTTTAGGCTTAAGATTGGCTGGTTTGAATAATTTCAGCAGGCTCTGGCACTTATGGGCTGCCCTCCTTTTCTTGTATCTAGTCTGGGATGATGAGGGTAAATGAGTAGTGTCCAAAGTGTAAATGCTCAATCTAGGAGATGGTTGGGGATGGGCTTTGGATTCATTGGTTTGCATTATGGAAGGTGCACTTGCATGAGAGTCCTTTACTGTCTCTAGGAATTGGCCATGCCTGGGGCAGTCTCTCCTGGATCAGGAAGTGCCCAGATATCAAAACATCATAAAATGCAGAAAATAAAAGAAATGATTGATACAATTTACAAGGTTATTGAAAAGCACATTTTTTTATAATCAGGAAAAATGAGAAAAGCAAAAGAAATGACTAAAACATGATGTTTTGAAATATTAATCAACAGAACAACTTAAAATATTATTTTAAAAATACCCTTTTCAATATTTAATCAGCTAAACACTCATTATTCTCTGTCTCAGAGAAAAGATAAATACAGAAATTGCTGGGTGGAGGGAGGAGGCAGGGGGATTCTCCTAAATTTTGATTTTTAAAAAGTCTTTAACTTATTGGAATCAAGGAAACTCCAGCAAATATCTCCAAACAAATAATCAGAATTTCTTCTTCAGGGGAGAATGTGAGTATCATAGGAGGCGAGGAAAACATAGATGATGTGGGTTTTGGAGAGAATTTTATGTGCTCTGCTCATACTCTTATCTTTGAGTATATTTTTGCATATCTTTGAAGTAGAGGGGTTGTTTACAATTCCAAATATTCAGCAAAGCTGAGAGATCCAAAAGCAGAAAGGACATGGATCCCCGTCCTAGAAGGCATTTTTGGAATTGTCATGAGCTCCATAGAAGAAATGGCTGTGTGGTGCATCTATGCGGCAGAATTTAAGGCAGATTCCTTGGTCATCTGTATTGGCAAAAATGGTAAATGCAGAAAAATGACACCCTGTGTCTAAAGATGGAACTGAGGTTGTTTTGTTTCTTCGTTTTGTTTTATTTTCTAGTGCTAGTAAATAAATGGCAAATATCTGTGATTTTTTTGTAGTAATACTCCAGTAATAACAATTTTAAAATTCCCATCATGACAAGAATCCATAGGGATAATCAAGTATCTCTGTATAAAATGCCTAGTCATTCAGTTGTGTGTGTGTGTGTGTGTGTGTGTATGAGTGTGTGTTTTCTTGCCTGCCTGTCAGTGTGTTGAGTTTCCTTAATGTGTGTCAAGTACCTTTCCGTAGTCTAGTTAAGCCTGTATTCTTCTTCTCAAATGTAGTATTTTTAAATGTATAAAATATATTGAGTTACAAAAGATAATAATTTAGTAAAACACCAAACTATTTTAAAATATCACATTTGTGATGCAAACATATTTGTGGTTATTTATTAATATTAATTAAATAAAAAGGTCTAGATGGTGAGGCTAAGATCTATTGTAATTTCAGTGTACTGATAAACAGAGTATTTTAAAAGTTTGCAGTGCTTATGGGTAATATGAAAATATCTGTGATGTTTATTGCTACAAATTCCAAAGTCACAGCTGCTTCATTTATTACTGTTGATTTATACCTATATTCACACTTGAGTTAAATGAAACTATAAATGTGTGTTCCTATTCATTAAATTCCCTTAATTTTTGCCCTGGAACAAAGTCTACAGAAACCATGTAAAGTCTCTGGGATACAAAGACTAGATTTTCTTTGTTGCAGTTTTTTAAATAGATGTTTTAAAAGTTATAGAATACATTATTTAAAAACAACTATTGAAAAAATTAAAACAAAAGAGATCCAGTCATAGTTACTACTCTTTTTCTCTCCATGTTGTGCTTATTTTTTTACTTGCTTCCAATTATTTTAGTATAAAAATTATGAATAAGGCATTCTGGTAAGTTAATTTGTGTGAAACTCCAGCTAGTTTTACAGAAAGAGAGATAAAACAATTATAATCTATTTTATGGAATTTTTTAAATGTCAGCTTCCACTCTAAATATGCAGATAAGAAAAAAAAATTAAAAACAATGTCCAATTCCAAAATCAAGACAAAAATTCATAAAAATATAGTCCTGGACTTCCAGTTTTAGCTCCAACATGTAAAGAGCTTAGAAGACTTCATTCCCATTCTTACATCAAGGAAAATTTGAATCAACAATACTAATGACTCTTTCTGGACCTAACAAAATCCAGAGATCATAGGGCAAACAGCTACTTTGAAATTTTGAGAGACAAGCAACTCATGGTTGTCACAACTAAGATTTACCTCCTGTAGCAGAAGCTGCTGAAGCTATGAAATGATAGAAGTACTTCAGTGGTTATTTTAATGAGTTGCTGGAATGAGAATGAGAAACTCCTGAAGATGACTGTCTTTGCAGCGGGAGGCATTGGTCCTACACTGTTCATGAGTTTTAAGGAATCACATTAGGGTCTTAGACGAAGAGCTAAGAAAGATCTATTTATCCCTTATGTCAGAAGGAGGGGAAGAAATACACACAGGAAATTCTTCATTGCAAAGACCTACTCTCTATGGTAAAAAGTGTGGAAAGAAGAAAGTTAATCAGTGTAACCCCCATAATAGGCCAAAGAAGAAAATTATCATAGGATTACATCAATAGATACAAATAAAACCATTTGACAAAAATGTAACTACTCATTTATGATAAGAGCTCTCAGATAATAAGGAATAGAATAGAACTCCCTCAGCTTACAAAGAACATCTACAAAAACTGTACAGTTAATAGCATACTTAATGGTGAGAAGCTGGAGAATTTTCCACTAAAATTGGGAACGAAGTGTGTCCTCTGTTACTACTCCCAGTCAACATAGTAATGGAAACCCTAGCTAATGCAGTAAGACAAGCAAAGGAAATAAGAAAGTAGACACATTGGGAAGGAAGAAATGAAACTGTTACTGTTGGCAGATGACATGATTCTCTATGAATAAAATCCCAAAGAATCAGAAAATCACTTGAAACTAAAAAGTAAGTATAAAAGTTCACAGCAAACATGGTTAATATAGAAAAGTCAGTTGCTTTCCTATTTAGAATCAATGAACAATTGCAATCTGAAATTTTTTAAAAAAGAAAATTAAAATAGCACTAAAAATTAAATACTTAGCTATTGATTTAGTAAAATATGTACAGGGTATACAGAAGAACTGTTCATGGATTGGAAGAATCAATCAAAGATTGTTGAGATGCCAATTCTTACCGAACTTAATATATTCAGTGAGAGCTCAATCAAAATCCTAGTGTGTTGTATTCTTGATAATGATAAATAGATTCTAAAATTTATGAGGGAAAACAAAAGATCTAGAATACTGGTACTGAAGAAGAACAAATTTGGAGGACTAACGCTACCCAATTTCAAGACCCACTGTAAATCTACAATAAGCAAGACTGTATACTAGTGGGAAAAAAAAGACATATAGATGAATAGAACTTAATAGAAAGTCCAGAAATAGGCCTATATGATGTAATCAACTCATTTTGACAAAGGAACAAAGGTAATTCAATGGAAAAAGAATGATATTTTAAACCTATGATGTTGGAAAAATTCAACAACTGTATGTGAAGAGCTGAAACACAGAATTTATACCTGCTGTAAAAATTAATTCAAAATGAATCATAGAACAAAATTTAAAACTTACAGAAGAAAACTTAGGAGAAAAGTCTAGGAGACACTGGGTTTGGTGATGAGTTTTTAGATAAAACCCCAAAACGGTGGTAATGAAAGACATAAAGACATTTTGGGCTTTATTAAAGTTAAAAAAAAAAAGTTTGCCTGTGAAGGACTCTGTAAATAGAATCAATAACAAGTCACATTTGTTTATTTTTGCTTTTATTTCTATTGCCTGGGTAGGCTACCTTAGGAGAAAATTGCTAAGATTCATATCAGATAATGTTTTGCCTATGTTTTCTTCTAAGAGGTTTATAATGTCTTGTCTTATGTTTTAAGGCTTTAAGCCATTTTGAGTTTATTTTTGTGTATAGTGTGAGGGAGTGGTCTAATTTCATTAATTTACATGCAGCTGTCCAGTTATCCCACCTCCATTTGCTGAAGAGACTGTCATTACTCCATTGTATGTTCTTGCCTCTTTTGTCAAACATTAGTTGACCAAAAGTCAATTTCTGGGCTCTCTGTTCTGTTCCATTGATCCATATGTCTGTTTTTGTACCAATACCATTCTGTTTTGATTACTGTAGCTCTGTAGTATTGTCTGAAGTCTGGGAGGGTTATTCCTCCAGCTTCGTTCTTTTCTTCAGTATTGCTTTGGCAATTCTGGGTCTTTTGTGATTCCATATAAATTTTAGGATTATTTGTTTTAGTTCTGTGGAAACTGTCTTGGGTAATTTGATAGGGATTGCACTGAATCTGTAGATTGCTTTGGGGAGTGTGGCCATTTTAACAATACTGATTCTTCCAATCCAAGAACATGGGATATCTTCCCATTTCTTTAAGTCATCTTTAATTTCCTTACTTAATGTATTGTAGTTCTGTGCAGTCTTTCACTTAATTGGTCAGATTTATTCCCAAGTATTTTATAAGCTTCTGCACAGCAAAGGAAACCATAAGTAAAACAAAATGACAACCTACAGAATGGGGGAAAATATTTGCAAAAGATGTGACTGAGAAGGACTTAATTTCCAGAATATAGAATCAGCTCATACAGCTTAACAATAAAAAAATGAACAACCCAATCCAAAAATGGGCAGAAACCTAAACAAGCAATTCTCCAATGAAGACATACAAATGGTCAATAGGCACATGAAAAAATGCTCAATATTGCTAATTATCAGAGAAATGCAAATCCAAACTACAATGAGGTATCTCCTCATACCAGTCAGAATGGCCATGATTAAAAAGTCCACAAATGATAAATACTGGAGAGGCTGTGGAGAAAAGGGAACCCTCCTACACTGCTGGTGAGAGTGAAGTTTGGT